>NC_142441.1:83810000-84435000 GCF_059453495.1 Arachis ipaensis | reverse complement strand
GCAAGTGGAGAGAAGCACAAAAAGCCAAAGAATTTATCACGGCCATGCACGCGCACGCGCACAAGGCGCTCGCGCGCACATTGCGGAATCAACCAGGCACGCGCACGCGTAACGTGCGCGCACGCGTCGATGTCTGCACATGACTTCATTAAGGCAACACGTGCCTGGCGATTTGGGGGGTTTCTGAACCCATTTTTTTGGCGCCAATGGCTGATAGAAAGGAATAAAAGGATCAAGGATTAAAGGGGAGAAAAAAAATTAGATTAGAAGTTAGTCATAGCTTTAGTTTAGAGTAGTTCTAGAGAGAGAAGCTCTCACTTCTCTCTAGGATTAGGATTAGGTTAGGGTTAATCTCTCTTCTTAGATCTAGGTTTAATTCATGCCTTAATTCAATTCTCCTTTGCCAATTCTTAATCTTCTCCTCTTCCTCTCTCTAGTTATGTACTTTAATTCTTGTGATTCTTCACTTTGTTTTGGATAGATTGTTGTTTCTTTTATTCCCTTTTAATAATGCAATTTGAGGTAGTTCATGATAATTGTGATTTCCTTGATTGTTGTTGTTAATTCTTTGTATTCAATTGTAGTTAGAATTCATTCTTGTTGTGATTTGCTATACTTTTCCTTTGTGCCTTCCGAGTGTTTGATGAAATGCTTGGTTGGATTTTTGTATAGATTTTGTTTCTCTTGGCCTAGGTAGAGTGATTAGTGACTCTTGAGTTATCTAATTCCTTTGTTGATTGATAATTAGAGATTGCTAATTGATTTGAATGCCTCTAAAGCTAGTCTTTCCTTTAGGAGTTGACTAGGTCTTGAGGAATCAAATCGATTCATCCACTTGACTTTCCTCCATGGTTAGGGGTTAACTAAGTGGGAGCAATGAACAATTCTCATCACAATTGAGGAGGATAACTAGGATAGGATTTCTAGTTCTCATATCTTGCCAAGAGATTTGTTAATTGTTAGTTTATTTTCTTTGCCATTTATATTTCTTGCACAAAATTTTAAAACCCCAAAATAACTTACAACTAATAACAAACCACTTCATTGCAATCCCTAGGGAGAACGACCCGAGGTTCGAATACTTCGGTTTATAAATTTAGGGGTTTGTTTTAGTGACAAACAACTTTTTGTATGAAAGGATCATTGCTTGGTTTAGAAACTATACTTCGACGAGATTTTATTTGAGAAATTCTAAACCAAGCAAGAGTCTGTTCATCAACTGCTGCCAGAAATGCTGCTGCCCAGGAGGCTGGGGAGGGATCTTCCCAAGTGCGCGAGAAGCCATCGGTGCAGAGTTCCGCCGGGGTGAGGAAGGTGATCCCTACACCCCGAGTTCGTTTGGCAGATCCTCACGTCACCTCTGCTGCTCCTTCTGTTGCTCCTCCCAATAAAAAACAAAAGATTGCTGAGCCCTTTCACCTCGATGCTCCTTATTTTAACGCTATTGAATTCGTGGATCAACAAATCGGTCCTTATGACACTCTCTCCATGGACGATGTGTCCATCCTCCATCACTTGGAATTCATGGCCCAAAATCATGTGAAGATGGCGTACATGTCGGCTACCATATATCAGACTGCTCATAATCTCCCTCTCCATGCTACTAAAGCGTTTATGGAGGAGGCGAAACAGGAGTTTGATCGGATGAAGGAGCTAAAGGAGGAGCTTGAGACGAAGGTAGCCAAACTGGAGAAGGACTTGAAGAATGAGGAGGCGAGCTCTCAGTCATTGGCGGCTTCTTTGAGGTTGGCTGAGGATGCAGTCTTGATGCACAAGGAGAGTTACCTTTCATCTTATCGGGAAGTGATGCGCCTGAGGGGGGAGCTTGACGGTGTTCGGGAAGATTATGCTGAGCTCCAAAGTCATCTCGTTGGCAGCGTGACTTCTGCTTATGAGAATTTGAGGGAGCAATTTCAGGTCATTACTCCCGAGGCTGGCTTCACCCTTTTTAGCCTGGATAATATTGTCAGTGATGGCAAGATTGTCCCTGATGATGAGGGTGATGATGATGATGTCGTTCCTCCTGTGTCTTCTACCAAAGTGCCGACCTCTTCGGTTCCTCCCGCTGTGCCCGACCCGGATTGCCAGATCCTGAATCGGGAGGATGGAACTGTGGATGCTGTGCCGATCCAGACTCACCCTCCTTCTCCTTGTCCTGATGCTGCCAAGAAGGCTCCTGATGCTTGTTGATCTTTTCTTTAAAATTTGTGTAGTTAGCTCGGCTTGTGGGCTTTTCTTAGAACTCTTTTATTTATTTGCTGATACTTCTTAGTTGCTTATCTAGCAACTTTTATTTTGAAAAACAAACAATAGCTCGCTATCTTAGTAGTTTTTGGTGGCCTTTCGAGGCTTTATAACTCTGTAAAAAGTAGTTTTTTGACTAGGCATCTTTTCTGTTTTCTGCTGATGTCGAAGTCTTGCGGCTCGACCTCCTTGGGTTGTTTTGTTATGTTATTTGTAGCTTGAATCCATTGAGGTCGTGGTTGTGGGGGTCCAACTTGTTTCTTTTCTTTGCTGTGTATGCTTTCTTTAACGTTGGTCCCCTTCTAAGCTATTCTCGTAATCCTATGTTTTGGACCTTTGCTAGGTCTCCTTCAGGGATTACTTTTATAACTTTCCAGTTGTAGGAGTCCGACTTCGTTGGGTCGGTCTCCTTTAAGTTATTTGTAGTCCTCTTTCTTGGATCTTTGTCAGATCTCTTTCAGGGACTACTTTGATAACTTTTAAGTAGTAGGAGTCCGACTTGGTTATACCGGTCTCCTTTAAGTTATTTTTTGTAGTCCTCTTTCTTGGATCTTTGTCAGATCTCTTTCAGGGATTACTTTTATAACTTTTAAGTAGTAGGAGTCCGACTTGGTTATACCGGTCTCCTTTAAGTTATTTTTGTAGTCCTCTTTCTTGGATCTTTGTCAGATCTCTTTCAGGGATTACTTTTATAACTTTTAAGTAGTAGGAGTCCGACATGGTTATACCGGTCTCCTTTAAGTTATTTTTTGTAGTCCTCTTTCTTGGATCTTTGTTAGATCTCTTTCAGGGATTACTTTTATAACTTTTAAGTAGTAGGAGTCCGACTTGGTTATACCGGTCTCCTTTAAGTTATTTTTTGTAGTCCTCTTTCTTGGATCTTTGTCAGATCTCTTTCAGGGATTACTTTTATAACTTTTCATTTTGGGCTCACTTTGTCACGTCGAGCCCTTCTAAGTTAAAGTAATCCTCTTTAATAGGGTTGGCCAGACCTCTTTCCAGGGTTTACTTATAACTTGGGTTGACTTGGTCTGACTTCTCAACGTCGGCCAGTGTTTAAGTTATTATTTGAGCAATCCGTAAGACCTCGTCAGGTTCTTTTTTTAGATCACTTTCGATAACTTCTTACATTATTCTGTGTTCATCTTTGCCGATTTGTAGAAAGTGGTTGTCGTCTCTAGATCGTCCTTTGGGTGAATCGCGTTTTCACCTTTATCGGACAGTTGTCTTTATCATGATCGTGCAGTGAAAATTGTTTTTCACTTTCTGCCAATCTGTTGCTTTATAATCGGACGATGAATACTTCAGATTAATGCATCTTGAAATCTTTGTAGAATATCTAAAATATATTTTATTTAAATGCAAATATATACATATGGGATTTGTTTGAGTCTCAACTTGTTGCCTCATTAAAAAACCTTTTTAGGAAAAAGAGTGCACCCAATGATGAGATCTTTTATCTTTTCTAATTGTAGTACCTTCTGAGGTTGCAGGCGTGCCATGACCTGGGAAGCTCTCGTCCATCGAGTTCAGACAGTCTGTAGTAGCCCTTTTCGAGTACTTCTACCACTCGGTAGGGTCCTTTCCAGTTTGCTGCCAGCTTTCTCTCTATTGGTCGAGTTGTTCCGATATCATTTCGGATTAGGATGAGGTCATTTTCTGCGAAACTTCTCGGCACTACCTTTTGATTATATCTGGAGGCCATTCAGCATTTTAGAGCTTCTTCCCTGATCCAGGCTCTTTCTCGGAATTCGGGTAACAAGTCGAGCTCTTCTCTCTGAAGTTGGGAGTTTACTCCCTCATTGTAGTGAACTACTCTGGGCGACCCTTCCTCAATCTCTACTGGAATCATCGCCTCTATTCCGTATGCTAATCGGAAGGGGGATTCCTTCGTGGTGGAATGTGGCGTTGTTCGATATGCCCACAGGACCTGTGGAAGCTCTTCTGCCCAGGCTCCCTTTGCATCTTGTAATCTCTGTTTTAATCCGGCCAATATGACTTTGTTAGCAGCTTCGGCCTGCCCATTGGCTTGTGGATGTTCGACGGAGGTGTACTGGTGCTTTATATTCAAGTCGGCTACTAGTTTTCTGAAGCCTGCATCTGTGAATTGAGTTCCATTGTCTGTGGTTATTGAAAATGGAACCCCGAACCTTGTGACAATGTTTCTATATAAGAATTTCTGGCTTCTTTGAGCGGTGGCATTGGCCAGGGGCTCTGCCTCGATCCACTTTGTAAAGTAATCTACCCCTATTATGAGGAATTTAACTTGTCCTGATCCCTGTGGGAATGGACCGAGAAGATCGAGTCCCCATTTTGCAAACGACCAAGGCGAGGTCACGCTGATGAGCTCTTCTGGCGGGGCGATGTGAAAGTTGGCATGTTTCTGACATTGTGGGCATGTCTTTACAAATTCTGTGGCTTCTTTCTGTAGAGTTGGCCAATAAAATCCCGTCCGGAGTACTTTTTTGGCGAGAGCTCGTACTTCGAGATGATTGCCACAAATACCGCCGTGTATTTCTTCTAGCACTTCCTTTGTGTTGGAGGTTGGCACATATTTTAGTAAAGGTGTAGTACTGTGCCTCCCTTTTTAACCTCTTTGCCTCCTTTTCTTCTGTGGGGAGCGTTCCTGTTCTGAGGTAGTTGGCTATAGGGGTCATCCATCCTTGGTCCTGACTTGTTATGGTCAAGACTTTTTCTCTTCCAAGATTGATGGGTTCTGTAACATTTCCTGGATGAGGCTTCTATTGTTGCCCCCTCGTTTGGTGCTAGCTAGTTTTGAGAGTACGTCAGCTCAGGCATTTTGTTCGCGGGGTATGTGGCAGATCTTATACTCCCCTATTTGTCCGAGCTGTTCCTTGGTTTTATCCAAATACTTTTTCATGGTGGGATCTTTGGCTTGGTAGCTCCCTGTTATTTATGATGTAACCACTTGTGAATTGCTGTAAATGTTGAGTTTTTGAGCTCCAACTTCTTTAGCCAGCTTCAAACCAGCTAATAATGCTTCATATTCTGCCTAGTTATTTGAGGCCGGGAACCCGAACTTGAGGGAGAGCTCAACCTGGGTTCCTTGGTTGCTTTCTATTATCACGCCCGCACCGCTTCCAGTTTTATTTGAAGAACCATCCACGTAAAGGTTCCATTTTGTGGGGGTTTCTAGGGCATCTGTGAATTCTGCGATAAAATCGGCCAGATACTGTGATTTGATGGCCATCCGAGCTTCATATTGGAGGTCAAACTCTGACAACTCGACTGCCCATTGTAGAATTCTGCCTGCTAGATCTGTTTTCTGTAATATTCTTTTTATGGGCTGGTTAGTTCGAACCTTAATGGTGTGAGCCTGGAAGTACGGGCGGAGTCGTCGAGACGTTAGGATAAGAGTATAGGCAAATTTTTCTATTTTCTGGTAGTTCAGCTCGGATCCCTGTAGTGCCTTGCTAATGAAGTAGAAGGGTTGTTGCCCATTTTCATCTTCTCTGACTAATGCTGAGGCTATTGCCCGACTCCCTACTGCGGGATATAATATGAGCGGTTCTCCTTCTCATGGTCGAGATAAGATAGGTGGCCATCCTAAGAACTCCTTGAAGTCTTTGAATGCTTGCTCACATTCTGTCGTCCATTCGAACCGTTTTCCCTTTCTTAAAGTAGCATAGAAGGGGAGAGATCTTATCGCAGCTCCTGCTAAGAATCGGGATAGGGCGGCTAATCTTCTGTTGAGTTGTTGTACTTCTTTGACACAGGTTGGGGTCTTCATGTTGAGTATGGCTTGACATTTGTCTGGGTTTGCTTCGATTCCCCTTTGTGTGAGCATGAAGCCTAAGAATTTGCCTGCTTCTACTGCGAAGGTACATTTTGCTGGATTGAGTCGCATGTTGTGTTTCCTTATGGTGTCAAACACTTGAGCCAGGTCGGATAATAATGTATCTTTGGTTTGTGTTTTTATTAACATGTCGTCCACATAGACCTCCATAATGTTTCCGATGTGATCCGAAAAAACTTTATTCATTAGTCTTTGATAAGTAGCTCCGACGTTCTTGAGACCAAAGGGCATCACGATGTAACAGTAGTTTGCCTTTGGTGTTAAAAACGAGGTCTTTTCTTGGTCTGGTGGATACATGGGGATTTGGTTGTACCCTGAATACGCGTCCATAAACGAGAGATATTTATATCCAGAGGAAGCATCTACCGGAGCGTCAATACTTGGGAGCGGGTATGGATCTTTTGGGCAAGCTTTGTTGAGATCGGTGTAATCGGTGCACATTCGCCATTTCCCATTCGATTTTTTCACCAAGACGACGTTGGCTAACCATAGCGGGTATTTAACTTCTCTTATAAATCCGGCTTCCAGTAGTGCCTGTACTTGCTCTTCCACAGCCTGGGATCGCTCTGGCCCAAGCTTTCTTCATCTCTGCTGTATCAGTCGAGATCCTGGATAGACCGCCAACTTGTGGCACATTAGTTTAGGGTCTATGCCTGGCATGTTCGCTGCTTTCCATGCAAAGAGGTCGATATTATCTCGCAAGAATTGTATTAGCAATTCTTTTAAATCTCCTTTGAGGATCGTGCCGATATTAGTTGTTTTTTCCGAGGTGTCTCCAATCTGAATTCTTTCTATCTCGCCCTCTGGTTGGGGGCGAAGATCTTCTCGTCGTTGAACTCTGCCCAACTCGATTGCGTGGAACTCTTCTCCTTTGCCTCTGAGGTTTAGGCTTTCGTTATAACAGTGACGTGCCATCTTTTGGTCAGCTTTTATCGTGGCTATTCCTTTTGGAGTTGGGAACTTCATACATAGGTGTGGGGTTGATACTATTGCGCCGAGTTGGTTGAGTGTTGTCCGACCTATGAGAGCATTGTAAGCTGAACTTACATCGACCACGATGTAGTCTATTTTGAGGGTCCTGGATTGTTCTCCTTTTCCAAAGGTTGTATGTAGTGATATATATCCTAGTGGTCGAACCGGGGTATCTCCTAACCCGAACAGACTGTTTGGATATGCCTTAAGTTCTTTTTCTTCTAAGCCGAGTTTATCAAAGGCTGTCTTGAATAATATGTCGGCAGAACTTCCTTGGTCTATTAAGGTGAGGTGTAGGTTGGCGTTTGCCAATATGATTGTGATGACCATGGGATCGTCGTGTCCTGTGATGATGCCGGACGCGTCCTCCTTAGTGAATGTTATCGCTGGGATGTTGAATGCTTCCTCCTCTCCTTCGACATGACATACTTCTTTGAGATACCTTTTGGGGAAGATTTGGAGATCCCTCCTGCTGCGAATCCGCCATGTATCATGTGGACATGTCTTTCTGGTGTCCGAGGTGATCATTCTGCTCGTTCGGTATCTTCATCCCTTCATCTTTTTCTTAGATCATCATCTCGGGTGGCCAGGAATCGATCTAATTTTCCTTCCCTCACCAATTTTTCTATGATATTTTTCAAGCCGAAGCATTCGTTGGTGGCGTGTCCTCTGACCCGATGATATTCACAATATTTCTGCCGATTTCCTCCTCCTCTTTTTCCTTTGAGGGGCCGTGCTGGGGGAATCTTTTCTGTATGGCAGACCTCTTTGTATATTTCGACTAGGGATGCTCTGAGGAGAGTATAATTATGGTATTTTTTAATTTTCTCCCCTTGTCGGTCTTCTTTCTTTTTGTCTTTATCTCGGTAGGGGTTCCCAGATTTTGAGGTTTCTCCTAATCGAGCGTTTTCTTCCATGTTGATGTATTTTTCTACTCGCTCCTGTACTTCGTCTAATGAGGTAGGGTACTTCTTTGATATAGATTGGCTAAATGGCCCCTCTCGTAGGCCATTGATGAGTCCCATGATGGCGGCCTCTGTTGGTAAGCTTTGTATGTCCATGCATGTTTTGTTGAATCTTTCCATGTAGTTGCGGAGGCTCTCCCGATCTCCTTGTTTGATCTCCAGTAGACTGGGGGCGTGCTTGGCTTTATCTTTCTGGATGGAGAATCTGGCCAGGAACTTTTTGGCCAGGTTGTCGAAGTTTGGGATGGACTTTGGAGGTATGTTGTCAAACCATTGGATTGCTGTCTTTGTGAGAGTTGTTGGGAAAGCTTTACAGCGAACGGCGTCTGAGGCGTCGGTAAGGTACATTCTGCTTCTGAAATTGCTGAGATGGTGGTTGGGATCTGTGGTGCCATCATATAAAGTCATATCTGGGAGTTTGAGGTCCTTTGGGATTTTGGTTTTCATGATCTCTCTGGTGAATGGATCCTGTTCTTTACGTGAGCTTTCCTCAGGAGTGATCCGAGGGGCCTTTGATTTGAGATCGGCTTCCAATTGCTGTAATTTTTCTTCCAATTCTCGACATCGCCGTATCTCTCTTTGTAGATCCTTCCCGATTCTTCGTTGTTGTTGGATTTCTTTTTCAAGTTGCTTCAAGCGATCTTGAAGTACTTCTATCGCCCCCAGGTTTGATGGATTTTTGTCTCCGTTGGATTCTGGGGTGTCGTTTAGTGGGGTGTCCGCGTTTTTGTGCGGCATTCTGTTTTCCAGATCTGAATCATGATCGTTGTCATGGTTGTCCGCCATTGGTGTTGGGATGACTTCCAGGTTCCCCGGCAACGGCGCCAATGTTTCGAGGGTTACCTGAAATTGGAGGTCAATCTCGGATGAGATCTTCGGTACAGGTCGGAGACGGAATGTACGGCTGGCTGGTGGCGGCCGGAGCTGTCGTGTCTGACTCGTTGGACTTACCGCACTGCTGATCCTTGGCCACCGGAGGGTGGGGGGTACCTGCAAGAGACTCCGATGCTTAAGTTAGCACGGGTATTAAGCAGGTTTTATGTAGAATCAGAGTATGAGTTATACCTGGGTGCTCCAGTGTATTTATAGTAGATGGGGCTGACCTTTCTGATAAGATAAGTTAGTTATCTTATCTTATCTTTATCTTATTTTGGGTGAAGTCAGCTTATCTTCAAGGGAACTGCCTTTATCTCTATAGGCTTGGATTGCCTTTGGATTTGGGTCGTGTTCTTCTATTTGGGCCCTCTATCGGGCTTTCCTGTCGTTTTGGCCGAGTTCTTTAAGAAGAAGTCAGTCCGCTTGACCTGAAGAGGTCGGTCGCTTTGTCGTTTAATCATCCCAGGTCAGATAGCTCGACCCAGATTATGAACAATCACCAGCATGATTGAGCTAGCCGATGTCCCATGGGAGGACGATGACGTGACACCACCACCCCCAAATGACGATGACAAGGAGGTTACTATTCCGTGGGGTGGGTGGGGGCATCAGAAGCCTCCACCCAGACGCCGTGCTCGAGCTAGAGTAGTGGTGGAGGCAGCTCAGCCTTCATCTTCCGCAGCAGCAGCAGGATCTCATTGACTTCCGCAGCCGCAGCACCCTTGCCACCACCGCCAGCACCTGAGCCGACATACCTGTTAGTGCAGTGCCTGTTTCGCTTCATGGGGAGCAGCAAGCATCGTATCATGCGACGTCTCGATCGCATAGACCAGGTGTTTGTATCGCAGGGCATTGAGCTACCTCCGCTCCCAGACTCTCCCGCCTCCGATGAGCAGGATTAGGAGGAGGAGCATGTTAAGGAGTCGACTCAGCAGGAGGTACCACCAGAGACACAGGCCACCACAGAGGTTCAACAGCCTCCTGAGGACTCACATCAAGTACCACAACCACAGCATGAGCATGAGCCACAGCCCGGCACGACTGTTGACTCTCAGCCCGTGCTTCAGTAGTAGCATCGACGATGATGCTTCATCTTAAAGTGTGGGGAGGTCACCGTTCGTGACCGGTAGATAGCATTTGTGTGGTGAACTTTCGGACATTTATCTTCTAGTTTCTGTTACTTTATTTCATTTTGCACTTTATCTTTAAGATCACTTTGAGACTATTGTATATATTTGTTATCTTGGGATTACTTTATCTTAGTTGTCACATTTTGCACCTTAGATGGTATACATTCCATATTTTGGTTGGATTTTTATCATATAGTTGTTTTAGCATCTTTGGTTGTGAATTGGAAAAACATTGTGAATTGTTGAAACCTAGCTGATCTCCTTTGCGTATGAATTTTGCTTTGATTGGAAAAAGGGTAAACTAAGAAATTTTTTTTTAGTTTCCTGAATCACAACCTTGCATTAGAATAAGCTTAGTCAATATGCTGAAAATTTTCAAGAATTCCATTTCTAGGGCCCCACTCCAATTGGTTAAAAAAAAATTTAGAACTTGCTTGAATTATACACTTTGTGGATCATGTTTTGAGCAAAGAACACAAGCATGTGAGTTTTGAGCCTAATTGTGTGGTTACATCATATGACCAGTTTTTTTCATTCTTGTGTACATTATTTTCTGCCTATGAGTGTAATCTTTGATTTGTTTGATTCTTTATGTCCATTACTTTGTGTACACATGCATTTATATGATTGAGGCCATTGTTCAAATAGCTCACTTACCCAAATAGCCTACCTTTTATCTCCCATTGTTAACCAATCTTGAGCCTATCCTTAATCCATTCGTTCTTAATTGTAGTACATTACAAGCCTAAGTGAAAAATAATAAATGTTCCTTGTTTGGATCTTTGATTAGCTTAGGCTAGTGAGAGTATTCATCACTTAATTTTGGGGAAGTTGGGAACATTGGGTAGAGATAAAAGTGTATTTTTGTATTTGTATTGAGAATCATGAGAATTGGATACATACTCATGTATTAATCATGTGTAAACCATATGCATTGATGTTCTGGTATATATTTTAGTTTACAAAAAAAAAATTTGCAATAAAAGGGGACAAAAATGCCCCAAGGTGAACTTCAATAATAATCAAAGCATGTGTGTGGTGATCAAAAGAGAATGCATGAGTTTGTAGAAAAGTAAAAAATGGATAGCTTGGTTGCTTAGAATTGTATAGGTTGTCATAGGTTAGGTGGGAAGTTTAAGTTAATCAAAGATTCAAATCTCAAGCTCACTTGACCATATACACCCTACCTTGACCCTAGCCCCATTACAACCCATGGGAAAGTCCTCATGATATTTGTATGCATGCATAAAGTAATTGTTGATTGTTAGATCAAAAACAAATCTTAGAGAGCATGATTAGGGAAGACTTGAGTGCTTCAACCCCCATACACTTGAGTGCCTGGAGCGGATACACATCCGGCGAGGGTTCGATCGCTCAATTACACGTTTCCAGCCAAGATCATCTTTTCTTGCAAGTTTTAAAATCTTTCAATGATTCAATCCAATTGTGGTTTGCTTGATTGCTATTGCCTTAGCCCTTGTGCTTATATATGTATTCTTGGAAATTGACTTGTCTTGACCAAATGGATGCATTTATGTAGATAGATTGCATATAGATAGGTTGCATTTAGTTAGTTTGTATTGAATAAATGTTGATACCCCTTTGCTTCTTTCTTGATTTTAGCATGAGGACATGCTTAGTTTAAGTGTGGGGAGATTTGATAAACCCCGATTTCGTGGTTTATCTTGTGCTTATTTTAGGGGATTTTATCACTTTTCCGCACATTTATTCAATGAAATAGCATGGTTTTGTAATTCACCCTTGAATTGCGCTTAAGTGTAAAAACATGATTTTTTGGCCCTTAAATTGGTGATTTTATTTCACTTTAATTCCATTCGATGCCTTGATGTGTTTGTTGAGTGATTTCAGATTCATGAGGCAAGTATTGGATGGAAGAAATAAGGAAAAAAGTATACAAAGTGGAGAATGCATGAGGAAACAAAGATTTTGGAATGCTTCAGGGCGTGCGCAAGCGTACAAGGCGCGCGCGTGCAGAAATGACATTGCACATCGACGCGCACACGTACATGACGCGTAGGCGGGGGTGAAGAAACAGCCAATCGAGGCACACGCGCACATGGCGTGTATGCGCCGATACTCATACGTGACCCACTTAAAGGCAAAACGCTGGGGGTGATTTTTGAGCTGCCCAGGCCAAAATCCAACTTGTTTCTGAGTGTATTTCATGCAGAATTGAAGTCCAAGCAAAGGGGGGGGGGAGCAATTAGTTAGTCAACATAAGCCTTTAGTTAGTTTTCTAGAGAGAGAAGCTCCCTCTTCTCTCTAGAATTAGGTTAGGATTAGGTTAAATTGTCTTGGATCTTGAATTAATTACTTGATTTCATCTTGTTTCTTTTCCAATTTCTTGCTTCTACATTTTTATTCTCATGGTTTGTAGTGTTAATTTTCCTCTTTGCTCTCTTTTGTGATGATGAACTCATGTTGGATTTGGTTTACAATTAATGCAAATTGATGTTGATGTTTCTTTCATTGATGAATTAAGTTGTTGATTTACTCTCCTTGCAATTGGTAGTTGTTAGATTTTATTATTCTTGCATATTTACCATGCTTTCCTTTATTACCCACCAAGTGTTTGACAAAATGCTTGGTTGGGCTTTAGAGTAGACTTTGAGCATTCTTGGCTTGGAAAGAGTAATTAGGAAATCTTGAGTCATGAAAATCCAACCTATGTTGGTAATCTAGAATTGTTAGTTAATATCATTTCCATTGACTATAATCTCTTGCTAATCCAATTAGTGAGTTGATTAGGACATTTGGATTGAGATTAGCTAATCTTGTTAGACTTTCTCTCATGGAAGATAACCTATATCTTCTTCCATCATTGGGGATGACGTAATAAGATAAATTCTTGTTAAGTATTGCTATGATTAATGACTAGGATAGAAAGCCTATGATCTCAAACCTTGCCATGAATGTCTCTCTTTATTAATTGCTTCTTTTATTGCTCTCTTTACTCTTCTTATCATTTATATTATTTCCCTTTTATCAACCAAACCCCCCTTGTTCTTCATAGCCAATAATTGACCACTTCATTGCAATCCCTTGTGAGACGACCCGGAGTCTAAATACTTCGGTTAATTTTCATTGGGGTTTTTACTTGTGTCAAAACCAAATTTAATTTGATTTGAGGATTGACTATTGGTTTGGACTATACTAACAACGGAATTATTTTGTGGAATTCCGAACTAGTATAAATCCCCGCACCATCAAACAGCACTTAAGTTCATACTACAAGAGAGATTCTATCGTGTAGCTTTTATTATTGAGCTTGGCAAATAATCAAGCAATTACCGCCACTGAATTTTATTTTTATTCCTACCACATTGGACAGTTACTTTCTAGTTCAATCATTTTCTCTTATTTATGCAGCGAAGAACAAGACATGAATTCAAGTAAGATGAGTGATGCTCGAGCAAACATTCTAGCTAGATTACTGAGTTAAAACAATAATGAACTAACAAAATACAGACAAGAGTACATTAATCAGAGAAGGGGTACAATCAGACTTCTAACTAAAGCACTTCAAGGCATAAACAGTTGAGTAACAATACAACCTTTTGGCATTGCTTAGTCCTTCATCATCCCCCTTATCATTCTTGCTTTTCTTGCTGATGATGTATAATCCTTCCAAAAAGTTGAGTGATTTTCTACAATGATAGTGGAAGTTACTTGTCCCCCAAGCACTTGAAAAATGGTTAGCATGCATCAAGGTTTGTAGGCTTTTGAGCTTACTTTGGTGTGTGAACACCAAACTTAGCTCCTTGCCCATGTTTCTTATGCGGCAGATTAATCACATACATGAAACCTTGTGCTTTTATTAAAGAAAATAGATCATGAACTAGGAACTAGACAAGTGCTAAGTAGTTTTTTTGATTGTTTGGAGTTGCTGATAAATTTTGCAGAGGATTGTTATGTGTCATTGATAAAGTTTGTGGTTGAACACCAAACTTAAAATCACACATTCACCCTCAAATTGTTTTGGTGTACAACACCAAACTTAGCTCCGTGCAATGCAAAAAATTCTACTTCACTTTTTCTTATTGAAATAGATAGGAAAAGAAAACTATCTCTGGTTGGGTTGCCTCCCAACAAGCGCTTGTTTATCGTCATTAGCTTGACGTCCTCCTTCTTTGTTCATCCCAACTCATGAACACTCTTTTCTTTGTTCCAAGATCCTCCCAGATAATGCTTAGCTCTTTGACTATTTGTTGTGATTATGTTCTTTGTGGCTTCATTCAGAAGTTCAAGGATTCCATGTGGGAAAACCTTAGTTACCAGATAAGGGCCAGTCCATTTGAACTTGAGTTTGCCAGGAAAAACCTTGAGCCTGGAATTATATAAGAGCACTTGTTGTCCTAGTTTGAACTCTCTTTTCAAGATCTTCTTGTCATGCCACTTTTTAGCTCTCTCCTTGTATATCTTTGTATTCTCATAGGCTTCCAATCTAAATTCATCTAGCTCATTGAGTTGCAATAGCATTTTCTCTCTTGCTATTTGAGAGTCAAGATTGAGGAGCTTAGTGGCCCAGTAGGCTTTATGTTCTAGCTCCACAGGAAGGTGACATGACTTTCCATAGATTAGCTGAAAGGGTGACTTTCCAATTGCGGTTTTGAATGCGGTTCTATATGCCCATAGAGCATCATCCAACTTTCTGGCCAAGTCTTTCCTTGTGATCCCAATTGTCTTCTCCAAGATTCTCCTTTACTCCCTATTTACTAATTCAGCCTACCCATTAGTTTGAGGGTGGTATGGTGTGGCCACTTCGTGAATTACTCCATATTTGTAGAGCAGCTTTTCTATCTGTCTGTTGCAATAGTTGCTGCCACCATTACTAATAAAGCCTTTAGATACCTCATATCTAGTGAAGATGTGTCTTTTAAGAAATTGAAGAAAAATTGGTGCATCACAGGTAGTTGTTACTATGGCTTCCACCCATTTGGAGACATATTCCACTGCTACTAGAATGTATTTGAAGGAATATGATGGAGGAAAGGGACCCATGAAATCTATACCCCAGAGATCAAACAGTTCTACTTCTAAAATGAAGTTTTGAGGCATTTTATTCCTCTTTGTCAACCCTCCAGCTCTTTGACATTCATTGCATTGGTGTACAAACTCTCTGGCATCTTTAAATATAGTTGGCCAATAAAATCCACTTTGAAGCACTTTAGCTACTGTTCTTTCTGGCCTAAAATGTCCACCATAAGCTGAACCCTGACAGTGCCACAATATGTCTCTCATCTCATTTACATGAATACACCTTCTAATCATCCCATCTGGACACCTCTTGAACAAGAATGGCTCGTCCCACAAGAATTTCTTGGCTTTATTACACATCTTCTTTACTTGTTGCTTGGTAAACTCTTGAGGAATCTTTCTTTCCACCTTGTAGTTTGCAATGTCAGCAAACCAATGTGCCTGCTGGATTTGGAGAAGATATTCGTCTGGGAACTTTTTATTCACTGGTTGTGGTGTATCTTGGTTGGCTTCTTGTGGCAGTCTTTACAAATGATTTGCCACTTGGTTCTCATTTCCTTTCCTATCTCTTACTTCAATGTCAAATTCCTGTAGCAGCAGCACCCACCTAATAAGCCTTGGCTTTGAATCCTGTTTAAACATGAGATACTTGAGAGCAGCATGATCAGTATATACTACAACCTTTGAACCAATCATGTATTGTCTAAATTTATCAAATGTATATACAATTTCCAAGAGATCTTTCTCAGTGGTGGTATAATTTTTCTGTGCCTCATTTAACACCTTACTTGCATAGTATATAACATGATGCAGCTTGTCTTTCTTTTGCCCCAATACAGCACCTATTGCAAAGTCACTTGCATCACACATGAGTTCAAAAGGCAATTCCCAATCTGGGGGTGTGATAATTGGTGCTATAGTGAGTTTATTTTTTAAAGTTTCAAAGGAATGCTTACAGCTATCATCAAAGACAAAGGGGTTGTCAACCACTAGCAGGTTACTTAGTGGTTTAGCTATTTTTGAAAAGTCTTTGATGAATCTCCTGTAAAAACCAGCATGTCCAAGGAAACTTCTTACTACTTTCATATTAACGGGTATAGGAAGTTTTTCTATGATCTCTATTTTAGCCTTATCAACTTCTATACCTTTCCTTGAAACCTTATGCCCAAGAACTATACCTTCAGGAACCATGAAATGGCATTTCTCCCAATTCAATACCAGATTAGTTTCTTGGCATCTTTTCAAGACAAGAGTTAAATGATGCAAGCAGGTATCAAATGAATTGCCAAAGACAGAAAAATCATCCATGAAGACTTCTAAAAATTTTCTACCATGTCAGAAAATATAGAAAGCATACACCTTTGAAAAGTAGCAGGGGCATTACATAGCCCAAAAGGCATCCTTCTGTAGGCAAAGACTCCGAATGGACATGTAAAGGAGGTCTTCTCTTGATCCTTGGGATCTACCACTATTTGATTGTACCCAGAGTACCCATCCTAGAAGTAATAATATGCATGGCTAGCCAACCTTTCCAGCATCTGGTCAATAAAGGGGAGAGGGAAGTGATCCTTCCTTGTGGCATCATTCAGTCTTCTATAGTCAATGCACATTCTCTACCCTGTTACTGTCCTTGTGGTAATAAGTTTATTCTTCTCATTGAAGATGATAGTCATGCCAACATTCTTTGGTACCACTTGAACTGGGCTTACCCAAGGGCTGTCAGAGATTGTGTATATGATTCCAGTATTCCATAGCTTCATCACTTCTTTTTGAACCACCTCTTTCATGGTTGGGTTAAGCCCTCTTTGGGGTTGTACCACAGGCCTTGAGTCCTCCTCCAACAAAATCTTGTGCATGCAGATGGCAGGGCTTATGTCCTTGATATCATCAATTGTCCATCCCAAAGCTGTCTTGTGAGCTTTCAACACTTCAATCAGCTTTGTTTCTTCTTCCATGTTTAAGGAGGAATTGATGATCACTAGCAGGGTCTCTTCTTCTCCAAAAAATGCATACTTGAGACAAGGAGGGAGGGGCTTTAATTCTTGTTTTGGCACCTCCTCTATCTTGCCTTCAAAGGAGATTTCTGCTACTCCTTCTTCTATGATGTCTTGTTCAACTTCTGTTTCCTCTTCTTGTTCTTCCTGATCATTGGCTTCAAGTAGCTCCTCCTCCAATTCTTCTATCATTTCCACCTTCATATGCTTTTCCTTCTCATGGGAATGTTGCATGGCTTTAAAGACATTGATGATCATTTTTTTATCATGCACCCTGAGGGTCATTTCACCTTTCTCCACATCAATTATAGCCCTTTCTGTGGCTAAAAAGGGTCTCCCCAAGATAATTGAGTTGTGTTCTTCCATATCTAAAATGACAAAATTAGCAGGGAATATGAATTCTCCTACTTTCACCAACAAATTTTCCACAACTCCATTAGGTATCTTGAGTGATCTATCAACCATTTGAAGCGACATTCTGGTGGATTTGACTTTATCTATTGCAAGCTTTTTCATCAGTGAAAGAGGCATCAAATTGATGCTGGCACCTAAGTCACAGAGAGCTTTTTCCAAGGTCATATTGCCTATGGTGCATGATATGATGGAACTCCCAAGATCTTTGAGTTTTGGTGGAAGCCCTTTTTGAATCATTGCACTACATTCTTGGATTAAGACCACTTTCTCCTTTTTATTCCAGCTTCTCTTCTTGTTAATGAGTTACTTAAGGAACTTAGCATACAAGGGCATTTGCTCCAATGCTTCAATAAGGGGAATGTTGATTTCCAGTTTCATGAAAACCTCTAGAAACTTAGGAAATTGTTGATCCTTGAGCTCTCTTTGCAATCTTTGAGGGTATGGAAGAGGAGGAGTGTAAGGTTTCACCTCCTTCCTCTATTCTTGTGGATGCTTCATGAGCGAATATTTTATACGCTTTTTGGAGTTAATTTCATATAGTTTTTAGTATGTTTTAGTTAGTTTTTAGTCTATTTTCATTAGTTTTTAGGAAAAATTCATATTTCTGGACTTTACTATGATTTGTGTATTTTTCTGTAATTTCAGGTATTTTTCTGGCTGAAATTGAGGAAGCTGAGCAAAAATCTGATTCAGGCTGAAAAAGGACTGCTGATGTTGTTGGATTCTGACCTCCCTGCACTCAAAGTGGATTTTCTGGAACTACAGAACTCTAAATGGCATGCTTCCAATTGCGTTGGAAAGTAGACATCCAGGGCTTTCCAGCAGTATATTATAGTCCATACTTTGCACAAGGATAGATTACGTAAACTGGCGTTCAACGCCAGTTCTCTGCCCAATTCTGGCGTCCAGCGCCAGAAAAGGATCAAAAGTTGGAGTTGAACGCCCAAACTGGCACAAAAACTGGCGTTCAACTCCACAAATGGCCTCTGCACGTGACTCACTTAAATCTCAGCCCCAGCACACACCAAGTGGGCCCCAGAAGTGGATCTCTGCATCATCCATCATAGTCTACTCATTTTTTGTAAACCTAGGCTACTAGTTTAGTATTTAAACAACTTTTAGAGACTTATTTTGTATCTCATGACATTTTAGATCAAAACTTTGTATTCTCTGACGGCATGAGTCTCTAAACCCCATTGTTGGGGTGAGGAGCTCTGCTGTATCTCGATGAATTAATGCAAGTATTTCTGTTTTCCATTCAAACACGCTTGTTCCTATCTAAGATGTTCATTCGCGCTTAACTGTGATGGAGGTGATGATCTGTGACACTCATCACCTTCCTCAAATCATGTACGTGTGCCTGACAACCACCTCCGTTCTATATACGATTGAATGAGTATCTCTTAGATTCCTTAATCAGAATCTCCGTGGTATAAGCTAGAACTGATGGCGGCATTCATGAGAATCCGGAAAGTCTAAACCTTGTCTGTGGTATTCCGAGTAGGATTCAAGGATTGAATGACTGTGACGAGCTTCAAACTCCTGAAGGCTGGGCGTTAGTGACAGACGCAAAAGGATAGTAAATCCTATTCCAACCGGATCGAGAACCAACCGGTGATTAGCCGTGCTGTGACAGAGCACGTGAGCGTAGTTTTCACTGGAAGGATGGAAGGTAGCCATTGACAACGGTGATCCACCAACACACAGCTTGCCATAGGGGGATGTGCGTGCGTGAACAAGAAGACAGAGGAAGGCAGAGATTCAGAAGACAAAGCATCTCCAAAACTCCAACATATTCTCCATTACTGCACAACAAGTAACTTTTAATTTATGCTCTACTGTTTATTTGCAATTCAACTGATAAACATAATTGACTTCCTGACTAAGATTTACAAGATAACCATAGATTGCTTCAAACCAACAATCTCCGTGGGATTCGACCCTTACTCACGTGAGTTATTACTTGGACGACCCAGTGCACTTGCTGGTCAGTGGTACGAGTTGTGAAAAGTGTGATTCATAATTCGTGCACCAATGCTCTTCCATGACTTGATTTTCTTTCTTTGAAGCTTGTGGCTCTTCATCCTTCTTCTTGAGCTCTTCTTGGTCCTTCTCTTCTATTGCCACTTCCTTCTTACTGCCAACCTTGTCATCCTCCAATGTTCTTCCACTCCTGAGTTGAATTGCTTTGCATTCTTCTTCTTTGGAATTTGGAATGGTATCACTTGGGAAAGTGTTGGTTGGTCTTTCAGGCTATTTGGACAATTGGCCTATTTGTCTTTCTAGGTTTTTCAATGAGGCTTCATGGTTTTTATTAGCTAACTCTTGATGCTTCATCATCTTCTCCATCATCATCTCCAAATTGGAGATTCTTTGGGATTCTTGGGGTGGTTGTGGCTGAGTGTGAGATAAAGATGGTTAGTGGAAATTATTTTGATTGGTTGATGGGTTATTGGGTGGATAGAAGTTAGACGTGGGGTAGTTATTTTGTGGTTTTCTGTATAGATTTTGGTTAGTTTGCTGATGGTTCTGGTGGTTTATGTTGCAGGAGTTATTTTGGTTGGAGTTCCTTTGCCATGAATTTTGGTTCTGGTTGTCTCCCTACCTTAGATTGGAGTAGTTCCTCCAAGAGGGGTTGTAAGTGTCTCCATGAAATTCATTATGTCCAGCACCTTGGTTGTGCATATAGTTAACTTGTTCTGGCTGCTGCTCTTCATAGATCTCTTCTTGTTGTCCCTATCTAGCTGGTGGTTGATTTGTAGTATTTATTGTAGCTATTTGAAGACCATCAATCCTCTTAGCAATCATCTCCATTTGCTGCTGGATTTGTTGGTGCATCACTTTGTTTTGTGCCATAATAGTATCTACACCTTCCAACTCCAACACACCTTTCTTCTGAGCTGGTTGGCATTGCCTTTGATGAGCATAAAACTATTGGTTGTTGGTCATAGTCTCTATGAGATTTTGGGCTTCCTCAGCTATCTTCATGAGTTGACTGAACCTCCTGCTGAATAATCAAGGGCCTCTTGAGCTTTCAGTGTCAAACCTTCATAGAAATTTTGAAGTCTGTCCCATTCACTAAACATCTCTGGTAGACTTTTCCTGATCAAGGCCTTGTATCTTTCCCAAGCCTCAGAAAGTAATTCTCCATCCATTTTGATAATACACATTCTCTTTTTATTTGATTAAAAAGGAGACAAGCAACATAATAAGCAAGATGGAATTGAAAACAAGCAATTTGACTAGTAATCATAGACCTAAGCAATGAAAAACTTAAAGGCATAATTCAAAATCCTAACTACCATGGAACATGTTCTATTTCATACATGATTTTCCTTATTTAAAGCTTGAAAAATATGGATCAAAGAGGGAACTCCACCACCTTTTACTCATGGGGTTGCCCATGCTCTTCCTCTTGCTTGACTTCTTGGTGTTTTTCTTGAGTGCTTGTACTCCCACTTCCCTTGCCTTTTCCAATCAACTTCTTCCAAAAACCAGCATCTTCCATCTTCTTTTTAAGTGTTTCCTTCTGCTGTTTCACCTTTCTTTCCTCTTGTTCTGTGAAATCTTTTTGGACCTCATCATACCTAGGGATTACAGAGTGTAGATTATGCATATGACTAGACATATAGTTCAACTT
Source organism: Arachis ipaensis (assembly GCF_059453495.1). Lineage (NCBI taxonomy): Eukaryota > Viridiplantae > Streptophyta > Magnoliopsida > Fabales > Fabaceae > Arachis > Arachis ipaensis. The sequence goes on along the minus strand of NC_142441.1, from coordinate 84,413,950 downwards.
AGCTTGAGTGTTTATGTTGAACTCCTCCCTATGTAGTTGCTGTCCTTCATTAAGTACACTGAACTCATTGAATGCCTTCGTCTGAGCTAGTTGGCGTTGGTTGAGTTCTTGAAGGCGCTTATCTTGACGCTCTTGCCTTTCAGACACTTGATTGATGGCTTGAGTGAGCTGGGAATATTGTTTCATTTGTTGTTTCTGCCACTCCACTTGTTGATTCATCTAATTAGAAATGAGTTCTTCTTGACGATCAATCCTTTGAGCTTGAATGTGCAGTTGTTGTTCTTGTCCCTCCATATAACTCCTTGCTAGTTCCTCAATGGCTCCATGAATGTGATTCAGGTTTATGTTGGTTGGGTCATAATATTCTCTTTGTTGGTGTTCTTCCTGATGAGACTCTTCTTGGTGAGCTCCTCCTTTTGGTTTTGGCTTTCCTATGTGAGGTCTTCTTTGTTGTTGGGCTGGTGTCACATGAGTTAGACGCTGAAACGTAATTAGCCTCCCAGGATTTAACCAATCTAGGTTGCTATCCTCGAAGACAACCTTGGCCTTCGTGCACAGTCTGAGGATAGTGCTGGGGTACCAAAGCCTGGCACCCGAATCAATCTTCTCAGCTGACTCTTGAATCCCCTCAGCTATAAGTTCGTGCACATTGATATATCCACCTTGTACTAAGCAATGTGCCATAGTAGCTCGAGTGACGTTGACCTCAGAATTGTTCACTGCTGGGAGGATAGATCTCCTCACGAGTTCAAACCATCCCTTGGCTTTAGGGCTGAGGTCTCCTCTCTTGATGAACCTGGGTCTCTTATCCGCATACCTTTCCCAGTCAGCTCCTATATCACATATGTCATTCACAATTTGTTCGAGTTCATCATCGTCAGGGCTCTTGCTTACTCTTGCTTGATAACCAAGCTCATCAAAATGTGGTGATTTCAACTGAAGAGTTCTTGTTATAGCATTGGGGCTGAAGTCCACCTCTCTCCCTCTTACGTAACTTTTGAAGGTGGGAGCCTTGGTTTTGTCTTCTCTGACCACATTTGCATAGAACTCTTTGATGGGGTTTGCATTTATCTTTCCCTCCGGGTTCGTAAGCCTTTGCCAACCCCTTTGTTCAATCTTCTCTCGAATCTGTGGGCACTCATCCTCGTCAATTTGGAATGTTAACTCAGGCAGTATCTTTTTGAGCTTTATCCATTCAAATTCGAGTTCATGGAACGCAGTTTTGAATCTCTTCTCATCGAAAGGAATGCTCTTCACTGGTTCCTTCCTCTTTTGCCTCTTGGAGCTTGATGATGCCATGAGTTTGAGTTGATGTGTGAAGAGGGTGGAAGGTACGGATAGATGAGGAATTCGGTTGGTTAGGACAAGGTGTGATGAAGAGATTTGGATGCCGAAGGTGTGAAGTGTGAGAAATGGGAATTGGAATGTGAAGGGGAAGTACGGTCTAGGACTCACTTATATAGGTAAGTGATAAGTGAATGAAAGGTGTGGATTGATGGGTTGTTGTATGATGGACGGATGGGGTTTTGCATGGAATGAGCACAAGGATCACCAACTTTATGATGGGGTTGGTTCAATTTCCAATTTTGTTCTTCTTCCAATGTTGCATGGCAACTATTCCCAATGCAATCCCCTTGAAGACACGTGTGTAGTATCATCCTTTTGTGTTATCCGAACCCTTCAATTTCCCCATCAATGCTCCTACAAAATAAAAGAAATGTGATTAAAAATACACTTGTAGAAAGTGGTGGCAAAATTAAAAGGCTAACTACTTTTTAAAGTTTTTGTTTTTAACTACTAAGTGCTATTCCTGAGTGCAAACCAACTGACTAACTCAACATCCATGTATGCAACATTGGCAACACCAAACTTAGTTTGGTGCCATATGGTGTAAAAGATTTGTTCAAGGCCCCTAAGAGTGACATGATGTGGGTTACATTTATGTTCTCTTAATGCGCCTTGAACACCAAACTTGTTTCTCACTATATGTTGCACACAATTATTCATTCAAGTGCATATCAAGTTGATTTGAAATTCATGAACCTTGTATTATTAACTATTTTTAAAAGCATGTAAAACATGGGTTGCCTCCCATGAAGCGCTTCTTTAGCGTCACTAGCTTGACGTTCTGGCTTTATCAGGGTGGTTGGTAGTGCTTCAAGTCTTCCCCCCTTGCAGTAAATCTATCTCCATTGGCTTCATCAAGGATCTCCACAGGTTCTAAGGAGAGAACTCTGTTGATGGTAAAAACTTTAGGTAGCTGAGATGGGATGGTGGGGAGATCGGAGGGAATGGCTGGGACATAAGCTGAGATTACTTTATCCCCTGGAGAGAAGTCCTCTGTAGGGATTTTCTTGTTCCTCCACTTCCTTGGTACCTTCTTCTTTGTTCCTTTTGAAGTTGCCTTGCTCTTTGTGATCTTTTCTTCCAAGGAGATTTTGTTGCTGGTCTCATATAACTCTGGTTGTTTGGGTTTTTCCTGATTTTCCTTTAGCTGTGACAACTGCTGATTGCCTTTTTCATCAACCAAGGGGATTCCCAGATGTGCTGGTTGTGCTTCAGTACTTGTTTCTTCCTTCAGTATCTCACTGTGATCTTTCCTTGGTTCTTTGTTCTCTTGATCTGTTTCTTGTGATGGTTTGAAAACATTGAAGGTGAGTTGTTCGTCATGGATCCTTAAAATTAGCTCCCCTCACTCCACATTTATAAGTGCTCTGGCTGTAGCTAGGAATGGTCTTCCCAATATGATTGGGTGCAGGTGGCTTTCTTCCATGTCCAAGATGACAAAGTCTGTGGGAAGGAAGTATTTCCCAACCTTCACCAGTACATTTTCAACCACTCCTACTGCTTGTTTTTGAGTTTTGTCAGCCAGCCTGATAACTACATCTGTGGGTATGATCTCATTGATCTGCAGCCTCTTCACAAGGGATAAAGGCATTAAGTTGATGCTTGCTCCCAAATCGCAGAGTCATTTATCAAATATTGTTTCTCCTATGGCACAGGGGATGTAGAAACTCCCTGGGTCCTTCCTCTTTGTAGGCAGCTCTGGTTGAATGAGAGCACTGTACTCCTTATTCATCACTATTGTTTGTCCTCCCTTGAGTGAGCTTTTCTTGGTCAGCAGCTCCTTCATATACTTAATGTATGAGGGCATTTGTTGGAGGGCCTTGATGAATGGTATGTTTACATGGAGAGATGCAAACATGTCAAGAAACCTTGAGTATAGTCTCTTCTCTACACAGTCATTTAGTAATTGGGGAAAGGGTGCATAGAGTCTCAGCAGCTCCTTCTGTGTCAGCTCCTTTTGTGTAATTGTGGTTTCTTGATGATTCTCCCCTTGCTTTCCCGCTGAAGTATCTTCAGGTTGTTCTAATGGGTTGTTCAGCACTTCCTTAGTCTACTTATTACTTATAGTAACCATCTTGTAATCTTCCCATCTGACTTTCTTTGCTTCACCTCTCGGATTTTTCTCTGTGTCACTGGGGAAGCTGTCTGTAGGTTTGGGAATCTGCTCGGAGAGGTATCCCACTTGAAATTCCAGCCTTTTGATGGTGTCTCCCTGATTCTTGATATTGGCTTGCACCTCCTCCTTGAATACCTTATTATCTTGAATCTATTTGCATATGCCCTCAAGTAGAGTCTCAATTCTGGAGAGTCTATTTTCAGATGATGGAGGGTTGGGATTGGAGTGATGAGAAGGGTTGTTTTGGTTTTGGTATGGATGTGGAGAGGTGTTGTTAGGGTGGTGTTGATATGATCTCTGTGTGGAATGTTGGTGAGCTGCATGGTTGTTGGGGTTGTGACGTCTCTGATCTTGGCCTTGATCCTGTTGATTTCCCCACCCAAAGTTTGGGTGATTCCTCCAACCAAGGTTGTAGGTCTTGGAGTATGGATCATGGGTCTGCTTGGGTGAGTTTCCAATGTAGTTGGCTTGTTCTTGCTCATCCTCTGCATCTGCATTCACTCCCTCTTAGGTTGCTGATGAGGTGGTGATTGCTGCTACTTGGTTCCTCTCCATCTTCTTGGTGAGGTCAGCCAGCTGCTTGGTAATAAGCTTGTTTTGGGCCAGCAGTGCATCTACATTGTTTAGCTCCATCATTCCTCTAGTGTTGCCTCTTTCGGAAGCATAGAAGTAGTCATTCTCTGCTACAGTCTCAACAACATCTATGGCCTCCTCAATGGTCTTCTTCTTGTTCAGAGATACCCCGGATGAGTGGTCTACTGCCTTCTTTGATTCATAGGAAAGGCCTTCGTAGAAAATGTGCAGCTGCACCCATTCATTGAACATATCTGGTGGACACCTTCTTGTCAGGTCCTTAAACCTCTCCCATGCTTCATATAGAGTCTCACCATCTTGCTGCCTGAAGGTTTGTACCTCAGCTCTCAGCCTGTTGATCTGTTGAGGAGGATAAAATCTTGCCAAGAATTTGTTCACCACATCTTCCCAGGTTGCTAAACTCTCCTTTGGAAAGGATTCCAGCCATTTAGATGCCTTGTCCTTGAGTGAGAAAGGGAACAGAAGTAGTCTATAGGTGTTAGGATGAACACCATTAGACTTCACAGTATCACATATCCTCAGGAAGGTGGTCAGATGTTGATTGGGGTCTTCTTGGACACTCCCTCCGAATGAACAATTGTTCTGAACAAGGGTGATGAGCTGTGGCTTTAGTTCAAAGTTGTTGGCATGTATGGTTGGCCTTTGGATGCTGCTTCCACAGTTTCCTGGGTTTGGGTTGATGTAAGAACCCAGAACCCTTCTCTCTTGCCCAGCCTGATGTGCTGGACCTTCTCGACCATGGTTGTGAGCCTCTTCTTCATGATGGTTCTCCATATTTTCATCCATGTTTGGTTCAAAATACTCCTATTCTTCCTCCGCACCAACTACTCGTTTTCCTCTTGCTTTTCTCCTTAATCTAAGGAAGGTCCTCTCAGGTTCAGAATCAAAGGAAGTTGAAGCCCCGCTTCTTCTCCCTGTCATAAAACCAACAAGGCACAAGCAAGGAAATAGATGCAGAAAGTATTTCTGTTAGAATTGCTGTTAGTGTGAGTGATGCAATATATCAAACAGTTAGTGGGTTAGTCGACTGAATTTTAAACAACTAAGAAAATGGGTAGGGGAAAGGGAAGAAAATAACTGAACAGAAAGTAAATTACTCAAATAAACTTAAATCAAACAAAAGAAAAATGCTCAATCTAGTTATCCTCCAATTTAATCATTGTTGATACAAAATCAATCCCCGGCAACAGCGCCATAAACTTGATGCACGGAAACTTGTCTCTCAACAATTTTTCCTTCGGCAAGTATACCGAATTGTCGTCAAGTAAAAACTCACAATAGAGTGAGGTCGAATCCCACAGGGATTGATTGGTCAAGCAATTTTAATTAGAGGAATGTTCTAGTTGAGCGAAGCATAATTTGGGTTGAGAGTTGCAGGAAATTAAATGGCGGGAAAGTAAATAGCAGAAAATGTAAATGCTGAAAGTAAAGAGCTGAAAATAAATGACGGAAAGTAAATTGCAGAATCTTAAATGGGAATGGGGAAGATGCTCATAAAAGTAAATTGCAGAAAATAAAGAGAATGGGTAAGATCAGAAATGGGGAATTCATTGGGTTTAGGAGATGTTGCATTCTCCGGATCAAGTTCATTTTCATCTCTTCCGCAATCAATGCGTTCATTGATCTCCTTGGCAATCTTAAGTGATCGAATTACAATTCCTTGTAATTCAATCTCTCACATCTTGATCAATAGCCAATTCCTTAGTCAATTGCTCATGAGAAGAGATGAAGTATGGTCACTGATTATACCACATGCATTCCCAAATCAAGTGTTGGTAGAATTATAGTCACCGTATCCTTCCAACCCGAATTTGGTCCAACATGAGAAAGCATTTCTAGCATGATCTCTTCATTCCTCTTCCAAGGTTCAGAAGAGATCCAAGTATGAATAGCTTCTTTTCCTAGATAACTACCCAATTGGATGAAGATTGAAAGCTTTCTAGTAAAATCAAGAGAAAAGATAGAAGAAGAATAATGAAAACTAATATTGATCCATCAAATTACAACAGAGCTCCCTAACCTAATGAAGGGGGTTTAGTTGTTCATAGCTCTGGAAATGGAAAACAAAGATGGAAGATACATTATGAAAATTAAACTAGAAGTGCAGAGTAAATTATACAGAAAGTAGTTCTCCAATTTCCAACTTCCCAAAAGTTTTTTTCTTTAATTCAAAACTACCCCTATATATACTACTCTTTTGATCTTCTAATTGGTTCTTCAAGTCTTGGATATGGGCCTTTGGATCTTGAGTTTGAAGCAGTTATCCTCTTCAGTGGGCTTAGCTTTACTTGCAGAGAGAAAGTGTGAAGTAGGCAGGGTATTTAGCTCAGGACGTTAGTGGCGTTAACGTTAAGTGAGAGTGTGGGTTCGAGAACGTTAGTGGCACCAACGTGACCACTAACGTTGCCTCTAGGTCCTTCGCACACGTTATTGGGACTCACCTTTTCCAATAACGTTGAGAGTCTTCCCTTCCCCCTACGTTAGAGTCCATGTTAACTTAGTTAACATGGCTCTTAACGTAGGCTTGCCAATCCTTCGAGAATGTTAGTGACACTTACCTTTGTCACTAACGTTCCAAGATGCCCCTACTTCCAACGTTAGAATCCACGTTAACTAAGTTAACGTGGCTTCTAACATGGTGATGATAACCATCTCCAATGTTAGTGACAAAGGTGAGTGTCACTAACGTTGGCTCATCATCCTTTCCTTCACGTTAGCTTCCACGTTAACTAAGTTAACGTGGGAGTTAACGTGGCACATAGTGGCTCATTGTGGCTCATTCCAACGTTAGTGAAAAAGGTGAGTGTCACTAACGTTGGCGATTATTTGCTTTTTCCATGTTAGCTTCCACGTTAACTAAGTTAATATACGTTAACTAAGTTAACGTGGCTCAAAGTGGCTTAGTCCAATGTTAGTGACAAAGGTGAGTGTCACTAACGTTGGCCATTCTTTTGCTTCCCAACATTAGAGTCCACGTTAACTAAGTTAACGTGGCCCTTAACGTGGCCAATATGAGCTTGGTCCAACGTTATTGACAAAGGTGAGTGTCACTAATGTTGGCTCCACTTTCTTCTTCCACGTTAGAGTTCACGTTAACTTAGTTAACGAGACTCTTAACGTGGGCTATGATGGCTTCGAGGACGTTATTGGCGATTACTTTTCTCATTAACGTTGCAAGCTAGCTCCCATTCCACGTTAGTGGTCATGTTAGTGAGACTAATGTGGCTGCTAACGTGGTTTTTTCTTGCTTCCTTTGTCCTGAAATCGAGTAACAAAGTGCATCAAAGTTCTAATCCACATCATGAGTCATGCATCATCCAATTTGTCACTAAATTCATGCATAATTCTCATGAAATCATGAAAAGTGTACCATGTTTGCTTGAATCAAGATGTAAGTGAAATTCTACCTCAAAACTTGCTTATTTCCTAAGAAAATGCATGAAACTACCCTAAAACAGTAAAGAAAAGGTCAGTGAAACTGGCCAAAATGCCCTGGCATCACTCTTCTGCCTTTTCCTCTTCTTGTTGTTGTTGTGGTTCATGGGCATGAGGTCTTCGTTCTCTGGCCCTATTGAGTGGGTGAACAGCTACCACCTTGGCCATCTTTTTTGGCAGTTATGAACTTGTCTTGCTTCACAAGCACTTCATCAATGATCTTTTCAACTCCAGCCTCATCACATAGCCTCTGTATAATGCTGAAGAATGCCAACCTTTTGTTGTCACTGGTGCTTTTCAGCACTTTGTTGATGTTGTTGGCAATCATCTCCCCCACGTTGATGTTCTCTCCTTTCATGATGCTGTAGATGAGTACAGCTCTCTCCTTGGTCACCTCTGAAGTGTTGGATGTGGGGATTAGGGACCTCCTCACAAATTCTAGCCACCCTCTAGCTTGGGGGCTCAAATCTCTTCTCCTCAATTGATTGGGTATCTCATCCTTATCATTTATCCAACGCACATGCATCACACAAATTTCATTCAGGATCTCATCAAACCCAGGGTCTTGCTGCTTCATTCTTTCTTTGTAGCTCCGAGTGGAGGTTGTCCTTTTCACCATTAGCATTTTTTCTATGCTAGAGGGGCTGTAGTCAATGGATTTTCCCCTTACATAGCTAATGTAGCCATAGTGTTGCCCTGGTTGAGGCACTGCGTTGGCAAAGAATTCCCTCACTAAGCTCTCTACCACTTTCTTGGTGGGTTGCATAGAAGTGACCAACCTCTATTGTTGATCTCAATGTTGATTTCAATGTGCTCGTTCCTTCCTAGTTGAAACCCAACTTCTGGAATGATTTCCCTCTCACTCACCCAACCATAGAATTGATTTTGGTTGAATGCGGAGAGAAACTTGTAGTCATTGAAGGAGCTTGAGGATCCAGAGGTTGGTTTCTTGATTTTTCTTTTCTTTGAGGCTGAGCTTTTTGGTGGTGCCATTAGGTTGAGAGAGTATGTATGGGATTGTGAAAACGTGTGGTGGTTGCAAGAAAGAGCAAGCAAAACAATGTTTTTCTCCAACACCAAACTTAGGACTTGATTGTCCCAATCAAGAAAAAAGAAAGAGAGAAAGTGGGGAGATAGATGGTAAGAGATGAAAAGAGAGAGGAAGGTGAGGGTTATATGCTCTTCGAGTGTGATTGGGGTTGTTGAAGTGGAAGAGGAGATAGAGAGGTGAGGTTTTTATAATGGGTGAATGGTGTGGTATGAAGGGTGGGAAATAAAAAGGGTTAAATGTTTTCCACTTGGGGAGTGGCGCTAGCATGGGAAGAGGCGCCAACTCTTTTCTCACATGTCTTATGCGTGTGTTGAGTTCCAAAGTGTAAGTACACTTTGACTTCCTTACTTTGTGAGTTGATTACCATGTGGGCCCCATCTTCTCTCCTGAAATAAAAACTGAACCCATTAGTAATGACAAAAGAACCCTTCACATTCCTTCTCATCAAGAGTGAATTGGATTGCAACTGATGGGTGTCCCTTGGGACACTAAACTTAATTCTTTGGCATCTCAATAAATTGGTTTTATCATTGTGTATTTAATGTGTTTAGAAGAGTGGAATGACATCAATCTTTTCATTTTCTTTTGATTCTGATTCCTCTTAACCCATTAAACCACATTCATGTTATTACCCAAAGCATTAAGTGCTTTCAAATAAGGTGACTTGGTTTGCTAGGTGATTCTTAGTGGTAGCCACACCAAACTTAATCTTTGGGCTTATTCTTCAAGATCAGGCTATTAATTGTTTGTAAGCCTAGATTAAGTGGGTGGAAGGCCACACTAAACTTAGCAGTTTAGCTAGTTCTCAGCCCATTCACTCATCATGATTTATGCCTTCATCAAGTTGTAATTCCAGAATAGAAAGAAATAAAAGAATGTAAAAAAAAATCTAGCTACCAAAGCTAAAATAAACTTTCTAACCTACAATTATAAACTAATCCTAAATTGATACTGTAACCTCAAATTAAGCTATCTAAAGCAATAGATTTTAAACTTTAGCTAAGAAAAGCAATTAAATCAAAAAGGATAAAGTGTTGGGGTGCCTCCCAACTAGCGCTTCTTTATTGTCATTAGCTTGACATTCCTTCATCTTCAGCAGAGCTTGTAGCTCACTCTCTGCTCCTCCAAGGGGCCTCCCAAGTAGTGTTTGAGTCTATGGCCATTGACAGTAAAAGTTCTCTGAGTCTTGTCCTCTATGAGCTCCACATGACCATAAGGAAACACCTTGAGTATGGTGAAAGGCCCTGACCATCGAGACTTAAGTTTCCCAGGGAAGAACTTGAGTCTTGAGTTGTAGAGTAACACCTTCTGTCCTTCAGTGAACTCTCTTCTTGCTATCTTTTGGTCATGCCACTTTTTTGTGTTCTTTTTGTAGATTTTTGCATTCTCGTATGCTTGATTTCTAAACTCCTCCAGCTCATTGAGTTGCATTAATCTCTTTTCTCCAGTAGCTTGCTCATCATAATTTAACATCTTTAGAGCCCAAAATGCTCTATGCTCAAGTTCAACTGGTAAGTGATAAGCCTTGCCATATACCAATTGGTATGGAGACATCCCAATCGGAGTCTTATAGGCTGTTCTGTAGGCCCATAGTACATCATCCAGCGTCTTAGACCAATCCTTTCTTGAGCTTCCAATAGTTTTTCAAGGATTCGTTTCAGCTCTCTGTTGGAGATTTCAGCTTGCCCGTTGGTCTGTGGGTGGTATGGAGTTGCCACCTTGTACTTTACTCCATATCTGAGAAGGAGTGTCTCGAGTTGTCTGTTGCAGAAGTGTGTCCCTCCATCACTAATGAGAGTTCTAGGAACTCCAAATCTGCTGAAAATATTCCTTCTCAAGAAGCTTATCACAACTTTGTTGTCATTTGTTGCAGTGGCTATGGCTTCTACCCATCTTGAGACATAATCAATAGCCACCAATATGTAGCTATTTGAGTAGGAGGTTAGGAAAGGTCCCATGAAATCAATCCCCCAAGCATCAAATAGCTCCAACTCTAGTATGAATTGTTGTGGCGTCTCATTTCTTTTGATTTGGTTACCAGCTCTTTGGCATTCATCATACCTTGACACCATTTCCTTGGCATCCTTAAACATTGTTGGCCAGTAAAATCCGGATTGACGCACTTTTGCTATTGTTCTTCCTCCACTGAAGTGACCTCTATATGCGGATCCATGGCACTACCATAATACTTCCTGCCCTTCCTCATGGGATATACACCTTCTTAGGATTCCATCAGCACACTTTTTGAACAAATAAGGATCATCCCAGATGTAGTGTTTGGCATCCTTAATTAGCTTCCTCCTCATGTGCCTATTGATGTTGGATGGTAGTTCCCCAATAGCCTTGAAGTTGGCTATGTCTGCAAACCAAGGGGCTACTCGAATCATCATCAATTGTTCATCAGGAAAGCTTTCATTGATTGCTACTTGCTGCATCTCTTCTTCTTGTGGGATCCTTGAGTGGTGGTCAGATACCTTGTTCTCTGCTCCGCTCCTATCTTTAATCTCAATATCAAATTCTTGGAGTAGCAAAATCCACCTTATTAGTCTGGGCTTAGATTCTTGTTTGGTAAGCAAGTATTTGAGTGCTGCATGATCAGTGAACACAATTACTTTTGAGCCAATAAGATATGATCTAAACTTGTGAAAGGCAAAAACTATGGCTAAAAGTTCTTTCTCCGTAGTGGTATAAATCCTTTGATTCTCATTAAGAACCTTGCTAGCATAGTAAATAACATGTACTAGCTTGTCTTTTCTCTGTCCTAGAACAGCACCAACAGCAAAATCAGATGCATCACACATTAGTTCAAAGGGAAGATCCCAGCTTGGTGGTGCTATAATAGGTGCAGAGGAGTGTTTTTTCTTAAGTTCATCAAAGGCTACCATGCACTCTCTATCAAAAATAAAGGGAGTATTTGAGACAAGTAGGTTGCTAAGGGGTTTTGCAATCTTTGAAAAATCTTTGATAAACTTCCTATAGAACCCAGCGTGTCCCAAAAAACTTCTGATTGATTTGACATTGCAAGGTGGAGGTAATTTTTCATTTACTTCCACTTTTGCCTTGTCCACTTCTATGCCATCTTTTGAGATCTTGTGACCAAGAACCACCCCTTCAGTCACCATAAAATGGCACTTCTCCCAGTTTAAAACTAGGTTGGTTTCTTGACACCTTTTTAGCACAAAAGCAAGATGGTATAGGCAATCAGAATATGAGTTCCCAAATATAGAGAAGTCATCCATGAATACTTCTATGAACTTCTCAATCATGTCTGAAAAAATGGAGAACATGCACCTTTCGAATGTTGCAGATGCATTGCACAATCCAAAGGGCATTCTCCTATAAGCAAAGACACCATATGGACAAGTAAATGAAGTTTTTTCCTGATTCTTGGGGTCTAAAACAATTTTATTGTAGCCCGAATACCCATCTAGAAAGCAATAATACTCATGTCCTACCAATCTTTCAAGCATCTGGTCCATGAAACGTAAGGGAAAGTGGTCCTTCCGGGTAGCTTCATTAAGTTTCCGGTAGTCAATGCACATACGCCATCCGGTCACTGTCCTTGTGAGTATCAATTCATTCTTCTCATTTGCCATAACAGTGATCCCTCCCTTCTTAGGGACTACTTGCACCGGGCCTACCTAAGGGCTGTCTGAGATAGGGCAGATCACCCCTGCTTGCCATAATTTCAGCACTTCTTTCTGAATCACTTCATTCATAGTTAGGTTCAGCCTCCTTTGTTGTTGTCTTGAAGGTTTGGCATCTTCTTCAAGTGAGATCTTATGCATACACATTGAAGGACTGATCCCTTTTAAATCTGCAAGTGTCCAGCCTATGGCATCCTTGTGTTGTCTCAGCACTTGGATGAGCTCCTCTTCTTGTTCCTTACTCTGACTTGAATTTATGATCACTGGTTGAGTGTTGTTAGCACCTAGATATGCATATTTCAAGCTGGTTGGTAATGCTTTCAGCTCTAGTTTTGGTGACTTTGCATCTTTGTTGTTTGTAAACTGGTGATGTCTCCTATGATGCAGGGAATTTGGAAACTCCCTGGGTCTTTCAGCTTTTGAGGCAGCTTCTTCTGTATGATGGCGCAGCATTCTTCAGTCAATATTATGGTTTCTTTTGCTTCCCAGTTCCTCTTTTTGGTTATAAGCTCCTTCAAAAATTTAGCATAGAGTAGCATTTGTTCTAATGCCTTAGCAAATGGTATGTTGATTTGGAGCCTCTTGAAGATCTCTAGGAACTTAAAAAACTGGCCATCCTTCCCATCTTTTCCCAATCTTTGTGGGTATGGTGCCTTTGGCACATAAGGCTTCAAGACTAGTCTTGGTGGAGGTGGAGCAGGGATTTCTTCTTCATCCTTGTTCCCATGCTTTGCTGCAGCTTCTTCATGCTTGTCTTTGCTTGGGGTTCCTTCATCTACAACCTTTCCACTTCTTAGAGTAATGGCCTTGCATTCCCCTCTTGGGTTAGCCATGGTATCACTAGGAAATGTGTGTGTGGGAAGTGGGATTTGCTTGGATAAAATCCCCACTTACGCTTCTAACTTTGAGATTGCTGCGCCTTGATTTTTCAGATTTGACCTGTATTCTTCTTGATTAGCGTATATCCTTCTTTCAGTTTGTGCTTGTCTTCAACTATGATATGCTTTGGAGGTTGTACACCCTCCTCAGCATCAATTTCAACCGTCTCGGAAGGAGGCTTTATGACTGGACTTTCCCATGGAGGTTTTGCATCTCCTAAGTCTTCAACCACTTCTTCTTCTTCTTGAACAATGACAGCTTCTTCTACTTGTTCTAGTACGAATTCATTCTCTGTCTTGTCCACTGGGGTTTCTGGTATCTCCTTCATGCTATGCTCTTCACTAGACTGTCCACATGGAGCTGTGGCTGATCCTTGTGTATTTAAGCGTCTAGAAGCCCATTGAATTAATACTTGCCCCAGTTGTTGAACGGTTGCCTGAAATTTAATTACTGTTTCCCTTAGGCGATCCTCTGCTTCTCGGGTTGCCGGACTTGGACATGATACAAAAGAAAGTGGTGGTGGTTGGGAGTGATTGGATTGGAATTGGGGTGGTTCTATATATGGTTCATATGGCTCATAAGGTGGTTGGTATGGTAGCTGAGGGTTAGGGTCATATGGAGGTGAATGGCGGAAAGGGGCTTGTGAGTATGGTGGTCCAAAGTCATGTTGAGGAAAGGGTTCATAGGCATATGGTGGTGGTTGTTGATAGTCCATTGGAGGTGGTTGTTGCCATGAGGGTTGATCAAATCCTTGTGGCTCCTCCCATCTTTGATTGTTCCAACCTTGATGCCTGTTCTCATTGTAATTTCTTTTTCCTGCAACATTATTGTAATCAGGCTCATAGCCAAAGGGGTGAGAGTTCATAGTAACAAATAAAAAAAAAAAACAAATTTAAATTAAAAGGTTATTTAAATTTTGAATTTGAAAATTAAATTTTGAAATTTAAAATTTGAAATTTTGAAATTTGAATTTTGAAATTTGAATTTTAAATTTTTGAAATTTGAATTTTTGAAATTTGAAATTTGAAATTTGAAAATTTTTAAATTTAAATTTTGAAAATTTTTAAATTTGAATTTTGAAATTTGATTTTTGAAATAAGATAAGATAAGATAAAAATTTTAAAAATAAAAATCTGAAATTTTTTTTTCGAAAAAATTAATTAAAAATATTTTTGAATTTAATGAGGAAAGAGAAAAACAATAAAATGACACCAAATTTCAAATTTTTAGATCAAAACGAAGAAAACAACTAAGAACAGCTTGAAGGTCAAGATGAACGCGAAGAACAACTTGAAGATCAAGATGAACACTAAGAACAAATTTTAAAAAAAGTTTTTTTTATAACTAAATAAAAATTAATAATCTCTTATTTTATGAAAAAGCAAAAATAAAAACAAAAATAAAAACAAATAAACAAGCAAAAATCAAAAAAATATTTACAATAACCAATAATAAGGCACACGTTTGCAATTCCCCGGCAACGGCGCCATTTTGACGAGAGGATTTTTGCCAGTAAAGAATGTCATAAAAACAGTCGCGTTGTAGATAGAGTCTCTAAACTGACAAAAATCCCTTCGTACAAACGTTTTGGTTGTCACATGTAACAAACCCCTTTTAAAATTGATAACCGAGTATTTGAACCTCGGGTCGTCTTCTCAAGGAATTGCAGGAAGGTATGTTCTTATTATTGGTTATAAGTTTGTAAATTGGGGTTTAGGAAGTAAGGTGGGAATATGTTGAATGATAAATAAATTAAAATAATAATAATAAAATAAACTCTTGGCAAAGTATGAAGAACTGGAAGTCCTATCCTTGTCAATTGTGATGAGAATTGGGTTTTAATCCCACTTTGTTAACCTCTAACTATGAAGGTAGATCAAGTGGATTAATTAGTTTAATCCTCAGGTCCTAGTCAATTCCTATGGAAATACTAGAGTTATTGGAGCAACTCCCAATTTTAACCACTGCTTTATTTGACAGCTCAAGCGTTACCAATAAATCAACCAAAGCCAAAAGGGAAAAATCCAAATTATTTATATAATAAAAAGGAGCAATCATAAGTCTGAAATACCTCAAGATATATTAAATAGAAAATCAATCTAAACATAGAGAGTCATAAACAAAATTGAGAAAAGAAATAAAAAGAACATTGAACCTGGGAAGAAGTTGAAATAATAAAGTTGAAATAATAATACATCCTAATTCCTTTAAGAGGAATCCTAATCCTAAATCCTAAGAGAGAGGAGAGAACCTCTCCCTCTAAAAACTACATGAAAAGTGAATTGTGGAAGCGTTCTTATGAATGGATACATTCCTCCACTTTATAGACTCTAATCTGTGTTTTCTGGGCCGAGAACTGGGTCAGAAACAGTACAGAATTCGCTGGTCTCGAATTCAAATGCGTTGATTTCCGTCACTGCGACGCGGCCGCATGGATCACGCGGTCGCATCATCTAGCGTCAGGGGAACTATAGCATATTATATATCAAATCAAAGCCCCGGACGTTAGCTTTCCAACGCAACTGGAGCCGCGTCGTTTGGACCTCTGTAGCTAAAGTTATAGCCGTTTGAGTGCAGAGAGGTCAGGCTAGACAGCTTAGCAATTTCTCCAACTTCTTGCATTCCTTCCACTTTTGCATGCTTTCTTCCCATCCTTCAAGCCATTCCTGCCTTATAATATCTGAAAACACTTAACACATATATCAAGGCATCTAATGGTAATAAGAGAGGATTAATAATAAGCAAATATAAGTCCAAAGATGCATGTTTTCAATCAAAGCACATAATTAGGAAGGAAATATAAAACCATGCAAATAGTATGAATAAGTGGGTAAAGAGTTAATAAAAACCACTCAATTGAGCACAAGATAAACCATGAAATAGTGGTTTATCAACCTCCCCACACTTAAACACTAGCATGTCCTCATGCTAAGCTCAAGAGAAGCTATAAAGAAATGAAGAGGAATGGTAGAATGTATGAAATGCAACCTATGAATGCAGCTACATGCTAAATGCTTTTACTTACTTGGTTAAGAGTAAATAAGTTCTCCAAGAATAAATATGAACTGGATTTCACTAATTCAAATCATAAAAATGAAGTACAAATAGACTTGCAAGAAGAAAATAGCTCATGAAAGCAGGGAACAAGGAATTGAGCATCGAACCCTCACTGGTAGTGTATACACTCTAATCACTCAAGTGTTTTAGGTTCGATTCTCTCAATTCTCTACTAACCTTGCTTTCTAAGGCTTGCTCTTCATCTAACAATCAACATAAATTTAATGCATAAATACACAAATCAGGAGGTCTTTTAAGGGTTGTAATGGGGTTAGGGTCAAGGTAGGATTGTATTTGGTCAAGTGGACTAAAATCTGAATCCTGAATTAACTTAAACTTTTCCCACCTAACTTAAACAATCCATGTAATCATAATACAACATCTAACCATTCATTAACCATGTTTTCCACATATTCATGCATTCTAATTTCAAGTACAACTCATATGCATTGCTTTCACTACTTACTTTGGGGCATTTTGTCCCCTTTTATTAATTGCTCTTTTTCTTTTCTTTTTCTCTCTCTTTTTCTTCTTTTTCTTCTTTTTTTTTTATTATTATTTTTTTTACTTTTTTTTTTCTCAATGCATATGATTAATTTATTGAATGCATGAACATGTCCTATTTCTTTCACATTTTCATAAAGATATATAACACCCAATTCTTAAACCAAACATTTTCAAACCCACTTTTCTCACACTTAAATCATAAGCATTTTCATTAGTCTAAGCTAACTAAGGATTCAAATTAAGGACATTATTATTTTTTCGCTTAGAGTTAGTGATGAGCTAAAGTAAAGAACAAAGGGGTAAAATAGGCTCAACATTGGTTTGCAAGGGATAATGAAAGGTAAGGCCATATGGGTATGTAAGCTTAGTGAAACAAAGGCCTCAATCATGTAAGTGCATGAATACATTAAACCATGGAAATATAGAATTAAGCAAGACAAAGATCACAATTTTAGAGAGAAAAACACACATCAAAAATAAAATATTGGTTGGTAAAATGCAACCAATTCAAATAGGCTCAAAAATCTCACAGGTTTTGTGTGTTCGAGCTCTAAACCATGTTTCAGTATAATATTTCTTCAAACAAGTGTAATATTAAATTTTATTCAAATTAGTGAAATGCTCTAAAAGGTTTCTTGAAAAAGAAAATATTACTTCAACCAAGTGGTAAAATATGCAAAAATCAAACAAACATGCAAATGCAACAACTAATCTACAAAGAAAATTTAAACCTTGGTGTTTGAGACAAGAAAGTACTAACCCATGGAGATCGGTATCGACCTCCCCACACTTAAAGATTGCACCGTCCTCGGTGCATGTTGAGATGTGCAGGTGGACGGGTTGCTCCAACTGACGCTTGTAGATGGAGGCGCCTTAGTTGGAGATCTCTTGGTTCCTTTCCTTGCTGGTGTCTTGTCAGTGGCCTTCTCTTTTCCTTTCTTGGTACCCATGCCTAAGGAAGAAGAAAAAGGAAGAGTGTGAAATATAGAAAACTAAGACCGGAAGGGAGGAAATTCCAAGTGATAAAGAATGCCAAAGGAAAGATGATAGTCCATCTACATGGTAGCTACAACATGTAGGGAAGATAACAATAAAGATTAAAAAGGGCAATTCAAAATAATTAGATGCAAGAGGGTAAAAACATGCAAATAATAGGCATGAGAAGCATAGCTCAAGCATCAAGTAATAAATGTGCCAAATTAAAGAGCATGTGTAATGATGACAATTGTGAATGATAATCCCAAATACATTGGGTGTGCAAGTTAAAATAGGGATGAAAATAATGTAATCCAAATGTATATGAGAGCCATAAGTAAATGTCAATTGTCAAATCTCTTCTCCGAGTAGCCACGTGCTCAAATAAAATAAGGCACTTATCCAAATAAAACTCCAACACCAATGAGAATAATGCAATGAATGAAATATGCAAATAAATGAAGTAAAATAAAATGAGAGAGAAAAGGGATGAGAAGAAGAAAAAGAAAGTGAGAAAGGAGAGAGAAGGAAGAAATTAGGATTAGAAAAGAGAAGATAAGAAAATTGGCACCAATCTGGATAGGTTGTGCGACGCTGGCGACGCGGTCGCGTGGGTGACGCGGTCGCGTGGTGCGCGATAAGGTTGGGTGACGCGGACGCATGGGGCACGCGATCGCGTGACTTGATTTGTGCTAGTGGCGCGAGTGCAGCCTCGCGGTCGCACAACTTTCTGTTCAACTCTCAGTATTGCCAAAATCCAGGGTGACGCGATTGCGTAGTCGACGCGATCGCGCAGGTGGCCTTATTTCCAATATGACGCGGACGCGTGGGTGATGCGTTCACGTGGCAGGGCTTGTGCTACTAGCATGGGTCCAGCCCAATTCCAGCTCAACTTTCTGCCATACACCCTTTTTACGCCGATTTCAGGTCATGCGGCCGCGTGGGTGACGCGGTCGCATGGGAGGCCATTATTCCCATATGACGCGGTCGCGTGGGGTGATTTGTGCCTTTGGCACGCCTCCAGCGCTGCTCCTGCAAAACTCTCTGTTTATATTAATATTGTCTCCCATCTCCTTGCGACGCAGACGCGTCGCTGATGCGGTCGCGTCGCGTGCTCGCTCTCTTTTTTTTTTTTTGTAATCTGAAAAATGCAGAATCCAGTATTAATATGAATGTGATGCAAAACTCCAAGTTCAATATAACAAAATAAAATAAAATTCAAAAACAAATAAAACTAAATAAAAATGAAAAAGGACGATCATACCATGGTGGGTTGTCTCCCACCTAGCACTTTTAGTTAAAGTCCTTAAGTTGGACATTTGATGAGCTTCCTGTTATGGTGGCTTATGCTTGAATTCATCCAGGAATCTCCACCAGTGTTTGTGATTCCAGTAACCTCCGGGGTCCCAAACTAAGCCTGTAAAGCCCTTAAGAAGCTTCAAACAGATTCTTAGGCTCCCGGGGTAACAAGTGTCAGAGCAGATTCCAGGATCCCAAATCTTGCTTTTACACCCATCCATGTCGGGATCTATATTTTTCCAACTGGGTGATAAGTGATTTGAATTCTCACTGCAGCTACCAAACAGCGTCCTAGACCCATTCAGTTGAGCTTTACACCAACCTTTGCATTTAAACTTTGAGCACACAACCATGTTGAACCTTGCTTGACAATTCTTATCACTGGCTATCTTCCTCTTACTCTTAATGCCACAAAGAGCTCTAAGTTGACCATCCGTCTCCAGTAGCCCATATTCAAGTGGGATTAGAAAGCTATGGGATATGAATTTTACCCACTTGAATGTTGTGAAGGATAATGGCAACTTAGGGGGAGGTATTTTTAATGAAATTGCAAGCTCCACTCCCTTGTGCTCTTTTCTGATAACTACCACTTCTTTGCAAGCTTCTTCAATTTCAACCTCTTCCTCTTGGTAGCTCTCTTTCAATTCAATCTCCTCTTCATTGCTTTCCAAGGGCATGGGAGGTTGTGCTTCTTCTTCTTGAATCTCCATCTCTTGATCAACCTCTTCCAAGTCTTCAACTATGATATGCTTTGGAGGTTGTACACCCTCCTCAGCATCAATTTCAACCGTCTCGGAAGGAGGCTCTATGACTGGACTTTCCCATGGAGGTTCTGCATCTCCTAAGTCTTCAACCACTTCTTCTTCTTCTTGAACAATGACAGCTTCTTCTACTTGTTCTAGTACGAATTCATTCTCTGTCTTGTCCACTGGGGTTTCTGGTATCTCCTTCATGCTATGCTCTTCACTAGACTGTCCACATGGGGCTGTGGCTGATCCTTGTGTATTTAAGCGTCTAGAAGCCCATTGAATTAATACTTGCCCCAGTTGTTGAACGGTTGCCTGAAATTTAATTACTGTTTCCCTTAGGCGATCCTCTCCTTCTCGGGTTGCCGGACTTGGACATGATACAAAAGAAAGTGGTGGTGGTAGTTAGGAGTGATTGGATTGGAATTGGGGTGGTTCTATATATGGTTCATATGGCTCATAAGGTGGTTGGTATGGTGGTTGAGGGTTAGGGTCATATGGAGGTGAATGGCGGAAAGGGGCTTGTGAGTATGGTGGTCCAAAGTCATGTTGAGGAAAGGGTTCATAGGCATATAATGGTGGTTGTTGATAGTCCATTGGAGGTGGTTGTTGCCATGAGGGTTGATCAAATCCTTGTGGCTCCTCCCATCTTTGATTGTTCCAACCTTGATGCCTGTTCTCATTGTAATTTCTTTTTTCTGCAACATTATTGTAACCAGGCTCATAGCCAAAGGGGTGAGAGTTCATAGTAACAAATAAAAAAATAAAAACAAATTTAAATTAAAAGGTTATTTAAATTTTGAATTTGAAAATTAAATTTTGAAATTTGAAATTTGAAATTTTGAAATTTGAATTTTGAAATTTGAATTTTAAATTTTTGAAATTTGAATTTTTGAAATTTGAAATTTGAATTTTGAAATTTGATTTTTGAAATAAGATAAGATAAGATAAAAATTTTAAAAATAAAAATCTGAAATTTTTTTTCAAAAAATTAATTAAAAATATTTTTGAATTTAATTAGGAAAGAGAAAAACAATAAAATGACACCAAATTTCAAATTTTTAGATCAAAACGAAGAAAACAACTAAGAACAGCTTGAAGGTCAAGATGAACGCGAAGAACAACTTGAATTTAAAGATGAACACTAAGAACAAATTTTAAAAAAAGTTTTTTTTTATAACTAAATAAAAACAAATAACCTCTTTAATTTATGAAAAAGCAAAAATAAAAACAAATAAACAAGCAAAAATCAAAAAAATATTTACAATAACCAATAATAAGGCACACGTTTGCAATTCCCCGGCAACGACGCCATTTTGACGAGAGGATTTTTGCCAGTAAAGAATGTCATAAAAACAGTCGTGTTGTAGATATAGTCTCTAAACCGACAAAAATCCCTTCGTACAAACGTTTTGGTTGTCACAAGTAACAAACCCCTTTTAAAATTGATAACCGAGTATATGAACCTCGGGTCGTCTTCTCAAGGAATTGCAGGGAGGTATGTTCTTATTATTGGTTATAAGTTTGTAAATTGGGGTTTAGGAAGTAAGGTAGGAATATGTTGAATGATAAATAAATTAAAATAATAATAATAAAATAAACTCTTAGCAAAGTATGAAGAACTGGAAGTCCTATCCTTGTCAATTGCGATGAGAATTGGGTTTTAATCCCACTTTATTAACCTCTAACTATGAAGGTAGATCAAGTGGATTAATTAGCTTAATCCTCAGGTCCTAGTCAATTCCTATGGAAAGACTAGAGTTATTGGAGCAACTCCCAATTTCAACCACTGCTTTATTTGACAGCTCAGGCGTTACCAATAAATCAACCAAAGCCAAAAGGGAAAAATCCAAATTATTTATATAATAAAAAGGAGCAATCATAAGTCTGAAATACCTCAAGATATATTAAATAGAAAATCAATCTAAACATAGAGAGTCATAAACAAAATTGAGAAAAGAAATAAAAAGAACATTGAACCTGGGAAGAAGTTGAAATAATAAAGTTGAAATAATAATACATCCTAATTCCTTTAAGAGGAATCCTAATCCTAAATCCTAAGAGAAAGGAGAGAACCTCTCCCTCTAAAAACTACATGAAAAGTGAATTATGGAAGCGTTCTTATGAATGGATGCATTCCTCCACTTTATAGACTCTAATCTGTGTTTTCTGGGCCGAGAACTGGATCAGAAACAGCCCAGAATTCGCTGGTCTCGAATTCAAATGCGCTGATTTCCGTCACTGCGACGCGGCCGCATGGATCACGCGGTCGCATCATCTAGCGTCAAAGGAACTATAGCATATTATATATCAAATCGAAGCCCCGGACGTTAGCTTTCCAACGCAACTGGAACCGCTTCGTTTGGACCTCTATAGCTAATGTTATAGCCGTTTGAGTGCAGAGAGGTCAGGCTGGACAACTTAGCAATTTCTCCAACTTCTTGCATTCCTTCCACTTTTGCATGCTTTCTTCCCATCCTCCAAGCCATTCCTGCCTTATAATATCTGAAAACACTTAACACATATATCAAGGCATCTAATGGTAATAAGAGAGGATTAATAATAAGCAAATATAAGTCCAAAGAAGCATGTTTTCAATCAAAGCACTTAATTGGGAAGGAATTATAAAACCATGCAAATAGTATGAATAAGTGGGTAAAGAGTTAATAAAAACCACTCAATTGAGCACAAGATAAACCATGAAATAGTGGTTTATCACACGCCATAGTGAAATTCTTGTGTTGGCGTGCCACGCCTTCGAACCCAAGTGGCACGCCCCTTGCTTTTCTCACTTCTCTTTAGCTTTGGAAACTTGAACTGGCGTGCCACGCCCAAGGTCTGGCGTGCAACGCCCTTGCTCTATGCTTGGCTAAGCTTCTATGGAAAGTTGAACAAGCATGGCACGCCCAGGGTCTGGCGTGCCACACCCCTTTTGTGAGTGAGTGGTTTCTCTGTTTTGGCGTGCCACGCCACGAACTCAAGTGGCACGCCCCAATGCTTCTTGCTCTCTGAATGACACTGGCGTGCCACGCTTTATCGCTCAAGTGGCATGCCTAAGTGAATAATGGTGAATGGCATGCCACGCCTTCAATATCAAGTGGCACGCCCTTTGTAACTGGCTTTCTTCATCCTCTCTGGAAACCTATACCAGCGTGCCACGCCTAAAGGCTGGCGTGCCACGCCCATGATCGTGTCTTGGTTCTAGTGGTTGGCGTGCCACGCCTCAGCCTTCAAGTGGCACGCCATAGTGGAATGATAAGGTGGGCGTGCCACGCCCTCGATACCAAGTGGCACGCCCAGTCCTTGCATCTGGTCCTTTGGGCATTGGCGTGCCACGCCTGGTTGTTCAAGTGGCACGCCCAGTCTTCAATTGCCTTCAGCCCCTTCTCTGGATTGTTGTACCAGCGTGCCACGCCATGCTGTTCAAGTGGCACGCTCATGGATTTGTGAACTCTTCAAGCTTGGTGTGCCATGCCTGGGTTCTCAAGTGGCACGCCCAAGTGACTTCTTGGGGCTGGCGTGTCACGCCTTCGATACCAAGTGGCACGCCATAGAGAAGGTTCTTCTTGGAATGGTGAGTTGGCTTGCCATGCCCCTTAGCTCAAGTGGCACGCCCATAGTAGTTGATGGGTCAGGTGTGCCACGCCCAACCTGGCATGCCACGCTCCTTTTGTGTCCTCCATTGTAGCTCTCTGGAAAAATGTATTAGCGTGCCACGCCCAGTCCTTGGCGTGCCACGTCCACATGCATGCTTGGATCTCCCTCTCTGGAATTTAGTACTGGCATGCCACGCCTAGCTCCTAGCGTGCCACACCAGTGCATTTTTGTGGCGTTTGCTCCCAAGTGGCACGCTAGTTTCACACGCCCAACTTCTTGTTTGTCTTCTTCCCATTTTTGATGCCTTTTTCACCTGAAATTCAGCACAACTCATCTCAAAGTGGTGTACCATAATATTCATCAAATAATGCCTGAATTGTACTGATCAAATGAGATTTATGCTCTTTTATGGTCTTCTTTATGCAAGAAAGAAGGGTAGATGATGCAAGTCTGATGCCAGGGCATTTTGGCTAGTTTCACTGACCTTTTCTTTACTATTTTTAGGGTAGTTTCATGCATTTCCTTAGGAAATAAGCTAGCTTTGGGTAGATATTCACTTACATCTTGATTCAAGCATACATTGTGCATTTTACATGATTTCATGAGGATTTTGCATGAATTTAAGGACAAATTGGATGTTGCATTTCCCATGACTTGGACTAGAACTTTGATGCACTTTATTGCTTAATTTCAGGACAAAGGAAGCAAAGAAGAACCATATTAGTGGCTACATTAGTTGCACTAACGTTAACACTAACGTGGAATGGGAGTAACTTGCAAAGTTAATGAGAAAAGTGATTGCCAATAACGCTCTCGAAGCCATCATTGCCCACGTTAAGAAATAGAGCCAACGTTAGTGACACTTAACATTATCACTAACGTTGAACCAAGATCATGAGTGGCCACGTTAGAGTCCACGTTAACCTAGTTAACGTGGCCTCTAACGTTAAGAAGGAAGGGGGGAGCCAACGTTAGTGACACTCAACATTGTCACTAACGTTGGCCAAAGCACATTAAGCCACGTTAACTCCCTCGTTAACCTAGTTAACGTGGAAGCTAACGTGAAGGAACAAAGTGGTCGACAACGTTAGTGACACCCAACATTGTCACTAACGTTGGAGGAACACAAGCCCCCAATGAGCCACGTTGACTCCCACATTAACCTAGTTAACGTGGAAGCTAACGTGAAGAAAGAAGGTGATCGCCAACGTTAGTGACACCCAACATTGTCACTAACGTTGGAAGGAGCCACACATGCCACCATGAGCCACGTTAACTCCCACGTTAACTTAGTTAACGTGGAAGCTAACGTGGATAAGGGAAGGATGAGCCAACGTTAGTGACACTCAACTTTGTTACTAACGTGGCCTTTAACTTTGGTGAGGAACGTTAGTAAAAAAGGTGATTGTCACTAATGTTCTCGAACCCATATTTTCACTGAACGTTAACACCACTAACTTCCTGAGCCAAAGCCCCTGCCCACTTCATACTTTCTCTCTGCAAGTAAAAGCGAAGCCCAATGAAGAAGAGAACTGCTTCCAACTCAAGATCCAAAGGCCCAAGACTTGAAGAATCAACTAGAAGAACAGAAGAGTAGTATATATAGGAGTATCTTTGAAATATTTTAGAGAGTTGGAAATTATAGGGAGACTCTTAGCATAGAACTACTCTCTGTATTTACTTTCTCTGCACTTCTAAGTTTTCATCATGTATTCTCCATCTTTGTTTTTATTTTCCAGAGCTATGAACAACTAAACCCCTGTCATTGGGTTAGGGAGCTCTGTTGTAATTTGATGGATCAATACTAGTTTTCATTATTCTTCTTCTATCTTTTCTTTTGATTTTACTTGAAAGCTTTCGATCTTCATCCAATTGAGTTGTTATCTTGAAAAATAAGCTATTCATACTTGGATCTCTTCTGAACCTTGAAAGAGGAATGAAGAGATCAAGCTAGAAATGCTTTCTCATGCTGGACCAAATTGGGTTTGGATGGATATGTGACTATAATCCTCTCAACACTTGGTTTGGGAAATGCATGTGGTATAATCAATGACCATACTTCATCTCTTCTCATGAGCAATTGACCAAGGAATTGGCTATTGATCAAGATTTGAGAGATTGAATTACAAGAAATTGTAATTCAATCACTTAAGATTGCCAAGGAGATCAATGAGTGCATTGATTGAGGAAGAGATGAAAATGAAATTGATCCGGAGAATGCAACATCTCCTAAGCCCAATGAACTCCCCATTTCTGATCTTACCCATTCTCTTTAATTTCTGTTATTTACTTTAATGAGCAATTCCCCCATTCCCATTTACAATTCTGTAATTTACCTTCCGTCATTTACTTTCAGATCTATATTCTAGCATTTACTTTCCTGTTAATTACCTTCCCGCCATTTTATTTTCTGCAAATTCTCAACTCAAATTCTGGATTCGCTCAACTAGAACAGTCCTCTAATTAAAGTTGCTTGATCAATCAATCCTTGTGGGATTCGACCTCACTCTATTGTGAGTTTTTACTTGACGACAAATTCGGTACACTTGCCGAAGGGAATTTGTTGTGAGACAAGTTTTCCGTGCATCAAAGTCATCATACGCCTAAAGGCTGGCGTGCCACGCCCATGATCTTGTCTTGGTTCCCGTATTTGGCATGCCATGCCTCAGCCTTCAAGTGGCACGCCATAGTGAAATGCTAAGGTTGGTGTGCCACACCTTCGATACCAAGTGGCACGCCCAGTCCTTGCTTTTGGTCCTTTGTGCATTGGCGTGCCACGACTGGTTGCTCAAGTGGCACGCCCAAGAGAGATTGAGGAGTTGGCGTGCCACGCCTTCGTCTTCAAGTGGCACGCCCAGTCTTCAATTGCCTTCAGCCCCTTCTCTGGATTGTTGTACCAGCGTGCCACGGCATGCTGTTCAAGTGACACGCCCATGGATTTGTGAACTCTTCAAGCTTGGCGTGCCACGCCTGGGTTCTCAAGTGGCACGCCCAAGTGGGTTCTTAGAGTTGGCGTGACACGCCTTCGACACCAAGTGGCACGCCATAGTGGAGGTTCTTCTTGGAATGGTGAGTTGGCGTGCCACGCCCCTTTGCTCAAGTGGCACGCCCATAGTAGATGGTGGGTCAGGCGTGCCACGCCCCTTTTGTGTCCTTTATTGTAGCTCTCTGGAAAAATGTATTAGCGTGCCACGCCCAGTCCCTGGCGTGCCACGCCCTCATGCATGGTTGGACTTCTTCTCTGAACTTTAGTACTAGCGTGCCACGCCTAGCTCATGGCGTGCCACGCCAGTGCATTTTCGTGGCGTTTGCTACCAAGTGGCATGCGAGTTTCACACGCCCAGCTTCTTGTTTGTCTTCTACCCATTTTTGATGCCTTTTTTACCTGAAATTCAGCAGAACTCATCTCAAAGTAGTGTACTATAATATTCATCAAATAATGCATGAATTGTACTGATCAAATGAGATTTATGCTCTTTTATGGTCTTCTTTATGCAAGAAAGAAGGGTAGATGATGCAAGTCATCACAACACCAAACTTAAACCTTGCTTGTCCCAAGCAAATTAATGTGAGTAAGCCTTTATAACTTGAGGCCTTGGCTTTGAGTGATTGCAATACAACTAAGAGTAAGACTAAGTGTTCAACACATGTATAAATGTTTTAATGTCATGGAAAACTCTTGGATCCTTTAGGGTTCTTTCAGGTATAGGCTTTAGGGGTCCTTTCTATTGATTGTCACCTTAAAGTAGTAAGGATTGTTTTGCTTTCTTGACCACGACTCTAAGTGTTCTGTCTCAAGACAACCCTTTAATTAGGCTTTCTATTAGCACTCCCAAACTAGTTGGTTTTAGAGTACTAAGTGTTGAGACACCCCTAAGAGTTTACTTGCCCAGATCTCTTCTTGACACATCTTCACCACAAGCATCTACTAAGATCTTTAGTTCTTTTTAAGTTTTTTACTGTTTCTTTTTTTCTATCCCAGTAGTTGATGCTCAGAGCCTTGGGCCTTTATTGCTTACTACCTCTTGGTTCTATGGATATTCAAGGAACACCCTTTAACCTTCCCTTGTTATACCTTCTAGGACTAGTTGCTCTCCATGACTCAATTTCTTTTTTATTTCATCCAAGGTTCTACACTTAGTTTCTTATTTCTTAGTTTGTTTGATAATCTCTATTAGCTTTGGTCTCTCTTGATGTTTTTGCACAACTCACAGTAACTCTTATGGAGACAAGCTCTACTTTTATTTATGTTGAAATGAAGACTTGAAATACATGGCATTTTCTTTCTTGTAAAAAAAAACTCATAAAGACTTCAAACAGGAATTAAAACTAAGCATAAAGCATAAAACATAAACTATCCTAGCATGATTATTTATTCAAAAAGTAAATAAAGCAAAAGCTTAAACAAGATTTCAAAATTTAGAGAATGTCAACCATGGGACTCAACAACCTTGAGCAACTTCATCTTTAGTTCATTGGCCCCTTCCCCTTGTCCTTCTTCTTGTTGTTGTTGTGGTTCATGAGCATGAGCTCTTCATTCTCTGGCCCTGTTGAGTGGGTGGACAGCTACCACCTTGGCCATCTTTTTGGCAGTTATGAACTTGTCTTGCTTCACAAGCACTTCATCAATGGTCTTTTCAACTCCAGCCTCATCACATAACCTCTGTATAATGCTGGAGAATGCCAACCTTGTGTTGTCACTGGTGCTTTTCAGCACTTTGTTGATGTTGTTGGCAATCATCTCCCCCATATTGATATTCTCTCCTTTCATGATGCTGTAGATGAGCACAGCTCTCTCCTTGGTCACCTCTGAAGTGTTGGATGTGGGGATTAGAGACCTCCTCGTGCATCACACAAATTTCATTCAGGATCTCATCAAACCCAGCGTCTTGCTGCTTCATTCTTTCTTCATAGCTCCGAGTGGAGCTTGTCCTCTTCACCATTAGCATTCTTTCTATGCTAGAGGGGATGTAGTCGATGGACTTCCCCCTTACATAGCTAATGTAGCCATATTATTGCCCTGGTTGAGGTACTGCATTAGCATAGAATTCCCTCACCAAGCTCTCTACCACTTTCCTTGGTGGGTTGCATAGAAGTGACCAACCCCTGTTGTTGATCTCAATGTTGATTTCAATATGCTCATTCCTCCCTAGTTGAAACCCAACTTCTGGAATGATCTCCCTCTCACTCACCCAACCATAGAATTTATTTTGGTTAAATTCAGAGAGGAACTTATAGTCATTGAAAGAGCTTGAGGATCCAGAGGTTGAATCCTTGATTTTTCTTTTCTTTGAGGCTGAGCTTTTTGGTGGTGCCATTAGGTTGAGAGAGTGTGTATGGGATTGTAAAAAAATGTGTGGGGGTTGCAAGAAAGAGCAAGCAAAACAATTTTTTCTCCAACACCAAACTTAGGACTTGATTGTCCCAATCAAGAAAAAAGAAGAAAGAAAGAAGTGAAAAAGATGGTAAAAGATGATAAGAGAAAGGAAGGTGACGGGTGTATGCTCTTCGTGTGTGATTGGGGGTTGTTGAAGTGGGAGAGGAGATGGGAAGGTGAGGCTTTTATAATGGGTGAATGGTGTGGTACGAAGGGTGGGAATTGAAATGGGTTAAATGTTTTCCCACTTGGCGAGTGGCGCCTTGCGTGGGAAGAGGCGCCAACTCTTTTCTCACATGTCTTCTGCGTGTGTTGAGTTCTAAAGTGCAAGTACACTTTGACTTCCTTGCTTTGTGAGTTGTTTACCATGTGGGTCCCATCTTTTCTCCTGAAATTAAAACTGAACCCATTAGTAATGACAAAAGAACCCCTTCACATTCCTTCTCATCAAGAGTGATTTGGATTGCAACTCATAGGTGTCCCTTGGGACACCAAACTTAATTCTTTGGCATCTTAATAAATTGTTTCCATCATTGTGTATTTAATGTGTTCATAAGAATGGAGTAATCATCAATCTTTTCATTTTCTTTTGATTTCAATTCTTCAGAACTCATTAAACCACGTTCATGTTCTTACCCAAAGCATTAAGTGCTTTCAAATTAGGTAACTTGGGCTGCTAGGTGATTGATAAACCACTATTTTATGGTTTATCTTGTGCTTAATTGAGTGGTTTTTATCTACTCTTTACCCACTTATTCATACTATTTGCATGGTTTTACATTTGCCTTCCTAATTATGTGCTTTGATTGAAAACATGCTTCTTTGATCTTATATTTGCTTATTATTAATCCTCTCTTATCACCATTAGATGCCTTGATATGTGTGTTAAGTGTTTTCAGATATTATAGGGCAGGAATGACTTGGAGGATGGAAAGGAAGCATGCAAAAGTGGAAGGAATACAAGAAGATGAAGAAGTTGCTAAGTTGTCCAGCCTGACCTCTTCGCACTCAAACAGCTATAACTTTAGCTATAGAGATCCAAACGACGCGGTTCCAGTTGCGTTGAAAAGCTAACGTCCGGGGCTTCGATTTGATATATAATATGCCATAGTTGCCCTGAGGCTAGGCGACGCGATCGCGTGACCCATGCGGCCGCGTCGCAGTGACGGAAATCAGCGTGTTTGAATTCTTCTCTAGCGAATTCTGGGCTGTTTCTGACCCAGTTTGCGGCCCAGAAAACACATATTAGAGGCTATAAAGTGGAGGAATGCATCCATTCATGAGGAGGCTTTCATATTCACAATTTTAGGAGTAGATGTAGTTTTTTAGAAAGAGAGGTTCTTTCCTCTCTCTTAGGATTAGGATTTAGGACTTCTCTTAGTTTTAGGAGTGACTCTCAATCCCAGGTTCAATGTTCTTTTTATTTATTTCTCCAATTTAATTTGTATGTCAGATTTAAGTTCTTTTGTGAATGAAATTCGAGGTTTTTTCAGACTTAATTTTGCTTTGCTTTATTTATATGAATGCTTTTAATTTAATTTAGATATTTTCCCTTTTGGTCTTGGTTAAGAAATCAGTAACTCAGGAATTATCCAACTCAATAGCATAATTGATAATTATTATCCTTGCTAATTGAATTGATCTTCAATAATCCCAATCTTTTCTTAGGAATTAACTAGGATTCAAAGATCTAACTAATTAGTCGCTTGACCTTCCCTTGTTATAGCAAAGGTTAACTAAGTTGAATTAAGATTCAGTTTTTATCATCATTGATAAGGATAACTAGGCTGGACTTCCAATTTCTCATACCTTGCCAAAAGTTTATTTTACAGTTATTTATTTATTTTATTTGTCATTTAAATATATCTGTGCTCATTGCCCAAGCTCCAAAACCCCCAATTTACAAAACTCATAACCAATAATAAGAACATACTTCCCTGCAATTCCTTGAGAAGACGACCCGAGGTTTGAATACTCGGTTATCAATTTCAAAGGGGTTTGTTACTTGTGACAACCAAAACGTTTGTATGAAAAGACTTTTGAAGGTTTAGAAACTATACTTGCAACGAGGATTTATCCGCAATTTCTAGACCACGCAAAAGTTCTCTCATCAAAATGGCGCCGTTGCCGGGGAATTGCAAACGTGTGCCTTATTATTGATTATTGTAAATATTTTATTTTTGCTTGTTTATTTGTTTTTATTTTTGTTTTTTTATTTTTGCTTTTTCTTAAGTTAAGAGGTTATTGGTTTTTATTTTAAAATTTTTATTTTATCTTATCTTATTTCAAAAATCAAATTTCAAATTTCAAAAATTCAAAATTCAAAAATTTAAAATTTAAAATTTCAAAATTTAATCTTCAAAATCAAAATTTAAATAACCTTTTAATTTAAATTTAAATTTATTTTTGTTTTTAATTTTTTATTAGCTACTATGAATTCTCACCCCTCTCGCTTCAAGTTTGATTCCAATGTTGTTGTTAGGAATGGAAACTATAATGAAAATAGGCATCAAGGTTGGAACAATCAAAGATGGGAGGAGCCACAAGGATTTGATCAACCCTCATGGCAACAACCACCTCCAATGGACTATCAACAACCATTCTGTGATGCATATCAAGGCAATGGCTATGGTGAGCGCTCTTTTGATTATCAACAACCACCACCATACGCCTATGAACCCCCTCCTCATCATAACTTTGGACTACCAAACTCACAAGCCCCTTTCTGCCATTCACCTCCATATGACCCTAACCTTCAACCACCATACCAACCACCTTATGAGCCATATGAACCATATATAGAACCACCCCAATTCCAACCCAATTACTCACAAGAACCACCACTTCAATATTCACCATCTCCATATCCATCAATCCAACAGCACTATGATCCTATTTATGAAACCCGAGTGCATCAAGAGACAAAGGATCGTTTCAAAGAAACAGTGGATCGATGTCAGGCAACCATTCATCAATTGGGGCAAGCAATAATGAGTCAATTAGCTTCCCGATGTTCGGACACTCAAGGAACCCCCATGGCTTCATGTGGGCAATCTAATGAAGAATGTAGCATGAAGGAGATATTAGAAACTCCAGTGGAGGAAGTGGAGGAAGCCGGAATTATTGAAGAAGAAGAAGTGGTTGAAGACTTAGGAGATGCAGAACCTCCATGGGAAAGTCCAGTCATAGAACCCCCTTTCAAGACGTTTAAAATTGATGCTGAGGAGGGTGTACAACCTCCAAGGCATATCACAGTTGAAGACTTGGAAGAGGTTGATCAAGAGATGGAGATTCAAGAAGAAGAAGAAGCACAACCTCCCATGCCCTTGAAAAGCAATGAAGAGGAGATTGAATTGGAAGAGAGATACCAAGAGGAAGAGGTTGAAATTGAAGAAGCTTGCAAAGAGGTGGTAATTATCAGAGAAGAGCACAAGGGAGTGGATCTTGCAATTTCATTAAAAACACCTCCCCTTAAGTTGCCATCATTCTTCACAACATTCAAGTGGGTAAAATTCATATCCCTTAGCTTTCTAATTCCACTTGAATATGGGCTACTGGAGACGGATGGTCAACTTAGAGCTCTTTGTAACATTAAGAGTAAGAGGAAGATGGTCAGTGGTAAGAATTGTCCTGCAAGGTTCATTATGGTTGGAAGCTTTAAGTTTAAACGCAAGGGTTGGTGTGAAGCTCAATTGAATGGGTCTAGGAAGTTGTTTGGACGCTTTAGTGAGAATTCTAAAGCTGAACCACCCGGATGGAATCATGATAATCAACTTGAAGACGGGTGCACAAGCAAGATTTGGGACCCCGGAATTCAATCTAGAAATCAGCACTCTTGGGGCCTTGTCACTTGCTTTAACTTACTTGAAGGATTTCTGCGCCTAGTTTGGGATCCCGGAGGCCATTGGAATCACAAACATTGGTGGAGATTCCTGGATCAGTACAAGCACAAGCCACCATAACACAGGAAGCTTATCCAATGTCCAACTTAAGGACTTTAACTAAAAGTACTAGGTGGGAGACAACCCACCGTGGTATGATCGTTCCTTTTTCATTTTTATTTAGTTTTGTTTGTTTTTGAGTTTTATTTTACTTTATATTGAACCTGGAGTTTTGCATCACATTCATATTAACACTGCATTCTGCATTTTTTTTTCAGATTATCACAAAAAAAAAAAGGAAATTTTTGCACGCGACGCGACAGCGTCACCGACGCGTCCGCGTCGTATGTGCGTTCGGAAGAAAATGAGGTTGAACAGAGAGTCACGCGAAAGCGTGGCTGGAGGCGCGCCATTAGCACAAATTGACTCCACGCGACCGCGTTGATGACGCATCCGCGTCATTTGGAAAAATAGCCTCCCACCCAACCGCGTCACCCACGCGGCCGCGTGACCTGAAATCGGCGTAAAAAGGGTGTATAGCAGAAAGTTGAGCTGGAGTTAGGCTGGACTCGTGCTGGAAGCCCAAGCCCTACCACGCGAACGCGTGCCCCACGCGTCCGCGTCATTTTTAAAAGAAAGGCCACTCACGCGATCGCGTCGACCACGCGATCGCGTCACCCAGAATTTTGGCAAAAAGAGTTTCGAACAGAGAGTTGCGCGACCGCGAGGCTGCACTCCCGCCAATCGCACAAAAAAGGCCACGCGATCGTGTGACCCACGCGTCCGCGTCACCTGACCTTCTTGCGCATGGTGCACGAAATTGTGATCTCCAGGCTCGAACAAATCCTGGTAATGGCTCCAAAGCTTGGTGCTCTGATCTTAATTCATAATTGTCACAACTTCGATACAACTAACCAGCAAGTGCACTGGGTCATCCAAGTAATACCTTACGTGAGTAAGGATCGAATCCCACGGAGATTGTTGGTATGAAGCAAGCTATGGTCACCTTGTAAATCTCAGTCAGGCAGATATAAAGTGATAATGGTGTTTTCAAATATTATATAATAAAATAGGGATAGAGATACTTATGTAAACATTGGTAGGAATTTCAGATAAGCGAATGGAGATGCTTTTCGTTCCTCTGAACCTCTGCTTTCCTGCTATCTTCATCCAATCAGTCTTACTCCTTTCCATGGCTGGCTTTATGTGATACATCACCACTGTCAATGGCTACTTTCGGTCATCTCTCGGGAAAATGATCCAATGCCCTGTCACGGCACGGCTAATCGTCTGGAGGCATCACCCTTGCCAATGGCTTCATCTTATCCTCTCAGTGAATAATATGCTCACGCACCCTGTCATGGCACGGCTATTCATCTGTCGGTTCTCGATCATGCTGGAATAGGATTTACTATCCTTTTGCGTCTGTCACTAACGCCCTGCAATCGCGAGTTAGGAGCTCGTCACAGTCATTCAATCATTGAATCCTACTCGGAATACCACAGACAAGGTTTAGACCTTCCGGATTCTCTTGAATGCCGCCATCATTCTAGCTTACGCCACGAAGATTCTGGTTAGGAGATCTAAGAGATACTCATTCTAGCTTATTTCATGTAGAACAGAAGTGTTTGTCAGACACGCGTTCATAAGGGAGAAGGATGATGAGCGTCACACATAATCATCACCTTCATCACGTTCTTGGGTGCGAATGGATATCTTAGAAGCGAAATAAGAAGAATTGAATAGAAAACAGTAGTACTTTGCATCAATCTTTGAGGAACAGCAGAGCTCCACACCTTAATCTATGGAGTGTAGAAACTCTACCGTATGAAAATACATAAGTGAAGGTTCAGGCATGGCCGAGATGGCCAGCCCCCTAAAACGTGATCACAGGATCAAAATACAATCCAGGATTGTCAAAAAGACTAGTAAAAGGTCCTATTTATAATAAACTAGTCACTAGGGTTTACATGAGTAAGTAATTGATGCATAAATCCACTTCCGGGGCCCACTTGGTGTGTGTTTGGGCTGAGCTTAAGTGTTCCACGTGCAGAGGCCATTTGTGGAGTTAAACGCCAGTTTCTGTGCCAGTTTGGGCGTTCAACTCTGGTTTTGGATCCTTTTCTGGCGCTGGACGCCAGATTTGGGCAGAAGGCTGGCGTTGAACGCCAGTTTACGTCATCAATTATTGGCCAAAGTATGGACTATTATATATTGCTGGAAAGCCCTGGATGTCTACTTTCCAACGCAATTAGAAGCGCGCCATTTCGAGTTCTGTAGCTCCAGAAAATCCACTTTGAGTGCAGGGAGGTCAGAATCCAACAGCATCAGCAGTCCTTTTTCAACCTCTGAATCTGATTTCTGCTCAAGTCCCTCAATTTCAGCCAGAAAATACCTGAAATCACAGAAAAACACACAAACTCATAGTAAAGTCCAGAAATGTGAATTTAACATAAAAACTAAGGAAAACATCCCTAAAAGTAACCAGATCCTACTAAAAACATACTAAAAACACTGCCAAAAAAGCGTATAAATTATCCGCTCATCAGCGCACCACGCGACCGCGTCACTCACGCGTCCGCATCACAAGCGGCGCACAGAATATCCAGATCAGCCAAATTTCTTATCTTTTCTTCTCTAATCCTTATTTTTCTTATCTTTTCTTATTTCTTTCTTCTTCCTTTCTTATTTTCTTTCACCTCCATTTTATTTTACTTAATTTATTTACATATATTCATTCATTGCATTTTAAATTTGTGTATATTTTTATTTTCTTTTCTGAATTTTTTTTATTTTTCTATTGGTGTTAAAAACTTTTTATTCAACTGTTGCATCTTTTCTTGAATTTATTTTGGTAACTTGTTTTACACTATGGGATGATATTAATTATCTGCCAATGCCAATCTTTTATGATACTTGCACTCCATTTGCATTGACATGAGCTTGTATTGATACTTCCATTACCCACACTCATCCCCTATACAAATTTTATACCACTGGCATGCCATGGCTTCTACTGTTCTCTCATTTGCATGTTGTAGCTACCATGTAATTGAGACCCTTATTATCTGGCATTAACACCCATATTTTATTTATTTTCTATCTTTATTTTTGGGTTACTTTTTCTTTTCCCTCTTCTTTCAGGATGGCCACCACGAAGGGAGCGAAAAAAAACTTCTTAAGGGGAGACAAACAAATCCATCTGCACAATCCTTGAAGAAAAGCATCAGTTGGAACAACCCGTCCACCTGCACATCTCAGCATGCACCGAGGACGGTGCAATCTTTAAGTGTGGGGAGGTCGATACCGATCTCCATGGGTTAGTATTTCTTTCTCAAACACCAATGTTTTATTTTCCTTGTTAGTTGTTGCATTTGCATGGTTGATTGCATATTTGTTTGTTTGATTTTATGCATACTTTACCACTTGGTTGAAGTAATATTTTCTTTTTCAAGAAACCTTTTAAGAGTATTTCACTAATTTGAATAAAATTTAATGTTACACTTGTTTGAAGAGATATTATACTGGAACATGGTTTAGAACTCGAACACACAAAACCTGTGAGATTTTTTAGCCTATTTGAATTGGTTGCATTTTATCAACCAAAAATTTCTGTTTTAGTGTGTATTTTTCTCTCTAAAATTGTGATCTTTGTCTTGCTTAATTCTATATTTCCATTGTTTGATGTATACATGCACTTATATGATTGAGGCCTTTGCTTCACTGAGCTTACATACCCATATGGCCTTACCTTTCATTATCCTTTGCAAACCAATTTGAGCCTATTTTACCCCTTTGTTCTTTACTTTAGCACATCATTAACTCTAAGCGGAAAAAAATATTGTCCTTAATTTGAATCCTTGGTTAGCTTAGACCAGTGAGAGTGCTCATGAATTAAGTGTGGGGAAATTGGGGTTGAAAACATTTGGTTTGAGAATTGAGTATGTTAGAAATTTCTGAAAATGTGAAAAAATGTCTAGGACATGTTCATGCATTCGATAAATTAATCATATGCATTGAGAAAAAAAATAATATATAAATAAAAAAAAGAAATTGAAAAAAAAAGAGCAAAATAAGTGAAAGGGGACAAAATGCCCCAAAGTAAGTGGTGAAAGCAAAGCATATGTACTGTACTTGAAATTAGAATGCATGAATATGTGGAAAACATGGTTAATGGATAGTTAGATGTGGTATTATGATTACATGGATTGTCTAAAGTTAGGTGGCAAGTTTAAGTTAATTAAGGATTCAGATTTTAGTCCACTTGGCGAAATACAATCCTACCTTGACCCTAACCCCATTACAACCATTAAAAGACCTCTTGATTTGTGTATTTGTGCATTAAATTTATGTTGATTGTTAGATGAAGAGCAAGCCTTAGAAAGCAAGGTTAGTGGAGAATTGAGAGATTCGAATCTAAAACACTTGAGTGATTAGAGTGTATACACTACCAGTGAGGGTTCGATGCTCAGTTCCTTGTTCCCTGCTTTCATGAGCTATTTTCTTCTTGCAAGTCTATTTGTACTTCATTTTCATGATTTGAATTAGTGAAATCCAGTTCATATTTCTTCTTGAAGGATTTGTTTACTTTTAACTAAGTAGGTAGAAACATTCTGCATGTAGTTGTATTCAAAGAGATAGGTTGCATTTCATACATTCTACCATTCCTCTTCAGCTTCATAGTTTCTCTTGAGCTTAGCATGAGGACATGCTAATGTTTAAGTATGGGGAGGTTGATAAACCACTATTTTATGGTTTCTTTTGTGCTCAATTGAGTGGTTTTTATCTACTCTTTACCCACTTATTCATACTATTTGCATGGTTTTACATTTGCCTTCCTAATTATGTGCTTTGATTGAAAACATGCTTCTTTGATCTTATATTTGCTTATTATTAATCCTCTCTTATCACCATTAGATGCCTTGATATTTGTGTTAAGTATTTTCAGATATTATAGGGCAGGAATGACTTGGAGGATGGAAAGGAAGCATGCGAAAGTGGAAGGAATACAAGAAGATGAAGAAGTTGCTAAGCTGTCCAGCCTGACCTCTTCGCACTCAAACGGCTATAACTTTAGATACAGAGGTCCAAACGACGCGGTTCTAGTTGCGTTGGAAAGCTAACGTCTGAGGCTTCGATTTGATATATAATATTCCATAGTTTCGCTGACGCTAGGCAACGCGACTGCATGACCCATGCGGCCGCGTCGCAGTGACGAAAATCAGCGTGTTTGAATTCTTCTCCAGCGAATTCTGGGCTGTTTCTAACCCAGTTTGCGGCCCAGAAAACACATATTAGAGGCTATAAAGTGGAGGAATGCATCCATGCATGAGGAGGCTTTCATATTCACAATTCTAGGAGTAGATGTAGTTTTTTAGAGAGAGAGGTTCTCTCCTCTCTCTTAGGATTAGGATTTAGGACTTCTCTTAGTTTTAGGAGTGACTCTCAATCCCAGGTTCAATGTTCTATTTATTTATTTCTCCAATTTAATTTGTATGTCAGATTTAAGTTCTTTTGTGAATGCAATTCGAGGTATTTTCAGACTTAATTTTGCTTTGCTTTATTTATATGAATGCTTTTAATTTAATTTAGATATTTTTCCTTTTGGTCTTGGTTAAGAAATCAGTAACTCAGGAATTATCCAACTCAATAGCATAATTGATAATTATTATC
This sequence comes from Arachis ipaensis, assembly GCF_059453495.1. Lineage (NCBI taxonomy): Eukaryota > Viridiplantae > Streptophyta > Magnoliopsida > Fabales > Fabaceae > Arachis > Arachis ipaensis. The sequence continues at coordinate 84,375,769 of NC_142441.1, read as the reverse complement.
CTTGCTAATTGAATTGATCTTCAATAATCCCAATCTTTTCTTAGGAATTAACTAGGATTCAAAGATCTAACTAATTAGTCGCTTGACCTTCCCTTGTTATAGCAAAGGTTAACTAAGTGGAATTAAAATTCAGTTTTCATCATCATTGATAAGGATAACTAGACTAGACTTCCAATTTCTCATACCTTGCCAAAAGTTTATTTTACAGTTATTTATTTATTTTATTTGTCATTTAAATATATCTGTGCTCATTGCCCAAGCTCCAAAACCCCCAATTTACAAAACTCAAAACCAATAATAAGAACATACTTCCCTGCAATTCCTTGAGAAGACGACCCGAGGTTTGAATACTCGGTTATCAATTTCAAAGGGGTTTGTTACTTGTGACAACCAAAACGTTTGTATGAAAGGACTTTTGAAGGTTTAGAAACTATACTTGCAACGAGGATTTATCCGCAATTTTTAGACCATGCAAAAGTTCTCTCATCAGTGATCCTTGGTTGTGGCCACACCAAGCCTAATCTCTGGGCTTACTCTTCAAAATCAGGCTATTAATTCTTTGTAAGCCTAGATTAAGTGGGTGGGAGGCCACACCAAACTTGGTAGTTTAGCTAGTTCTCAGCCCATTCACTCATCATGATTTATGCCTTCATCAAGTTGCTGTTCCAAAATAGAAAGAAATAAAAGAGTGTAAAGAAAATCTAGCTACCAAAGCTAATATCAAACATTCTAATCTACAATTGTAAACTAATCCTAATTTGATACTGTAACCTCAAAGTGAGACTGAAAATTAAACTATCTAAAGCAATAGATTTTAAACTACTCTAAGAAAGGAAATTAAATAAAAAAGGATAAAGTATTGGGGTGCCTCCCGACTAGCGCTTCTTTATTGTCATTAGCTTGACATTCCTTCATCTTCAGCTGAGCCTATAGCTCACTCTCTGCTTCTCTAAGGAGCTTCCAAAGTAGTGCTTGAGTCTATGGCCATTGACAGTAAAAGTTCTCTGAGTCTTGTCCTCCATGAGCTCCACATGACCATAAGGAAACACCTTGAGTATGGTGAAAGGTCCTGACCATCGAGACTTAAGTTTCCCAGGGAAGAACTTGAGTCTTGAGTTGTAGAGTAACACCTTCTGTCCTTCAGTGAACTCCCTTCTTGCTATCATTTGGTCATGCCACCTTTTTGTGTTCTTTTTGTAGATTTGTCCATTCTCATATGCTTGATTTCTAAACTCTTCCAGCTCATTGAGTTGCATTAATCTCTTTTCTCCAGCAGCTTGCTCATCATAGTTTAACATTTTTAGAGCCCAAAATACTATATGCTCAAGTTCAACTGGTAAGTGACAAGCCTTGCCATATACCAGTTGGTATGGAGACAACCCAATGGGAGTCTTATAGGCTGTTCTATAGGCCCATAGTGTATCATCCAGTTTCGTAGACCAATCCTTTCTTGAGCTTCCAACAGGTTTTTTAAGGATTTGTTTCAGCTTTCTGTTGGAGATTTCAGCTTGCCCGTTGGTCTGTGGGTAGTATGGAGTTGCCACTTTGTGCTTTACTCCATATCTGAGAAGGAGTGTCTCGAGTTGTTTGTTGTAGAAGTGTGTCCCTCCATCACTAATAAGAGCTCTGGGAACTCCAAATCTGCTGAAGATATTCCTTCTCAAGAAGCTTATCACAACGTTGTTGTGATTTGTTGCAGTGGCTATGGCTTCTACCCACCTTGAGACATAATCAACAGCCACCAATATGTAGCTATTTGCGTAGGAGGTTGGGAAGGGTTCCATGAAATCAATCCCCATACATCAAATAGCTCCAACTCTAGTATGAATTGCTGTGGCATCTCATTTCTCTTGGTTAGATTACCAGCTCTTTGGCATTCATCACACCTTGACACCATTTCCTTGGCATCCTTAAACATTGTTGGCCAGTAAAATCTAGATTGAAGTACTTTTGCTGTTGTTCTTTCTCCACTGAAGTGACCTCCATATGCGGATTCATGGCACAGCCATAACACTTCTTGCCCTTCTACATGGGATATACACTTTCTTAGGATTCCATCAGCACACTTTTTGAACAGATAGGGGTCATCCCAGATGTAGTGTTTGGCATTCTTAATTAGCTTCCTCCTTATGTGCTTATTGATGTTGGTTGGTAGCTCCCCAATAGCCTTGAAGTTAGCTATGTCTGCAAACCAAGAGGCTACTCGAATCATCATCAATTGTTCATCAGGGAAGCTTTCATTGACTGCTACTTGCTGCATTTCTTCTTCTTGTGGGATCCTTGAGAGGTGGTCAGCTACCTTGTTCTCTGCTCCACTCCTATCTTTAATCTCAATATCAAATTCTTGGAGCAGCAGAATCCACCTTATTAGTCTAGGCTTAGATTCTTGTTTGGTAAGCAAGTATTTGAGTGCTGCATGATCAGTGAACACAATTACTTTTGAGCCAATAAGATATGATCTAAACTTATCAAAAGCAAAAACTATGGCTAAAAGTTCTTTCTCCGTGGTGGTATAGTTCCTTTGATTCTCATTAAGAACCTTGCTAGCATAATAAATAACATGTACTAGCTTGTCTTTCCTCTGTCCTAGAATAACACCAACAGCAAAATCAGATGCATCACACATTAGTTCAAAGGGAAGATCCTAGCTTGGTGGTGCTATAATAGGTGCAGAGGAGAGTTTCTTCTTAAGTTCATCAAAGGCTACCATGCACTATCTATCAAAAACAAAGGGAGTATTTGAGACAAGTAGGTTGCTAAGGGGTTTTGCAATCTTTGAAAAATCTTTGATAAACCTCCTATAAAACCCAGCGTGTCCCAAAAAACTTCTGATTGCTTTGACATTGCAAGGTGGAGGTAATTTTTCAATTACTTCCACTTTTGCCTTGTCCACTTCTATGCCAGCTTTTGAAATCTTGTGACCAAGAACCACCCCTTCAGTTACCATAAAATGACACTTCTTCCAATTTAAAATTAGGTTGGTTTCTTGACACCTTTTCAGCACAAGAGCAAGATGGTATAGGGAATCAGAATATGAGTTCCCAAATACAGAGAAGTCGTCCATGAATACTTCTATGAACTTCTCAACCATGTCTGAAAAAGTGGAGAGCATGCACCTTTGGAATGTTGCAGGTGCATTGCACAATCCAAAGGGAATTCTCCTATAAGCAAAGACACCATATGGACAAGTAAATGAAGTTTTTTCCTGGTCCTTGGGGTCTACAACAATTTGATTGTAGCCCGAATACCCATCTAGGAAGCAATAATACTCATGTCCTGCCAATCTTTCAAGCATCTGGTCCATGAAAGGTAAGAGGAATTGATCCTTCCGGGTGGCTTCATTAAGTTTCCGGTAGTCAATGCACATACGCCATCCGGTCATTGTCCTTGTGGGTATCAATTCATTCTTCTCATTTGCCACAACAGTGATCCCTCCCTTCTTAGGAACTACTTGCACCAGGCTTACCCAAGGGCTGTCTGAGATGGGGTAGATCACCCCTGCTTGCCACAATTTCAACACTTCTTTCTGAACCACTTCATTCATAGTTGGGTTCAGCCTCCTTTGTTGTTGTCTTGAAGGTTTGGCATCTTCTTCAAGTAAGATCTTATCCATACACATTGAAGGACTGATCCCTTTTAAATCTGCAAGTGTCCAGCCTATGGCATCCTTGTGATATCTCAGCACTTGGATAAGCTCCTCTTCTTGTTCCTTGCTCAGACTTGAATTTATGATCACTGGGTGAGTGTTGTTAGCACCCAAAGATGCATATTTCAAGATGGGTGGTAAGGTCTTCAGCTCTAGTTTTGGTGACTCTGCATCTTTGTTGTCTGTGGTGGTTGGCATGATTGAGTTTCTCATGCTTGCTTGTGGTGGTTTGATGGCGAAAATTGTTGTCAGTAAGGAATTTCTCTTCTAGAAATAAGAACTTCATTGTAAGCATAGCTCCAAACCAACAAACAACTCTCACATCAAATTAAAATATGGTTTTGTCACATGTACAAACCCCAAATAAGAATTAACCGAAGTATTTAGACTCCGAGTCGTCTCACAAGGAATTGCAATGAAGTGAATGATTATTGGCTATGAAGGGGTAAAGGGGGGTTTGGTTGATAATTGGGCAACAAAATAAATGGCAAGAAAAGTAATTCAAACAAGTAACTAAAGAAAGCAAGTAATAAAGAGAGACATTCATGGCAAGTGTTGAGATCATAGGCTTTCTATCCTAGTCATGCAATGATTAATTCATCTTATTTAGTCAACTCCAACAAATAGGGAGAAAGTCAAAGACTAATCAATCATACCACAATAATAACAAGAATTTATCTTATTACGTCATCTCCAACATTGGAAGAAGGTATCATATTATCTTCCATGAGAGAAAGTCTAACAAGACTAGCTAATCTCAATCCAAAAGTCCTAATCAACTCACTAATTTAATTAGCAAAAGATTAGCATCAATGGAAACAATATTCCAAAAGTCCTAATCAACTCACTAATTTAATTAGCAAAAGATTAGCGTCAATGGAAACAATATTAGCTAACAACTCTAGATCACCAATATGAGTTGGGTTTTCATGACTCAAGATTGCCTAATTACTCTTTCCAAGCCAAGAATGCTCAAAATCTACTCTAAAGCCCAACCAAGCATTTTGTCAAACACTTGGTGGGTAATAAAGAAAAGCATAATAAAAGTGCAAGAATAATAAATCTACCAACTACAAATTGCAAGGAAACAAGATCAACAACTCAAATCAACAATAAAGAAACATCAAACATTAAATTGCATTAAAAGTAAATCAAATCCAACAAGAGCATCCATAAACATAAAAAGAGACATAAAAGTAAAATTGACAAGAGAACTAAGAAGAATAAAGTAGTAGCAACAAGAAATTAAAAGGAGAAACTAAATCAAAACAAGAATTAAAGGTTGGATTTAAGAAAATTAAACCTAAACTACCCTAAAATCTAGAGAGAGGAGAGAGCCTCTCTCTCTAGAATTCTACCCTAAAAACATAATGAAAACTAAACTATGACTACTTGGTTCATTCCCCCTTCAATCCTTGGGTTCAATAGCATTAGAAATGGGTTGGATTGGGCCCAAAATGAGCTGCAAAATAGCTGGGGGTGATTTAATTAAAGTGGACCCACGGGCAGAATCGGCGCACGCGCGTACATGGCACGTGCGCGCCCCTACGAGTCAAGAAACATATAGTAAATTTTATATCATTTCGAAGTCCCAGATGTTAGCTTTCCAATGCAACTGAAACCGTCTCATTTGGACCTCTGTAGCTCAAGTTATGGTCGATTGAGTGCGAAGAGGTCGGGCTTGACAGCTTTACGGTTCCTTCATTTCTTCATGAGTTCTCCCGCTTTGCATGCTTTTCTCCTCACTTCTTCCATCCAATACATGCCTTATGAACCTAAAATCAATCAACAAATACATCAAGGCATCGAATGGAATTAAAGTGGATTAAAATCACTAATTTTAGGGCCTAAAAAGCATGTTTTCACATTTAAGCACAAATCAAGGGAGAAATGCAAAACCATGCTATTTCATTGAATAAATGTGAGAAAAGTTGATAAAATCCCCCAAAATAAGCACAAGATAAACCACAAAATCGGGGTTTATCATGGTTCTCCATTTGATGCTTGTTCCAGCTCAATGGTTCCTCCACATTGTTCTTCTTCCAAGACTTCTTAAACTATCTGTTCTATGGTGTCTACCAGCATGCATTCTCCTATGGATTCCTTGGGGTAACTCATTGCTTTAAAGACGTTGAAGACCATTTTCTCTTCATGCAACCTCAAGACTAGTTCCCCTTTTTGCACATTAATGATGGCTCCAGCAGTAGCTAGGAATGGTCTTCCTAGGATAATTGACGTGTTGGCCTCTTCTTCCATGTCCATCACGACGAAATCAGCAGGGAAAATGAATTCTCCTACTTTCACTAGCAAGTCCTCCAACACCCCATGTGGAAACTTAAATGTTCTATCAGCTAATTGGAGTGCCATTCTTGCTGGCTTGGCTTCCTCAATCTTCATCCTTCTCATCATGGTTAGGGACATAAGATTTATGCTAGCTCCCAAATCACACAAAGCTTTCTCAATGGTGATGACCCCTATGATGCAGGGGATTTGAAAACTCCCTAGGTCTTTCAGCTTTTGAGGCAGCTTCTTCTGTATGATGGCGTTGCATTCCTCAGTCAATATTATGGTTTCTTTTGCCTCCCAATTCCTCTTTTTGGTTATAAGCTCCTTCAAAAATTTGGAATAGAGTGGCATTTGTTCTAATGCCTCAGCAAATGGTATGTTGATTTGGAGCCTCTTGAAGATCTCTAGGAACTTAGAAAACTGACCATCCTTCCCATCTTTTCTCAGTCTTTGTGGGTATGGTACTTTTGGCACATAAGGTTTCAAGACTAGTTTTGGTGGAGGTGGATCAGGGATCCCCCCCTTCATCCTTGTTCTCATGCTTTGCTGTAACTTCTTCATGATCGTCTTTACTTGGGGTTCCTTCCTCCATAACCTTCCCACTTCTTAGAGTAATGGCTTTGCATTCCCCTCTTGGGTTAGCCATGGTATCACTGGGAAATATGTGTGTGGGAAGTGGGATTTGCTTGGACAAAATCCCCACTTGTGCTTTCAACTTTGAGATTGCTGCGCCTTGATTTTTCAGATTTGACCTGTATTCTTCTTGATTAGCGTCTATCCTTCTTTCAGTTTGTGCTTGTCTGTCCATGAGGGTGGGGACTGCCCCTGTAATCTGTGAGGACAGTTATGCTATTGCAGCCTCCATTCTCTCAAAGTTGCTCTTGATTTCACATGGTTGCATAGTTGAGGATGGTGCATCTTGATTGAGGTTATTGTGTATGGGTTGGTTACTATGGTATGATGTGTTTTGTGAGTTATGATAGGGTCTATGGTTCCCTGTTTGATGGTTGGGGTTGTGGTTAGAATGCTAATTTGATGAATAAGGCTTGTTGTGATCCTAGTTGTGGTTTTGTTGATTTTCCCACCCAAAGTTTGGATGGTTCCTCCAACCTGGGTTGTAAGTCTTAGAGTGTAGGTCATATGGTAGTCTGGATGAATTGTTCATATAATTGGCTTGTTCCCAGTCACCTTTAGATTCTGGTACATTCCCTTCTTGTTGAGGAGTTTTGTCTTTAATGACTGAGGCTTGATTGGCCTCCATCCTTTTGGTTAGAGCTGCTATTTGAGCTGCAATTACTTTGTTTTGAGCTAACAAAGCATCTACAGAGTTGATTTCTAGCACTCCCTTCTTCTGGGTCCTTTCATAGGATAAACCCTCATAAAAGATATGTAGTTGTACCCACTCATTGAACATTTCGGGTTGGCATCTTCTTGTTGTCTGAAAGTTTGTACCTTAGCTCTCAGCATATTGATTCTTTGTGGAGGGTAAAATCTTGCAAGGAATCTGTTCACGACCTCCTCCCATGTAGTTAGGCTATCCTTGGGGAATGATTTCAACCACTTTGCTGCCTTATCTCTGAGTGAGAAATGGAACAAGAGTAGTTTGTAGATGTCAGGGTGTACCCCGTTGGACTTTACAGTATCACATATCCTCAAGAATGTGCTGAGATGTTGATTAGGGTCTTCTTGGGCACTTCCTCCATATGAGTAATTATTCTGAACAAGTGTGATGAGCTGAGGCTTCAGCTCAAAATTATTGGCATGAATTGTTGGCTTCAGGATGCTGCTGCCATAATTTCCTGGGTTTGGGTTGATGTAGGAGCCTAAGACTCTCCTTTCTTGCCCATCATGATTTATTGGGCCTTCTCTGGCATGGTTGTGAGATTCTTCTTCATGGTGGTTCTCCATATTCACCTCCATATCTGTTTCAAAATACTCTTCCTCTTCCTCAGCACCAATGACTCCCTTCCCTCTTGCTTCCCTCCTTAATCTAAGGAAGGTCCTCTCAGGTTCAGAATCAAAGGAAGTTGAAGCCCCGCTTCTCCTACCTGTCATACAATGAACAAGGAAAAAAACAAGAAAGAAAATTAATGAAGAAATTACTCTTGTTAGAGTGGTTGTTAGTGTGAGTGGTGCAATTAATTAAACAGTTAGAAGAGTGGAAATACGGATGACGAATAAAAGTAATTAAAGAAAAAAGAAATAGAACTCACAATAAAAATTAAAATAATAAAAGGTGCTAAATAAAAGAAACTAAAATAACAAGGAATTTAAATTGCTTAATCTAGCTCTCCAATCAATTTAATCACTGTCAAATTTAAGCCAATCCCGGCAACAGCGCCATAAAACTTGATGAATCCAATTCACACCCCCATTCAAAATTGGTGAATTAGTTCTTTTGGCAAGCAAACCAAAATTATCGTCAAATAATAACCCACAGTGGAGTGGGATCGTATCCACAGAGATTGGCAAATTCGAGCAGTTTTAATTAATTGATGAATTAGTCAAGCGAATCAATAGGATTGTGAAGTACAGAATTGTAAATGACATAAATGTAAATGACTAGAATATAAAGAAAAGCAATAAAGTGCATAAATATAAATGGCATAATGTAAAGTGTAGAATCATAAATGACTTGAATGTAAATGGGAATGGGGAATTGCTGAATGTAAAATTAAGCTGTAAAGAAATGGATAGATAAGAATAGGGAAATTCATTGAGATTGGGAGATGTTGTCTCTTTGGATCAAATCTAGCTTATATCATCTTCAATCATGCAACTCATTGACCTCTTGGTAATCATGATTGATTGAGCCCCAATCCCTTGGTGACTCAATCTCTCAGATCTTGATCAATAGCCAATTCCTTGGTCTAATTGCTCATGAAGAGAGATAGGCTTGGTCTCTGATTATACCACACACCATTATAGGTCCAAGTAGAGGGAGGATTATATGTCACATCCAAACACCAAAACCCAGATTCTACTCAAGTGTGAAAAGGGATATCAAGCATGGTTTCATGTTTCCTTTCCCAAGGTTCCCATGAAACCCAATTGCATTCAATCTCTTTCCCAATATAATTGAATGCTAAGAATTAAGAATGAAATTCCCTCTAGCAAATCAAAGAGAAGATGAAGAGAAGAAGAATTTCACTATTATCAATCCATCAAGTACAACAGAGCTCCCTCTCTCAATGAGAGGGAAGTTAGCTACTCATACCTCAAAAAGTACTCAAAAGTTGATCTAAAACTGACTGCTTAACCCCCTCTTCAGTACTCCTTGGGGGTATTTATACTACTCCTAGTAAAATAAAAAAATTACAAAAGTTGATCTAAAACTGACTGCTTAAACCCCTCTCTCAATAAGCGTGACTTCCCAGCTGGTGTGTGGCTAGCGCTTTACTGGCGTGTCACGTGCCCTTCATTTTTAGCTTGGCGTGCCACGCCCAATCCTTCAAGTGGCACGCTCATCTCTCTATCAACCTTGGCGTGCCACGCACTCGAACTCAAGTGGCATGCCATAGTGGAATTCTTGTGTTGGCGTGCCACGCCTTCGAACTCAAGTGGCAAGCCCCTTGCCTTTTTCCACCTTTCTTTGCCTCTGGAAACTTGAACTGGCGTGCCACGCCTGGGGTTCAAGTGGCACGCCCAAGTGAAGAAAAGTGAGTGGCGTGTCACGCCTTCAATATCAAGTGGCACGCCCCATGTAATTGGCCTCCTTCATCCTCTCTGGAAACTTATACCAGCGTGCCACGCCTAAAGACTGGCGTGCCACGCCCATGATCTTATCTTGGTTCCAGTAGTTGGCGTGCCACGCCTCAGCCTTCAAGTGGCACGCCATAGTGAAATGCTAAGGTTGGCGTGCCACGCCTTCGATACCAAGTAGCACGCCCAGTCCTTGCTTTTGGTCCTTTGTACATTGGCGTGCCACGCCTGGTTGCTCAAGTGGCACGCCCAAGTGAGATTGAGGAGTTGGCGTGCCACGCCTTCGTCTTCAAGTGGCACGCCCAGTCTTTAATTACCTTCAGCCCCTTCTCTGGATTGTTGTACCAGCGTGCCACGCCATGCTGTTCAAGTGGCATGCCCATGGGTTCTCAAGTGGCACGCTCAAGTGGCTTCTTGGAGCTAGCGTGCCATGCCTTCGACACCAAGTGGCACGCCATAGTGGAGGTTCTTCTTGGAATGGTGAGTTGGCATGCCACGCCCCTTTGCTCAAGTGGCACGCCCATAGTAGATGGTGGGTCAGGCGTGCCACACCCAATCTGGCGTGCCACGCCCCTTTTGTGTCCTCCATTGTAGCTCTCTTGAAAAATGTATTAGCGTGCCACACCCAGTCCCTGGCGTGCCACGCCCTCATGCATGCTTGGACTTCTTCTTTGGACTTTAGTACTGGCATGCCACGCCTGGCTCCTGGCGTGTCACGCAAGTGCATTTTCGTGGCGTTTGCTACCAAGTGGCACGCCAGTCTCACACGCCCAGCTTCTTGTTTATCTTCTACCCATTTTTTATGCCTTTTTCACCTGAAATTCAGCACAACTCATCTCAAAGTAGTGTACCATAATATTCATCAAATAATGCATGAATTGTACTGATCAAATGAGATTTATGCTCTTTTATGGTCTTCTTAATGCAAGAAAGAAGGGTAGATAATGCAAGTCATCAATACCCATAAGAATCCGGAGGTTGTTGTTGCTAAGAAGGTTGATCAATCCCTTGAGGCTCCTTCCATCCTTGATTGTTCCATCCTTGATGCACATCTTCATTGTAGCTTCCATTCCCTATAACATAATTTGAGCCAAACTCATAGCCAAAGGGGTGAGAATTCATAATAGCAATTAAAAACAAAAACTACAAAAATAAGCAACAAGTCCTAAGCCTAACAAGAGGTAAAAAACAAGCAAAAGACAAACATATTCACATATTCACAATAGCCAATAATATAACATCATTACAACTCCCCGGCAACGGCGCCATTTATTTGATAGCGAAAATTGTGCTGGTTAGGAATTTTTCTTATAGAAAGAAGAATTTCGTTGTAAGCATAGCTCCAACCCAACAAACAAGTCTCACATCAAATTAAAATATGGTTTTGTCACAAGTACAAACCCCAATAAGAATTAACCGAAGTATTTAGACTCCGGGTTGTCTCACAAGGAATTACAATGAAGTGTATGATTATTGGCTATGAAGGGGGTAAGGGGGTTGGTTTTATATTTTTGCAAGAAATTAAATGGCAAGAAAAGTAAATCAAACAAGTAATTAAAGAAAGCAAGGTAAAGTACTCTTGGCTAGACTTAGGTAATTGAGATCACCATCCTTATCTACAAACCATACATTGATAATTATGATAGGCCAAGCTCATTAAGTCTACTTCCAAAAGTCTTAAGTACGTAATATCTACTCCTAGACTTGAAGTACGTCAAATGGCTTTGATCACATCAACCCATAAGTCCCAACCTACCTACTAATTATATTAGTAGTGGGTTGGTGTCAATGAGTATCAAATTGATCACCAAGGGTTCTCAAATCGCCAATTCAATGAGACCCAATGACTCAAGGTCACTCAATTCCCTTAGCCTAGGCCACGAGTAAAGAGAACTACTCAAAAACTAGTGAAAGCATTTTAATGAACACCTAGAGTGCAAGAAAAGTAAACATCATAAAATGCTAGAATTATTGAAACCCACAACTAACATAAGCAAGAAATCAATAATAACAATGAAGATAAACATAAAAGAGAAACGGAAACATAAAATTGCATTAAAAGAAATCAAGATCCAACAATGGTTCATAAACATAAAAAGGACAAAATAAAGGAAAATGACAAGTAAAACTAGAAGAGTAGAGATGTAACAACAAGAAATTAAAAGGAGAAACTAAATTAAAACAAGAATTAAAACTTGGATCCAAGAAGAATTAACTAAAACTACCCTAAAATCTAGAAAGAGGAGAGAGCCTCTCTCTCTAGAATTCTCGCCTAAAACATGATAAAAACTAAACTATGACTATTTGGTCCATTCCCCCTTCAATCCTTGGGTTCAATAGCATCGGACATGAGTTGGATTGGGCCCAAAATGAGCTAGAAATTGCCCCCAACGAAGTGCAAAAAGTGGACCCACGCAGCTCCATCAGTGCACACGCATACATGGCACGTGCGCGCCCCTATACGTCAGGAAAATATTGCAAATTTTATATCATTTTGAAGTCCCGGATGTTAGCTTTCCAACGCAACTGGAAATGACTCATGTGAACTTCTGTAGCTCAAGTTATGGTCGTTTGAGTGCAAAGAGGTCAGGCTTGACAGCTTTACGGTTCCTTCATTTCTTCATGAGTTCTCCCACTTTGCATGCTTTTCTCCTCACTTCTTCCATTCAATACTTGCCTTATGAACCTGAAACCACTCACCAAACAAATCAAGCCATTGAATGGAATTAAAGTGAGTTAAAATCACTAATTTTAGGGCCTAAAAAGCATGTTTTCACAATTAAGCACAAATCAAGGGAGAATTGCAAAACCATGCTATTTCATTGAATAAATGTGAGAAAAGGTGATAAAATCTCCCAAAATAAGCACAAGATAAACCACAAAATCATGGTTTATCATGGACCTCCTCCATAGGAACAATTGTTCTGCACTAGAGTAATAAGTTGAGGCTTTAACTCAGTTATTTGCATGAACATTGGGAGTGAGTATACTGCTCCCACAGTTTTTGGGTTGGGAAAGGTATAAAAAGCTAGAACTCTCCTTTGAGGTGGGCCATTGTCATTGGCCACTTCCTTTGGTGGATTATGGAGATTTTCCTCCATCTCTTGATCTTCCTCTTCTGATTCTTCTTCTCCAATAACTCCCTTCCCTCTTGCTTCTCTTTTCAATCTCAAGAATGTCCTCTCTGGCTCAGAATCAAAAGAGATAGTTGCACCTCTTCTTCCTCCTGGCATACAACACAAACAAAACCAGAAACTAAAACAAAACACTTTACTGCTAGAGTGAGGTTATGGTTAGCTTAAACAAAATCTCAAACAGTTAGTATGCTTAACAAAAACAAAGAAAAATGCTTAATCTAGATTATTACCTATGTAATCATTGTCAATCTAAATGAATCCCCGGCAACGGCGCCAAAAACTTGATAAGAGAAAAATGATTCCTCACAAACTCACCGGTAAGTGTACCGGGTCGCATCAAGTAGTAAAACTCACAGAAGTGAGGTTGATCCCACAGGGATTGATGGATTGAGAAACTTTAGTATGATGATGAATTTAGTTAAGCGAATATTTGATGATTTGAGTGAAATTTGATTTACAGAAAATAAATTACAAGTAAACTAGAGTGTAAAATGAAATTTGACAGAAAAGTAAAGTGTAGTAAGCTTAAATGGCTGAAACTTAGAGTGCAAGAAATTAAAAGGGCTAAAACTTAAATTGCAAGAAAGGTAAATAGCTGAATCATAAAGTGCAAGAAATTTAAATTGCAGAATCTAAATTTTCAGGAAACTTAAATTGCATGAATAATAAAAGGAATTGGGTGCTGGAAATTAAAGCAGAACTAGAATAGATCGCAGTAAATCAGAGAATTCTAAGGTGAAGGAATTCAGAAAAATGGATCAATCAGGATTCCAGTACCAAAACAGAAATGAAAAATGTGTAAAAGAAGATAAACAGAAAGGAAACTCGGATCAAATCTTAAATTTCTAAAACAGAAAAGGAAAATTACAAAAGAAGAAAGACAAAAAGAAAATTTTGATCAGATCTTCAATTCTAAAACAAAAAATGAAAATTGTAGAAGAAGAAAAACTGAAAGAAAATTCAGATCAGATCTTCAAATTCTCAATTTCTAAAAAGGAAGAAGAACTAAAAGAGAGAGCTTCAGTACCAAAAATAGAAAAGAAGGTGCAGAAGATGAAGAACAGAAGGAAAACAGAAAGCAAACTAAACTTAGATCTCATATTCTACAGAATTCCTAAGAGAACTCAAAGAAAAGTAAAAAGGAAGATCAAACTAAAAGGAAAAAAAATTCCTAATGAAATCAAATTTTCTTCTATTTATACACTTTCTAATTCAGTCATCAAGTACTTGAAGTGGGCTTTTTGGCCTCTGTTGCAGTGGGTCAGGATGGTACTTGGTTGCAGCTTCCAGGAGAACGGAGCGTTTTCAAATTGAGCACAACGTTTATTCACCCACGCCTACGCGTGCTTCGCGCCCGTGTGTCCCTTGCATTTTTGCACATCGACGCATGCGCGTCATATACGCGTGCGCGTCGTCATTGTCTTCAGCCTCAGTCATGCTCGTACACACCATCCATGTGGGCGCGTGGCAAGATGTCAATTCCAGGCTTCAGCGCCACTCACGCGTAAGTGTGCTTCATTCCATATGTTCCATCGACGCGTGCGCGTCATGTACGCGTGAGCGTCGGTTGCAAAACTTCAATTCCAAATTTGAATTTGCCCGAAAACGCTCACTTAATAAACGTAGCACTCCTTTTGCAAATGAGCGCCAATCACTTCCATGCGTACGCGTCATGTACGCGTACGCGTGGGTCTTCGAAAATCCGTCCTTGACACGTAAGCGTCGTGTACGCGTGCGTGTCGCAAGAGAGCGTGGCGTTCTCTATTTGAGCGCAGCGTTACTCTGCACTACCCTTCTTTATCTTCATTTTTCACCTGAAATCAACTAAACAAGCAATCAAAGTCTCACCAAAATCACAAGGTTTTTGCATCATTCAAAATAATCACCTAATTATTGCATAAATCTCATGATTTTGTATAAAGTTAATGATGTTTGATTAAATCAAGATAAACATAAAATTCCACTCCAATCACTTACTTATTGTGCGAGAAAGTGCATAAAACCTAATGAAACAAATGAAAAATGCTTGTGAAACTAGCATAAGATGACTTTTCATCACACACCCCTGTGCGTACGCACACATTTTGAAACTTCCTGGGCATTTAAACGCACACCACTGTGCGTACGCACACGCCCTGTTTCTCAAACTTAAACTTTGATTTCAACTGTTTCACCTTACCAACAAGCTCGTAAGCTTCTGTGACACCATTTTGAGAATCTTGGGCTTATTTTCGGCCTTTGGAACATGGGAAAGGTCTTAGGAGAATTTATTTGGTATGATTTGGAAAAATTAGAAAACAGAGGCCTAGGTTTCTGGTGTATTGAGGATGAGTTGGTTGAGAGAGAAGGAAGATTAGTGAACTGGGTGATTGCTGACAATGAATGGAGAAAGTAATGGACTAACGAGTTCGGAATGGAATTAAGAACTGATGATGGTTATTATGAGCTTGGTGGATATGGAAGGAAAGTGTGCAGAGCCTATATCCCTGGCGTAGCAGACTTCTCTACTGCATGAGTAGATGTTGTTGAAAGTGATTTGAGATGAGAAATGATAATGTCTGGTGATGATTTGAGGTTGATGGACTTGTTGGATTATATGGGAGTGTGCGGGGCCTATATCCCCGGCGTAGCAGATTTCTCTGCTGCATGAATATATGTTGTTGAGAGTGTGCGGGGCCTATATCCCCGGCATAGCAGATTTCTCTACTGCATGACTAGTGTTTTTGAGAGTGTGCAGGGCATATATCCCTGGTGTGGCATATTATTCTGCTGCATGATTTGTTGTGGTTAATTCCTTCTCTACTGCAGGAAGTGTGCGGGGCCTATATCCTCGGCTTAGTAGACTCCCTACTACATGAGTGTGCAGGACACTATATCTCTGGCGTAGTAGAAGAGTTGTTGCATGAGTGTGCAGGTGATGAGTCCAATTCACACCCCCATTCAAAAAATGGTGAATTAGTTCTTTTGGCAAGCGAACCAAAATTATCGTCAAGTAATAACCCACAGTGGAGTGGGATCGTATCCATAGAGATTGGCAAATTTGAGCAGTTTTAATCATTTGGTGAATTAGTCAAGCGGATCAGATAGATTGTGATTTGCAGAATTATAAATGACATAAATGTAAATGGCTTGAAGGTAAAGGGAAGCAATAAAGTGCAGAAATAGAAATGACAGAATGTAAAGTGCAGAATCATAAATGACTTGAATGTAAATGGGAATGGGGAATTGCTGAATGTAAAAATAAGCTATAAAGAAAGGGATAGATAAGAATGGGGAAATTCATTGAGATCGGGAGATGTTGTCTATTTGGATCAATTTCAGCTTATATCATCTTCAATCATGCAACTCATTGACCTCTTGGCAATTGTGATTGATTGAGCCACAATCCCTTGGTGACTCAATCTCTCAGATCTTGATCAATAGCCAATTCTTTGGTTTAATTGTTCATGAAGAGAGATATGCTTGGTCCCTGATTATACCACACATTATCATAGGTCCAAGTAGAGGAAGGATTATATGTCACCATACCCAAACACCAAAACCCAGATCTTACTAAAATGTGAGAAGGGATTTCAAGCATGGTGTCATGTTTCCTTTCCCAAGGTTCCCATGAAACCCATTTTGCATTCAATCTCTTTTCCAAGATAATTGAACACTAAGCATTAGAAACGAAATTCCTTCTAGCAAATCAAAGAGAAGATGAAAAGAAGAAGAATTTCACTATCATTAATCCATCAAGTACAACAGAGCTCCCTCTCTCAATGAGAGGGAATTTAGCTACTCATAGCTCAAAGAAAAGTACTCAAAAGTAAAGAAGATGATGAAGTGTAAAAGTGAATCCAAAACTAATCTCTCCAACCACTTAACCCCCTCTTCAGTACTTCTTGGGGGTATTTATACTACTCCTAGAAAAAATAAAAGAATTACAAAAGTGAAAAAGGAAAATTACATTTTAGAGGGAAAAGAAACTCAACAAGCATGACTTCCCAGCTGGCGTGTGGTTGGCGCTTCAGTGGCGTGTCATGTGCTCCCTCATTTTCTGGCTTGGCGTGCCACGCCCAGTCCCTCAAGTGGCACGCTCATCTTTATAACAACCTTGGCGTGCCACTCCTTCGAGCTCAAGTGGCACGCCCCAGCCTTTTTCCACTTCTCTTTGCCTCTAGAAACTTGAAATAGCATGGCACGCCCAGGGTATGGCATGCCACGCCCTTGTTACACGCTTGATCAAGCTCTCTGGAAAGTTGAACTATCGTGGCACGCCCAGGGTTTGGCGTGCCACGCCCCTTTGTGAACAAGTGACTCTTCTGTTTGGCGTGCCACGCCACGAACTCAAGTGGCACACCCCAATGGTTCTTTTGCACTCTGAATGACACTGGCGTGCCACGCCTGGGGTTCAAGTGTCACGCCCAAGTGAGGAATACTGGATGGCGTGACACGCCTTCGACATCAAGTGACACGCCCCATGTATTTGGCGTCCTTCACCCTCTCTGGAAACTTATACTAGCGTGCCACGCCCAGTACTCAAGTGGCACGCCCCAATGAGATTCTTGGGTTGGTGTGCCACGCCTTCGACATCAAGTGGCACGCCTAGCCCTTGCTTTGGCCTCTTTGTGCATTGGCGTGCCACGCCTGGTCACTCAAGTGGCACGCCTAAGTGAGATTGAGAGCCTGGCGTGCCACGCCTTCGACATCAAGTGGCATGCCCAGTCTTCAATTGCCTTCAGTCCCTTCTCTGGATTTTTGTACCAGCGTGCCACACCATGCTGTTCAAGTGGCACGCCCATACATTTGTGGACTCTTCAAGCTTGGTGTGCCATGCCTGGATCCTCAAGTGGCACGCCCAAGTGACTTTTTGGAGTTGGCGTGCCACGCCTTCGATACCAAGTGGCATGCCATAGTGAAGGTTCCTCCTGGAGTGATGAGTTGGCGTGCCACGCCCCTTGGCTCAAGTGGCACGCCCATAGTAGCTGATGGGTTAGGCGTGTCACGCCCAACCTGGCGTGCCACGCCCCTTTTGTGTCTTCCATTGTTGCTCTCTGGAACTTTGTACTAGGTGGGACGCCCAGGGTCTGGCGTGCCACGCCCTTGTGAATGCTTGAGAATTCTCCTCTGGAATTTAATACTGGCATGCCACGCCAATGCATTTTTGTGGCGTTTGTTCCAAGTGACACGCCAGTTTCACACGCTCAGCTTTTTTGTTGCTTTCTTCCCATTTTTGATGCCTTTTTCTCTTGAAATTCAGCACAACTCATCTCAAAGCAATGTACCATAATATTCATCAATTAATGCATGAATTACAATGACCAATTGAGATTTATGCTCTTTTATGCTCCTCTTTATGCAAGAAAGAAGGGTAAATGATGCAAGTCATCACAACACCAAACTTAAGCATCGCTTGTCCCAAGCAAATCAATGTGAGTAGCCCTTTTATAAATTGAGACCTTGGCCTTTGAATGAATGAAACATAACTAAGGATAGAATTAAGTGTTCAACACATGTATGAATGTTTGAATGTCATAGAGAACTTTTAGATCTTTGAGTGTTCTGTCAAGAATAAGCTTCAAGGGTCCTTTCTATTGATTATCACCTTGAAGTAGTAAGAGTTGTTTCACTTTCTTTTTGGTTGTGCTTTCTTGACCACGACTCTAAGTGTTTTGTCTCAAGACAACCCTTTAATTAAGCTTTCAATTAGCACTCCCAAACCAGTTGGTCTTAGGGTACTGGGTATTGAAACACCCCTAAGAATCTACTTACCCAGGCCTCTTCTTGACACATCTTCACCACAAGCATCTACTAGGATCCTTAACTCCCTTTTATTGAGCTTTTTAATGTTTCTTTCCCATCCAAGTAGTTGATGCTCAGAGCCTTGGGTCTTTGTTGCTTACTACTTCTTGGTTCTATGGATATTCAAGGAACACCCTTTAACCTTTTCTTGTTATACCTTCTAAGGCTAGTTTCTTATTCCTTAGTTTGTTAGATGATCTATCTTGGCCTTGTTTCTCTTACTTCCTATTTTTGCACAACTCACAGTAACTCTTATAGAAACAAACTCTACTTTGTTTATGTTGAAGAAGACTTGAAATACATTACATTTTCTTTCTTGTAATCTAAAGGACTCATAAAGACTTTAAACATGAAATAAAACTGAGCAGAAAACATAAACTATCCTAGCATGACTATTTATTTTTACAGAAAGTAAATCAACAAAAACTTAAACATGATTTCATAAATTAGAGAGTGTCAAACATGGGAGTCAATAACCTTGAGCAGCTTTATCTTTAGTTCATTGGCCCCTTTCCTTTGTCCTTCTTCTTGGAAGGGGAGGAGTTACTTTCATCTTGCTTGGAGGAACTTTCTTGTGCTTTATCATCCTTGGGCTTCCAAAATCCTAGCCTCTTCATATAATTCTTTTCATCCTCCTTATGTTTAGTTAGAATTTCCTCTTGTCTTGCACTTAGCTCCTCCATTCTTTGCATTATTGGTGGTGTGGTGGTGGTGGTTGAAGTGCTAGAAAGTGTGGTTACTCTTCTGCCTCTTCCTCTTCTTGTTGTTGTTGCACATGTGGCCCATGAGCATGAGCTCTCTGTTCTCTGGCCATCTGAAGTGGGTTAATAGCCACCACTTTGGCCATCTTCTTGGCAGTTATGAATTTATCTTGCTTCACCATCACCTCATCAATAATCTTTTCAACTCCAGCTTCATCACATAACCTCTGTATAATACTGGAGAATACCAACCTTGTGTTGTCACTAGTGCTTTTCATCACTTTGTTAATGTTGTTGGCAATCATCTCCCTCACATTGATATTCTCACCTTTCATGATGCTGTATATGAGCACAGCTCTCTCCTTGGTCACCTCTGAAGTGTTGGATGTGGGGATTAGGGACCTCCTTACAAATTCCAGCCACCCTCTAGCTTGGGGGCTCAGATCCCTTCTTCTCAATTGGTTGGGTATCCCATCCTTGTCCTTGATCCATTGCACATTCAGCATGCAAATCTCGTTTAGGATTTCATCAAATCCAGGGTCTTGTTGCTTCATTCTTTCTTCAAAGCTCCGGGTGGAGCTTCTCCTCTTCACCATTAGCATCCTCTCTATGCTGGAGGGACTATAGTCCATGGACTTTGAAGAGAGAACTTTTGCGTGGTCTAGAAATTCGCAGATAAATCCTCGTTGCAGGTATAGCTTCTAAACCAACAAAAGTCCTTTCTTACAAATGTTTTGGTTGTCACAAGTAACAAACCCCTTTAAAATTTATAACCGAAGTATCCAAACCTCGAGTCGTCTTCTCAAGGAATTGCAGGAAGGTGTTCTTATTATTGGTTATGAAAAACTGTGTTTTGGGGTTTTTGATTAACATAAAAAGCAAGAATAGCAACAGCAGAGGAAATAAAATAATAACAATAAAAAGCCTTGATAAGGAGAGATTAATCAGAAGTTCTATCCTTGTTGGATTTTTCTCAAGATCAATTAATAATTGATGGTCTCTACTTAGTTATCCTTTACCAAGTAAAGTAAAAGAAAGTCAAGTAAGTTGCAAGTCTACTTCTATTCACAAGTTCTAATCCTCTCCCTTGGGAAGGATTAGCATTAGTGACTAGAGAGCCAGCCAACAATGAACCCAATTATAATTTAACTCTTGAGTAATTCAACTCAAGGGTCTCCAAATATTAATCAACTCCAAAATCAAGTTAGGATCTAACTTAGAACATCAATTAATAACAAAGAATAGAAGAAGTGATAAATCTGAAATACCTCAAATTGCATTAAATAAAAGAAATCAAGTTAAACATGAGAATTCATGAACCAAATTGGAAAAAATAAATAAAAGGAACATTGAACCTGGAAATTGAGAAGAAATAGTTCTAAATCCTTTAAGAGGAATCCTAATCCTAAATCCTAAGAGAGAGGAGAGAACCTCTCTCTCTAAAAACTACATCTAAATTATGAAAAATGAATAATGGAAGACATGTTAATGAATGGATGCATTCTCCCACTTTATAGCCTCTAATCTGTGTTTTCTGGGCTAAAAACTGTGTCAAACACAGCCCAGAAATTGCCCTAGTGTATTCTGGTATGTACAGGTCGCGGGAAAGTGACGCGGAAGCGTCGTCCACGCGTTTGCGTGGATTGCGTTTCTGCCAGGTCACGCGTCCGCGTGATCCACGCGTTCACGTTGCCTGGCTTCGTGGCAGGTATGGCAGATTATATAGTAAATCGAAGCCCGGGTCGTTAGCTTTCCAACACAACTAAAACCGCATCATTTGGACTTTTGTATCTCAAGTTATGGTCGTTTGAGTGCCAGGAGGTCAGGCTGGACAGCTTTAGCAGTTCCTTCAGTTTCTTGTATTCCTTCCACTTTTGCATGCTTCCTTTCCATCCTCCAAGCCATTCTTGTCCTGTAATCTCTGAAATCACTTAACACACATATCAAGGCATCAAATGGTAATAAGAGAGGATTAATATTAGTAAATATAAGATCAAAGAAGCATGTTTTCAATCATAGCACAAATTATGGGAAGGAATTGTAAAACCATGCAAATAGTATGAATAAGTGGGTCAAGAGTTGATAAAAACCACTCAATTGAGCATAAGATAAACCATAAAGTCAAGTAATCAACTTTAATTTTAAAAACTTTCTTTTTCTAAATTGATTTTCAATCATATCTTCTCAATCATATCCTTTCAATCACATTTTTTCAAAATTAATTTTCAATCATATCTTTTTAATTTCTAATTTCAAAATCTTTTTCAAAATCACTTAATTTCTTTCCCAATCTTAGTTTTCGAAAATCAATTACCAAATTTTCAAAATTTCTTACCTTAATTTTGAAAATTTCTTCCCCTCTTCTCACATCCTTCTATTTAAGGGACTAACACTCCTCCTCAAGGTGCAATTCGAACTCTATCCCTTTTGATAAGTTTGAATTCTCTTCTATCTACCTCCTCCTTCTATTCTTCTTTCCTCTGACACCTCAAGGAATCTCTATACTGTGACATAGAGGATTCCCTACTTTCTTATTTTCTTCTCTTTCATATGAGCAGGAGCAAAGATAAAGGCATACTTGTTCAAGCTGATCCTGAACCTGAAAGGACCTTGAAGAGAAAGCTAAGAGAAGTTAAAGCACAACTCTCTCTAGAGGGCCTAACAGAGCTTTTCAAAGAAGAAGAAACAATGGCAGCTGAAAACAATAATGCCAACAATGCAAGAAAGGTGCTTGGTGACTTTACTGCACCTACTCCCGACTTCTATGGGAGAAGCATCTTAATCCCTGCCATTGGAGCAAACAACTTTGAGCTTAATCCTCAATTAATTTCTCTAATGCAACAGAATTACAAGTTTCATAGACTTCCATTGGAAGATCCTCATCAGTTCTTAGCTGAATTCTTGCAAATCTGTGACACTGTCAAGACCAATGGGGTTGACCCTGAAGTCTACAGACTTATGCTCTTCCCTTTTGCTGTAAGACACATAGCTAGGACATGGTTGGACTCACAACCTAAAGAAAGCCTGAACTCTTGGGAAAAGCTAGTCAATGCCTTCTTGGCTTCAAAAATCGAGTAAGCTTAGAGTGCAAGTCCGAACCTTCAGACAGAAGGAAGGTGAATCCCTCTATGAAGCTTGGGAAAGATACAAGCAATTAATCAGAAGGTGCCCTTCTGACATGCTTTCAGAATGGAGCATCATAGGTATCTTCTATGATGGTCTGTCTGAACTATCCAAGATGTCATTGGACAGCTCTGCTGGAGGATCTCTTCATCTGAAGAAGACGCATGCAGAAGCTCAGGAACTCATTGAGATGGTTGCAAATAACCAATTCATGTACACTTCTAAAAGGAACCCTGTGAATAATGGGACAAATCAGAAGAAAGGAGTTCTTGAGATTGATACTCTGAATGCCATACTAGCTCAGAATAAAATATTGACTCAGCAAGTCAATATGATTTCTCAAAGTCTGTAAGGAATGCAAGCTGCACCAGGCAGTACTAAGGAAGCTTCATCTGAAGAAGAAGCTTATGATCCTGAGAACCCAGCAATGGAAGAGGTGAATTACATGGGAGAACGCTATGGAAACACCTATAATCCTTCATGGAGAAATCATCCAAATCTCTCACGGAAGGACCAACAGAGGCCTCAACAAGGCTTCAATAACAATAATGGTGGAAGAAATAGGTTTAGCAATAGCAAACCTTT
This sequence comes from Arachis ipaensis, assembly GCF_059453495.1. Lineage (NCBI taxonomy): Eukaryota > Viridiplantae > Streptophyta > Magnoliopsida > Fabales > Fabaceae > Arachis > Arachis ipaensis. The sequence goes on along the minus strand of NC_142441.1, from coordinate 84,352,805 downwards.
TCCATCATCTTCTCAGCAATAGACAGAGAATTCTAAGCAGAGCCACTCTGAATTAGCAACTGTAGTCTCTAATTTAATTAAAATTACTCAAAGTTTCATGACTGAAACAAGGTCCTCCATTAGAAATTTGGAGGCACAGGTGGGTCAGCTGAGTAAGAAAATTACTGAACTCCCTCCTAGTACTCTTCCAAGCAATACAGAAGAGAATCCAAAAAGAGAGTGCAAGGCCATAACCACAACCCACACGGCCGAACCTGGAGAGGAGGAAGAGGCAGTGATCTCCACTGAGGAAGACCTCAATGGACGTCCACTGGCCTCCATGGACTTTCCTGATGAAGAACCGTGGGAATCTGAGGCTCACACAGAGACCATAGAGATTCCATTGAATTTACTTCTACCATTCATGAGCTCTGATGAGTATTCTTCCTCTGAAGAGGATGAAGATGTTACTGAAGAGCAAGTTGCTAAGTACCTTGGAGCAATCATGAAGCTAAATGCCAAGTTATTTGGTAATGAGACTTGTGAGGATGAACCTCCATTGCTCATTAAAGAACTGGATGACTTGACTAGGCAGAAATTACCTCTGAAGAGACAAGACCCTGGAAAATTCTCAATCCCTTGTACCATAGGCACCATGACCTTTGAGAAGGCTCTGTGTGACCTAGGGTCAAGTATAAACCTCATGCCTCTCTCTGTAATGGAGAAGCTAGGGATCATTGAGCTACAAGCTGCTAGAATCTCACTAGAGATGGCAGACAATTCAAAGAAACAGGCTTATAGACTTGTAGAGGATGTCTTGGTAAAGGTTGAAGGCCACTACATCCCTGCTGACTTCATAATCTTAGAGACTGGGAAGTGTATAGATGAATCCATCATCCTTGGCAGACCCTTCCTAGCCACAGCAAAAGTTGTGATTGATGTTGATAGAGGAGAATCGGTCCTTCAAGTGAATAAGGACTCCCTTGTGTTTAAAGCTTAAGGATCTCCCTCTATAACCATGGAGAAGAAGCATGAAAAGCTTTTCTCAATGCAGAGTCAAACAAAATCCCCACATTCAAACTCTAAGTTTGGTGTTGGGAGGCCACAACCAAACTCTAAGTTTGGTGTTGAGAGGCCTGATGAGACGTAGAAGCTGGTGAATTAAAAATTATTAAAATGGTTACGTTGCAAGTATAGTTCTTAACTCACCGAAAATCTGCCTATCAATTTAGAAGTATGTCACAGAGAGTCTGAATTAAAAATTACTGGGAGTTTTAAGTCCCAGGTCGTCTCCCAACGAGTTGCAGAAAAGTGTGCTATCTTATTGTTCAAAGAAGTTGAGTTAAATAAATTGGGATTTAAATTGAGGAAATTTAATTAATATGAGTAAAAGCCTTGACTGGGAGTTGATTGGTTGGAATTTCTACTATTGATGGAGTGATTGTAAGATTAATTTATAATTAATGGTTGTTCTGTTTGGTTATCCTTTACTAGGTAAGGGAAAGTCAAACAAGTTGGAATGCCAGATCTGTTCACAAGTTGCAACCCACTTAGTTCAAAGGGATTGGCGTTGGTGACAGGATAGCAATCCAACATTTAACCCAATTACAAATTTTTCCTTCAATCCTTCCAACTCAAGAGTTCCTTTTAATCAACTCCCCATCAAGTAAAGAAACTACTCACGCATTGTAAATAATAAATCCATAGCACATGAAAGGGAATTAAAAGAAGACATGATTATTGGAATTGAAATTGAATTAAAAAGAAATAATCCTTGCATTAATTAATCATAAAAGTATTCAAATAACAAAATTGAACAAAACAAAGAACATGGAAGAATGAAACCAAGTTAAGAAAATGAGCTAGAATGACGAAGTCTTGATGATGAAATAACTCTCCTCAATGTTCCAATGCTAAGATCAATTGAAAATTAAAAATTCTAAAACCTAGAGAGAAAAACCTAAGAGAGTAAAACTAGATCTAAAACTGTCTCCGAATGAATGTGTTGTTTGTTTCTGCATATTCTCTGACTCTAGTCTGCTGTTCCGGGCCGAGAACTGGGTCGAAATAGGGTCCAAAATCGCCCCCAGCGAATTCTGCAGATTATGCAGATCGCACATGTCACGCGATCGCGTCATCCATGCGGACGCATCACTTGCGCTTTTTCCTCGCCACGCGTTCGCGTCGTCCACGCTACCGCGTCGCTTGGGCTTTCCAATCCGTGCGGCCGCGTGAGCCATGCGGTCGCGTCGCTGCGATTTGCTCTCCTTCGCACGGTCGCGTGAGCCATGCGACCGTGTCACTTCTCACTGGTTATCTCCTCAAATTCTTGTGTTTCTTCCATTTTTGCTAGCTTCCTTCCCAATCTCCAACTCATTCATGCCTTATAAAATCTGAAACACTTAACACACAGATCACGGCATCGAATGGAATAAAGGAGAATTAAAATTAATTAATTAAAGTCTCTAGGAAGCAGTTTTCAAAGATGTAATAAATTCCGGAAAGAAATCTAATATGCATGCTAATTTAATGAATAAGTGGGTAAGGATCATGATAAAACCACATAATTAAACATAATATAAACCATAAAATAGTGGTTTATCAACCTCCCCACACTTAAACATTAGCATTTCCTCATGCTTAATTGAAGGAGATAAGGAAATAAGTATGAACATGTAGAAACTCATGAAATGCAATGCAAACCTATATATATATAAATAAATGCAACTATACGGTTCTTGCCCACTTGATCAAAAGTAAATAAGCTCTTCAAAATAATTACAAATCAAATTCCACTAATTCTATCATTATACAATAAAATGGATAAAAGTGCAAGAAGATAGCTCATGAAAGCAGGGAACATGAAAATTCAAGTATTGAACCCTAACTGATAATGTATGTACGCTCTAATCTCTAGTGTATAGGGTGATCACTCTATCCTTCTCTAATCATACTTTCTAACTTTTGTTCTTCTCCTAACCAATCAACAACAGTTAATATACCAATGCAAACATCATGAGGTCTTTTCAAGGTTGTAATGGGGCTGAGGTAAAAGTAAGGATGTATATATATATATAAGGCTAAGTGAGCTAACAAAGTGAATCTTTGATTAGTCTAAGATCTCACCTAACATATACATACTTTATACAAGTTTAAAATCACACCTAGCTACCCATAATTCCCACTTTTGTATGATTCCCATACTCATGTACCAAATTTTTCTTTTTAATTTATCACATGTGCATTGATTAACATTAACATTGGGGTAATTTTTGTCTCCTTATATATATATATATATTTAATTCATAAAAGCAAACATAACGTATCAATGCACATAGATTCTTCATTATTTTCTAATTTGGTTTTTCTTTTCATGAGTAGGTTCCCAAATTCCCAATATTCAAATAAATTAAATACATTCCCTCATTACCCAATGTTCCCACACTTTAGTTGATACACAATTTCTATCTTAAGCTAACCAAAGATTCACTTGGGATTTTTAATTTGTTTTTCTGCTTAAGGCTAGTAATGTGGTTATAGAACAAGAGGGGATTAAAAGCTCAAGGGGCTAACAAAGGTGATGTAAAAGGTAGGCTTATTTGGTATAAGTGAGTTAATAACAAATAATGGCCTCAATCATGTGCAAGCATGTTAATATAATAAATATTGGACATATAAGATAAAACAAAATATAGATTACAATCATAGAGAAGTAAACACACAAGAATGAAATAATTATGGCTAAATAATGTAACCATACATAAAGGCTCAAATCTTTCACAGGTTGTGTGTTCTTTAATTCAAATTTCATGTTCCAAATACAACTCAAGCAAATTTATCATAAAAAAAGTTTGAAAAAATTAGTGAAATTTTGTTCCAAAGATAGATTTTTAAAAGAAACTTATTGTCTTTTTAATCAAGTAGAACATGCATGCAACTATCCTAACCTACGCAATTTATTCTATTCTATAAAGGAAAGAAAATCTAACTAAAATATCCTAATTATTGGTGCTAGCGAAGAAAAATTACCTCCGGAAGTCAGGTACTGACCGACCTCCCCACACTTAAGGCTTTGCACCGTCTTCGGTGCCATCTGTCAGGAACAGGGGTGGGCTGGTAGTAGTATCTCCATCATCGGGACCGTCATGGCTCCCTGTGCTAGTAAAGGAAGTGGAATCCGGGGAATCTGAGTCTCTGAAGTGTCCCTTGAGTAGCTCCTTGAGGTGTTTGAATCGGCGCTCGTTACGGTGCTCTCTCATCTTTGCTTTCTGTTCTTGCCAATCCAACCGTTCGATTATCTGCTGGAGCAAATTCTCAGTTGTAGATGCTTGTGGTGTTGAAGAAGGATTATCTTCAACTGGAGCAGTAGGAAGGCTTGTAGTGGCTGCTGAGAGTCTGAGGTATTTCCCGTTAGGGACATACTGATCATCTCGTGGAAGCACGGCTTTGGTGTCCCCAGCTCTGTAGGAGACTCTGGCTGCTGAGACAAGATCTGAGACCAAGGCGGGGAAAGGTAAGTTGCCCACAATTTGTACGTGTTCCATAGCATTCCGGATATGTCTTGAGAGATTCAGAGGTTGGTCTATAAGGATGCACCATAGTAGAACAGCCATGTCCGCAGTGAAGGAGGACTCATGAGTGCTCAGAAAGACGTAATAGGACATGATCTGTGCCCATACGCGAGCCTCCAAGGTAAGTGCTGAAGCCAAGATTCCCTTAGGGCGGGTACGGTGGTATCCGTAGATCCAACGGCTGCCAGGTGCTGCGATGATTCCGAGAACGGAGTCCCAGTCAAATTGGTGTCTCTGGCGCTGAAGGGCGGCTTCTTGAAAAGCGTCCATTCCTGCTGAAATAGGGGGAAGACTCAGAGCTTGCTGAATAGCCTCTTCTGTGATGGGGACTTGCTTCTGCCTGACATAAACAGACTGCAGGGTCGGCATGTAGAAGTTGGAGTAGAACTCAACTACCCAAGAAAGATTGACCTGCCTTGGCTGTCTCCGTAGGAAACCCTATTGTCTTCGCTCAATTTGCAGCTCAACAAAGGTGGCAATATTGGATGGGAGGATAAGAAGGTATTCATTGTTATAGTTCCTTTCTGCCAAGATAGAGAACATCTGCTCACAGTAGCGATTGGAAAATCGCGCAGCGTCCTCTACTGGAAAGACTTTCTCCTTTTCATTAACCTTTATTATCCTCTTAACTCGTTTTGTTGAGGGCTTGACTGCAGTTGAAGAAGGCTCTGCCACTAATGCTCTTTTAGTTCCTCTTCTTGCTGGTGGTTTGGAAGTTGCTTTCTCCTTTCCTTTCTTGGTGGCCATCCTGAAAGAAGGGAAGAGAAAGAAAATTAAATTTAAAGAGATATACAGCAAGGAAGGAAACGGAAAAGAGGGTGAATGATGCACAGCAAAATGTAGATGACATTAACACATGCTCTCGAGTGCATATGAAAAGCCAACAGTGGAAAATAACTGATGCATACAAAGACAAGTGGATGCAAGGCGTTTATTGGCATGCCGGAAAAGGGCATGAGTAGCATAGACCAAGCAATACTTTGTAACAAGCCAAAATGTTTGTATTGACAATAAAATTCAATTAATATAATAGTAAGGGAAAGTTGTGAAAAGCAAGCATTGAATAGTATAGCATAGAGAAGTGCATAATGCCATATGAGCTTTTTCACAAACACATAGCATGCATGTTGAATAGGGTATAGAAAATATGAAGATGAATATGCAAGCAATCCCTTAAATAGGAGAAAAAAAATAAATGTCAAACAATTTGCAATAATCCACAAGCATATAATGAGGGATGATGACTCCAAAAAGTTTCTAGCACCATGTAAAAAGGAAAAGAAGGAGAGGAAAAATAAAATAAAAAAATTGAAAAGAAAAAGAAAAGAAAAGGAAATAATAATATATATACATAAAATAATAAGAATGATAGAAAAGAGAAGAAGGAAGAAGAATGTAAAACCTTTTTAATGGTGGTGAGAGAGATAGAGAGTGAAAGGTGAGATAGAAAGGGGAAGGGGGAAGGAAGAAATAAGGAGGGAAAAGAAAAATTAGGATTGGGAGGAGGGGAAGATAAGGTATGTGGCAATTTTAGGTTGAGCTGTGCGGCGCATGCGACGCGGCCGCGTGTGGCACGTGTTCGCGTGGGTGCGCTTCCAGGTAAGGGGGGCGCGATCGCGTCGGTCACGCGGTCGCGTGACCCATGTTACGCTGCTGGCGCGAGTGCAGCCTCGCTCCAGCACAACTCTCTGTTCAATTTATTTTAATTGCCAAAATTGGGTGACGCGATCGCGTGGGTCACGCGATTGCGTGAGTGTGCGTTATAAATGGGTGACGCGGCCGCGTCGGCGACGCGGTCGCGTGACAAGGATTGTGCTTCCAGCACCAATCCAGCATCACTCTCGCACAGAATGTTACTGTGCACCCTTTTACGTCGAAAACTCAGGCCACGCGGCCGCGTGGGGCACGCGGCCGCGTGGGAGGCCATGATTCCCATGCTATAAAGGAGGAGTAAGAAAGACAAGGAAGAGACATAGATGAGCTCAAGAGCACCATTGGTTCTTCAAGGAGAGGAAGATGCCACCCTCACTAAGGTGGACTCATTCCTTAATCTCCTTGTCTATTTATTTTCCTGTTTTTCGGTTTTTGAGCCTTATGTTTTATTTATGTTTGTGTCTTTATTACATGATCATTAGTATTTAAGTGTCTATGCTTTAAAGTTATGAATGTCCTATGAATCCATCACCTCTCTTAAATGAAAAATGTTTTAATTACAAAAGAACAAGAAGTACATGGTTTCGAATTCATCCATGAAACTAGTTTAATTATTTTGATGTGGTGACAATACTTTTTGTTTTCTGAATGAATGCTTGAACAGTGCATATGTCTTTTGAAATTGTTGTTTATGAATGTTAAATATGTTGGCTCTTGAAAGAATGATGAACAGGAGAAATGTTATTAGATAATCTGAAAAATCATAAAAATGATTCTTGAAGCAAGAAAAAGCAGTGAATACAGAAAGCTTACGAAAAAAATGGCGAAAAAAAAGAAAGAGAAAGAAAAAGCAAGCAGAAAAAGCCAAAAGCTCTTAAAACCAAAAGGCAAGAGCAAAAAGCCAGTAGCCCTTAAAACCAAAAGGCAAGGGTAATAAAAAGGATCCAAGGCTTTGAGCATCAGTGGATAGGAGGGCCTAAAGGAATAAAATCCTGGCCTAAGCGGCTAAACCAAGCTGTCCCTAACCATGTGCTTGTGGTGTGAAGGTGTCAAGTGAAAACTTGAGACTGAGCGGTTAAAGTCAAGGTCCAAAGCAAAAGAAGAGTGTGCTTAAGAACCCTGGACACCTCTAATTGGGGACTTTAGCAAAGCTGAGTCACAATCTGAAAAAGATTCACCCAGTTATGTGTCTGTGGCATTTATGTATCCAGTGGTAATACTGGAAAACAAAGTGCTTAGGGCCACGGACAAGACTCATAAAGTAGCTGTGTTCAAGAATTAACATACTGAACTAGGAGAATCAATAACACTATCTGAATTCTAAGTTCCTATAGAAGCCAATCATTCTGAACCTCAATGGATAAAGTGAGATGCCAAAACTATTCAAAAGGCAAAAAGCTACAAGTCCCGCTCATCTGATTAGAGCTAAGTTTCATTGATATTTTGGAATCTATAGTATATTCTCTTCTTTTTATCCTATTTGATTTTCAGTTGCTTGGGGACAAGCAACCATTTATGTTTGGTGTTGTGATGAGCGGATAATTTATACGCTTTTTGGTATTGTTTTTAGTATATTTTTAGTATGATTTAATTAATTTTCATTATATTTTTTTTAATTTTTAATTAAAAATCACATTTCTGGACTTTACTATGAGTTTGTGTGTTTTTCTATGATTTCCGGTAATTTCTGGCTGAAATTGAGGGACTTGAGCAAAAATCTGATTCAGGCTGAAAAAGGACTGCTGATGCTGTTGGATTCTGATCTCTCTGCACTCGGAATGGATTTTCTGGAGCTACAGAACTCCAAATGGTTCGCTCTCAATTGCGTTGGAAAGTAGACATCCAGAGCTTTCCATCAATATATAATAGTCCATACTTTTAATAAATATAGACGACGTAAACTGGCATTCAACGCCAGTTCCATGCTACATTCTGGAGTCAAACGCCAGAAACAGGTTGCAAAGTGGAGTTCAACGCCAGAAACAGGCTACAAACTGGCGTTCAACTCCAAGAGAAGCCTCTACACGTGTAAAGCTCAATGCTCAGCCCAAGCACACACCAAGTGGGCCCCAGAAGTGGATTTCTGCATCATTTACTCAATTCTGCAAACCCTAGTAACTAGTTTAGTATAAATAGGACTTTTTACTATTATGTTTATATCTTTGGATCATCTTTGATTAGTTTTTATGCTATCTTAGACTTTTGTGAGGGCTGGCCATTTGGCCATGCCTGAACATTTATCACTTCTATATTTTCAACGGTAGAGTTTCTACACACCATAGATTAAGGTGTGGAGCTCTACTGTTCCTCAAAGATTAATGCAAAGTACTACTGTTTTTCTATTCAATTCAACTTATTCCGCTTCTAAGATATTCATTCGCACTTCAATATGATGGATGTGATGATCGTGACAGTCATCATCATTCTCAACTTATGAACGCGTGCCTGACAACCACTTCCGTTCTACCTTAGAATTGAATGGATATCTCTTGGATATCTAATACAGGGGACCGAGTCTGAGTTATTAGTGTCTTCGTGGTATAAGTTAGAGCCCATGGACGGCCATTCTTGAGAATTTGGAAAGTCTAAACCTTGTCTGTGGTATTCCGAGTAGGATTCAGGCATTGAATGACTGTGACGAGCTTCAAACTCGCGAGTGCTGGGCGTAGTGACAGACGCAAAACGATCAATGGATCCTATTCCAGTATGATCGAGAACCGACAGATGATTAGCCATGCAGTGACAGCGCATTGGACCATTTGCACTGAGAGGACAGGTGGCCATTAACAATGGTGATGCCTAACATACAGCTTGCCATGGAAAGGAGTAGGAATGATTGGATGAAGACAGCAGGAAAGCAGAGGTTCAAAGGAACGAAAGCATCTCTATATGCTTATCTAAAATTCTCACCAATGAATTACATAAGTATCTCTATCCTAATCTATGTTTTATTTATCTTTTAATTATTAAAACTCTATATCCATTTGAATCCGCCTGACTGAGATTTACAAGGTGACCATAGCTTGCTTCAAGCCGACAATCTCCGTGGGATCGACCCTTACTCACGTAAGGTTTGTTACTTGGACGACTCAGTGCACTTGCTGGTCAGTTGTGCGAAGTTGTGACAAAGAATTAAGATTATGAACGTGCGTATAAAGTTTTCAGCGTTGTTACCAAGGAATGGAACCGTCACGATTTCTGCACACCACAAGCAGTCTGAATTCTCACTAAAGCGGCCAAACAACTTCCTAGACCCATTCAGTTGAGCTTTACACTAACCCTTGCAATTAAACTTTGAGCACATAGCCATGTTGAACCTTGCTTGACAACTCCAACTACTAACCATCTTCCTTTTATGCTTAATGCCACAAAGAGCTCTGAGCTGATCATCTGTTTCAAGTAAAGCATATTCAAGTGAGCTAATTAAGCTTAGAGATGAAAGATTTACCCACTTGAATGAAGGAATGGATGGTGATGGCTTTGGGGGAGAGGTCTCCAACAGCATTGGCAAGGTGATTTCCAGCTCCAGTCCCTTGAGTTCTTCCTTGTCAACTTCCACCTCCTTGCAAGTTTCTTCAATTTCAACCTCTTTCTCTTGGTAGCTTTCTTCCAATTTGATCTCTTCTTCATTGTTCACCAAGGGCATGGGAGGTTGTGCTTCTTCTTCTTTAATTTTCATGTCAAGTCCAATGGGAGAGGATTCAATTGCAGATAAGAATTCATCAATGATTGAATCCATCTCTTGATCAACCTCTTTAACGTCTTCAATCATGATATGCCTTGGAGGTTGTACACCCTCCTCAACATTAATTTTAAACATCCTTGAAGGAGGCTTTATAACTTGACTTTCCCATGGGGGTTCAGCATCTCCTAAGTCTTCAACCACTTCTTCCTCTTCAATAATTATAGCTTCCTCCACTTGTTCCAGTACAAAGTCATGCTCCGTACTGTCCACTGGAGTTTCTAGTATCTTCTTCATGCTACGTTCTTCATTAGATTATCCACATGAAGCCATGGGGGTTCCTTGAGTGTTCGAACGTCGGGAAGGTAATCTATTTATTGCTTGATTCAATTGGTGAAGTGTGGCATTAAATTTTTCAAACGTTTCCTTGAGTTGCTCCCTTAATTCTTGGTGTGATAGATATGGACATGGTGCATAGGGAGGTGGTGGTTCTTGGGAGTAATTGGGTTGGAATTTGGGTGGATAAGGGTTAGGGTCATATGGAGATGAATGGTGGTAGGGGGCTTGTGAGTGTGGTGGTTCAAAGGTATGTTGGAGAGGCGGTTTATAAGCATATGGTGGGCCTTGTTGGTAACTACAAGGGGGTTCACCATATCTATCATTTTAGTATGCACCTCGGAATGGCTCTTGACCACAACAGTTTGGTGGGAGTTGGTTGTTACGAAAGGGTCCACCATAACTGTCGTTTTGACATGCACTGTGGAATGGTCATCGTCCATGGTAGTTTGGAGGGTGTTGTTGCTCAAAGGGTTGATCAGATCCTCGTGGCTCCTTCCATCTCTGATTGTTTTGACCTTGATGCATGTTCCTGTTATAATTTTCATTCCTTGCAACAACATTGGAACCAAACTCAAAGCGATGGGGGTGAGAACTCATAATAGCAAATAAAAATTAAAAATGAAAATAAAAACAAATTTAAATTAAAAGGTTATTGAAATTTTAATTTTGTAAAAGTCAATAATATAAGATAAAGTTTTGAAAAAGATTTAAATTTTGAATAGGTTTGATTTTTAAAATTTTAAATTTGAATTTTGAAATTTGAATTTTAGAATTTAAATATTGAAATTTGAAATTTGATTTTGAAATAAGATAAGATAAGATTTTGAAAAGGATATGATTTTTGTAAAAGATTTGAATTTTGAAAATTAAAACTAAGATAGGATAAGATAAAAATTTTAAAATAAAAAAATATGAAATTTCTTTTAAAAGGAAAATTCGAAAATCCAATTAAAGTAAAGAGAAAATATATTTTTGAATTTAATGAGGAAAGAGAAAAATAATAAAATGATACGAAACTTAAAATTTTTACATCAAAACGAAGAAAACAACTAAGAACAACTTGAAGGTCAAGATGAACACGAAGAACAAATTTTTGAAATTTTTTATAATTAAATAAAAAAACCAATAACCTCTTAATTTATGAAAAAGAAAAAATAAGAACAAAAATAAAAACAAATAAACAAGCAAAAAGCAAATATTTACAATAACCAATAATAAGGCACACGTTTGCAATTCCCCGGCAACGGCGCCATTTTGAAGAGAGAACTTTTTGCGTGGTCTAGAAATTCGCAGATAAATCCTCGTTGCAGGTATAGCTTCTAAACCAACAAAAGTCCTTTCTTACAAACGTTTTGGTTGTCACAAGCAACAAACCCCTTTAAAATTTATAACCGAAGTATCCAAACCTCGGGTCGTCTTCTCAAGGAATTGCAGGGAGGTGTTCTTATTATTGGTTATGAAAAAGTGTGTTTTGGGGTTTTTGATTAAAATAAAAAGCTAGAATAGCAATGGCAGAGGAAATAAAATAATAACAATAAAAAGCCTTGATAAGGAGAGATTAATCGGAAGTTCTATCCTTGTTGGAATTTTCTCAAGATCAATTGATAATTGATGGTTGCCTCTACTTACTTATCCTTTACCAAGTAAAGTAAAAGAAAGTCAAGTAAGTTGGAAGTCTACTTCTATTCACAAGTTCTAATCCTCTCCCTTGGGAAGGATTAGCGTTAGTGACTAGAGAGCCAGCCAACAACGAACCCAATTATAATTTAACTCTTGAGTAATTCAACTCAAGGGTCTCTAAATATTAATCAACTCCAAAATCAAGTTAGGATCTAACTTAGAACATCAATTAATAAGAAACAATAGAAGAAGTGATAAATCTGAAATACCTCAAATTGCATTAAATAAAAGAAATCAGGTTAAACATGAGAATTCATGAACCAAATTGCAAAAAATAAATAAAAGGAACATTGAACCTGGAATTGAGAAGAAATAGTTCTAAATCCTTTAAGAGGAATCCTAATCCTAAATCCTAAGAGAGAGGAGAGAACCTCTCTCTCTAAAAACTACATCTAAATTATAAAAAGTGAATAATGGAAGACATGTTAATGAATGGATGCATTCCCCCACTTTATAGCCTCTAATCTATGTTTTCTGGGCTGAAAACTGGGTCAAAAACAGCCCAGAAATCTCCCCCAGCGTATTCTGGTACGTACAGGTCGCGGGAGCATCGTCCACGCATTTGCGTGGATTGCGTTTCTGCCAGGTCATACATCTGCGTGATCCACACGTTCGCGTCGCCTGGCTTCGGGGCAGCTATGGCAGATTATATATCAAATCGAAGCCCCAGACGTTAGCTTTCCAATGCAACTAGAACCGCATCATTTGGACCTCTGTAGCTCAAGTTATGGTCATTTGAGTGCCAGAAGGTCAGACTAGACAGCTTTAGCAGTTCCTTCAGTTTCTTGTATTCCTTCCACTTTTGCATGCTTCCTTTCCATCCTCCAAGCCATTCCTGTCCTGTAATCTCTGAAATCACTTAACACACATATCAAGGCATCGAATGGTAATAAGAGAGGATTAATATTAGAAAATATAAGATCATGGAAGCATGTTTTCAATCATAGCACAAATTCTGGGAAGGAATTGTAAAACCATACAAATAGTATAAATAAGTGGGTCAAGAGTTGATAAAATCCACTCAATTGAGCATAAGATAAACCATAAAATAGTGGTTTATCAGACTTTCCCCTCACATAGCTAATTTAGCCATAGTGTTGTCCTGGTTGAGGCACAGCGTTAGCATAAAACTCCCTCACCATGCTCTCTATTACCTTCCTTGGTGGGTTGCATAGGAGTGACCAGCCTCTACTGTTGATATCAATGTTGATTTTAGGATGCTCTTTCCTCCCTAATTGGAACCCAACTTCTGGAATAATCTTCCTCTCACTCACCCAACCATAGAATTGATTATGGTTGAATGCGGAGAGAAACTTGTATTCGTTGAAAGAGCTTAAGGATCCAGAGATTGGTTCCTTGGTTTTTCTTTTCTTTGAGGCTGAGCTTTTTGGTGGTGCGATTAGGTTGAGAGAGTGTGTTTAAAAAAATTTGGGGGAGGTTGCAAGAGAGGCAAGCAAAACAAGGTTTTGCTCCAACACCAAAATTAGGACTTGATTGTTCCAATCAAGAGAAAGGGAAAAGAAGTAGGGGAAGAGAGGTAGTAGAAGACAAAAAGAGAAAGGGAGAAGAAGGGTGTATGGATTCTCTTCGTGTGTGATCAGGGGTTTGGAGTGCGAGAAGAATTGGGAGTGTGAGGCTTTTATAAGGGATGAAGGGTGTGATTCGAATGGTGGGAAATAAAAAGGGTTAAATGTTTTCCCACTTGGGGAGTGGCGCCTAGCGTGGGAAGAGGCGCCAACTCTTATCTCACTATGCCTTCTGGATGTGTTGAGTTCCAAAGTGTAAGTACACTTTGACTTCCTTATTTTGTGAGTTATTCACCATGTGGGTCCCATCTTTTCTCCTGAAATTGAAACTGAAACCCATTAGTAATGATAAAAGAATCCTTCACATTCCTTCTTATCATGGTTAGTTCGGATTGCAACTGACGGGTGTCCCTTGGGGCACGAAACTTAATCCTTTAGCATCTTAATAAATTGGTTCCATCATTGTGTATTTAATGTGTTCATAAGGATAAAATAACTCCAATCTTTTTATTTTCTTTTGATTCCAACCTCCGCTGAACACATTAAACCACATTCATGTTCTTTCCCAAAACATTAAGTGCCTTCAAATTAGGTAAACTTGGGCTTGCTAGGTGATCTTTGGTGGTGGCCACACCAAACTTAATCTCTGGGCTCGATAAACCACTATTTCATGGTTTATCTTTTGCTCAATTGAGTGGATTTTATCAACTCTTTACCCACTTATTCATACTATTTGCATGGTTTTACATTTGCCTTCCTAATTATGTGCTTTAATTGAAAACATGCTTCTTTGATCTTATATTTGCTTATTATTAATCCTCTCTTATTACTATTAGATGTCTTGATATGTGTGTTAAGTGTTTTCATATATTATAAGGCAGGAATGGCTTGGAGGATGGGAAGAAAGCATGCAAAAGTGGAAGGAATGCAAGAAGTTGGAGAAATTGCTAAGCTGTCCAGCCTGACCTCTCTGCACTCAAACGCCTATAACTTTAGCTACAGAGGTCCAAACGACGCGGTTCTAGTTGTGTTAGAAAGCTAACGTCCGGAGCTTTGATTTGATATATAATATCTTATAGTTCCTTTGACGCTAGGCGATGCGACCGCGTGATCCATGCGGCCGCGTCGTAGTGACGGAAATCCAGCGTGGCAAAATTCGAAACCAGCGAATTCTGGACTGTTTTTTACCCAGTTTGCGGCCTAGAAAACACAAATTAGAGGCTATAAAGTGGGGGAATACATCCATTCATAGCAGGATCACATATTTACAATTTTAGGGGTAGATGTAGTTTTTAGAGAGAGAGGTTCTCTCCTCTCTCTTAGGATTAGGATTTAGGATTTCTCTTAGTTTTAGGAGTGACTCTGAATCCCAGGTTCTTTATTTTTATTTATTTTCTCAATTTAATTTATGAACATCTATGCCAGATTTAGTTTCTTTTGTTAATGCAATTCGAGGTATTTTCAGATTTAAAATTGCTTTGCTTATATTAATGCTTTTAATTTGATTTAGATATTTTTCTCCCTTTTGGCTTTGGTTAAATAATTGGTAACACTTGAGTTGTCAAACTTAGGAGTGGTTGAGATTGGTAGATTTTTCTTTAGCTAGGATTGCTCTAACACTAGTCTCTTCACAGGAGTTGACTAGGACTTGAGGATCAAGCTAATTAGTCCACTTGACTTAACTAAGTGGGATTAAAATCCAATTCTCATCACATCTGATAAGGATAACAAGGACAGGATTTCCGGTTCTCATACCTTGACAAGAGTTTATTTTACAGTTATTTATTTATTTTTATTGCTCAAAAATATACCTGTGCGCATTGCCCAAACTTCCAAAACCCCCAATTTACAATCTTCATAACCAATAATAATAACATACTTCCCTGCAAGTCCTTGAAAAGACGACCCGAGGTTTGAATACTCGGTTATCAATTTCAAAGGGGTTTGTTACTTGTGACAACCAAAACGTTTGTACGAAGGGATTTTTGTCGGTTTAGAGACTATATCTACAACGCGACTGTTTTTATGACATTCTTTACTGGCAAAAATCCTAACGTCAAAATGGCGCCGTTGCCGGGGAATTGCAAACGTGTGCTTTATTATTGGTTATTGTAAATATTTGCTTTTTGATTTATTTTTATTTTTATTTTTATTAAATTAAGAGGTTATTGATTTTTATTTTAAAATTTTTATCTTATCTTATCTTATTTAAAAAGTCAAATTTCAAAATGCAAATTTAAAAATTTTTTTAAAAATTCAAATTTAAAAAATTTTCAAATTTCAAATTTCAAAAATTTAAAATTCAAATTTCAAAATTTAATTTTCAAATTCAAAATTTAAATAACCTTATAATTTCAATTTGTTTTTATTTTTTAATTTTTATTTTCTACTATGAACTCTCACCCCTTTGGCTATGAGTCTGGTTACAATTATGTTGCAGGAAGAAGAAATTACAATGAGAACAGGCATCAAGGTTGGAACAATCAAAGATGGGAGGAGCCACAAGGATTTGATCAACCCTCATGGCAACAACCACCTCCAAGGGACTATCAACAACCACCACCATATGCCTATGAACCCTTTCCTCAACACAATTTTGAACCACCACACTCACAAGCCAACTACCACCATTCACCTCCATATGACCCTAACCCTCCACCACCATACCAACCACCTTATGAGCCATATGAACCATATATAGAACCACCCCAATTCCAATCCAATCACTCCCAACCACTACCACTTTCTTTTGTATCATGTCCAAGTCCGGCAACCCGAGAAGCAGAGGTTCACCTAAGGGAAACAGTAATTAAATTTCAGGCAACCGTTCAACAACTAGAGCAAGTATTAATTCAATGGGCTTCTAGGCGCTCAAATATATAAGGATCAGCCACAGCTCTATGTGGACAGTCTAGTGAAGAGCGTAGCATGAAGGAGATACCAGAAACCCCAGTGGACAAGACAGAGAATGAATGAATTCGTACTAGAACAAGTAGAAGAAGCTGAAGAGTTGGTTGAAGATCTAGGAGATGCAGAACCTCCATGGGAAAGTCAAGACATAGAGCCTCCTTCCAAGACGGTTGAATTTGATGCTAAGGAGGGTGTACAACCTCCAAAGCATATCACAGTTGAATACTTGGAAGAGGTTGATCAAGAGATGGAGATTCAAGAAGAAGAAGCACAACCTCCCATGCCCTTGGAAAGCAATGAAGAGGAGATTAAATTGGAAGAAAGCTGCCAAGAGGAAGAAGTTGAAATTGAAGAAGCTTGCAAAGAGGTGGTAATTATCAGAGAAGAGCACAAGGGAGTGGAACTTGCAATTTCATTAAAAATACCTCCCCCTAAGTTGCCATCATCCTTCACAACATTCAAGTGGGTAAAATTCATATCCCATAGCTTTCTAATCCCACTTGAATATGGGCTACTGGAGACGGATGGTCAACTTAGAGCTCTTTGTAATATTAAGAGTAAGAGGAAGATGGCCAGTGGTAAGAATTGTCCTGCAAGGTTCATCATGATTGGAAGCTTTAAGTTCAAATGCAAGGGTTGGTATAAAGCTCAACTGAATGGGTCTAGGAAGCTGTTTGGTCGCTGCAGTGAGAATTCAGATCACCTTTCACCCGGCTGGAAAAATACAGATCGAGACAAAAACAGGTGTAAAAGTAAGGTTTGGGATCTTGGAATCTGTTCTGGCATTTGTCACCCCAGGAGCCTAAGAATCTGTTTGAAGCTTCTTAAGGGCTTTACATGCTTAGTTTGGGACCCCGGAGGACACTGGAATCACAAACATTGGTGGAGATTCCTGGATGAGTTCAAGCACAAGCCACCATAACAGGAAGCTCGCCAAATGTCCAACTTAAGGACTTTAACTAAAAGTGCTAGGTGGGAGACAACCCACCATGGTATGATCGTTTCTTTTTAGTTTTTATTTAGTTTTATTTGTTTTTGAATTTTATTCTATTTTGTTATATTGAACCTGGAGTTTTGCATCACATACATATTAACAGTGCATTCTGCATTTTTCAGATTACAAAAAAAAAAAAAGCAAGCACGCGACGCGACTGCATCAGGGACGCGTCCGCGTCACAAGGAGATAGGAGACAATATTAATATGAACAGAGAGTTTCGCAGGAGCAGCGCTGGAGGCGTGCCAATGGCACAAATCACCCCACGCGACCGCGTCGCTGACGTGACCGCGTCATATGGGAATAATGGCCTCCCACGCGACCGCGTCACCCACGCGGCCGCGTGACCTGAAATCGGCGTAAAAAAGGTGTATGGCAGAGAGTTATGCTGGAATTGGGCTGGACCCGTGCTAGTAGCACAAGCCCTGCCACGCGAACGCGTCACCCACGCGTCCGTGTCATATTGGAAATAAGGCCACCCGCACGATCGCGTCGACCACGCGACCGCGTCACCCTGGATTTTGGCAATCCTGAGTTTTGAACAGAGAATTGTGCGACCGCGAGGCTGCACTCGCGCCACTAGCACAAATCAAGTCACGCGATCGCGTGCCCCACGCGTCCGCGTCACCCAACCTTATCGCGCACCACGCGACCACGTCACCCACGCGACCGCGTCGTCAGCGTCGCACAACCTATCCAGATTAGTGCCAATTTTCTTATCTTCTCTTTTCTAATCCTAATTTCTTCCTTCTCTCTCCTTTCTCACTTTCTTTTTCTTCTTCTCGTCCTTTTTCCCTCTCATTTTATTTTACTTCATTTATTTGCATATTTCATTCATTGCATTATTCTCATTGGTGTTGGAGTTTTATTTGGACAAGTGCCTTATTTTATTTGAGCACGTGGCTACTCGGAGAAGAGATTTGACAATTGACATTTACTTATGGTTCTCTTATACATTTGGATTACATTATTTTCATCCCTATTTTAACTTGCACACCCAATGTATTTGGGATTATCATTCACAATTGTCATCATTACACATGCTCTTTAATTTGGCACATTTATTACTTGATGCTTGAGCTATGCTTCTCATGCCTATTATTTGCATGTTTTTACCCTCTTGCATCTAATTATTTTGAATTGCCCTTTTTAATCTTTATTGTTGTCTTCCCTACATGTTGTAGCTACCATGTAGATGGACTATCATCTTTCCTTTGGCATTCTTTATCAATTGGAATTTCCTCCCTTCCGGTCTTAGTTTTCTATATTTCACACTCTTCCTTTTTCTTCTTCCTTAGGCATGGGTACCAAGAAAGGAAAAGAGAAGGCCACTGACATGACACCAGCTAGGAAAGGAACCAAGAGATTTCCAACTAAGGCGCCTCCATCTACAAGCGTCAGTTGGAGCAACCCGTCCACCTGCACATCTTAGCATGCACCGAGGACGGTGCAATTTTTAAGTGTGGGGAGGTCGATACCGATCTCCATGGGTTAGTTATTTCCTGACTCAACACCAAAATTTTTATTTTATTTGTTTGCTCATTGTTGCATTTGCATATTTGATTGCATATTTGTTTGATTTCTGCATATTTTACCACCTGGTTGAAGTAATATTTTCTTTTTCAAGAAACCTTTTAGAGCATTTCACTAATTTGAATAAAATTTTTTGTTACACTTGTTTGAAGAAATATTATATTGGAACATGGTTTAGAGCTCGAACACACAAAACCTGTGAGATTTTGAGCCTATTTGAATTGGTTGCATTTTATCAACCAATATTTTATTTTTTTTGTGTGTGTTTTTCTCTCTAAAATTGTGATCTTTGTCTTGCTTAATTCTATATTTTCATGGTTTGATGTATGCATGTACTTATATGATTGAGGCCTTTGTTTCACTGAGCTTACATACCCATATGGCCTTAACCCTTCATTATCCCTTGCAAACCAATTTGAGCCTATTATACCCCTTTATTCTTTACTTTAGCACATCATTAAGTCTAAGCGAAAAACAATAATGTCCTTAAATTCGAATCCTTGGTTAGCTTAGACTAGTGAGAGTGCTCATGAATTAAGTGTGGGGAAAAGTGGGTTTGGAAACATTTGGTTTGAGAATTGAGTATGTTATAATTTTTTGAAAATGTGAAAGAATGTTGAGAATATGTTCATGAATTCAATAAATTAATCATATGCATTGGAAAAAAAAAAGAAGAAGAAGAAGAAAAAGAGAGAAAAAAAGAAAAGAAAAAGAGCAAATAAGAAAAAGGGGACAAAATGCCCCAAAGTAAATGTTGAAAACAATGCATATGAATTGTACTTGAAATTAGAATGCATGAATATATGGAAAACATGGTTGATGGATAGTTAGATTTTGTACTGTGATTACATGGATTGTTTAATTTAGGTGGAAAGTTTAAGTTAATTAAGGATTCAGATTGTAGTCCACTTGGCCAAATACAATCCTACCTTAACCCTAACCCCATTACAACCCTTAAAAGACCTCATGATATGTGTATTTGTGCATTAAAATTATGTTGATTGTTAGATGAAGAGCAAGCCTTAGAAAGCAAGGTTAGTAGAGAATTGAAAGAATCGAACCTTAAACACTTGAGTGACTAGAGTGTATACACTACCAGTGAGGGTTCGATGCTCAATTCCTTGTTCCCTGCTTTCATGAGCTATTTTCTTCTACAAGTCTATTCGTACTTCATTTTTTATGATTTGAATTAGTAAAATTCAGTTCATATTTATTCTTGGAGAACTTATTTACTCTTAACCAAGTAAGTAAAAGCATTTAGCATGTAGTTGCATTCATAGGTTGCATTTCATGCATTCTACCATTCCTCTTCATTTCTTTATAGCTTCTCTTGATCTTAGCATGAGGACATGCTAATGTTTAAGTGTGGGGAGGTTGATAAACCACTATTTCATGGTTTATCTTGTGCTCAATTGAGTGAATTTTATCAACTCTTTACCCATTTATTCATACTATTTGCATGGTTTTACATTTGCCTTCCTAATTATGTGCTTTGATTGAAAATATGCTTCTTTAATCTTATATTTGCTTATTATTAATCCTCCCTTATTACTATTAGATTCCTTGATATGTGTGTTAAGTGTTTTCAGATATTATAAGGCAGGAATGGCTTGGAGGATGGGAAGAAAGCATGCAAAAGTGGAAGGAATGCAAGAAGTTGGAGAAATTGCTAAGCTGTCCAGCCTGACCTCTCTGCACTCAAACGGCTATAACTTTAGCTACAGATGTCCAAACGATGCGGTTCTAGTTGCGTTGGAAAGCTAACGTTCAAGGCTTCGATTTGATATATAATATGCTATAATTTCTCTGATGCTAGGAGACGCGACCGCGTGATCCATGCGGCCGCGTCGCAGTGACGGAAATCCAGCGTGGCAAAATTCGAAACCAGCGAATTCTGGACTGTTTTTGACCCAGTTTGCGGCCCAGAAAACACAGATTAGAGGCTATAAAGTGGGGGAATATATCCATTCATAGCAGGCTCACATATTTACAATTTTAGGGGTAGATGTAGTTTTTAGAGAGAGAGGTTCTCTCCTCTCTCTTAGGATTAGGATTTAGGATTTCTCTTAGTTTTAGGAGTGACTCTCAATCCCAGGTTCTTTATTTTTATTTATTTTCTCAATTTAATTTATGAACATCTATGCCAGATTTAGTTTCTTTTGTTAATGCAATTCGAGGTATTTTCAGATTTAAAATTGCTTTGCTTATATTGATGCTTTTAATTTGATTTAGATATTTTTCTCCCTTTTGGCTTTGGTTAAATAATTGGTAACACTTGAGTTGTCAAACTCAGGAGTAGTTGAAATTGGCAGATTTTGCTTTAGCTAGGATTGCTCTAACATTAGTCTCTTCACATGAGTTGACTAGGACTTGAGGATCAAGCTAATTAGTCCACTTGACTTAACTAAGTGGGATTAAAATCCAATTCTCATCACATCTGATAAGGATAACAAGGACAGGATTTCCGATTCTCATACCTTGCCAAGAGTTTATTTTACAGTTATTTATTTATTTTTATTGCTCGAAAATATACCTGTGCGCATTGCCCAAACTTACAAAATCCCTAATTTACAATCTTCATAACCAATAATAAGAACATACTTTCCTGCAATTCCTTGAGAAGACGACCCGAGGTTTGAATACTCGGTTATCAATTTCAAAGGGGTTTGTTACTTGTGACAACCAAAACGTTTGTACGAAGGAATTTTTGTCGGTTTAGAGACTATATCTACAACGCGACTGTTTTTATGACATTCTTTACTGGCAAAAATCCTAACGTCAGGGCTTACTCTTCAAAATTAAGCTATTAAAATGGTTGTAATCCTAGACTAAGTGGGTGAGTGGCCACACCAAACTTAGCATTTTAGCTAGTTCTCAGCCCATTTACTCATCATTAGTAATGCATTCATCAAGTTATAATTCCAGAATAAAAAGAAATAAAAGAGTGTAAGAGTATTCTAACTACCAAAGCTAGTATTAAACTTCCTAACCTACTATTGCAATCTAATTCTAATTGGTAATGTAACACAAATGTGATACTGAAACTTAAACTATCTAAAGAAATGAATTTTAAACTACTTCTAAGAAAAACAATAAATAAAAAAAAGGATAAATTGTTGGGGTGCCTCCCGACTAGCGCTTCTTTATTGTCACTAGCTTGACACTCCTCCATCTTTAGTTGAGCTTGTAACTCACTCTCTGCTCCTCTAAGGAGCCTCCCAAGTAATATTTGAGTCTATGGCCATTGATAGTAAAAGTTCTCTGAGTCTTGTCTTCCATGAGCTCTACATGACCATAGGGAAATACCTTAAGTATGATGAAGGGGCCTGACCATCGAGACTTAAGTTTCCCAGGGAAGAACTTGAGCCTTGAATTGTATAGTAGCCCCTTCTGTCCTTCAGTGAACTCCCTTCTTGCTATCTTTTGATCATGCCACTTTTTTGTGTTCTCTTTGTAGATTTTTGCATTCTCATATGCTTGATTTCTAAATTCCTCCAGCTCATTGAGTTGCATTAATCTTCTTTCTCCAGCAGCTTGCTCATCATAGTTTAGCATTTTTGATGCCAGGGCATTTTGGCCAGTTTTACTGACCTTTTCTTTACTGTTTTAGGGTAGTTTCATGCATTTTCTTAGTTAATAAGCAAGTTTTGGGTAGATAATCACTTACATCTTGATTCAAACAAACATTGTGAATTTTATATGATTTTATGAGAATTATGCATGAATTGAATGACAAATTGGATAATGCATGTCTCATAACTTGGATTAGAGCTTTGATGCACTTTATTTGCTTGATTTCAGGACAAAGGAAGCAAGGAAGAACCACATTAGTAGCCACGTTAATCTAATTAACGTGACCACTAATGTGGAATGGGAATAAACTTGCAACGTTAATGAGAAAAGTGATTGCCAATAATGCCTTCGAAACCATCATGGCTCACGTTAATTGCCACGTTAACTACATCAACGTGGTAGTTAACGTGGAGAGAAAGGGAGCTCCAGCGTTAGTGGTAAAAGTGGATACCACTAACGCTCCAAATTGGCAATTAGCTACGTTAAGAGTCACGTTACCTCAGTTAACGTGAACTCTAATGTGGAAAGGAAGACAAAGCCAATGTTAGTGACACTCACCTTTGTCACTAACGTTGGGCTAAGCCCAATTGGCCACGTTAAGAGACATGTTAACTACATTAACGTGAACTCTAACGTGGGAGGAGCAAGGAATCGCCAACGTTAGTGACACTCACCTTTGTCACTAACGTTGGACCAAGCCACTATGAGCCACGTTAATTGCATTAACGTGGAAACTAACAAGGAGAAAAGAAATGATGAGCCAACGTTAGTGACACTCACCTTTGTCACTAACGTTGGAGATGGCAATCACCACCACATTAGTGGCCACGTTAAGTCAATTAACGTGAGGCACTAACGTGAGAAGCGGCATTTGGAACGTTAGTGACAAAGGTAAGTGTCACTAACGCTCTCGAGGCTAAGGCAGGCCCACGTTAAGAGCCACGTTAGTCATACTAACATGGAATCTAACGTGAGAAAATGGGGGCTAAGAGCAACGTTATTGGCAAAGGTGAATGCCAATAACGCCTGCGATGGACCAAGAGACAACGTTAGTGGTCACATTAGTGTCACTAACGTTGAAGTTAACGTGAACCATCTTGGGCTAGGAACGTTAGTGAAAAAGGTAATTGTCACTAACGTTCTCGAACCCACATTTTCACTTAACGTTAACGCCACTAACGTCCTAGCTAAAGTCCATGCCTACTTCACACTTTCTCTGCAAGTAAAGCCGAGCCCACTGAAGATTCCAAACTGCTTCAACTCAAGATCCAAAGGCCGATATTCAAAGACTTGAAGAGCCAACTAGAAGATCAGAAGAGTAGGATATAGGAGTAGTTTTGAACTAGAAAAAGGAGCTTGGGAGGGTTTTTGGCATTGAGAACCACTCTCTATAAAATTTCTCTGCAACTTCTAGTTTTTACTTTCAGAATGTATTTTCCATCTTTGTTTTCCATTCCCAGAGCTATGAACAACTAAACCCCTTTCATTGGGTTAGGGAGCTTTGTTGTAATTTGATGGATCAATAATAGTTTTCATTATTCTTCTTCTTTCTTTTCTCTTGATTTTACTAGAAAGCTTTCAATCTTCATCACATTGGGTTGTTATCTTGGAAAAGAAGCTATTCATACTTGGATCTCTTCGGAACCTTGGAAGAGGAATGAAGGGATCATGCTAGAAATGCTTTCTCATGTTGGACCAAATTGGGGTTTGGACGAATATGGTAACATATAATTCTCCCAATACTTTGATTTGGAAATACATGTGGTATAATCAGTGACCATACTTCATCTCTTCTCATGAGCAATTAGACCAAGGAATTGGCTATTGATCAAGATTTGAGAGATTGAATTTCCAAGGAATTGGAATTCAATCACTTAAGATTTCCAAGGAGATCAATGAATGCATTGATTGAGGAATAGATGAAAATGAACTTGAGCCTAATGAATTCCCCAATGAATCACTTAAGATCAACATCTCCTGAGCCCAATGAATTCCCCATTTCTGATGTTACCCATTCTCTTTACTTTCTGCCATTTACTTTTATGTTCGTCTTCCCCATTTCCCATTTAAGATTCTGTAATTTATTTTCTGTCATTTATATTCAGTTCTTTATTTCCAGCATCTACAATTTCTGCTATTTACTTTCCCGCCATTTAATTTTCTGCAACTCTCAAATCAATATCTGCTTAGCTTAACTAGAACATTCCTTCAATTAAAGTTGCTTGAACAATCAATCCCTGTGGGATTCGACCTCACTCTATTATGAGTTTTTACTTGACGACAATTCGGTATACTTGCCGAGGGAAAATTATTGAGAGACAAGTTTCCGTGCATCAAGTTTATGGCTCCATTGCCGGGGATTGATTTTGTATCAACAATGATTAAATTAGTGGATAACTAGATTGAGCATTTTTTTTCTTTTGTTTTATTTAATTTCATTTGAGTGATTTACTTTCAGTTGAAGTTATTTTCTTTCCTTTACCCATTACCCATTTGTAGTGTTCTCTTATTTGTTACAATTCAGTTCACTAACCCACTAACTGTTTGATATATTGCATCACTCACACTAACAGCATTTTTGACAAGAATACTTCCTGCATTCATCTCTTTCTTGCTTGTGCCTTGTTGTTTGTATTACAGGTAGAAGAAGCGGGGCTTCAACTTCCTTTGATTCTGAACCTGAGAGAACCTTCCTTAGACTAAGGAGGGAAGCAAGAGGAAAGAGAATCGTTAGTGCTGAGGAAGAGGAGGAGTATTTTGAACCAGACATGGATGAGAATATGGAGAACCATCATAAAGAAGAGGCTCACAACCATGGCAGAGAAGTTCCAGTGCATCATGCGGGACAAGAGAGAAGGGTTCTGGGATCTTACATAAATCCAAACCCAGGAAACTGTGGAAGTAGCATCCAAAAGCCAACCGTATGTGCCAATAACTTTGAACTAAAGCCACAGCTCATCACCCTCGTTCAGAACAACTGTTCACTCGGAGGAAGTATCCAAGAAGACCCCAATCAACATCTCACCACATTCTTGAGGATATGTGATACTGTGAAGTCTAATGGTGTTCATCCTGACACCTACAGATTGCTTCTGTTTCCATTCTCACTCAAGGACAAAGCATTTAAATGGCTAGAATCCTTCCCGAAGGAGAGTTTAACAACCTGGGAAGATGTGGTGAACAAATTCTTGGCAAGATTCTATCCTCCTCAAAGGATCAACAGGTTGAGAGCTGAGGTACAAACCTTCAGGCAACAAGATGGTGAAACTCTCTATGAAGCATGGGAGAGGTTTAAGGACTTGACAAGAAGGTGCCCGCCAGATATGTTCAATTAATGGGTGCAGTTACACATTTTCTATGAAGGTCTTTCTTATGAATCAAAGAAGGCAGTAGACCACTCATTCGGGGGATCTCTGAACAAGAAGAAGACCATTGAAGAAGCCATAGATGTCATTGAGACTGTAGCTGAGAATGACTACTTCTATGCTTCTGAAAGAGGCAACACTAGAGGAGTAATGGAGCTGAACAATGTGGATGCACTGCTGGCCCAAAACAAGATGATCACCAAGCAGTTGGCTGACCTTACCAAGAAGATGGAGAGGAATCAAGTAGCAGCAATCACTGCCTCATCATTAGCTCAAGAAGGAGTGAATACAGAGGCAGAGGGTGATCAGGAAGAAGCCAACTACATTGGAAATTCATCTAGGCAAAACCATGATCCTTACTCCAAAACTTACAATCCTGGTTGGAGGAACCACCCAAACTTTGGGTGGGGAAATTAACAAGATCAAGGCCAAGATCAGAGACGTCACAACCCCAACAACAATGCAGCTTATCAATATTCCACACAGAGATCATATCAGCACCCACCTAACAACACATCTCAACATCTATACCAAAGCCAAAATGGCCCTTCTCATCCCTCCAATCTCAACTCACCATTATCGGAAGATAGACTCTCAAGGATTGAGACCCTACTTGAAGGCATATGTAAGGAACTCTAAGAGAACAAGGTGTTCAAGGAGGAGGTGCGAGCTAATATCAAAAACCAGGGAGACACCATTAAGAGGCTAGAATTTCAAGTGGGATACCTCTCTGAGAGGATTCCCAAACCTACTAACAGCTTCCCAAGTGACACAGAGAAAAACCCGAGAGGAGAAGCAAAGAAAGTAAGATGGGAAGACTGCAAGATGGTCACTAAAAGTGGTAAGGGGACTGAGGAAGAGCTGAACAAACACTTCGAACACTCTGGAGATACTTCAGCAGAGAAGCAGGAAGAGGGTCACCAAGAAACCAAAATTTCACAGAAGAAAATGCTGAAACTCTATGCACCTTTTTCCCCAAAGACTCAACGGTGGTGTGGAAAAGAGAATATACTCAAAGTTCCTTGATATGTTTGCATCTCTCCATGTAAACATACCATTCATCAAGGCTCTCCAATAAATGCCCTCGTACATTAAGTATATGAAAGAGCTGCTGACCAGGAAAAGCTCACTCAAAGGAGGACAAACAATAGTGATGAATAAGGAGTGCAGTGCACTCATTCAACTAAAGTTGCCTACAAAAATGAAGGAACCAGGGAGTTTTCATATCCCCTGTGCCATAGGAGAAACAATGTTTGACAAAGGACTATGTGACCTGGGAGCAAGCATCAACTTAATGCCTTTATCCCTTATGAAAAAGCTGCAGATCAATGAGCTAATGCCCACAGACGTAGTCATCAGGCTGGCTGACAAAACTCAAAAACAAGCAGTAGGAGTGGTTGAAAACGTGTTAGTAAAGGTTGGGAACTACTTCCTTCCCACAGACTTTGTCATATTGGAAATGGAAGAGAGTCACCTTCACCCAATCATATTGGGAAGACCATTCCTAGCTACAGCCCGAGCGCTTATAGATGTGGAGCGAGGAGAGCTAATACTGAGGATACATGATGAACAACTTACTTTCAATATCTTCAAACCCTCACAAGAAGCAGATCAAGAAAACAAGGAACCAAAGGAAGATCCCAACAAAGCATTGGTGGAAGAAACAAGCACTGAAGCACAAACTGTACACCTGGGAATTCCTTTGGTTGCTGAGCAAAATAGTCAGGAGGTGTCACAGCTAAAAGAGAACCAAGAGGAGCCTAAACCATCAGAGTCATATGAGACCAGCAACAAAATTTCATTGGAAAAAGAGGCCACAAAGAGCAGGACAACAGTAAAAGAAACAAAGAAGAAGGCACCAAGGAGGTGGAGGAACAAGAAGATCCCTACAGAGGATTTCTCTCCAGGGGATAAAGTGATCTCAGCTTATTTCCCAGTTATCCCATCTCATCTCCCCACCATCCCATCTCAGCTACCTAAAGTTTTCACCATCAACAGAATCCTCTCCTTAAAGCATGTGGAGATTCTTGATGAAGCCAATGGAGATAGGTTTACTGCGAGGGGAGAAGATCTGAAGCATTACCAACCACCCTGACAAAGTCAGAATGTCAAGCTAGTGATGCTAAAGAAGCGCTTCATGGGAGGCAACCCATGTTTTATATGCTTTTAAAGTAGTTAATAACGCAAGGCTCATGAATTCTAAATCAACTTTGACACATACTTGAATGAATCTTTTTATGCAGCACATAGTGAAGAACAAGTTTGGTGTTCAAGGAACACTAAGAGGACATAAAAATCATGTCACTCTTAGCACCTTGAACAAATCTTTTTACACCACAGTGCCACAAACTAAGTTTAGTGTCACCAATGTTGCATACATGGACAGTTAATTAGTCAGTTGGTTTGTATTCATGAATAAGCACTTACCATTTAGAAACAAAAATTTTAAAAAGTAGTTATTCTTTCCTTTTAAATTTTGCCGCCACTATCCACAAATTTATTAATCACATTTCTTTTATTGTGTAGGAGAATTGATGGGACAACTGAAGGAGGAGGTTTCGGCCATTTCAAAAGGAGGGGACTATACACATGTGTCAAAGGGGAATGTATTGGGAAATGTTGCCATGCAACATTGGAAGAAGAACACGCTTGGAAACTGAACCAACCCCATCATAAAAGTTATGATCCTTGTGCCCATCCCATGCTAAACCCCATCCGTTCATCATAGGCTTACACATTCAATCCACACCTTTCATTTACTCACCACTTCTCTATATAAGAGGTCCTTATTCTATACTCCTTTCACATTCCAATTTTCATCCTTTACATTTCCCACTTTCGGCACCCAACTCCTTTTACCCCATCAAAGACACACTCCCCACCCTCACATATCAACTCCTACTCATGGCATCATCGAGCTCCAAGAGGCAAAAGAGGAAGGAACCGATGGAGAGCATCCCTTTCGATGAAGGGAGATTCAAAACTGCATTCCATGAACTCGAATTTGAACGGATAAAGCTCAAAAAGATATTGCCTGAGTTAACATTCCAGTTCAACGAGGATGAGTGCCCACAAATTCGAGAGAAGATTGAACAAAGGGGTTGGCAAAAGCTCACGAACCCAGAAGCAAAGATAAATGCAAACTTCATCAAATAGTTCTATGCAAATGTGGTCAGAGAAGACAAAACCAAGGCCCCCACCTTCTAAAGTTATGTGAGAAGAACAGAGGTGGACTTTAGCCCCAATACCATAACAAGGATTCTTCAGCTGAAATCGCCACATTTTGATGAGCCCAGTTATCATGTAAGAATAAGTAATGGCCCCGACAATGATGAACTTGAAGAAATTGTGAACGATATGTGTGTTATAGGATCAGACTGGGAAAGGTATTCGGATAGGAGACCCCGGTTCATCAGAAGAGGAGACCTCATCCCGGAAGCCAAAGGATGGTTTAAGCTCGTGAAGAGATCTATCCTCCCAGCCGCGAACAATTCTGAGGTTAACACTACCCGAGCTACTATGGTACATTGCTTAATAAAGGGTGGAGGCATCAATGTGTACGAAATTATAGCTGAGGGGATTCAAGAGTCAGCCGAGAAGAATGATCCGGGTGCTAGACTTTGGTACCCCAACACCATCCTTAGACTGTGTATGAAAGCCAAGGTAGTCTTCGAGGACAGCAATCCAAATTGGGTAAACCCTGGGAGGTTAGTTACGCTACAGCGTATAACTTATGTTGCACCCACCCAACAACAAAGAAGGCCTCAAATAGGAAAAAGAACATCACAAGAAGGACCTCACTGAGAAGAATCTCATCAAGAAGAATACCAGCAAGAAGAGTACTATGATCCAACCAACATAAACTTGAGTCACATTCACGGAGCCATTGAGGAGCTAGCAAGGAGTTATATGGAGGGACAAGAACAACAACTGCACATTCAAGCCCAAAGGATAGATCGTCAAGAAGATCTCCTTTCTAATTGGATGAATCAACAAGGGGAGTGGCAGAAACAGCAAATGGAACACTACTCCCAGCTCACTCAAGCCATCAATCAAGTGACTGAAAGGCAAGAGCGTCAAGACAAACGCCTTCAAGAACTCAACCAACATCAGCTAGCTCAGATGAAGGCATGCAATGAGTTCAGCGTGCTTAATGAAGGATGGCAACTACATAGGGAAGAGTTTAACATAAACACTCAAGCCAAGTTGAACTATATGTCTGGGCATATGCACAATCTGCACTCTGCAATCCCTAGGTATGATGCAGTCCAAAAAGATCTAACAGAACAAGAGGAAAGGAAGGTGAAACAGCAGAAGGAAACATTGAAAAAGAAGATGGAAGATGCTGGCTTCTGGAAAAAGCTGATTAGAAAAAGCAAGGGAGGTGGGGGTTCAACCACTCAAGAAAAACACAAAGAGGACAAACAAGAGAAAGAACATGAGCACCCCCGTGAGTAAAAGGTGGTGGAGTTCCCTCTTTGTCCCATCTTTTTCAAGTTTTAAATAAGGAAAATCATGTATGAAATAGAACATGTTTCCATGGTAGTTTAGGATTTTAAATTCTGCCTTTATGTTTTCATTGCTTAGGTCTATGCTTGGTAGTCTAATGTCACTACTGCATTCTCACCTTGCTTACTTGTATGCTTGTCCTTTATGTCAAATAAAAAGAGATGTTATGAAAGACCATAGTGATGTTCAAATTGTGGAGTAAGTTCTTAAGCTTGTGGTATAATAATTACTTAGCTAAGTTGGTTCACCAACAAGGTAGGAAGGCAACTATCTGTCCTGAATCATATGCTTGAAACACACCCCATGAGACTAGCTAAACAACAAGATCCTAATAAGAAAATGGGAAAGAAAAAATATGAAAGTTGAGAAATAAAGAAAAAGAGTAAGAAATAAGGCTAGGCACCAAGGGTTGAATCTTAAGGAATGTGTCTGTGGTGCTCCTGTGCAAAGGATATACTTGGATGAATAAGCTCTCAGGGGTGCCTTATCACTTGGTAACTTGGGTTAACTAACCCGGGATTATCAGCTGAAAGTCCACTATCAAGAGTAACCCTTGCTACAGAGGACTTAGTAACCCAAAGAGGTGTTGGACACCAAGGTCTCAAGAATAAAAATAACAAATCATGTGCCTGTGGTGTGAATGTATGGGGGAAAGAGACTTGAGGGAGTAAGTCCTTAGGGGTGTCTTAACACCTAGCACCTTGAACCAACTGGTTCGGGAGTGCTGGCTGAAAGCTTATATTAAAGAGTCGCCCCCTTACAGAGCACCTAGTCTAAAGAACACAATCCAACCTTGAAAAGACAAAGGGATCAATGAATAAAAGTCTCATAGGGTGTAATCAAGTGAGTATTCCAGGGCATGGTAAAGGTCTAAAAGCCAATGAAGGAATGAACCTAAGTTGCTATGCAAGAAACCCCATAAAACCAAGGATATGACTTCCACAATAATGACTCATTTCTCTTGTCAGTTCATTCATCATTCTCACGTTCCAGTACTTGCTTAGGGACAAGCAAGCTTTAAGTTTGGTGTTGTGATGCCAGGGCATTTTGGCCAGTTTCACTGACCTTTTCTTTACTGTTTTAGGATAGTTTCATGCATTTTCTTAGTTAATAAGCAAGTTTTGGGTAGATAATCACTTACATCTTGATTAAAGCAAACATTGTGAATTTTATATGATTTTATGAGAATTATGCATGAATTGAATGTCAAATTGGATAATGCATGTCTCATAACTTGGATTAGAGTTTTGATACACTTTATTCGCTTGATTTCAGGACAAAGGAAGCAAGGAAGAACCACATTAGCAGCCACATTAATCTAATTAACGTGACCACTAACGTGGAATGGGAATAAACTTACAACGTTAATAAGAAAAGTGATTGCCAATAACGCCTTCGAAACCATCATGGCTCACGTTAATTGCCACGTTAACTACATCAACGTGGTAGTTAACGTGGAGAGCAAGGGAGCTCCAGCGATAGTGGTAAAAGTGGATACCACTAACGCTCCAAATTGGCAATTAGCCACATTAAGAGTCACGTTAACTCAGTTAACATGAACTCTAACGTGGAAAGGAAGACAAAGAAAACGTTAGTGACACTCACCTTTGTCACTAACGTTGGACTAAGCCCAATTGGCCACGTTAAGAGTCACGTTAACTACATTAACGTGAACTCTAACGTGGGAGGAGCAAGGAATCGCCAATGTTAGTGACACTCACCTTTGTCACTAACGTTGGACCAAGCCACTATGAGCCACATTAATTGCATTAACGTGGAAACTAACGAGGAGGAAAGAAATGATGAGCCAACGTTAGTGACACTCACCTTTGTCACTAACGTTGGAGATGGCAATCACCACCACGTTAGTGGCCATGTTAAGTCAATTAACGTGAGGCACTAACGTGAGAAGGGGCGTTTGGAACGTTAGTGACAAAGGTAAGTGTCACTAACGCTCTCGAGGCTAAGGCATGCCCACGTTAAGAGCCACGTTAGTCATACTAACGTGGAATCTAACGTGAGAAACGGGGGGCTAAGAGCAACGTTATTGGCAAAGGTGAACGCCAATAACGTCTGCGATGGACCAAGAGGCAATCATCTTGGGCTAGGAACATTAGTGAAAAAGGTGATTGTCATTAACGTTCTCGAACCCACATTTTCACTTAACGTTAACGCCACTAATGTCCTAGCTAAAGTCCATGCCTACTTCACATTTTCTCTGCAAGTAAAGCTGAGCCCACTGAAGATTCCAAACTGGTTCAACTCAAGATCCAAAGGCCCATATCCAAAGACTTGAAGAGCCAACTAGAAGATCAGAAGAGTAGGATATATAGGAGTAGTTTTGAACTAGAAAAAGGAGCTTGGAAGGGTTTTTGGCATTGAGAACCACTCTCTGTAAAATTTCTCTGCAACTTCAAGTTTTTACTTTCAGAATGTATTTTCCATCTTTGTTTTCCATTCCCAGAGCTATGAACAACTAAACCCCTTTCATTGGGTTAGGGAGCTCTCTTGTAATTTGATGGATCAATAATAGTTTTCATTATTCGTCTTCTTTCTTTTCTCTTGATTTTACTAGAAAGCTTTCAATCTTCATCCAATTGGGTAGTTATCTTGGAAAAGAAGCTATTCATACTTGGATCTTTTTGGAACCTTGGAAGAGGAATGAAGGGATCATGCTAGAAATGCTTTCTCATGTTGGACCAAATTGGGGTTTGGACAAATATGGTGACATATAATTCTCCCAATACTTTGATTTGGAAATACATGTGGTATATCAGTGACCATACTTCATCTCTCCTCATGAGCAATTAGACCAAGGAATTGGCTATTGATCAAGATTTGAGAGATTGAATTACCAAGGAATTGGAATTCAATCACTTAAGATTGCCAAGGAGATCAATGAATGTATTGATTGAGCAAGAGATGAAAATGAACTTGATCCGGAGAATGCAAAATCTCCTGAGCCCAATGAATTCCCCATTTCTGATCTTACCCATTCTCTTTACTTTCTGCCATTTACTTTTATGTTCGTCTTCCCCATTTCCCATTTAAGATTCTGCAATTTATTTTCTGTCATTTATATTCAGTACTTTATTTCCAGCATCTACAATTTCTGCTATTTACTTTCCCGCCATTTAATTTTCTGTAACTCTCAAATCAACTTCTGCTTAGCTCAACTAGAATATTCCTCCAATTAAAGTTGCTTGACCAATCAATCCCTGTGGGATTCGACCTCACTCTATTGTGAGTTTTTACTTGACGACAATTCGGTATACTTGCCGAGGGAAAATTGTTGAGAGACAAGTTTCCGTGCATTAATTTTTAGAGCCCAAAAAGCTCTATGCTCAAGCTCAACTGGTAAGTGACAAGCCTTACCATATACCAGTTGGTATAGAGACATCCCAATGGGTGTCTTGTAGGCTGTCCTGTAGGCCCATAATGCATCATCCAGCTTCTTAGACCAATCCTTTCTTGAGCTTTGATAAACCACTATTTTATGGTTTATAATGTGTTTAATTGTGTGGTTTTATCATGATCTTTACCCACTTATTCATGTGATTAGCATGCATTTATATTTCCTTCCTAAAATTATCACATGATTAAAAACTTGCTTCCTAAGAGACTTTTAATTACGCATTTTAATTCTCCTTTATTCCATTCGATGCCGTGATCTTTGTGTTAATTGTTTCAGGCTGTATAGGGCATGAATGAGTTGGAGATTGGAAAGGAAGCTTGCAAAAATGGAAGGAACACAAGAAATTGAGGAGATGACCAGCGAGAAGTGACGCAGCCGCATGGCTCACGTGACCGCGCGAAAGAGAGGAAATCGCAGTGAGGCGGCCGCATGGCTCACGCAACCGTGCGGATTGGAATAGCACAAGTAACGTAGAGGCGAGGACGATGCGCCCACGTGAAAAAGCAAAACGCCGAATGACGCGGCCGCATGAATGACGCGATCGCGTGACGTGCGCGATCTGCATAATTTGCAGAATCGCTGGGGGCGATTTTGGGCCCTGTTTTGACCCAGTTTTCGGCGCGAAAAAACAGACTAGAGCCAGAGGACATGTAGAAACCAACAACAACATTCATTCTACACAGTTTTAGTTTTAGATCTAGTTTTTACTCCTCCTCTAGGTTTTTCTCTCTACACATTCATATTCCTTAGGATTTTATTTTGCTCTTTGCATTGAGATATTGAGAAGAGTTATTACCTCATCAAGACTTCGCATTCTAGTTCATTTTCTTTACTTGGCTTTACTCTTCCATGTCCTTTAATTTACTCAATTTTACTATTGGATTATTTTAGAATTTATTAATACAAGAGTTACTTTTATTTTTAATTGATTCCTTTGAGTTTTATTTGTCATGTCTTTCTTTAATTCTCTTTTCTATGTTATGAATTCCACATTCACAATGAGCGAGTAGTTCCCTAACTTGATGGGGAGTTGATTGAAAGGAACCCTTGAGTTGGAATACTCAAAGGAGAAATTGTAATTGGGTTTATTGTTAGATTGCTCTCTAGTCACTAACGCCAGTCCTTCCAAGTAAGCGGATTGGGACTTGTGAATAGAAACAACATTCCAACTTGTTTGACTTTCCCTTACCTAGTAAGGGATAACTAAATAGAACAACCTTCAATTATCAATTAATCTTGAGAGTACTGCAACAAGAATAGGGCTTCCAACTAATCTACTCCCAGTCAAGGCTTTTATTTAA
Organism: Arachis ipaensis; assembly: GCF_059453495.1. Classification (NCBI taxonomy): domain Eukaryota; kingdom Viridiplantae; phylum Streptophyta; class Magnoliopsida; order Fabales; family Fabaceae; genus Arachis; species Arachis ipaensis. The sequence continues at coordinate 84,317,774 of NC_142441.1, read as the reverse complement.
ATTACTTAATTTCTCTAATTCAATTTCCTGTTTATTCAACTCAAACTCCTTTTGAAAACATCTGATTAATAAAATAGCACACCTTTCTGCAACTCGTTAGGAGACGACTTGGGATTCATACTCCCAATATTTTAATTTTAATTTTTGTCACAACCCTTCTAAATTGATAAGTGGATTTCTGGTTGGTTAAGAACTATACTTGCAATGCATATCTTATAACAATTCTTAATTCGCCAATTTCTGCCACGTCAATTTTTGGCGCCATTGCCGGGGAGTTGTAATAGAGTGCTAAAGTTATTAATTGGAATTTATTTATTTACATTTTATTTTATCTTGCTACTATGAGCTGCTTGTTTCTTCCGCTAGATGACGCGCTCACTTCCTTATCCAAGCTTGCCAGTATTGGATCCTGAGATTGAAAGAACTAATTCACGAATAAGACAAGCTCGGCGTCGGTTAGTCCTCTCAGAGGGCGGATCTGAAACGTCATTTGAGGAAGAAACCAACCCCCGTTCTACTGATTCGGTTGATTTACATGTAGGTGACATGGCAGCACCTAGGAGAGTTACTATCTAGGAGGCTGGAGCCCCTGATTTTACAATACAACCGTTTCAAGCGCATCACTCAACGGTGGCTACAGAATTTGAAATAAAGACTGCACTGCTCAATTTGATGCCCAAGTTTCATGGCTTACTTGCTCAAGAGCCTATCAAGCACCTGAGAGATTTTCAAGTAGCCTGTTCTACTGTCAGGCATGATGGTGCAGATGAAACTTCAATTTTGCTGAAAGCTATCCCGTTTTCTCTTGAGGGAAAGGCAAGAGAGTGGTACTACACTCAACCCGCAGCAACTGTATCCGACTGGGATACACTTAGAAGAGAATTCCTAGAAAAATTCTTTCCAGCTGAAGTTACTGATAAACTGAGGAAAGATATTTCCATGATTGTTCATGACGAATCTGAGACTCTCTATGAATAGTGGAAGCGCTTCAATAATCTTCTGGAAGTATTCCCCCACCATATGATTGACAAGATAGTGTTACTCGGTTACGTCACACAGGGCATGAGGCCCCATGATAAGACCACATTGGAAAGTGCTAGCAATGGGTCTATGAAAAAGTACAAGACCACTGATGAGGCATGGCAATTGATCAGCGACTTAGCTAAATCCACTCGGAATCACAGGCAGAAATAAGGCCGTTCAAAAGCCATTGCAGAAGTATCCTCTAGCAGAAAGACTGCTGCTCTAACTCAAAGTATTTGTGAAATGACCAACTTGATGAAGCAGATGCAATTGAATCAACAACAAGTTCAGCAAGCTCAACCTTCTCTACCACAGCAAAGTCAACAGTTAGTCCCACAGAGAGTTTGCGGAGTCTGTGCTGATTATAGCCATTATACTGATGAATGTCCGCAGCTCCAGCAAGAAGACAACACCGTGGTAGCCACTCATAACTTCTATGACCGCCCCAACCAAGGGTACAATCAAGGTGGCAATTATAGCCATGGATGGCAGGACAATTCTAACCAGAATTGGAGGGACAACAATAATAGAGGAGGCAGAGACAATCAAGGAAATCAGAGGTGGAATAATAATAACAATAGGCAGTAGAACCAGAACCAGCCCTACAGAGCACCTCACCTGAGGCAATCCCAAGGACCACAGAATACCCAATAGCAGACCTCTCAAATTACTTATCCTTCCTCATCTTCTAATGATGACTTACTACAATCTATTGATCGGAGACAACAGACTATGGAAAATAACCTTTATGCTACACTAAATTGTCTGAACTCTACTTTGCAAGCTCTTGTCTCACAGATTGGAGCAATGAATAACTCCAATAACCAACCCATGAGCTCCAGTGGAATCCCCTCTCAACCATTACCCAATCCAAAGGGTAGCATTAATGCCATCACCCTAAGGTCCAGAACCACACTACATGAGAGGAATCAGGAGGAGCCAAGCCCACCAGAAAATGCCTCAGCTGAAGAGGTAGTGGAAATAGAAGATGTTGAAGAGGAAGAGGACATACAGGATATAGCTGAAAAAGAAGAAATTCAGCCACAGGAGGAAGCACCACAGGGCGCAGATACTACAGAAGACACCACTCCTATTCCATTTTCACAACTTGCAAGGAAGCCCAGGAAGCAGCTGGAACCTGATCCCAAAATGGTAGAGATATTCAAAAAGGTTGAGGTAACTGTTCCTCTTTTTGATTTTATTCAACAGGTACCTAAATATGCAAATTTTTTAAAAGATTTATGTATACATAAAGACAAAATTAATAAATTAGAAACTATTCCTTTAGGTAGTTCCATTTCTGCTTTAATGGGAGGTTTACCTGAAAAGTGTAGTGACCCAGGTCCATGTATGGTTAATTGTATTATTGGTGGTGTAGTATTTTCTGACTGCATGTGTGAGTATCATGCCTTTGTCTATATATGATATTTTGAAGCTCCCTCCCTTAAAAAGGTCGGCAACTCATTTTGTGTTAGCAGATAAAAGCATTATTACAGTGGCCGGAGTTGCTGAAGATGTATTAGTGGGCATTAAGGGGCTCACGTTTCCCACTGATTTTTATATCCTGGAGATGCCCCAAAATGACTCAGAGAAGCCATCATCAATCCTACTCGGAAGACCATTCCTGAAGACCTCGAAGTTCAAATTAGATGCTTTTTCAGGAACATACTCTTTTGAAATAGATGGCCGAGTAGTAATCTTCAATCTGAATGGAGTTATAAAGCATCCTCCGGAGGATTATTCTATCCTCCAGTGTGACATTATAGATGAAACCGTGGCTGAAGTTCACCAGGAGGAATTTGAAGAGAAGTACATTGGACAAGGTCCAAGTGTGGGGACATTCTCAGAGGACAATGACAGTGCTTTACCATTGTTGCCAGCTCCAGACAACCCAGAGCCTGACCATGATCAGAAGTTAGGATTAAAACCCCTTCCTCCACACCTCAAATATGCTTACCTTGAAGACGAGCAGAAGTTTCCAATTATCATTGCAAGGGAACTCACTTCTCAACAGGAAGAGCAGTTACTTAGTGTGCTGAAGAAGCACAAGAAGGCAATTGGTTGGAGTTTGGCAGACATAGTAGGCATCAACCCTCAAGTCTGTGAGCATAGGATATTTTTAGAAGAGCGAGCAAGACCTGTCCGTCAACCCCAGAGAAGACTGAACCCCACTATCTTAGAGGTTGTCAAGAAGGAAGTGACCAGACTACTGGAGGCAGACATCATCTGCCCCATTTCAGACAGTGAATGGGTAAGTGATGAGCGGATAATTTATATGCTTTTTGGCATTGTTTTTAGTATATTTTTAGTATATTTTAATCAGTTTTTATTATGTTTTTATTAGTTTTTAAATAAAAATTACTTTTCTGGACTTTACTATGATTTTGTATCTTTTTCTGTGATTTCAGGTATTTTCTGGCTGAAATTGAGGGACCTGAGCAAAAATCTGATTCAGAGGCTGAAAAAGGACTGCAGATGCTGTTGGATTCTAACCTTGCTGCACTCAAAGTGGATTTTATGGAGCTATAGAAATCCAATTGGCGCGCTCTCAATTGCGTTGGAAAGTAGACATCCTGGGCTTTCCAGCAATATATAATAGTCCATACTTTGCTGGAGATTTGATGGCCCAAACAGGCGTTCCAAGTCAGCTCAAGAATTCTGGCGTTTAACGCCAGAACTGGCATAAAAACTGGAGTTAAACGCCCAAACTGGCACAAAAGCTGGCGTTTAACTCCAAGAAAAGTCTCTACATATGAAAGCTTCAATGCTCAGCCCAAGCACACACCAAGTGGGCCCCGAAAGTGGATTTTTACACTAAACACCCTAGCTTACTCATTTTCTGTAACCCTAGGTCACCAGTTTACTATGAAAACTACTTTTAGTGATTCATCTTGTACCTCATGACACTTTACACGTTTCATATTGTATTCTCTACGGCATGAGTCTCTAAACTCCATTGTTGGGGGTGAGGAGCTCTGCTGTTCTTCATGAATTAATGCAATTACTACTGTTTTCCATTCTATCACGCTTACTTCTATTCTAAGATATTCATTCGCACTTCAACCTGATGAATGTGATGATCCGTGACAATCATCATCATTCTCACCTATGAACGCATTCCTGACAACCACCTCCGTTCTACATGCAATCAAGCTTGAATGTGTATCTCTTGGGTTTCTAATCTAAGATTGGAACCTTCGTGGTATAGGCTAGAATTATTGGCAGTCATTCCTGAGATCCGGAACGTCTAAACCTTGTCTGTGGTATTCTGAGTAGGATCTGAGAAGGGATGACTGTGATGAGCTTCAAACTTGTGAGTGTTGGGCGTAGTGACAGATGCAAAAGGATCAATGGATCCTATTCCGACATGATCGAGAACCAACAGATGATTAGCCGTTGCCGGGGATTGTTCAAGTTTGGACAACTGACGGTTTATCTTGTTTCTTAGATTAGGAATATTTTATTTTTGTTGGTTTAGAGTCTTTTATTTGAGTTTAGTTTCATATTTTAAGTTTGGTGTCAATTGCATGCTTTTACTCTCTTTTAATTTTTTCGAATTTGCATGTTCTTAGTCTTTCTTGATCTTTAAAAATTCTAAGTTTGGTGTCTTCTTTGTTTTTCCTTTAATTTTTCGAAAATATTGTGCTTGATTTTCTAAAAATTTTAAGTTTGGTGTCCCTTGTGCTTTTATCTACTTAAAAATTTTTCAAAAATTGTTCTTGGTGTTCATCTTGACATTCAAAGTGTTCTTGTTTGTTCTCTGTGTTTTGATCTAAAATTTCTAAGTTTAGTGTCATTTTGTTGTTTTTCTCTTTCCACATTAAAATTCAAAAATCAAAAAATATCCTTTCCTTATTTTACTCATAAATTTTGAAATTTTGCATTAATTTAGTCAAAGATTTTCAAAATCATATCTTTCTTTTTAGTCAAGTCAATATTCTAATTTAAAAAATTGATCTTTTCAAATCTTTTTCAAAAATCAAATCTTTTTAATTTCTTCAATCATATCTTTTCAATCATATCTTTTTTTTATTTGCAATCATATCTTCTCAATCATATCTTTTTCAAAATAATTTTCAATCATATCTTTTTAATTGCTAATTTCAAAATCTTTTTAATTAATTAATTAATTTAGTTTTCAATTTGCTTTTATTTTATTTCCTTTTTGTTTTCGAAACTTTATTTTATTTTCCATTTATTTTACTTTATTTTATTCGGTTAATTTTAATTAAAATAAAATAAAAACAAAAATATATTTTATTTGCAACCCACATCATCTCCCTTTCTCCATCATGGACCTAAGTGGAAGTGAACAGTCCAGAAGGACTCTGGGGTCATATGCTAACCCCATTACAGCTGCATATGGGAGTTGCATCTGTATACCTCCCATCAAAGCAAGCAGCTTTGAGCTAAATCCTCAGCTCATTATCATGGTGCAGCAAAATTGCCAGTATTCCGATCTTCCACAGGAAGAACCCACTGAGTTTCTGGCACAATTTTTACAAATTGCTGACACAGTACGTGATAAAGAAGTGGATCAGGATGTCTACAGATTATTATTGTTTCCATTTGCTGTAAAAGATCAAGCTAAGAGGTGGTTAAATAACCAACCCACATCAAGCATAAAAACATGGAGACAATTAACAGACAAATTCCTGAATCAATTTTACCCTCCAAAAAGGATGACACAGCTAAGGCTGGACATCCAAGGCTTTAAACAAGAGGATCATGAATCTCTTTATAATACCTGGGAAAGGTACAGAGGGATGCTAAGAAAATGCCCCTCTGAAATGTTTTCAGAGTGGGTACAGTTAGACAACTTCTACTATGGACTTACAGAAAAAGTCCAGATGTCTCTAGACCACTCAGCTGGTGGATCTATACACATGAGAAAAACAATTGAAGAGGCTCAAGAACTCATAGATACAGTTGCTAGAAATCAACATATGTACCCAAACAGTGAGCCCTCCATAAAAGAAGAGGCTATGGCAGTAACTACTGATCCCAATCCTCAAGAACAGATTGTTGAACTTAATCAGCAATTACTCCTTATGACAAAAAAATTAGCAAAATTCAAAGAGATGCTCCAAGACACTAAAAATGCTAACAAGAATATAGAAGCACAATTGAATCAGACAAGACAGCAACTATCTAAACAGATAACAGAAGAATGCCAAGCTGTCCAACTAAGGAGCGGGAAGACATTGAATAACTCAGCTCAAAATAGCAAAAAGTCAAGAAGGGAACAAATAACTGAGGATGACCAAACCACTACCCAAGATCCCTCTGAGGACATCAAGAGCCCAGAGAGGAATAACTCTGGCATTCAAACGCCAGAAAAGGGGGAAAAGTTGGCGTTAAACGCCCATTCCTTGCCCAGTTCTGGCGTTCAAACGCCAGAAAAGGGTGGGAAGCTGGCGTTAAACGCCCATCCAGCACCCAATCCTGGCGTTCAAATGCCAATGAAGGATCAGACACCTGCAAGTGCTGATAGTAACCCCTCTAAGAAGGCTTCTCCAACCACTTCTGTAGGGAATAAACCTGCAGCAACTAAGGTTGAAGAATATAAAGCCAAGATGCCTTATCCTCAGAAGCTCCGCCAAGCAGAACAGGATAAACAATTTGCCCGCTTTGCAGACTATCTCAGGACTCTTGAAATAAAGATCTCGTTTGCAGAGGCACTTGAGCAAATACCCTCTTATGCTAAGTTCATGAAAGAGATCTTAAGTCATAAGAAGAATTGGAGAGAAACTGAAAAAGTGTTTCTCACTGAAGAATGCAGTGCAGTCATGCTGAAAAGCTTACCAGAGAAGCTTCAAGATCCAGGGAGCTTTATGATACCATGCACAATAGAGGGTGCTTGTACTAAGACAGCTCTATGTGACCTAGGAGCAAGTATCAATCTAATACCTGCATCTACCATCAGAAAGCTTGGCTTGGCTGAAGAGGTCAAACCAACCCGGATATGTCTTCAACTTGCTGATGGCTCCATTAAATACCCATCAGGCATAATTGAGGACATGATTGTCAAGGTTAGGCCATTTGCCTTTCCCACTGACTTTATAGTGCTGGAAATGGAGGAGCACAAGAGTGCAACTCGGATTCTAGGAAGACCTTTCCAAGCAACTGGACGAACTCTCATTGATGTCCAAAAAGGGGAAGTGACCCTAAGAGTCAATAAGGATGAGTTCAAGTTAAATGTTGTCAAAGCTATGCAGCATCTAGACACGTCAAATGACTGCATGAGCAATGATATTATTGACTCCCTGGTGGAAGAGGTCAATATGACTGAAAGTCTTGAATCAAAGCTAGAGGACATCTTTAAAGATGTTCAGGCTGATCTGGAGGAATCAGAGGAAATAAAAGAACCTCTGAAAATCCTTCAAGAAGAGGAGAAATCTCCTAAACCCGAGCTCAAACCACTACCACCATCCCTGAAATATGCATTTCTGGGAGAGGGTGACACTTTTCCAGTGATCATAAGCTCTGCTTTAAATCCACAGGAAGAGAAAGCACTAATGCATGCACAAGATCCTATTGGAGGATGATGCTAAGCCAGTGGTTCAACCACAGAGGCGGCTAAATCCAGCCATGAAGGAAGTGGTGCAGAAAGAGGTCACTAAGTTACTAGAGGCTGGGATTATTTATCCTATTTCTGATAGCCCCTGGGTGAGCCCTGTCCACGTTGTCCCCAAGAAGGGAGGCATGACAGTGGTTCATAATGAAAAGAATGAACTGGTTCCTACAAGAACAGTTACAGGGTGGCATATGTGTATTGACTACAGAAGGCTCAATACAGCCACCCAAAAGGATCACTTTCCTTTACCATTCATAGACCAGATGCTAGAGAGACTAGCAGGTCATGAATATTACTGCTTTTTGGATGGCTATTCAGGTTACAACCAAATTGCAGTGGATCCTCGGGACCAAGAGAAAACAGCATTCACATGTCCTTCTGGAGTATTTGCCTACAGAAGGATGCCTTTTGGTCTGTGCAATACACCTGCGACCCTTCAGAGATGCATGCTCTCTATTTTCTCTGATATGGTGGAATAATTCCTGGAAGTCTTCATGGATGACTTTTTAGTATTTGGAGACTCATTCAACTCCTGTCTTGACCATTTAGCACTTGTTCTGAAAAGATGCCAAGAGACCAACCTAGTTTTAAACTAGAAAAAATGTCACTTCATGGTGACTGAAGGAATTGTCCTTGGGCATAAAATTTCAAACAAGGGAATAGAGGTGGATCAAGCTAAAGTGGAAGTAATTGAAAAATTACCACCACCTGCCAATGTAAAGGCAATCAGAAGCTTTCTGGGACATGCAGGATTCTATAGGAGGTTCATAAAGGATTTTTCAAAAATTGTAAAACCTCTAAGCAACCTGCTAGCTGCTGACACGCCATTTGTGTTTGACACAGAGTGTCTGCAGGCGTTTGAAACCCTAAAAGCCAAGCTAGTCACAGCACCAGTCATCTCTGCACCTGACTGAACATTACCATTCGAACTAATGTGTGATGCCAGTGACCATGCCATTGGTTCAGTGTTGGGACAGAGGCATAACAAGCTTCTGCACGTCATTTACTATGCTAGCCGTGTTTTAAATGATGCACAGAAGAATTACACAACCACAGAAAAAGAGTTGCTTGTAGTGGTTTATGCCATTGACAAGTTTAGATCCTATTTAGTAGGTTCAAAAGTGATTGTGTATACTGACCATGCTGCTCTTAAATACCTACTCAGAAAGCAGGATTCAAAACCCAGGCTCATAAGATGGGTGTTGCTTCTACAAGAGTTTGATATAGAAATAAGAGATAGAAAAGGGATAGAGAACCAGGTAGCTAATCACCTGTCCCGAATAGAACCAATAGCAGGGGTGTCCCACCCTCCTACTGAGATCTCTGAAACCTTTCCGGATGAGCAACTCTTCGCCTTTCAGGAAGCACCATGGTTTGCAGACAGGAAAAGGAAGAAGCATGAAAGGCTTCTTGATAAACCACTATTTTATGGTTTATCTTGTGCTTAATTGAATGGATTTTATCAACTCTTTACCCACTTATTCATACTATTTGCATGGTTTTACGTTTTCCTTCCTGATTTTGTGCTATGATTGAAAACATGCTTCTTTGATCTTATATTTGCTTATTATTAATCCTCTCTTATTACCATTAGATGCCTTGATATGTGTGTTAAGTGTTTTCAGAGATTACATGGCAAGAATGGCTCAGAGGATGGAAAGGAAGCATGCAAAAGTGGAAGGAATACAAGAAGTTGTAGAAACTGCTAAGCTGTCCAGCCTGACCTCTTCGCACTCAAACGGCTAAAACTTTAGCTACATAGGTCCAAACGATGTGATTCCAGTTGCGTTGGAAAGCTAACGTCTGGGGCTTCGATTTGATATATAATTTTCTATTGCTGCTTTGAAGCCATGAAACAGGAACGCGTGGATCACGCAGACGCGTGACCTGGCAGGAACGCAACCCACGCGGACGCGTGGACGACGCCTCCGCGTCATTTTTTCGTGTCCTGTACGTACCAAATTACGCTGGGGGCAATTTCTGGGCTATTTTTGACCTAGTTTGCGGCCCAGAAAATACATATTAGAGGCTATAAAGTGGGGGAATGCATCCATTCATAGGAATGCTCTCAAATTCAGAATTTTAGGATTTAGATGTAGTTTCTAGAGAGAGAGGTTCTCTCCTCTCTCTTAGGATTAGGATTTAGGACTTCTCTTAGTTTTAGGAGTGACTCTCAATCCCAGGTTCAATGTTCTTTTACTTTATATTTATCTCTTACTTTCAGATATTTTAATGCTTATATTAGTTATGTTGCCTATTTGGCTTATGCTACATTCATGTTATGATTTTCTTAATTAATATTATTTGAGGAATTTCAGATTTATGATTGCTTTCTTTTATTTATATAAATAATTTAGATTTTTCCCTTTTGGCTTTGGTTGATTAATTGGTGACTCTTGAGTTATCAAACTCATTGTTGATTGAAAATTGGAATTCTTCAAGAATTAATTCGAGTTCCAATAACTCTAGCCTTTCCCAAGGAAAGACTAGGACTCGAGGAATCGAAATTAATTCATCCACTTAACTTACCTTCATAGCTAGAGGTTAACAAAGTGGGAGAAAAATCCAATTCTCATCACAATTGATAAGGATAACTAGGATAGGACTTCCAGTTCTTCATACCTTGCCAAGAGTTTATTTTTATTATTATTTTATCTTTCTTGTCATTCAACTAACTTTTTACCTTAATCCAAAACCCCAAAACACACTTTTTCATAACCAATAATAAGAACACCTCCCTGCAATTCCTTGAAAAGACGACCCGAGGTTTAAATACTCGGCTATCAATTTCAAAGGGGTTTGTTACTTGTGACAACCAAAACGTTTGTACGAAGGGATTTTTGTTGGTTTAGAAATCATTTCTACAACGCGACTGTTTTATTAAAATTCTTTACTAGCAAAAATCCTAACGTCACTTCTCTCAATACAGAGTCAAATAAAACCCCCATATTCAAACTCTAAGTTTGGTGTTAAGAGGCCATCATCATGCTCTGAGTATCTGTGAGGCTCCATGAGAGCCTACTGTCAAGCTACTGACATTAAAGAAGTGCTTGTTGGGAGGCAACCCAATTTTACTTATCTATGTTAATTTCTATTTTCCATTGATATTTTATGTTTTCTGTAGGTTGATGATCATGTGAAGTCACAAAAACAATTGAAAAAGCAAAAACAAACTGAAAAACAGAATGAAAAACAGCACACCATGGAGGAGAAGCCTACTGGCGTTTAAACGCCAGTAAAGGCAGCATAATGGGCGTTAAACGCCCAGTCTGGCACCATTCTGGGCGTTTAACGCCAGAACTGGGCACCAGACTGGTGTTTAACGCCAGAAAAGGGCAAGAAGCTGGCGTTAAACGCCAGAAATGGGTAGCAACCTGGCGTTTAACGCCAGGATTGGCAGCAAAAGCCATTTTGCAAGCCTAATTGGTGCAGGGATGGGAAATCCTTGACACCTCAGGATCTGTGGACCCCACAAGATCCCCACTAACCTCAACTCACTCTCTCACTTCTTCACACCTTCTCATAATACTCTTCCCCAAATAACCTCCACCAATCACCTCCATTACTCGCCAAAACCATCATACAAACCACCTACACCCACCCACTCAAATTCAAACCATCACTCTTTCCTTTTCCACATCATAACCACCTATAACCTCCCTTGGCCGAATAATTCACACACTTCCATCTCATCCATCTCTTCTTCTTCTCCTCCTTTCTTTATTCTTTTGCTCGAGGACGAGCAAACCTTTTAAGTTTGGTGTTGAGAAAAAGCTCAGTTTTTTTTGTTTTTCCATTTATGGCACTTAAGGCCGGAGAAACCTCTAGAAAGAGGAATGGAAAGGCAATTGCTTCCACCTTCGAGTCATGAGAGATGGAGAGATTCATCTCAAATGTCTATCAAGACCACTTCTCATTGAAGAGGACAAGCCCATCACTAAGAAAAGAATGGAGCAAACAAGAGAGCCCACTCATGGATCTCAACAAGAGCATAAGGAAAATCATCATCATGAAATCCCTGAGATGCTTCAAGGGATGCATTTTCCTCCACAAAACTATTGGGAATAAATGAACACCTCTCTAGGAGAATTAAGTTCCAACATGGGACAACTAAGGGTGGAGCACCAAGAGCATTCCATCCTCCTCCATGAAATTAGAGAAGACCAAAGAACCATGAGAGAGGAACAACAAAGGCAAGGAAGAGACATTGAGGAGCTCAAGCACTCCATAAGATCTTCAAGAGGAAGAACAAGCCGCCATCACTAAGGTGGACTCGTTCTTTAATTTCCTTGTTCTTTATTTTCTGTTTTTCGAAAATTATGCCTTATGTTTATTTATGTTTGTGTCTTTATTACATGATCATTAGTGTCTTAGTGTCTATGCCTTGAAGCTATGAAAATGAATCCATCACCTTTCTTAAATGAAAAATGTTTTTAAGTGAAAAAGAAAAAGAAGTGCATGAATTTCAAATTTTAAAATAGTTTAATTATTTTGATGTGGTGGCAATACTATTATTTTTCTGAATGAATGCTTGAACAGTGCATATTTTTGAATTTGATTGTTTATGAATGTTAAAATTGTTGGCTCTTGAAAGAATGATGGGAAAAGGAGAAATGTTATCTGATGATCTGAAAAATCATAAAATTGATTCTTGAAGCAAGAAAAAGCAGTGAAAAGCTTGTAGAAAAAAGGATATATGCGAAAAAAAAAGAGAGGCAAAAAAAAGAGAAAAGATAAAGAAAGAAAAAGAAAAGCAAGCAGAAAAAGCCAATACTCATTTAAACCAAAAGGCAAGGGTGATAAAAAGGATCCAAGGCTTTGAGCATCAGTGGATAGGAGGGCCCACAGGAATAAAATCCTGGCCTAAGCGGCTAAACCAAGCTGTCCCTAACCATGTGCTTGTGGCGTGAAGGTGTCAAGTGAAAACTTGAGACTGAGCGGTTAAAGTCGTGGTCCAAAAGCAAAAAGAGTATGCTTAAGAGCTCTGGACACCTCTAATTGGAGACTCTAGCAAAGCTGAGTCACAATCTGAAAAGGTTCACCCAGTTATGTGTCTGTGGCATTTATGTATCCGGTGATAATACTGGAAAACAAAATGCTTAGGGTCACGGCCAAGACTCATAAAGTAGCTGTGTTCAAGAATCAACATACTTAACTACGAGAATCAATAACACTATCTGGATTCTGAGTTCCTATAGAAGCCAATCATTCTGAACTTCAAAGGATAAAGTGAGATGCCAAAACTATTCAGAGGCAAAAAGCTAAAAGCCCCGCTCATCTAATTAATACTGATCTTCATAGATGTTTTTGGAATTCATTGTATATTCTCTTCTTTTTATCCTATTTGATTTTTAGTTTCTTGGGAACAAGCAACAATTTAAGTTTGGTGTTGTGATGAGCGGATAATTTATACGCCTTTTGGCATTATTTTTAGTATGTTTTTAGTATATTTTAGTCAGTTTTTATTATGTTTTTATTAGTTTTTAAATAAAAATTACTTTTCTGGACTTTACTATGAGTTTGTGTATTTTTCTGTGATTTCAGGTATTTTCTGGCTGAAAATTGAGGGACCTGAGCATAAATCTGATTCAGAGGCTGAAAAAGGACTGCAGATGCTGTTGGATTCTGACCTCCCTGCACTCAAAGTAGATTTTCTGGAGCTACAGAATCCCAATTGGTGCGCTCTCAATTGCGTTGGAAAGCAGACATCCTGGGCTTTCCAGAAATATATAATAGTCTATACTTTACCCGAGATTTGATGGCCCAAACAGGCGTTCCAAGTCAGCTTAAGAATTCTGGCGTTTAACGCCAGAACTGGCATAAAAACTGGAGTTAAACGCCCAAACTGGCACAAAAGCTGGCGTTTAACTCCAAGAAAAGTCTCTACACATGAAAGCTTCAATGCTCAGCCCAAGCACACACCAAGTGGGTCCCGGAAGTGGATTTTTACACTAAACACCCTAGCTTACTCATTTTCTGTAACCCTAGGTCACTAGTTTACTATAAAAACTACTTTTGGTGATTCATCTTGTACCTCATGACACTTTACACATTTCATATTGTATCCTCTACGGCATGAGTCTCTAAACTCCATTGTTGGGGGTGAGGAGCTCTGCTGTTCTTCATGAATTAATGCAATTACTACTGTTTTCCATTCTATCATGCTTACTTCTATTCTATGATATTCATTCGCACTTCAACCTGATGAATGTGATGATCCATGACAATCATCATCATTCTCACCTATGAATGCGTGCCTAACAACCACCTCCATTCTACATGCAATCAAGCTTGAATGTGTATCTCTTGGGTTTCTAATCTAAGATTAGAACCTTCGTGGTATAAGCTAGAATTATTGGCGGTCATTCTTGAGATCCGGAACGTCTAAACCTTGTCTGTGGTATTCTGAGTAGGATCTGGGAAGGGATGACTGTGACGAGCTTCAAACTTGCGAGTGTTGGGCGTAGTGACAGACGCAAAAGGATCAATGGATCCTATTCCGACATGATCGAGAACCGACAGATGATTAGCCGTGCGGTGACAGCGCATTTGGAACATTTTCACTGAGAGGACGGGAAGTAGCCATTGACAACGGTGATGCCCAACATAAAGCTTGCCATGGAAGGAGCCTTGAGTGCATGAAGAAGAAGATAGTAGGAAAGCAGAGATTCAGAAGACAAAGCATCTCCAAAGCCTCAACATGTTCTTCATTACTACATAACAAGTATTTATTTCATGTTCTTTTACTTTTTACAATCAAATCTGAGAATTATTGATATCCTGACTAAGAGTTACAAGATAACCATAGCTTGCTTCAAGCCGACAATCTTCGTGGGATCGACCCTTACTCACGTAAGGTATTACTTGGATGACCTAGTGCATTTGCTGGTTAGTTGTACGGAGTTGGAAAAGTGTGATTGTAATTTCGTGCACTAGTAAGCCCAGTACAAGTGGTGCCCAAGAAGTCTGGCGTCACTACAGTGAAGAATGAGCATGGTGATCTCATTGCAACCAGAGTTCAGAATGCCTGGAGGGTCTGCATTGACTACAGACGCCTTAACCAGGCCACTCGTAAGGATCACTATCCTCTTCCATTCATTGATCAAATGCTGGATCGCCTGTCAGGTAAATCACATTATTGTTTTTTAGATGGTTGCATATGTTATTTCCAGATTCATATAGCTCCTGAGAATCAGGAAAAGACCACTTTTACATGTCCTTTTGGGACTTATGCTTACAAGAGAATGCCCTTTGGCTTGTGCAATGCACCAGCTACCTTCCAACGGTGCATGATGAGTCTTTTCTCTGATCTTATTGAGGACTGTATGGAAGTTTTTATGGATGATTTTAGTGTATACGGCGATTCCTTTAGCCTTTGCTTAGATGGATTATCTAGAGTATTAGATAGATGTGTCAGTACAAACCATGTATTAAATTTTGAAAAATGTCACTTTATGGTAAAACAAGGTATTGTACTAGGACATGTTGTGTCTAATACTAGCATTTCTGTAGATCCAGCAAAGGTGGATGTTATTTCTAGTTTACCTTACCCCTCCCTTGTGAGGGAAGTCCGTTCATTCCTTGGCCATGTAGGTTTTTACAGGAGATTCATTAAGGACTTCAGTAAGGTAGCACTTCCCTTATCTAGGCTACTGCAGAAGGATATTGAGTTCGAGTTCAGTGAGGATTGCAAACAAGCATTTGATAAGCTGAAGACCGCCTTGACTCAAGCTCCAATTGTGAGAGGACCAGACTGGAGCCAACCATTTGAAATAATGTGCGACGCCTCTAACTATGTAGTAGGAGCAGCACTGGCTCAGCGTGAAGGTAAGGACCCTTTTGTTATTGCTTATGCGTCTAAAACTTTAGCCAATTACACCACTACTGAGAAAGAGCTTCTTGCTATTGTTTTTGCTCTGGATAAATTCAGAGCCTATTTACTTGGTGCGAAGGTAGTAGTGTACTCAGACCACGCAACTCTAAAGTATCTATTAGCTAAAAAGGAATCCAAACCAAGGCTCATACGTTGGATACTGCTATTACAAGAATTTGATTTAGAAATTAAGGATAGGAGTGGTAAACAGAATTTAGTGGCAGACCACTTGAGTCGCCTTGAGCAGTTTACAGATGACCCCACTCCTATAGCTGATAATTTCCCATTTGATAACCTGCAAGTAGTATCTGAGGTAATCCCTTGGTATGCACCTGTAGCTAATTATCTAGTTAGCCGAACCTTTCCTCCAAACTTTTCTAAGCATCAAAGAGACAAGCTGAAAAGTGAGTTTAAATATTATATATGGGATGACCCATATTTATGGAGATGTGGTGCTGACTAGGTAATTAGACGGTGTGTGCCTCAATCAGAATTCCAGTCCATCTTAGAGGCCTGTCACTCATCTGAGAGTGGAGGACATTTTGGCCCTCAAAGAACAGCTAGAAAAATCTTAGACTGTGGATTCTAGTGGCCTACTCTTTTTAGAGACGCTGCTGAATTTTGTAGATCTTGTTTCCCATGCCAAAAATTTGGTAATATATCCAAGAGGGATGAGATGCCTCAACAAATTATGCTTTTCTGTGAAATTTTTTATGTTTGGGGCATTGACTTCATGGGTCCATTTCCAAATTCTAATGGTTATTTTTATATATTGCTAGCTGTGGATTACGTTTCCAAATGGGTGGAAGCAATTCCTACCCGCACTGATGATGCTAACACTGTTGTTTCCTTTGTGAGAAACCACATTATTTGTCACTTTGGATCACCATGAGCAATCGTGAGCGATCAAGGCACCCATTTTTGTAACAGGAGACTAACAGGATTAATGAAGAAACATGGGATAGTTCATAAGGTTGCAACAGCCTTCCATCCTCAGACTAATGGGCAAGCCAAGGTGTCAAACAGAGAGATAAAGTGTATCTTACAGAAGATAGTCAAACCTCATAGACGAGACTGGAGCACCAGGCTACAAGATGCACTCTGGGCATACAGAACAGCATATAAAACAACCATTGGGATGAGCCCTTTCTACTTAGTTTATGGAAAAGCTTGTCATCTCCCTGTTGAAATAGAGCACAAAGCCTTTTGGGCAGTAAAAGAGTGCAACATGGGAATTGAGAAAGCCGGAGCTGAAAGGAAGTTGCAACTGCGAGAACTGGAAAGTCTTCGCCTAGAAGCTTATGAGAACTCAAGACTATACAAGGAGAAGATGAAGGCTGTACATGATCAGCACATCAAGAGAAAAGAGTTCCAACCTGGGGACTTAGTCCTCCTTTACAAATCTCGACTGAGGCTCATGCCAGGCAAGTTGAGATCAAGATGGGAAGGTCCATACAGAGTAGAGAAGGCCGAACCATACGGAGTTTATCACCTAAGCCATCCTTCAGGCTCTGAACTTATAAAAGTTAATGGACATCATTTAAAGCTGTACCATGGAGAGAGGATGCAGAAGAACAAGGAGCTTGAGATCTTCCTCTTGTAAGATCCCCACAAAGCCAAAGACTAAGCTAGTGGAGCTTTCAACTTACGGACGTTAAAGCAAAGTGCTAGGTGGGAGACAACCCACCATGGTATGATCGTTCTTCTCTTTATTTTTAGTTTTCCTATTCAATAACTCTTCTCCTTATTAGTACATTTCGTGCATCTGCATTTCCATGCTTTTATTTAAAAAAAAAAAATTTCATGCGACGCGACCGCCTCATTGACGTGTCCGCGTCGCAGGAGATGGGAGAAAATATTAAACGAACAGAGAGTCCCGCAAGAGCGTGGCTGGAGGCGTGCTAGTGGCACAAATCGCCCCACGCGACCGCGTCGCTGACGCGTCCACGTCACATGGGAACATTGGCCTCCCACGCGACCGCGTGCCCCAAAATTCGACGTGAAAAGGGTGCACGACCAAAAGTTGTGCTAGAGTGGTGCTGGATTGGTGCTGAACGCACAATCCTTCCCACGCGGCCGCGTGACCGACGCAACCGCATCATATCCTTCTAATGGCCACTCACAGGATCGCATGCCCCACGCGATCGCGTCACCCAATATTTGGCAATTAAAGATTTTGAATAGAGAGTTGTGCGAGTGCGTGGTTGTCCTTGCGCCAGTGGCATAAAACAGGTCACGCGACCGCGTGACCGACGCGACCGCGTCAATTATTATAAGCGCAATTCGCGCGACCGCATGCCCCACGCTGCCCCGTCGCTTGCGCCGCACAGCTTCCCTGATTTGCCAATTATCTTATCTTTCTTTTCCCCAAATCCTATTTTCTCTTTTCCCTCCTTATTTCTCCCTTCCTCCTTCTTCCTTCTTTCTCACTTTCTACACTCTCACTCTCTCTCTCACCCCCATTAACAAGGTTTTTCTTTTTCTTCTTCCCTCCTTACTTTTCTATTTTTCTTCTTATTTTTATATGTTATCTTCTTTTCTTTTCTTTTTTACTTTCATTATTCATATTTTCTTTTTCTTTCTTTTTCCTTTTTACTTGGTGTAAGAAATTTATTTGAGTCATTGTTTCTCATTATATGCTTGTGGATTGTTGTAAAATTGTTTGGTAATTATATACCTTTTTAAAAGGGTTTCTTGCATGTTTACTTTAATATTTTCTATACCCTATTTACCATGCATGCTATGTGTTTGGGAAAAAGCCAATATGGCATTATGCATTTTTCTACGCTATTCTATTCTACTATTAAATGCTTGTTTTTCACAAAACCCCTTTCATATTTTATTCGTTGAAAATAATTGTCAACACAAACGTGATGGTTTGTTACGAGTGATGCTTGATCTATGCTACTCATGCCTTTGCCGGCATGCCAATAAACATATTGCATCTAATTACCCAAACATGCACTTGCTCTATTCCCTTTGATGAAATTTTCTCATGTAGTCATGACCATGTGTTCACTTCATTCATCTTTAATGTGCATTGATTGTCACCCATACCATCTTATTCCTTGCTCTATCCCTTTGAATTTACGTTACTTTCTTCTTTTCCCCTTTCAGGATGGCCACCAAGAAAGGAAAAGAGAAAGTTCCTCCCAAATCATCAGCAAGGAGAGGAACAAAAAGAGCATTAGTGGCAGAATCCTCTTCAACTGCGGTTAAACCCTCAACAAAAAGAACTAAGAGGATTATAAAGGTTGATGATAAAGAAAGAGCCTTCCCAGCAAAGGACACTGCACGATTTCCCAATCGCTACTGTGAGCAGATGTTCCCCATTCTGGCAGAAAGGAGTTACAACAACGAATACCTTCTTCTCCTTCCAAACCATATTGCTACCTTTGTTGAGGCGCAAATTGCACAAAGACAATGGGGTTTCCTACAGAGACAGCCGAGGCAGGTCAATCTTTCTTGGGTAGTCGAGTTCTACTCCAACTTCCACCTGCCAACCCTGCAGTCTGTCTTTGTACGTCAGAAGCAAGTCCCCATTACAGAAGAGGCCATTCAAAGAGCTCTAGGTCTTCCCCCTATTCCAGAAGATTTGTACCCGCCCTAAGGGAATATCGGCTTCAGCACTTACCTTGGAGGCTCGCGTATGGGCACAGATCATGTCCCATTACGTCTTTTCGAGCACTCACGAGTCCTCCTTCATTGCGGACATGGCCGTTCTACTATGGTGCATCCTTACAGACCAACCTCTGAACCTACCAAGACACATCTGGAATGCCATGGGACACGTACAAATTGCGGGCAACTTACCTTTTTCCGCCTTGGTCTCAGATCTTGTCTCCACAGCCAAAGTCTCCTACAAAGCTAGGGACACCAAAGCCATGCTTCTATGGGATGATCAATAAGTCCCTAACGGGAAATACATCAGACCTCCACCAGCCGCCACAAGCCATCCTACTAAACCGGTTGAAGATATTCCTTCTTCAACACCACAAGCACCTAACATAGACCAACTACTCCATTAGATACTCGAAAAGTTGGATGGGCAGGAACATAAAGCTAAGATGAGAGAGCGCCGTAACAAGCGCCGATTCACATACCTCAAGGAGCTGATTATGAGAAAATTCAAGGACTCAGACACCCCGGACTCCACTTCCTTTACCAGCATATGAAGCCATGATGGCCCCGACTGTGGAGATACTGCTACCAGCCCACCTTTATTCCTAACAGATTGCACTGAGGACGGTGCAAAGCCTTAAGTATGGGGAGGTCGGTCAGTACCTGACTTCCGGAGGTAATTTCTCTTCCCTAAACACCAACCAATAAATTAGGATATTTAGTTAGTTTTTCTTTTGTAGAATAGGATAAATTGCATAGTAATAGATTAGTTGCATGCATGTTCTACTTGATTGAAAAGACAATAAGTTTCTTCTAAGACTCTATTTTTTGGAACAAAATTTAACTAATTTTAATTAAAACTTTTATGTTAAATTTGCTTGAAGTTGTATTTGGAATATAATTTTTAAGCTAAAGAACACACAACCTGTGAGATTTGAGCCTTTATGCATGGTTACATTATTTAACCATAATTATTTTATTCTTGTGTGTTTACTTCTCTATAATTGTAATCTATATTTTGTTTCATCCCATATGTATAATGTTTATTATATTTATATGTTTGCATATGATTGAGGCCATTGATTGTTTAGCTCACTTATCCAAATTAAGCCTACCCTTTCAATTACCTTTGTTAGCCACTTTGAGCCTTTAAATCCCATTTGTTCTATATTTTACCACATTTCTAGCCTTAAGCGGAAAAACAATTATATATCCCAAACTGGATCTTTGGTTAGCTTAAGATAGAATTGTGTGTGCTAATTAAGCATGGGAAATCGTGGGAACAAAAGATAATAAGAGAATGTGTCATGATAATATAATGGGAATTTGGATACCTACTCATGTGAAACTATAAGAATTAAATATCTATGTGCATTGATAAGCTATGTTTATTTTTATGTTTATGTTAAAAAAAAACCAAAAATATTCAATAAATAAATAAGGGGACAAAATTACCCCAATGTTAAGTTAAGAATTCAAAGATCAATGTATGTATGATAAAATTAAAATAAAAAGTTGATACATGAGTATGGAATGTGAAAGGGAAATTCTGGGTAGCTAGGTATGAATTCTAAAGTTGTATAGAATAGGTTATGTTAAAGCTTGGGTTAATTAAAGATTCAGTTTATAAGCTTACTTAGCCACATATGTATCCTTACCCTTACCTTGGCTCCATTACAACCTTGAAAAGACCTCATGATGTTTGCATTGGTATATTAAATGTTGTTGATTGATTAGGAGAAGAACAAAAATTATAGAGTATGATTAGGGAAGGATAGAGTGATTGCCCTTGATGACAAGTCATCTTAGCCTAGTTTCACTAGTCTTTTTCTTTTGTTTTCAAATAATTTTATGCACTTTCTTGATGCATAAGTAAGCCAATTGGGTGGAATTTCATGTTTCCTTTGATTCAATCAACCATGGATGAATTGATACAATATCATGAGATTTTGTGCTATAATTGTCATATATTATGAAAGAAACACAATCTCATGATTTGGGGCATAGCTTTGATTGTTTTGATTGATTGATGATAGGTGAAAAGAGTTTTGAAGAAGGTTGAAGAAAGA
Source organism: Arachis ipaensis (assembly GCF_059453495.1). Lineage (NCBI taxonomy): Eukaryota > Viridiplantae > Streptophyta > Magnoliopsida > Fabales > Fabaceae > Arachis > Arachis ipaensis. The sequence continues at coordinate 84,296,611 of NC_142441.1, read as the reverse complement.
AGGAATGGCTAGGAGCAAGAGAGAACAAAAAGTTTGAGTCAAAGTTTGCCTCAAACTTTAGCTCAAACTTTTGGAAGAGTTGAAAACACCCTAGAGGAAAAAAAGCTTGAGCCAAAGTTTGCCTCAAACTTTAGCTCAAACTTTTGGAAGAATTGAAAACACCCTGGAGGAAAAAGCTTGAGCCAACGTTTGCCTCAAACCTTTTGGCAAACGTTGGCATCACAAAAACAACACCCTGGAGGAGAAAAGCTTGCACCAACGTTTGCCTCAAGCTTTTTGGCAAACGTTGGCGCCACACATGTACACAAGGGGATCCACGTTTGAGCAAAAGTTTGACCTCAAACTTTAGCTCAAACATGGATATCAGCAAAATGAGGGCAGCTGGTATAAAAAGTTTGAGTAAAAGTTTGCTTCAAACTTTTACTCAAGCTTTTGTGATTCTTGGCCCGGTTCACAATGGGTTTCTCTCCAACTCCAAGAGCAATCAACAGAGGCTTTTATCAACCCAATTCCATCAAGAGCAAAGGCCCAATTCAAGGCTTGAAGACCATTTGAAGAAAGTGTATAAATAGCTTAGGATTTAAGTTTTCGGAGAGCTTTTCCTTTTACTTTTGCTGAGTTATTTTTGGAGAGCTTTTGGTTTTGAGTTGTTTGGAGTTTCTGAGTTTCGGAGTAGGAGAATTGAATTCTCTTCCTCTTAGTTTTCTTGTTTTCAATTTCAATTACATTTGTCTTGGATCTTGGGTTGGAGAATTGAAGGAATTCTGTTTCAATCTCATCCTGAGATCTCTCTGTTTTCTTTACTGCATAATTGAATTTAAATTTCTGTTCATTGTCTCTTCTTCTACTCATTCTGCTATTTACTTTTCTCTACTTCTTGTAATTGAATTCTACATTTGGATCTAGGAAGGCATTGAGATCTAGACTCGGTTATTGGTGCATGAAAGGCTCAAACAATCCCTGGCAACGTGAGCAACTTGGTACGCGCAATCGTGATTACACTTTGATTATGTAAAATTCATGGCTCTTTCTTTCCCTGGCAATGGCGCCAAGAACATGGAGCCAATACCATGGTTCACAACTTCGATACAACTAACCAGCAAGTGCACTGGGTCGTCCAAGTAATACCTTACGTGAGTAAGGGTCGAATCCCACGAAGATTGTTGGTATGAAGCAAGCTATGGTCACCTTGCAAATCTCAGTTAGGCAGATATAAATTGATAATGGTGTTTTCGAATAATAAATAATAGAATAGGGATAGAGGTACTTATGTAAATCATTGGTAGGAATTTCAGATAAGCGAATGGAGATGCTTTTCGTTCCTCTGAATCTCTGCTTTCCTGCTATCTTCATCCAATCAGTCTTACTCCTTTCCATGGCTGGCTTTATGCAAGGGCATCACCATTGTCAGTGGCTACATCCCCTCCTCTCAGTGAAAAATATGCTCACATGCTCTGTCACAGCACGGCTAATCATCTGTCGGTTCTCGATCATGCTGGAATAGGATTCACCCTCCTTTTGCGTCTGTCACTAATGCCCAGCACTCGCGAGTTTGAAGCTCGTCACAGTCATTCAATCATTGAATCCTACTCAAAATACCACATACAAGGTTTAGACTTTCCAGATTCTCTTGAATGCCGCCATCATTCTAGCTTACGCCACGAAGATTCTGATTAAGAGATCTAAGAGATACTCATTCAATCTAATGTAGAACGGAAGTGGTTGTCAGGCACGCGTTCATGGGGAATGATGATGATTGTCACGTTCATCACATTCAGGTTGGAGTGCGAATGAATATCTTAGAAGCGAAATAAGATGAATTGAATAGAAAACAGTAGTACTTTGCATTAATCTTTGAGGAACAGCAGAGCTCCACACCTTAATCTATGGAGTGTAGAAACTCTACCGTTGAAAATATATAAGTGAAAGGTCCAGGCATGGCCGAATGGCCAGCCCCTCTGATCTAAGAACCTGGCGTCCAAAGATGATTCCTAAGATTCAAAGATGGTTCAAAAGATGTCTAATACAATAGTAAAAGGTCCTATTTATAATAAACTAGCCACTAGGGTTTACATGAGTAAGTAATTGATGCATAAATCCACTTCCGGGGCCCACTTGGTGTGTGCTTGGGCTGAGCTTGAGTGTTGCACGTGTAGAGGTCCTTCTTGGAGTTGAACGCCAGCTTTTGTGCCAGTTTGGGCGTTCAACTCTGGTTTTGGCTCCTTTTCTGGCGCTGGACGCCAGATTTGGGCAGAGAGCTGGCGTTGAACGCCAGTTTGCGTCATCTATTCTTGGCCAAAGTATATATTATTATATATTTCTGGAAAGCCCTGGATGTCTACTTTCCAACGCAATTGGAAGCGCGCCATTTTGAGTTCTGTAGCTCCAGAAAATCCATTTTGAGTGCAGGGAGGTCAGAATCCAACAGCATCAGCAGTCCTTCTTCAACCTCTGAATCTGATTTCTGCTCAAGTCCCTCAATTTCAGCCAGAAAATACCTGAAATCACAGAAAAACACACAAACTCATAGTAAAGTCCAGAAATGTGAATTTAACATAAAAACTAATGAAAACATCCCTAAAAGTAACTAGATCCTACTAAAAACATACTAAAAACAATGTCAAAAAGTGTATAAATTATCCGCTCATCAGTTATCTAGTCTCTTGGCTCCTGAGATCTGGAGTTTGCATTTTAAATTTTCTGTTTAAAGCTTTTCAAGTTCATTTATATTTCCGTTTTAGATCCGGTTCAATTCAAGTCACCTTCTACTTGTCTGATTAATGCAATTTACTTTTCCTTGTTTAAATTCTGCAAATCCACTTCCCAATTCCCTTTACAATTCAAGCCATTTACATTTCTTGCACTTTAAGATTCTGCAATTTACATTTCTTGCGTTCTAAGTTTCTGCCATTTAACTTCTTGCTCTTTAAGATTCAGCACATTTACCTTCTCTGCTCTTTAATTTACTGCAATTGTCCCTCTCCCTTTTAATTTCATGCAATTTAGCTTCTGTCAAATACAAACCACTCAAATCAACTCTTGATTCACTTGACTAAATCAACCACTAAACTAAAATTGCTCAATCCTTCAATCCCTGTGGGATCGACCTCACTCCCGTGAGTTTTATTACTTGATGCGACCCGGTGCACTTGCCGGTTAGTTTTGTGTGTTTGGGATTCGTTTTTCGTTTTCCGAAAATACACATCAAGTTTTTGGCGCCGTTGCCGGGGATTGAAATAGATTGACAATGATTAAGTGAAGTGGAGATCTAGATCTAGCATTTTTATTTTCTGTTTCTCATTCTTTGGACTAACCCACTAACTGTTTGAAATTTTTATTTGTTTGCTCATTGTTGCATTTGCATATTTGATTGCATATTTGTTTGATTTCTGCATATTTTACCACCTGGTTGAAGTAATATTTTCTTTTTCAAGAAACCTTTTAGAGCATTTCACTAATTTGAATAAAATTTTTTGTTACACTTGTTTGAAGAAATATTATATTGGAACATGGTTTAGAGCTCGAACACACAAAACATGTGAGATTTTGAGCCTATTTGAATTGGTTGCATTTTATCAACCAATATTTTATTTTTTTTGTGTGTGTTTTTCTCTCTAAAATTGTGATCTTTGTCTTGCTTAATTCTATATTTCCATGGTTTGATGTATGCATGCACTTATATGATTGAGGCCTTTGTTTCACTGAGCTTACATACCCATATGGCCTTAACCCTTCATTATCCCTTGCAAACCAATTTGAGCCTATTATACCCCTTTATTCTTTACTTTATCACATCATTAAGTCTAAGCGAAAAACAATAATGTCCTTAAATTCAAATCCTTGGTTAGCTTAGACTAGTGAGAGTGCTCATGAATTAAGTGTGGGGAAAAGTGGGTTTGGAAACATTTGGTTTGAGAATTGAGTATGTTAGAATTTTTTGAAAATGTGAAAGAATGTTGAGAATATGTTCATGCATTCAATAAATTAATCATATGCATTGGAAAAAAAACAAGAAGAAGAAGAAAAAGAGAGAAAAAAAGAAAAGAAAAAGAGCAAATAAGAAAAAAGGGACAAAATGCCCCAAAGTAAATGTTGAAAACAATGCATATGAATTGTACTCGAAATTAGAATGCATGAATATGTGGAAAACATGGTTGATGGATAGTTAGATTTTGTACTGTGATTACATGGATTGTTTAAGTTAGGTGGAAAGTTTAAGTTAATTAAGGATTCAGATTTTAGTCCACTTGGCCAAATACAATCCTACCTTAACCCTAACCCCATTACAACCCTTAAAAGACCTCATGATATGTGTATTTGTGCATTAAAATTATGTTGATTGTTTGATGAAGAGCAAGCCTTAGAAAGCAAGGTTAGTAGAGAATTGAAAGAATCGAACCTTAAACACTTGAGTGACTAGAGTGTATACACTACCAGTGAGGGTTCGATGCTCAATTCCTTGTTCCCTGCTTTCATGAGCTATTTTCTTCTACAAGTCTATTCGTACTTCATTTTTTATGATTTGAATTAGTGAAATCCAGTTCATATTTATTCTTGGAGAACTTATTTACTCTTAACCAAGTAAGTAAAAGCATTTAGCATGTAGTTGCATTCATAGGTTGCATCTCATGCATTCTACCATTCCTCTTCATTTCTTTATAGCTTCTCTTGATCTTAGCATGAGGACATGCTAATGTTTAAGTGTGGGGAGGTTGATAAACCACTATTTCATGGTTTATCTTGTGCTCAATTGAGTGGATTTTATCAACTCTTTACCCACTTATTCATACTATTTGCATGGTTTTACATTTGCCTTCCTAATTATGTGCTTTGATTGAAAACATGCTTCTTTAATCTTATATTTGCTTATTATTAATCCTCTCTTATTACTATTAGATTCTTTGATATGTGTGTTAAGTGTTTTCAGATATTATAAGGCAGGAATGGCTTGGAGGATGGGAAGAAAGCATGCAAAAGTGGAAGGAATGCAAGAAGTTGGAGAAATTGCTAAGCTGTCCAGCCTGACCTCTCTGCACTCAAACGGCTATAACTTTAGCTACAGAGGTCCAAACGATGCGGTTCTAGTTGCGTTGGAAAGCTAACGTTCGGTGCTTCGATTTGATATATAATATGCTATAGTTTCTCTGATGCTAAGCGACGCGACCGCGTGATTCATGCGGCCGCATCGCAGTGACGGAAATCCAGCGTGGCAAAATTCGAAACCAGCAAATTCTGGACTATTTTTGACCCAGTTTGCGGCCCAGAAAACACAGATTAGAGGCTATAAAGTGGGGGAATACATCCATTCATAGGAGGCTCACATATTTACAATTTTAGGGGTAGATGTAGTTTTTAGAGAGAGAGGTTCTCTCCTCTCTCTTAGGATTAGGATTTAGGATTTTTCTTAGTTTTAGGAGTGACTCTCAATCCCAGGTTCTTTATTTTTATTTATTTTCTCAATTTAATTTATGAACATCTATGCCAGATTTAGTTTCTTTTGTTAATACAATTCGAGGTATTTTCAGATTTAAAATTGCTTTGCTTATATTGATGCTTTTAATTTGATTTAGATATTTTTCTCCCTTTTGGCTTTGGTTAAATAATTGGTAACACTTGAGTTGTCAAACTCAGGAGTAGTTGAAATTGGCAGATTTTGCTTTAGCTAGGATTGCTCTAACACTAGTCTCTTCACAGGAGTTGACTAGGACTTGAGGATCAAGCTAATTAGTCCACTTGACTTAACTAAGTGGGATTAAAATCCAATTCTCATCACATCTGATAAGGATAACAAGGACAGGATTTCCGGTTCTCATACCTTGCCAAGAGATTATTTTACAGTTATTTATTTATTTTTATTGCTCGAAAATATACCTGTGCGCATTGCCCAAACTTCCAAAACCCCCAATTTACAATCTTCATAACCAATAATAAGAACATACTTCCCTGCAATTCCTTGAGAAGACGACCCGAGGTTTGAATACTCGGTTATCAATTTCAAAGGGGTTTGTTACTTGTGACAACCAAAACGTTTGTACGAAAGAATTTTTGTCGGTTTAGAGACTATATCTACAACGCGACTGTTTTTATGACATTCTTTACTGGAAAAAATCCTAACGTTAGGGCTTACTCTTCAAAATTAAGCTATTAAAATGGTTGTAAGCCTAGACTAAGTGGGTGAGTGGCCACACCAAACTTAGCATTTTAGCTAGTTCTCAGCCCATTTACTCATCATTAGTAATGCATTCATCAAGTTATAATTCCAGAATAAAAAGAAATAAAAGAGTGTAAGAGTATTCTAACTACCAAAGCTAGTATTAAACTTCCTAACCTACTATTGCAATCTAATTCTAATTGGTAATGTAACACAAATGTGATACTGAAACTTAAACTATCTAAAGAAATGAATTTTAAACTACTTCTAAGAAAAACAATAAATAAAAAAAAAGGATAAATTGTTGGGGTGCCTCCCGACTAGCGCTTCTTTATTGTCACTAGCTTGACACTCCTCCATCTTTAGTTGAGCTTGTAACTCACTCTCTGCTCCTCTAAGGAGCCTCCCAAGTAATGTTTGAGTCTATGGCCATTGATAGTAAAAGTTCTCTGAGTCTTGTCTTCCATGAGCTCTACATGACCATAGGGAAATACCTTAAGTATGATGAAGGGGCCTGACCATCGAGACTTAAGTTTCCCAGGGAAGAACTTGAGCCATGAATTGTATAGTAGCCCTTTCTGTCCTTCAGTGAACTCCCTTCTTGCTATCTTTTGATCATGCCACTTTTTTGTGTTCTCTTTGTAGATTTTTGCATTCTCATATGCTTGATTTCTAAATTCCTCCAGCTCATTGAGTTGCATTAATCTTCTTTCTCCAGCAGCTTGCTCATCATAGCTTAGCATTTTTGATGCCAGGGCATTTTGGCCAGTTTCACTGACCTTTTCTTTACTGTTTTAGGGTAGTTTCATGCATTTTCTTAGTTAATAAGCAAGTTTTGGGTAGATAATCACTTACATCTTGATTCAAGCAAACATTGTGAATTTTATATGATTTTATGAGAATTATGCATGAATTGAATGACAAATTGGATAATGCATGTCTCATAACTTGGATTAGAGCTTTGATGCACTTTATTTGCTTGATTTCAGGACAAAGGAAGCAAGGAAGAACCACATTAGTAGCCACGTTAATCTAATTAACGTGACCACTAACGTGGAATGGGATTAAACTTGCAACGTTAATGAGAAAAGTGATTGCCAATAATGCCTTCGAAACCATCATGGCTCACGTTAATTGCCACGTTAACTACATCAACGTGGTAGTTAACGTGGAGAGAAAGGGAGCTCCAGCGTTAGTAGTAAAAGTGGATACCACTAACGCTCCAAATTGGCAATTAGCTATGTTAAGAGTCACGTTACCTCAGTTAACATGAACTCTAATGTGGAAAGGAAGACAAAGCCAATGTTAGTGACACTCACCTTTGTCACTAACGTTGGACTAAGCCCAATTGGCCACGTTAAGAGACATGTTAACTACATTAACGTGAACTCTAACGTGGGAGGAGCAAGGAATCGCCAACGTTAGTGACACTCACCTTTGTCACTAACGTTGGACCAAGCCACTATGAGCCACGTTAATTGCATTAACGTGGAAACTAACAAGGAGGAAAGAAATGATGAGCCAACGTTAGTGACACTCACCTTTGTCACTAACGTTGGAGATGGCAATCACCACCACGTTAGTGGCCACGTTAAGTCAATTAACGTGAGGCACTAACGTGAGAAGGGGCGTTTGGAACGTTAGTGACAAAGGTAAGTGTCACTAACGCTCTCGAGGCTAAGGCATGCCCACGTTAAGAGCCACGTTAGTCATACTAACGTGGAATCTAACGTGAGAAAATGGGGGCTAAGAGCAACGTTATTGGCAAAGGTGAATGCCAATAACGCCTGCGATGGACCAAGAGACAACGTTAGTGGTCACATTAGTGCCACTAACGTTGAAGTTAACGTGAACCATCTTGGGCTAGGAACGTTAGTGAAAAAGGTAATTGTCACTAACGTTCTCGAACCCACATTTTCACTTAACGTTAACGCCACTAACGTCCTAGCTAAAGTCCATGCCTACTTCACACTTTCTCTGCAAGTAAAGTTGAGCCCACTGAAGATTCCAAACTGCTTCAACTCAAGATCCAAAGGCCGATATCCAAAGACTTGAAGAGCCAACTAGAAGATCAGAAGAGTAGGATATAGGAGTAGTTTTGAACTAGAAAAAGGAGCTTGGGAGGGTTTTTGGCATTGAGAACCACTCTCTATAAAATTTCTCTGCAACTTCTAGTTTTTACTTTCAGAATGTATTTTCCATCTTTGTTTTGCATTCCCAGAGCTATGAACAACTAAACCCCTTTCATTGGGTTAGGGAGCTCTGTTGTAATTTGATGGATCAATAATAGTTTTCATTATTCTTCTTCTTTCTTTTCTCTTGATTTTACTAGAAAGCTTTTAATCTTCATCACATTGGGTAGTTATCTTGGAAAAGAAGCTATTCATACTTGGATCTCTTCGGAACCTTGGAAGAGGAATGAAGGGATCATGCTAGAAATGCTTTCTCATGTTGGACCAAATTGGGGTTTGGACGAATATGGTGACATATAATTCTCCCAATACTTTGATTTGGAAATACATGTGGTATAATCAGTGACCATACTTCATCTCTTCTCATGAGCAATTAGACCAAGGAATTAGCTATTGATCAAGATTTGAGAGATTGAATTACCAAGGAATTCGAATTCAATCACTTAAGATTTCCAAGGAGATCAATGAATGCATTGATTGAGGAATAGATGAAAATGAACTTGATCTGGAGAATGCAACATCTCCTGAGCCCAATGAATTCCCCATTTCTGATGTTACCCATTCTCTTTACTTTCTGCCATTTACTTTTATGTTCGTCTTCCCCATTTCCCATTTAAGATTCTGCAATTTATTTTCTGTCATTTATATTCAGTTCTTTATTTCCAGCATCTACAATTTCTGCTATTTACTTTCCCGCCATTTAATTTTCTGCAACTCTCAAATCAACTTCTGCTTAGCTTAACTAGAACATTCCTTCAATTAAAGTTGCTTGAACAATCAATCCCTGTGGGATTCGACCTCACTCTATTGTGAGTTTTTACTTGACGACAATTCGGTATACTTGCTGAGGGAAAATTATTGAGAGACAAGTTTCCGTGCATCAAGTTTATGGCTCCATTGCCGGGGATTGATTTTGTATCAACAATGATTAAATTAGTGGATAACTAGATTGAGCATTTTTTTTTCTTTTGTTTTATTTAATTTCATTTGAGTGATTTACTTTCAGTTGAAGTTATTTTCTTTCCTTTACCCATTACCCATTTGTAGTGTTCTCTTATTTGTTACAATTCAGTTCACTAACCCACTAACTGTTTGATATATTGCATCACTCACACTAACAACATTTTTGACAAGAATACTTCCTGCATTCATCTCTTTCTTGCTTGTGCCTTGTTGTTTGTATTACAGGTAGAAGAAGCGGGGCTTCAACTTCCTTTGATTCTGAACCTGAGAGAACCTTCCTTAGACTAAGGAGGGAAGCAAGAGAAAAGAAAATCGTTAGTGCTGAGGAAGAGGAGGAGTATTTTGAACCAGACATGGATGAGAATATGGAGAACCATCATAAAGAAGAGGCTCACAACCATGGCAGAGAAGTTCCAGTGCATCATGCGGGACAAGACAGAAGGGTTCTGGGATCTTACATAAATCCAAACCCAGGAAACTGTGGAAGTAGCATCCAAAAGCCAACCGTATGTGCCAATAACTTTGAACTAAAGCCACAGCTCATCACCCTCGTTCAGAACAACTGTTCATTCGGAGGAAGTGTCCAAGAAGACCCCAATCAACATCTCACCACATTCTTGAGGATATGTGATACTGTGAAGTCTAATGGTGTTCATCCTGACACCTACAGATTGCTTCTGTTTCCATTCTCACTCAAGGACAAAGTATTTAAATGGCTAGAATCCTTCCCGAAGGAGAGTTTAACAACCTGGGAAGATGTGGTGAACAAATTCTTGGCAAGATTCTATCCTCCTCAAAGGATCAACAGGTTGAGAGCTGAGGTACAAACCTTCAGGCAACAAGATGGTGAAACTCTCTATGAAGCATGGGAGAGGTTTAAGGACTTGACAAGAAGGTGCCCGCCAGATATGTTCAATTAATGGGTGCAGTTACACATTTTCTATGAAGGTCTTTCTTATGAATCAAAGAAGGCAGTAGACCACTCATTCGGGGGATCTCTGAACAAGAAGAAGACCATTGAAGAAGCCATAGATGTCATTGAGACTGTAGCTGAGAATGACTACTTCTATGCTTCTGAAAGAGGAAACACTAGAGGAGTAATGGAGCTGAACAACGTGGATGCACTGCTGGCCCAAAACAAGATGATCACCAAGCAGTTGGCTGACCTTACCAAGAAGATGGAGAGGAATCAAGTAGCAGCAATCACTGCCTCATCATCAGCTCAAGAAGGAGTGAATACAGAGGCAGAGGGTGATCAGGAACAAGCCAACTAAATTGGAAATTCATCTAGGCAAAACCATGATCCTTACTCCAAAACTTACAATCCTGGTTGGAGGAACCACCCAAACTTTGGGTGGGGAAATTAACAAGATCAAGGTCAAGATCAGAGACGTCACAACCCCAACAACAATGCAGCTTATCAATATTCCACACAGAGATCATATCAGCACCCACCTAACAACACATCTCAACATCTATACCAAAGCCAAAATGGCCATTCTCATCCCTCCAATCTCAACTCACCATTATCGGAAGATAGACTCTCAAGGATTGAGACCCTACTTGAAGGCATATGTAAGGAACTCTAAGAGAACAAGGTGTTCAAGGAGGAGGTGCGAGCTAATATCAAAAACCAGGGAGACACCATTAAGAGGCTAGAATTTCAAGTGGGATACCTCTCTGAGAGGATTCCCAAACCTACTGACAGCTTCCCAAGTGACACAGAGAAAAACCCGAGAGGAGAAGCAAAGAAAGTAAGATGGGAAGACTGCAAGATGGTCACTAAAAGTGGTAAGGGGACTAAGGAAGAGCTGAACAAACACTTCGAACACTCTGGAGATACTTCAGCAGAGAAGCAAGAAGAGGATCACCAAGAAACCAAAATTTCATAGAAGAAAATGCTGAAACTCTATGCACCTTTTCCCCAAAGACTCAACGGTGGTGTGGAAAAGAGAATATACTCAAAGTTCCTTGATATGTTTGCATCTCTCCATGTAAACATACCATTCATCAAGACTCTCCAACAAATGCCCTCGTACATTAAGTATATGAAAGAGCTGCAGACCAGGAAAAGCTCACTCAAAGGAGGACAAACAATAGTGATGAATAAGGAGTGCAGTGCACTCATTCAACTAAAGTTGCCTACAAAAATGAAGGAACCAGGGAGTTTTCACATCCCCTGTGCCATAGGAGAAACAATGTTTGACAAAGGACTATGTGACCTGGGAGCAAGCATCAACTTAATGCCTTTATCCCTTATGAAAAAGCTACAGATCAATGAGCTAATGCCCACAGACGTAGTCATCAGGCTGGCTGACAAAACTCAAAAACAAGCAGTAGGAGTGGTTGAAAACGTGTTGGTAAAGGTTGGGAACTACTTCCTTCCCACAGACTTTGTCATATTGGAAATGGAAGAGAGTCACCTTCACCCAATCATATTGGGAAGACCATTCCTAGCTACAGCCCGAGCGCTTATAGATGTGGAGCGAGGAGAGCTAATACTGAGGATACATGATGAACAACTTACTTTCAATATCTTCAAACCCTCACAAGAAGCAGATCAAGAAAACAAGGAACCAAAGGAAGATCCCAACAAAGCATTGGTGGAAGAAACAAGCACTGAAGCACAAACTGTACACCTGGGAATTCCTTTGGTTGCTGAGCAAAATAGTCAGGAGGTGTCACAGCTAAAAGAGAACCAAGAGGAGCCTAAACCATCAGAGTCATATGAGACCAGCAACAAAATTTCATTGGAAAAAGAGGCCACAAAGAGCAGGGCAACAGTAAAAGAAACAAAGAAGAAGGCACCAAGGAGGTGGAGGAACAAAAAGATTCCTACAGAGGATTTCTCTCCAGGGGATAAAGTGATCTCAGCTTATTTCCCAGTTATCCCATCTCATCTCCCCACCATCCCATCTCAGCTACCTAAAGTTTTCACCATCAACAGAATCCTCTCCTTAAAGCATGTGGATATTCTTGATGAAGCCAATGGAGATAGGTTTACTGCGAGGGGAGAAGATCTGAAGCATTACCAACCACCCTGACAAAGTCAGAATGTCAAGCTAGTGATGCTAAAGAAGCGCTTCATAGGAGGCAACCCATGTTTTATATGCTTTTAAAGTAGTTAATAACGCAAGGCTCATGAATTCCAAATCAACTTTGACACATACTTGAATGAATCTTTTTATGCAGCACATAGTGAAGAACAAGTTTGGTGTTCAAGGAACACTAAGAGGACATAAAAATCATGTCACTCTTAGCACCTTGAACAAATCTTTTTACACCACAGTGCTACAAACTAAGTTTAGTGTCACCAATGTTGCATACATGGACAGTTAATTAGTCAGTTGGTTTGTATTCATGAATAAGCACTTACCATTTAGAAACAAAAATTTTAAAAAGTAGTTATTCTTTCCTTTTAAATTTTGCCGCCACTATCCACAAATTTATTAATCACATTTCTTTTATTGTGTAGGAGAATTGATGGGACAACTGAAGGAGGAGGTTTCGGCCATTTCAAAAGGAGGGGACTATACACATGTGTCAAAGGGGAATGTATTGGGAAATGTTGCCATGCAACATTGGAAGAAGAACACGCTTGGAAACTGAACCAACCCCATCATAAAAGTTATGATCCCTGTGCCCATCCCATGCTAAACCCCATCCGTTCATCATAGGCCTACACATTCAATCCACACTTTTCATTTACTCACCACTTCCCTATATAAGAGGTCCTTATTCTATACTCCTTTCACATTCCAATTTTCATCCTTTACACTTCCCACTTTCGGCACCCAACTCCTTTTACCCCATCAAAGACACACTCCCCACCCTCACATATCAACTCCTACTCATGGCATCATCGAGCTCCAAGAGGCAAAAGAGGAAGGAACCGGTGGAGAGCATCCCTTTCGATGAAGGGAGATTCAAAACTGCATTCCATGAACTCGAATTTGAACGGATAAAGCTCAAAAAGATATTGCCTGAGTTAACATTCCAGTTCAACGAGGATGAGTGCCCACAGATTCGAGAGAAGATTGAACAAAGGGGTTGGCAAAAGCTCACGAACCCAGAAGCAAAGATAAATGCAAACTTCATCAAAGAGTTCTATGCAAATGTGGTCAGAGAAGACAAAACCAAGGCCCCCACCTTCTAAAGTTATGTGAGAGGAACAGAGGTGGACTTTAGCCCCAATACCATAACAAGGATTCTTCAGCTGAAATCGCCACATTTTGATGAGCCCAGTTATCATGTAAGAATAAGTAATGGCCCCGACAATGATGAACTTGAAGAAATTGTGAACGATATGTGTGTTATAGGATCAGACTGGGAAAGGTATTCGGATAGGAGACCCCGGTTCATCAGAAGAGGAGACCTCATCCCGGAAGCCAAGGGATGGTTTAAGCTCGTGAAGAGATCTATCCTCCCAGCCGCGAACAATTCTGAGGTTAACACTACCCGAGCTACTATGGTACATTGCTTAATAAAGGGTGGAGGCATCAATGTGTACGAAATTATAGCTGAGGGGATTCAAGAGTCAGCCGAGAAGAATGATCCGGGTGCTAGACTTTGGTACCCCAACACCATCCTTAGACTGTGTATGAAAGCCAAGGTAGTCTTCGAGGACAGCAATCCAAATTGGGTAAACCCTGGGAGGTTAGTTACGCTACAGCGTATAACTTATGTCGCACCCACCCAACAACAAAGAAGGCCTCAAATAGGAAAAAGAACATCACAAGAAGGACCTCACTGAGAAGAATCTCATCAAGAAGAATACCAGCAAGAAGAGTACTATGATCCAACCAACATAAACTTGAGTCACATTCACGGAGCCATTGAGGAGCTAGCAAGGAGTTATATGGAGGGACAAGAACAACAACTGCACATTCAAGCCCAAAGGATAGATCGTCAAGAAGAACTCCTTTCTAATTGGATGAATCAACAAGGGGAGTGGCAGAAACAGCAAATGGAACACTACTCCCAACTCACTCAAGCCATCAATCAAGTGACTGAAAGGCAAGAGCGTCAAGACAAATGCCTTCAAGAACTCAACCAACGTCAGCTAGCTCAGATGAAGGCATTCAATGAGTTCAGCGTGCTTAATGAAGGACAGAAACTACATAGGGAAGAGTTTAACATAAACACTCAAGCCAAGTTGAACTATATGTCTGGGCATATGCATAATCTGTACTCTACAATCCCTAGGTATGATGCAATCCAAAAAGATCTAACAGAACAAGAGGAAAGGAAGGTGAAACAGCAGAAGGAAACATTGAAAAAGAAGATGGAAGACGCTGGCTTCTGGAAAAAGCTGATTAGAAAAAGCAAGGGAGGTGGGGGTTCAAGCAATCACGAAAAACACAAAGAGGACAAACAAGAGAAAGAGCATGAGCACCCCCGTGAGTAAAAGGTGGTGGAGTTCCCTCTTTGTCCCATCTTTTTTAAGTTTTAAATAAGGAAAATCATGTATGAAAAGAACATGTTTCCATGGTAGTTTAGGATTTTAAATTCTGCCTTTATGTTTTCATTGCTTAGGTCTATGCTTGGTAGTCTAATGTCACTACTGCATTTTCACCTTGCTTACTTGTATGCTTGTCCTTTAAGTCAAATAAAAAGAGATGTTATGAAAGACCATAGTGATGTTCAAATTGTGGAGTAAGTTCTTAAGCTTGTGGTATAGTAATTACTTAGCTAAGTTGGTTCACCAACAAGGTAGGAAGGTAACTATCTGTCCTGAATCATATGCTTGAAACACACCCCATGAGACTAGCTAAACAACAAGATCCTAATAAGAAAAGGGGAAAGAAAAAAAAAATGAAAGTTGAGAAATAAAGGAAAAGAGTAAGAAATAAGGCTAGGCACCAAAGGGTTGAATCTTAAGGAATGTGTCTGTGGTGCTCCTGTGCAAAGGATATACTTGGATGAATAAGCTCTCAGGGGTGCCTTATCACTTGGTAACTTGGGTTAACTAACCCGGGATTATCAGCTGAAAGTCCACTATCAAGAGTAACCCTTACTACAGAGCACTTAGTAACCCAAAGAGGTGTTGGACACCAAGGTCTCAAGAATAAAAATAACAAACCATGTGCCTGTGGTGTGAATGTATGGGGGAAAGAGAGTTGAGGGAGTAAGTCCTTAGGGGTGTCTTAACACCTAGCACCTTGAACCAACTGGTTCGGGAGTACTGGCTGAAAGCTTATATTAAAGAGTCGCCCCCTTACAGAGCACCTAGTCTAAAGAACAAAATCCAACCCTGAAAAGACAAAGGGATCAATGAATAAAAGTCTCATAGGGTGTAATCAAGTGAGTATTCCAGGGCATGGTAAAGGTCTGAAAGCCAATGAAGGAATGAACCTAAGTTGCTATGCAAGAAACCCCATAAAACCAAGGACATGACTTCCACAATAATGACTCATTTCTCTTGTCAGTTCATTCATCATTCTCACGTTCCAGTACTTGCTTAGGGACAAGCAAGCTTTAAGTTTGGTGTTGTGATACCAGAGCATTTTGGCCAGTTTCGCTGACCTTTGCTTTACTGTTTTAGGATAGTTTCATGCATTTTCTTAGTTAATAAGCAAGTTTTGGGTAGATAATCACTTACATCTTGATTAAAGCAAACATTGTGAATTTTATATGATTTTATGAGAATTATGCATGAATTGAATGACAAATTGGATAATGCATGTCTCATAACTTGGATTAGAGTTTTGATGCACTTTATTTGCTTGATTTCAGGACAAAGGAAGCAAGGAAGAACCACATTAGCAGCCACATTAATCTAATTAACGTGACCACTAACGTGGAATGGGAATAAACTTACAACGTTAATAAGAAAAGTGATTGCCAATAACGCCTTCGAAACCATCATGGCTCACGTTAATTGCCACGTTAACTACATCAACGTGGTAGTTAACGTGGAGAGCAAGGGAGCTCCAGCGTTAGTGGTAAAAGTGGATACCACTAACGCTCCAAATTGGCAATTACCCACATTAAGAGTCACGTTAACTCAGTTAACGTGAACTCTAACGTGGAAAGGAAGACAAAGAAAACGTTAGTGACACTCACATTTGTCACTAACGTTGGACTAAGCCCAATTGGCCACGTTAAGAGTCACGTTAACTACATTAACGTGAACTCTAACGTGGGAGGAGCAAGGAATCGCCAATGTTAGTGACACTCACCTTTGTCACTAACGTTGGACCAAGCCACTATGAGCCACGTTAATTGCATTAACGTGGAAACTAACGAGGAGGAAAGAAATGATGAGCCAACGTTAGTGACACTCACCTTTGTCACTAACGTTGGAGATGGCAATCACCACCACGTTAGTGGCCACGTTAAGTCAATTAACGTGAGGCACTAACGTGAGAAGGGGCGTTTGGAACGTTAGTGACAAAGGTAAGTGTCACTAACGCTCTCGAGGCTAAGGCATGCCCACGTTAAAAGCCACGTTAGTCATACTAACGTGGAATCTTTGAGAAAAGGGGGGCTAAGAGCAACGTTATTGGCAAAGGTGAACGCCAATAACATCTGCGATGGACCAAGAGGCAATCATCTTGGGCTAGGAACGTTAGTGAAAAAGGTGATTGTCACTAACATTCTCGAACCCACATTTTCACTTAACGTTAACGCCACTAATGTCCTAGCTAAAGTCCATGCCTACTTCACATTTTCTCTGCAAGTAAAGCTGAGCCCACTGAAGATTCCAAACTGGTTCAACTAAAGATCCAAAGGCCCATATCCAAAGACTTGAAGAGCCAACTAGAAGATCAGAAGAGTAGGATATATAGGAGTAGTTTTGAACTAGAAAAAGGAGCTTGGAAGGGTTTTTGGCATTGAGAACCACTCTCTGTAAAATTTCTCTGCAACTTCAAGTTTTTACTTTCAGAATGTATTTTCCATCTTTGTTTTCCATTCCCAGAGCTATGAACAACTAAACCCCTTTCATTGGGTTAGGGAGCTCTATTGTAATTTGATGGATCAATAATAGTTTTCATTATTCGTCTTCTTTTTTTTCTCTTGATTTTACTAGAAAGCTTTCAATCTTCATCCAATTGGGTAGTTATCTTGGAAAAGAAGCTATTCATACTTGGATCTTTTTGGAACCTTGGAAGAGGAATGAAGGGATCATGCTAGAAATGCTTTCTCATGTTGGACCAAATTGGGGTTTGGACAAATATGGTGACATATAATTCTCCCAATACTTTGATTTGGAAATACATGTGGTATATCAGTGACCATACTTCATCTCTCCTCATGAGCAATTAGACCAAGGAATTGGCTATTGATCAAGATTTGAGAGATTGAATTACCAAGGAATTGGAATTCAATCACTTAAGATTGCCAAGGAGATCAATGAATGCATTGATTGAGGAAGAGATGAAAATGAACTTGATCCGGAGAACGCAAAATCTCCTGAGCCCAATGAATTCCCCATTTCTGATCTTATCCATTCTCGTTACTTTCTGCCATTTACTTTTATGTTCGTCTTCCCCATTTCCCATTTAAGATTCTGCAATTTATTTTCTGTCATTTATATTCAGTACTTTATTTCCAGCATCTACAATTTCTGCTATTTACTTTCCCGCCATTTAATTTTCTGCAACTCTCAAATCAACTTCTGCTTAGCTCAACTAGAACATTCCTCCAATTAAAGTTGCTTGACCAATCAATCCCTGTGGGATTCGACCTCACTCTATTGTGAGTTTTTACTTGACGACAATTCGGTATACTTGCCGAGGGAAAATTGTTGAGAGACAAGTTTCCGTGCATCAATTTTTAGAGCCCAAAAAGCTCTATGCTCAAGCTCAACTGGTAAGTGACAAGCCTTACCATATACCAGTTGGTATAGAGACATCCCAATGGGTGTCTTGTAGGCTGTCCTGTAGGCCCGTAATGCATCATCTAGCTTCTTAGACCAATCCTTTCTTGAGCTTTGATAAACCACTATTTTATGGTTTATAATGTGTTTAATTGTGTGGTTTTATCATGATCTTTACCCACTTATTCATGTGATTAGCATGCATTTATATTTCCTTCCTAAAATTATCACATGATTAAAAACTTGCTTCCTAAGAGACTTTTAATTACGCATTTTAATTCTCCTTTATTCCATTCGATGCCGTAATCTTTGTGTTAATTGTTTCAGGCTGTATAGGGCATGAATGAGTTGGAGATTAGAAAGGAAGCTTGCAAAAATGGAAGGAACACAAGAAATTGAGGAGATGACCAGCGAGAAGTGACGCAGCCGCATGGCTCACGTGACCGCGCGAAAGAGAGGAAATCGCAGTGAGGCGGCCGCATGGTTCACGCAACCGTGCGGATTGGAATAGCACAAGTGACATAGAGGCGTGGACGATGCGCCCACGTGGAAAAGCAAAACGCCGAATGACGCGGCCGCATGAATGACGCGATCGCGTGACGTGCGCGATCTGCATAATCTACAAAATCGCTGGGGGCGATTTTGGGCCCTGTTTTGACCCAGTTTTCGGCCCGAAAAAGCAGACTAGAGCCAGAGGACATGCAGAAACCAACAACAACATTCATTCTACACAGTTTTAGTTTTAGATCTAGTTTTTACTCCTCCTCTAGGTTTTTCTCTCTACACATTCATATTCCTTAGGATTTTATTTTGCTCTTTGCATTGAGATATTGAGAAGAGTTATTACCTCATCAAGACTTCGTCATTCTAGTTCATTTTCTTTACTTGGCTTTACTCTTCCATGTCCTTTAATTTACTCAATTTTACTATTGGATTATTTTAGAATTTATTAATACAAGAGTTACTTTTATTTTTAATTGATTCCTTTGAGTTTTATTTATCATGTCTTTCTTTAATTCTCTTTTCTATGTTATGAATTCCACATTCACAATGAGCGAGTAGTTCCCTAACTTGATGGGGAGTTGATTGAAAGGAACCCTTGAGTTGGAATACTCAAAGGAGAAATTGTAATTGGGTTTATTGTTAGATTGCTCTCTAGTCACTAACGCCAGTCCTTCCAAGTAAGCGGATTGGGACTTGTGAATAGAAACAACATTCCAACTTGTTTGACTTTCCCTTACCTAGTAAGGGATAACTAAATAGAACAACCTTCAATTATCAATTAATCTTGAGAGTACTGCAACAAGAATAGGGCTTCCAACTAATCTACTCCCAGTCAAGGCTTTTATTTAAATTACTTAATTTCTCTAATTCAATTTCCTGTTTATTCAACTCAAACTCTTTTTGAAAACATCTGATTAATAAAATAGCACACCTTTCTGCAACTCGTTAGGAGACGACTTGGGATTCATACTCCCAGTATTTTAATTTTAATTTTTGTCACAACCCTTCTAAATTGATAAGTGGATTTCTGGTTGGTTAAGAACTATACTTGCAACGCATATCTTATAACAATTCTTAATTCGCCAATTTCTACCACGTCAATTTTTGGCGCCATTGCCGGGGAGTTATAATAGAGTGCTAAAGTTATTAATTGGAATTTATTTATTTACATTTTATTTTATCTTGCTACTATGAGCTGCTTGTTTCTTCCGCTAGATGACGCGTTCACTTCCTTATCCAAGCTTGCCAGTATTCGATCCTGAGATTGAAAGAACTAATTCACGAATAAGGCAAGCTCGGCGTCGGTTAGTCCTCTCAGAGGGCGGATCTGAAACGTCATTTGAGGAAGAAACCAGCCCCCGTTCTACTGATTCGGTTGATTTACATGTAGGTGACATGGCAGCACCTAGGAGAGTTACTATCTAGGAGGCTGGAGCCCCTGATTTTACAATGCAACCGTTTCAAGCGCATCACTCAACGGTGGCTACAGAATTTGAAATAAAGACTGCACTGCTCAATTTGATGCCCAAGTTTCATGGCTTACCTGCTCAAGAGCCTATCAAGCACCTGAGAGATTTTCAAGTAGCCTGTTATACTGTCAGGCATGATGGTGCAGATGAAACTTCAATTTTGCTGAAAGCTTTCCCGTTTTCTCTTGAGGGAATGGCAAGAGAGTGGTACTACACTCAACCCGCAGCAACTGTATCCGACTAGGATACACTTAGAAGAGAATTCCTGGAAAAATTCTTTCCAGCTGAAGTTACTGATAAACTGAGGAAAGATATTTCCATGATTGTTCATGACGAATCTGAGACTCTCTATGAATAGTGGAAGCGCTTCAATAATCTTCTGGAAGTATGCCCCCACCATATGATTGACAAGATAGTGTTACTCGGTTACGTCACACAGGGCATGAGGCCCCATGATAAGACCACATTGGAAAGTGCTAGCAATGGGTCTATGAAAAAGTACAAGACCACTGATGAGGCATGGCAATTAATCAGCGACTTAGCTAAATCCACTCGGAATCACAGGCAGAAACAAGGCCGTTTAAAAGCCATTGCAGAAGTATCCTCTAGCAGAGAGACTGCTGCTCTAACTCAGCGTATTTGTGAAATGACCAACTTGCTGAAGCAGATGCAATTGAATCAACAACAAGTTCAGCAAGCTCAACCTTCTCTACCACAGCAAAGTCAACAGTTAGTCCCACAGAGAGTTTGCGGAGTCTGTGCTGATTATAGCCATTATACTGATGAATGTCCGCAGCTCTAGCAGGAAGACAACACCGTGGCAGCCACTCATAACTTCTATGACCGCCCCAACCAAGGGTACAATCAAGGTGGCAATTATAGCCATGGATGGCAGGACAATTCTAACCAGAATTGGAGGGACAACAACAATAGAGGAGGCAGAGACAATCAAGGAAATCAGAGGTGGAATAATAATAACAATAGGCAGCAGAACCAGAACCAGCCCTACAGAGCACCTCACCTGAGGCAATCCCAAGGACCACAGAATACCCAACAGCAGACCTCTCAAATTACTTATCCTTCCTCATCTTCTAATGATGACTTACTACAATCTATTGATCGGAGTCAACAGACTATGGAAAATAACCTTTATGCTACACTAAATTGTCTGAACTCTACTTTGCAAGCTCTTGTCTCACAGATTGGAGCAATGAATAACTCCAATAACCAACCCTTGAGCTCCAATGGAATCCCCTTTCAACCATTACCCAATCCAAAGGGTGGCATTAATGCCATCACCCTAAGGTCCATAACCACACTACAGGAGAGGAATCAGGAGGAGCCAAGCCCACCAAAAAATGCCTCAGCTGAAGAGGTAGTGGAAATAGAAGATGTTGAAGAGGAAGAGGACATACAGGATATAGCTGAAAAAGAAGAAATTCAGCCACAGGAGGAAGCACCACAGGGTGCAGATACTACAGAAGACACCACTCCTATTCCATTTCCACAACTTGCAAGGAAGCCCAGGAAGCAGCTGGAACCTGATCCCAAAATGGTAGAGATATTCAAAAAGGTTGAGGTAACTGTTCCTCTTTTTGATTTTATTCAACAGGTACCTAAATATGCAAAGTTTTTAAAAGATTTATGTATACATAAAGACAAAATTAATGAATTAGAAACTATTCCTTTAGGTAGTTCCATATCTGCTTTAATGGGAGGTTTACCTGAAAAGTGTAGTGACCCAGGTCCATGTATGGTTAATTGTATTATTGGTGGTGTAGTATTTTCTGACTGCATGTGTGAGTATAATGCCTTTGTCTATATATGATATTTTGAAGCTCCCTCCCTTAAAAAGGTCGGCAGCTCATTTTGTGTTAGCAGATAAAAGCATTATTACAGTGGCCAGAGTTGCTGAAGATGTATTAGTGGGCATTAAGGGGCTCACGTTTCCCACTGATTTTTATATCCTGGAGATGCCCCAAAATGACTCAGAGAAGCCATCATCAATCCTACTCGGAAGACCATTCCTGAAGACCTCGAAGTTCAAATTAGATGCTTTTTCAGGAACATACTCTTTTGAAATAGATGGCCGAGTAGTAATCTTCAATCTGAATGGAGTTATAAAGCATCCTCCGGAGGATTATTCTATCCTCCAGTGTGACATTATAGATGAAACCGTGGCTGAAGTTCACCAGGAGGAATTTGAAGAGAAGTACATTGGACAAGGTCCAAGTGTGGGGACATTCTCAGAGGACAATGACAGTGCTTTACCATTGTTGCCAGCTCCAGACAACCCAGAGCCTAACCATGATCAGAAGTTAGGATTAAAACCCCTTCCTCCACACCTCAAATATGCTTACCTTGAAGACGAGCAGAAGTTTCCAATTATCATTGCAAGGGAACTCACTTCTCAACAGGAAGAGCAGTTACTTAGTGTGCTGAGGAAGCACAAGAAGGCAATTGGTTGGAGTTTGGCAGACATAGTAGGCATCAACCCTCAAGTCTGTGAGCATAGGATATTTTTAGAAGAGGGAGCAAGACCTCTCCGTCAACCCCAGAGAAGACTGAACCCCACTATCTTAGAGGTTGTCAAGAAGGAAGTGACCAGACTACTGGAGGCAGACATCATCTACCCCATTTCAGACAGTGAATGGGTAAATGATGAGCGGATAATTTATATGCTTTTTGGCATTATTTTTAGTATATTTTAGTCAGTTTTTATTATGTTTTTATTAGTTTTTAAATAAAAATTACTTTTCTGGACTTTACTATGATTTTGTGTCTTTTTCTGTGATTTCAGGTATTTTCTGGCTGAAATTGAGGGACTTGAGCAAAAATCTTATTCAGAGGCTGAAAAAGGACTGCAGATGCTGTTGGATTCTGACCTCCCTGCACTCAAAGTGGATTTTCTGGAGCTATAGAAATCCAATTGGCGCGCTCTCAATTGCGTTGGAAAGTAGACATCCTGGGCTTTCCAGCAATATATAATAGTCCATACTTTGCCGGAGATTTGATGGCCCAAACAGGCGTTCTAAGTCAGCTCAAGAATTCTGGCGTTTAACGCCAGAACTGGCATAAAAACTGGAGTTAAACGCCCAAACTGGCACAAAAGCTGGCGTTTAACTCCAAGAAAAGTCTCTACATATGAAAGCTTCATTGCTCAGCCCAAGCACACACCAAGTGGGCCCCGGAAGTGGATTTTTACACTAAACACCCTAGCTTACTCATTTTCTGTAACCCTAGGTCACCAGTTTACTATGAAAACTACTTTTAGTGATTCATCTTGTACCTCATGACACTTTACACGTTTCATATTGTATTCTCTACGGCATGAGTCTCTAAACTCCATTGTTTGGGGTGAGGAGCTCTGCTGTTCTTCATGAATTAATGCAATTACTACTGTTTTCCATTCTATCACGCTTACTTCTATTCTAAGATATTCATTCGCACTTCAACCTGATGAATGTGATGATCCGTGACAATCATCATCATTCTCACCTATGAACACGTTCCTGACAACCACCTCCGTTCTACATGCAATCAAGCTTGAATGTGTATCTCTTGGGTTTCTAATCTAAGATTGGAACCTTCGTGGTATAGGCTAGAATTATTGGCGGTCATTCCTGAGATCCGAAACGTCTAAACCTTGTCTGTGGTATTCTAAGTAGGATCTGGGAAGGGATGACTGTGATGAGCTTCAAACTCGTGAGTGTTGGGCGTAGTGACAGATGCAAAAGGATCAATGGATCCTATTCCGACATGATCGAGAACCCACAGATGATTAGCCGTGCGGTGACAGCGCATTTGGAACATTTTCACTGAGAGGACGGGAAGTAGCCATTGACAATGGTGATGCCCAACATAAAGCTTGCCATGGAAGGAGCCTTGCGTGCATGAAGAAGAAGATAGTAGGAAAGCAGAGATTCAGAAGACAAAGCATCTCCAAAGCCTCAACCTGTTCTTCATTACTGCATAACAAGTATTTATTTCATGTTCTTTTACTTTTTACAATCAAATCTGAGAATTATTGATATCCTGACTAAGAGTTACAAGATAACCATAGCTTGCTTCAAGCTGACAATCTCCGTGGGATCGACCCTTACTCACGTAAGGTATTACTTGGACGACCCAGTGCACTTGCTGGTTAGTTGTGCGGATTTGCAAAAGTGTGATTGTAATTTCGTGCACCAAGTTTTTGGCGCTGTTGCTGGGGATTGTTCAAGTTTGGACAACTGACGGTTTATCTTGTTGCTTAGATTAGGAATATTTTATTTTTGTTAGTTTAGAGTCTTTTATTTGAGTTTAGTTTCATATTTTAAGTTTGGTGTCAATTGCATGCTTTTACTCTCTTTTAATTTTTTCGAATTTGCATGTTCTTAGTCTTTCTTGATCTTTAAAAATTCTAAGTTTGGTGTCTTCTTTGTTTTTCCTTTAATTTTTCGAAAATATTGTGCTTGATTTTCTAAAAATTTTAAGTTTGGTGTCCCTTGTGCTTTTATCTACTTAAAAATTTTTCAAAAATTGTTCTTGGTTTTCATCTTGACATTCAAAGTGTTCTTGTTTGTTCTCTGTGTTTTGATCTAAAATTTCTAAGTTTAGTGTCATTTTGTTGTTTTTCTCTTTCCACATTAAAATTCAAAAATAAAAAAATATCCTTTCCTTATTTTACTCATAAATTTCGAAATTTTGCATTAATTTAGTCAAAGATTTTCAAAATCATATCTTTTTTTTTAGTCAAGTCAATATTCTAATTTAAAAAATTGATCTTTTCAAATCTTTTTCAAAAATCAAATCTTTTTAATTTCTTCAATCATATCTTTTCATTCATATCTTTTTTTTATTTGCAATCATATCTTCTCAATCATATCTTTTTCAAAATAATTTTCAATCATATCTTTTTAATTGCTAATTTCAAAATCTTTTTAATTAATTAATTAATTTAGTTTTCAATTTGCTTTTATTTTATTTCCTTTTTGTTTTCGAAACTTTATTTTATTTTCCATTTATTTTACTTTATTTTATTCGGTTAATTTTAATTAAAATAAAATAAAAACAAAAATATATTTTATTTGCAACCCACATCATCTCCCTTTCTCCATCATGGACCTAAGTGGAAGTGAACAGTCCAGAAGGACTCTGGGGTCATATGCTAACCCCATTACAGCTGCATATGGGAGTTGCATCTGTATACCTCCCATCAAAGCAAGCAGCTTTGAGCTAAATCCTCAGCTCATTATCATGGTGCAGCAAAATTTCCAGTATTCCAGTCTTCCACAGGAAGAACCCACTGAGTTTCTGGCACAACTCTTACAAATTGCTGACACAGTACGTGATAAAGAAGTGGATCAGGATGTCTACAGATTATTATTGTTTCCATTTGCTGTAAAAGATCAAGCTAAGAGGTGGTTAAATAACCAACCCACATCAAGCATAAAAACATGGAGACAATTAACAGACAAATTCCTGAATCAATTTTACCCTCCAAAAAGGATGACACAGCTAAGGCTGGACATCAAAGGCTTTAAACAAGAGGATCATGAATCTCTTTATAATACCTGGGAAAGGTACAGAAGGATGCTAAGAAAATGCCCCTCTGAAATGTTTTCAGAGTGGGTACAGTTAGACATCTTCTACTATGGACTTACAGAAAAAGTTCAGATGTCTCTAGACCACTCAGTTGGTGGATCTATACACATGAGAAAAATAATTGAAGAGGCTCAAGAACTCATAGATACAGTTGCTAGAAATCAACATATGTACCCAAACAGTGAGCCCTCCAGAAAAGAAGAGGCTATGGAAGTAACTACTGATCCCAATCCTCAAGAACAGATTGTTGAACTTAATCAGCAATTACTCCTTATGATAAAAAAATTAGCAAAATTCAAAGAGATGCTCCAAGACACTAAAAATGCTAACAAGAATATAGAAGCACAATTGAATCAGACAAGACAGTAGCTATCTAAACAGATAACAGAAGAATGCCAAGCTATCCAACTAAGGAGCGGGAAGACATTGAATAACTCAGCTCAAAATAGCAAAAAGTCAAGAAGGGAACAAATGACTGAGGATGACTAAACCACTACCCAAGATCCCTCTGAGGACATCAAGAGCCCAGAGAGGAATAACTCTGGCGTTCAAACGCCAGAAAAGGGAGAAAAGTTGGCGTTAAACGCCCATTCCTTGCCCAGTTCTGGCGTTCAAACGCCAGAAAAAGGTGGGAAGCTGGCGTTAAACGCCCATCCAGCACCCAATCCTGGCGTTCAAATGCCAATGAAGGATCAGACACCTGCAAGTGCTGATAGTAACCCCTCTAAGAAGGCTTCTCCAACCACTTCTGTAGGGAATAAACCTGTAGCAACTAAGGTTGAAGAATATAAAGCCAAGATGCCTTATCCTCAGAAGCTCCGCCAAGCAGAACAGGATAAACAATTTGCCCGCTTTGCAGACTATCTCAGGACTCTTGAAATAAAGATCCCGTTTGCAGAGGCACTTGAGCAAATACCCTCTTATGCTAAGTTCTTGAAAGAGATCTTAAGTCATAAGAAGAATTGGAGAGAAACTAAAAAAGTGTTTCTCACTGAAGAATGCAGTGCAGTCATGCTGAAAAGCTTACCAGAGAAGCTTCAAGATCCAGGGAGCTTTATGATACCATGCACAATAGAGGGTGCTTGTACTAAGACAGCTCTATGTGACCTAGGAGCAAGTATCAATCTAATACCTGCATCCACCATCAGAAAGCTTGGCTTGACTGAAGAGGTCAAACCAACCCGGATATGTCTTCAACTTGCTGATGGCTCCATTAAATACCCATCAGGCATAATTGAGGACATGATTGTCAAGGTTGGGCCATTTGCCTTTCCCACTGACTTTATAGTGCTGGAAATGGAGGAGCACAAGAGTGCAACTCGAATTCTAGGAAGACCTTTCCAAGAAACTGGATGAACTCTCATTGATGTCCAAAAAGGGGAAGTGACCTAAGAGTCAATAAGGATGAGTTCAAGTTAAATGTTGTCAAAGCTATGCAGCATCTAGACACGTCAAATGACTGCATGAGCATTGATATTATTGACTCCCTGGTGGAAGAGGTCAATATGACTGAAAGTCTTGAATCAAAGCTAGAGGACATCTTTAAAGATGTTCAGGCTGATCTGGAGGAATCAAAGGAAATAAAAGAACCTCTGAAAATCCCTCAGGAAGAGGAGAAACCTCCTAAACCCGAGCTCAAACCACTACCACCATCCCTGAAATATGCATTTCTGGGAGAGGGTGACACTTTTCCAGTGATCAGAAGCTCTGCTTTAAATCCACAAGAAGAGAAAGCACTAATTCAAGTGCTAAGGACACACAAGACAGCTCTTGGGTGGTCCATAAGTGACCTTAAGGGCATTAGCTCAGCAAGATGCATGCACAAGATCCTATTGGAGGATGATGCTAAGCCAGTGGTTCAACCATAGAGGCGGCTAAATCCAGCCATGAAGGAAGTGGTGCAGAAAGAGGTCACTAAGTTACTAGAGGCTGGGATTATTTATCCTATTTCTGATAGCCCCTGGGTGAGCCCTGTCCACGTTGTCCCCAAGAAGGGAGGCATGACAGTGGTTCATAATGAAAAGAATGAACTGGTTCCTACAAGAACAGTTACAGGGTGGCATATGTGTATTGACTACAGAAGGGTCAATACAGCCACCCAAAAGGATCACTTTCCTTTACCATTCATAGACCAGATGCTAGAGAGACTAGCAGGTCATGAATATTACTGCTTTTTGGATGGCTATTCAGGTTACAACCAAATTGTAGTGGATCCTCGGGACCAAGAGAAAACAGCATTCACATGTCCTTCTGGAGTATTTGCCTACAGAAGGATGCCTTTTGGTCTGTGCAATGCACCTGCGACCTTTCAGAGATGCATGCTCTCTATTTTCTCTGATATGGTGGAAAAATTCCTGGAAGTCTTCATGGATGACTTTTCAGTATTTGGAGACTCATTTAACTCCTGTCTTGACCATTTAGCACTTGTTCTGAAAAGATGCCAAGAGACCAACCTAGTTTTAAACTGGAAAAAATGTCACTTCATGGTGACTGAAGGAATTGTCCTTGGGCATAAAATTTCAAACAAGGGAATAGAGGTGGATCAAGCTAAAGTGGAAGTAATTGAAAAATTACCACCACCTGCCAATGTAAAGGCAATCAGAAGCTTTCTGGGACATGCAGGATTCTATAGGAGGTTCATAAAGGATTTTTCAAAAATTGCAAAACCTCTAAGCAACCTGCTAGCTGCTGACACGCCATTTGTGTTTGACACAAAGTGTCTGCAGGCATTTGAAACCCTGAAAGCCAAGCTGGTCACAGCACCAGTCATCTCTGCACCTGACTGAACATTACCATTCGAACTAATGTGTGATGCCAGTGACCATGCCATTGGTTCAGTGTTGGGATAGAGGCATAACAAGCTTCTGCACGTCATTTACTATGCTAGCCGTGTTTTAAATGATGCACAGAAGAATTACACAACCACAGAAAAAGAGTTGCTTGTAGTGGTTTATGCCATTGACAAGTTTAGATCCTATTTAGTAGGTTCAAAAGTGATTGTGTATACTGACCATGCTGCTCTTAAATACCTACTCAGAAAGCAGGATTCAAAACCCAGGCTCATAAGATGGGTGTTGCTTCTGCAAGAGTTTCATATAGAAATAAGAGACAGAAAAGGGATAGAGAACCAGCTAGCTAATCACCTGTCCCGAATAGAACCAATAGCAGGGGCGTCCCACCCTCCTACTGAGATCTCTGAAACCTTTCCGGATGAGCAACTCTTCGCCATTCAGGAAACACCATGGTTTGCAGACAGGAAAAGGAAGAAGCATGAAAGGCTTCTTGATAAACCACTATTTTATGGTTTATCTTGTGCTTAATTGAGTGGATTTTATCAACTCTTTACCCACTTATTCATACTATTTGCATGGTTTTACGTTTTCCTTCCTGATTTTGTGCTATGATTGAAAACATGCTTCTTTGATCTTATATTTGCTTATTATTAATCCTCTCTTATTACCATTAGATGCCTTGATATGTGTGTTAAGTGTTTTCAGAGATTACAGGGCAAGAATGGCTCAGAGGATGGAAAGGAAGCATGCAAAAGTGGAAGGAATACAAGAAGTTGTAGAAACTGCTAAGCTGTCCAGCCTGACCTCTTCGCACTCAAACGGCTAAAACTTTAGCTACAGAGGTCCAAACGACGTGATTCCAGTTGCGTTGGAAAGCTAACGTCCGGGGCTTCGATTTGATATATAATTTGCCATTGCTGCTTTAACGCCATGAAACAGGAACGCGTGGATCACACAGACGCGTGACCTGGCAGGAACGCAACCCGCGCGGACGCGTGGACGACACCTCCGCGTCACTTTTTCGCGACCTGTGATAAGAACACCTCCCTGCAATTCCTTGAAAAGACGACCCGAGGTTTAAATACTCGGTTATCAATTTCAAAGGGGTTTGTTACTTGTGACAACCAAAACGTTTGTACGAAGGGATTTTTGTTGGTTTAGAAACTATATCTACAACGCGACTGTTTTATTAAAATTCTTTACTAGAAAAAATCCTAACGTCACTTCTCTCAATACAGAGTCAAATAAAACCACCATATTCAAACTCTAAGTTTGGTGTTAAGAGGCCATCATCATGCTCTGAGTATCTGTGAGGCTCCATGAGAGCCTACTGTCAAGCTACTGACATTAAAGAAGTGCTTGTTGGGAGGCAACCCAATTTTACTTATCTATGTTAATTTCTATTTTCCATTGTTATTTTATGTTTTCTGTAGGTTGATGATCATGTGAAGTCACAAAAACAATTGAAAAAGCAAAAACAAACTGAAAAACAGAATGAAAAATAGCACACCATAGAGGAGAAGCCTACTGGCGTTTAAACGCCAGTAAAGGCAGCATAATGGGCGTTAAACGCCCAGTCTGGCACCATTCTGGGCGTTTAACGCCAGAACTGGGCACCAGACTGGCGTTTAACGCCAGAAAAGGGCAAGAAGCTGGCGTTAAACGCCAGAAATGGGCAGCAACCTGGCGTTTAACGCCAGGATTGGCAGCAAAAGGCATTTTGCAAGCCTAATTGGTGCAGGGATGGGAAATCCTTGACACCTCAGGATCTGTGGACCCCACAAGATCCCCACTAACCTCAACTCACTCTCTCACTTCTTCACACCTTCTCATAATACTCTTCCCCAAATAACCTCCACCAACCACCTCCATTACTCGCCAAAACCATCATACAAACCACCTACACCCACCCACTCAAATTCAAACCATCACTCCTTCCTTTTCCACATCATAACCACCTAAAACCCCCCCTTGGCCGAATAATTCACACACTTCCATCTCATCCATCTCTTCTTCTTCTCCTCCTTTCTTTATTCTTTTGCTCGAGGACGAGCAAACCTTTTAAGTTTGGTGTTGAGAAAAAGCTCAGTTTTTTTTGTTTTTCCATTTATGGCACTTAAGGCCGGAGAAACCTCTAGAAAGAGGAATGGAAAGGCAATTACTTCCACCTTCGAGTCATGAGAGATGGAGAGATTCATCTCAAATGTCTATCAAGACCACTTCTCATTGAAGAGGACAAGCCCATCACTAAGAAAAGAATGAAGCAAACAAGAGAGCCCACTCATGGACCTTAACAAGAGCATAAGGAAAATCATCATCATGAAATCCCTGAGATGCTTCAAGGGATGCATTTTCCTCCACAAAACTATTGGGAGCAAATGAACACCTCTCTAGGAGAATTAAGTTCCAACATGGGACAACTAAGGTAAGGAAGAGACATTGAGGAGCTCAAGCACTCCATAAGATCTTCAAGAGGAAGAACAAGCCGCCATCACTAAGGTGGACCCGTTCTTTAATTTCCTTGTTCTTTATTTTCTGTTTTTCGAAAATTATGCCTTATGTTTATTTATGTTTGTGTCTTTATTACATGATCATTAGTGTCTTAGTGTCTATGCCTTGAAGCTATGAAAATGAATCCATCACCTTTCTTAAATGAAAAATGTTTTTAAGTGAAAAAGAAAAAGAAGTGCATGAATTTCAAATTTTAAAACAGTTTAATTATTTTGATGTGGTGGCAATACTATTATTTTTCTGAATGAATGCTTGAACAGTGCATATTTTTGAATTTGATTGTTTATGAATGTTAAAATTGTTGGCTCTTGAAAGAATGATGGGAAAAGGAGAAATGTTATCTGATGATCTGAAAAATCATAAAATTGATTCTTGAAGCAAGAAAAAGCAGTGAAAAGCTTGTAGAAAAAAAGGATATATGCGAAAAAAAAGAGACGCAAAAAAAAGAGAAAAGAAAAAGAAAGAAAAAGAAAAGCAAGCAGAAAAAGCCAATACCCATTTAAACCAAAAGGCAAGGGTGATAAAAAGGATCCAAGGCTTTGAGCATCAGTGGATAGGAGGGCCCACAGGAATAAAATCCTGGCCTAAGCAGCTAAACCAAGCTGTCCTTAACCATGTGCTTGTGGCGTGAAGGTGTCAAATGAAAACTTGAGACTGAGTGGTTAAAGTCGTGGTCCAAAAGCAAAAAGAGTGTGCTTAAGAGCTCTGGACACCTCTAATTGGAGACTCTAGCAAAGCTGAGTTACAATCTGAAAAGGTTCACCCAGTTATGTGTGGCATTTATGTATCCGGTGATAATACTAGAAAATAAAATGCTTAGGGTCACGGCCAAGACTCATAAAGTAGCTGTGTTCAAGAATCAACATACTTAACTACGAGAATCAATAACACTATCTGGATTCTGAGTTCCTATAGAAGCCAATCATTCTGAACTTCAAAGGATAAAGTGAGATGCCAAAACTATTCAGAGGCAAAAAGCTAAAAGCCCCATTCATCTAATTAATACTGATCTTCATAGATGTTTTTGGAATTCATTGTATATTCTCTTATTTTTATCCTATTTGATTTTTAGTTGCTTGGGAACAAGCAACAATTTAAGTTTGGTGTTGTGATGAGCGGATAATTTATACGCCTTTTGGCATTATTTTTAGTATGTTTTTAGTATATTTTAGTCAGTTTTTATTATGTTTTTATTAGTTTTTAAATAAAAATTACTTTTCTGGACTTTACTATGAGTTTGTGTATTTTTCTGTGATTTCAGGTATTTTCTGGCCGAAAATTGAGGGACCTGAGCATAAATCTGATTCAGAGGCTGAAAAAGGACTACAGATGTTGTTGGATTCTGACCTCCCTGCACTCAAAGTAGATTTTCTGGAGCTATAGAATCCCAATTGGTGGGCTCTCAATTGCGTTGGAAAGTAGACATCCTGGGCTTTCCAGAAATATATAATAGTCTATACTTTATCCGAGATTTGATGGCCCAAACAGGCGTTCCAAGTCAGCTCAAGAATTCTGGCATTTAACGCCAGAACTGGCATAAAAACTGGAGTTAAACGCCCAAACTGGCACAAAAGCTGGCGTTTAAGTCCAAGAAAAGTCTCTACACATGAAAGCTTCAATGCTCAGCCCAAGCACACACCAAGTGGGTCCCGGAAGTGGATTTTTACACTAAACACCCTAGCTTACTCATTTTCTGTAACCCTAGGTCACTAGTTTACTATAAAAACTACTTTTAGTGATTCATCTTGTACCTCATGACACTTTACACATTTCATATTGTATTCTCTACGGCATGAGTCTCTAAACTCCATTGTTGGGGGTGAGGAGCTCTGCTGTTCTTCATGAATTAATGCAATTACTACTGTTTTCCATTCTATCATGCTTACTTCTATTCTAAGATATTCATTCGCACTTCAACCTGATGAATGTGATGATCCGTGACAATCATCATCATTCTCACCTATGAACGCGTGCCTGATAACCACCTCCGTTCTACATGCAATCAAGCTTGAATGTGTATCTCTTGGGTTTCTAATATAAGATTAGAACCTTCGTGGTATAAGCTAGAATTATTGGCGGTCATTCCTGAGATCCGGAACGTCTAAACCTTGTCTGTGGTATTCTGAGTAGGATCTGGGAAGGGATGATTGTGACGAGCTTCAAACTCGCGAGTGTTGGGCGTAGTGACAGACGCAAAAGGATCAATGGATCCTATTCCGACATGATCGAGAACCGACAGATGATTAGCCGTGCGGTGACAGCGCATTTGGAACATTTTCACTGAGAGGACGGGAAGTAGCCATTGACAATGGTGATGCCCAACATAAAGCTTGCCATGGAAGGAGCCTTGCATGCATGATGAAGAAGATAGTAGGAAAGCAGAGATTCAGAAGACAAAGCATCTCCAAAGCCTCAACCTGTTCTTCATTACTACATAACAAGTATTTATTTCATGTTCTTTTACTTTTTACAATCAAATCTGAGAATTATTGATATCCTGACTAAGAGTTACAAGATAACCATAGCTTGCTTCAAGCCGACAATCTCCGTGGGATCGTCCCTTACTCACGTAAGGTATTACT
Source organism: Arachis ipaensis (assembly GCF_059453495.1). Taxonomy (NCBI): domain Eukaryota; kingdom Viridiplantae; phylum Streptophyta; class Magnoliopsida; order Fabales; family Fabaceae; genus Arachis; species Arachis ipaensis. Next base: position 84,263,040 of record NC_142441.1, on the reverse strand, counting down.
TGGACGACCCATTGCACTTGTTGGTTAGTTGTACGGAGTTGGAAAAGTGTAATTGTAATTTCGTGCACCAGTAAGCCCAGTACAAGTGGTGCCCAAGAAGTCTGGCGTCACTACAGTGAAGAATGAGCATGGAGATCTCATTGCAACCAGAGTTCAGAACGCCTGGAGGGTCTGCATTGACTACAGACGCCTCAACCAGGCCACTCGTAAGGATCACTATCCTCTTCCATTCATTGATCAAATGCTGGATCGCCTGTCAGGTAAATCACATTATTGTTTTTTAGATGGTTACATATGTTATTTCCAGATTCATATAGCTCCTGAGAATCAGGAAAAGACCACTTTTACATGTCCTTTTGGGACTTATGCTTACAAGAGAATGCCATTTGGCTTATGCAATGCACCAGCTACCTTCCAACGGTGCATGATGAGTCTTTTCTCTGATCTTATTGAGGACTGTATGGAAGTTTTTATGGATGATTTTAGTGTATACGGCGATTCCTTTAGCCTTTGCTTAGATGGATTATCTAGAGTATTAGATAGATGTGTCAGTACAAACCATGTATTAAATTTTGAAAAATGTCACTTTATGGTAAAACAAGGTATTGTACTAGGACATGTTGTGTCTAATACTGGCATTTCTGTAGATCCAGCAAAGGTGGATGTTATTTCTAGTTTACCTTACCCCTCCTCTGTGAGGGAAGTCCGTTCATTCCTTGGCCATGTAGGTTTTTACAGGAGATTCATTAAGGACTTCAGTAAGGTAGCACTTCCCTTATCCAGGCTACTGCAGAAGGATATTGAGTTCGAGTTCAGTGAGGATTGCAAACAAGCATTTGATAAGCTGAAGACCGCCTTGACTCAAGCTCCAATTGTGAGAGGACCAGACTGGAGCCAGCCATTTGAAATAATGTGCGACGCCTCCAACTATGTAGCAGGAGTAGCACTGGCTCAGCGTGAAGGTAAGGACCCCTTTGTTATTGCTTATGCGTCTAAAACTTTAGCCAATTACACCACTACTGAGAAAGAGCTTCTTGCTATTGTTTTTGCTCTGGATAAATTCAGAGCCTATTTACTTGGTGCGAAGGTAGTAGTGTACTCAGACCACGCAGCTCTAAAGTATCTATTAGCTAAAAAGGAATCCAAACCAAGGCTCATACGTTGGATACTGCTATTACAAGAATTTGATTTAGAAATTAAGGATAGGAGTGGTAAACAGAATTTAGTGGCAGACCACTTGAGTTGCCTTTAGCAGTTTACAGATGACCCCACTCCTATAGCTGATAATTTCCCATTTGATAACCTGCAAGTAGTATTTGAGGTAATCCCTTGGTATGCACCTGTAGCTAATTATCTAGTTAGCCGAACCTTTCCTCCAAACTTTTCTAAGCATCAAAGAGACAAGCTGAAAAGTGAGTCTAAATATTATATATGGGATGACCCATATTTATGGAGATGTGGTGCTGACCAGGTAATTAGACGGTGTGTGCCTCAATCAGAATTCCAGTCCATCTTAGAGGCCTGTCACTCATCTGAGAGTGGAGGACATTTTGGCCCTCAAAGAACAGCTAGAAAAATCTTAGACTGTGGATTCTAGTGGCCTACTCTTTTTAGAGACGCTGCTGAATTTTGTAGATCTTGTTTCCCATGCCAAAAATTTGGTAATATATCCAAGAGGGATGAGATGCCTCAACAAATTATGCTTTTCTGTGAAATTTTTTATGTTTGGGGCATTGACTTCATGGGTCCATTTCCAAATTCTAATGGTTATTTTTATATATTGCTAGCTGTGGATTACGTTTCCAAATGGGTGGAAGCAATTCCTACCCGCACTGATGATGCAAACACTGTTGTTTCCTTTGTAAGAAACCACATTATTTGTCGCTTTGGATCACTATGAGCAATCGTGAGCGATCAAGGCACCCATTTTTGTAACAGGAGACTAACAGGATTAATGAAGAAGCATGGGATAGTTCATAAGGTTGCAACAGCCTTCCATCCTCAGACTAATGGGCAAGCCAAGGTGTCAAACAGAGAGATAAAGTGTATCTTACAGAAGATAGTCAAACCTCATAGACGAGACTGGAGCACCAGGCTACAAGATGCACTCTGGTCATACAGAACAGCATATAAAACAACCAGTGGGATGAGCCCTTTCTACTTAGTTTATGGAAAAGCTTGTCATCTCCCTGTTGAAATAGAGCACAAAGCCTTTTGGGCAGTAAAGGAGTGCAACATGGGAATTGAGAAAGCCGGAGCTGAAAGGAAGTTGCAACTGCGAGAACTGGAAAGTCTTCGCCTAGAAGCTTATGAGAACTCAAGACTATACAAGGAGAAGATGAAGGCTGTACATGATCAGCACATCAAGAGAAAAGAGTTCCAACCTGGGGACTTAGTCCTCCTTTACAAATCTCGACTGAGGCTCATGCCAGGCAAGTTGAGATCAAGATGGGAAGGTCCATACAGAGTAGAGAAGGCCGAACCATACGGAGTTTATCACCTAAGCCATCCTTCAGGCTCTGAACTTATAAAAGTTAATGGACATCGTTTAAAGCTGTACCATGGAGAGAGGATGCAGAAGAACAAGGAGCTTGAGATCTTCCTCTTGGAAGATCCCCACAAAGCCAAAGACTAAGCTAGTGGAGCTTCCAACTTACGGACGTTAAAGCAAAGTGCTAGGTGGGAGACAACCCACCATGGTATGATCGTTCTTCTCTTTATTTTTAGTTTTCCTATTCAATAACTCTTCTCCTTATTACTGCATTTCGTGCATCTGCATTTCCATGCTTTTATTTAAAAAAAAAATTTTCATGCGACGCGACCGCCTCATTGACGCGTCCGCGTCGCAGGAGATGGGAGAAAATATTAAACGAACAGAGAGTACCGCAAGAGCGTGGCTGGAGGCGTGCCAGTGGCACAAATCGCCCCACGCGACCGCGTCGCTGACGCGTCCATGTCACATGGGAACATTGGCCTCCCACGCGACCGCGTGCCCCGAAATTCGACGTGAAAAGGGTGCACGACCAAAAGTTGTGCTAGAGTGGTGCTGGATTGGTGCTGAATGCACAATCCATCCCATGCGGCCGCGTGACCGACGCAACCGCGTCATATCCTTCTAATGGCCACTCACAGGATCGCATGCTCCACGCGATCGCGTCACCCAATATTTGGCAATTAAAGATTTTGAACAGAGAGTTGTGCGAGTGCGTGGTTGTCCTTGCACCAGTGGCATAAAACAGGTCACGCGACCGCGTGACCGACGCGACCGCGTCAATTATTATAAGCGCAATTCGCGCGACCGCATGCCCTACGCTGCCACGTCGCTTGCGCCGCACAGCTTCCCTGATTTGCCAATTATCTTATCTTTCTTTTCCCCAAATCCTATTTTCTCTTTTCCCTCTTTATTTCTCCCTTCCTCCTTCTTCCTTCTTTCTCACTTTCTACACTTTCACTCTCTCTCTCACCCCCATTAACAAGGTTTTTCTTTTTCTTCTTCCCTCCTTACTTTTCTATTTTTCTTCTTATTTTTATATGTTATCTTCTTTTCTTTTCTTTTTTACTTTCATTATTCATATTTTCTTTTTCTTTCTTTTTCCTTTTTACTTGGTGTAAGAAATTTATTTGAGTCATTGTTTCTCATTATATGCTTGTGGATTGTTGTAAAATTGTTTGGCAATTATATACCTTTTTAAAAGGGTTTCTTGCATGTTTACTTTAATATTTTCTATACCCTATTTACCATGCATGCTATGTGTTTGTGAAAAAGCCAATATGGCATTATGCATTTTTCTACGCTATTCTATTCTACTATTAAATGCTTGTTTTTCACAAAACTCCTTTCATATTTTATTCGTTGAAAATAATTGTCAACACAAACGTGATGGTTTGTTACGAGTGATGCTTGATCTATGCTACTCATGCCTTTGCCGGCATGCCAATAAACATATTGCATCTAATTACCCAAACATGCACTTGCTCTATTCCCTTTGATGAAATTTTCTCATGTAGTCATGACCATGTGTTCACTTCATTCATCTTTAATGTGCATTGATTGCCACCCATACCATCTTATTCCTTGCTCTATCCCTTTGAATTTACGTTACTTTCTTCTTTTCCCCTTTCAGGATGGCCACCAAGAAAGGAAAAGAGAAAGTTCCTCCCAAATCATCAGCAAGGAGAGGAACAAAAAGAGCATTAGTGGCAGAATCCTCTTCAACTGCGGTTAAACCCTCAACAAAAAGAACTAAGAGGAATATAAAGGTTGATGATAAAGAAAGAGCCTTCCCAGCAAAGGACACTGTGCGATTTCCCAATCGCTACTGTGAGCAGATGTTCCCCATTCTGGCAGAAAGGAGTTACAACAACGAATACCTTTTTCTCCTTCCAAACCATATTGCTACCTTTGTTGAGGCGCAAATTGCACAAAGACAATGGGGTTTCCTACAGAGACAGCCGAGGCAGGTCAATCTTTCTTGGGTAGTCGAGTTCTACTCCAACTTCCACCTGCCAACCCTGCAGTCTGTCTTTGTACGTCAGAAGCAAGTCCCCATTACAGAAGAGGCCATTCAAAGAGCTCTAGGTCTTCCCCCTATTCCAGAAGGTTTGTACCCGCCCTAAGGGAATATCGGCTTCAGCACTTACCTTGGAGGCTCGCGTATGGGCACAGATCATGTCCCATTACGTCTTTTCGAGCACTCACGAGTCCTCCTTCACTGCGGACATGGCCGTTCTACTATGGTGCATCCTTACAGACCAACCTCTGAACCTACCAAGACACATCTGGAATGCCATGGGACACGTACAAATTGCGGGCAACTTACCTTTTCCCGCCTTGGTCTCAGATCTTGTCTCCACAGCCAAAGTCTCCTACAGAGCTGGGGACACCAAAGCCATGCTTCCACGGGATGATCAATAAGTCCCTAATGGGAAATACATCAGACCTCCACCAGCCGCCACAAGCCATCCTACTGAACTGGTTGAAGATATTCCTTCTTCAACACCACAAGCACCTAACATAGACCAACTGCTCCATCAGATACTCGAAAAGTTGGATGGGCAGGAACATAAAGCTAAGATGAGAGAGCGCCGTAACAAGCGCCGATTCACATACCTCAAGGAGCTGATTATGGGAAAATTCAAGGACTCAGACACCCCGGACTCCACTTCCTTTACCAGCATATGAAACCATGATGGCCCCGACTGTGGAGATACTGCTACCAGCCCACCTTTATTCCTAACAGATTGCACTGAGGACGGTGCAAAGCCTTAAGTATGGGGAGGTCGGTCAGTACCTGGCTTTCGGAGGTAATTTCTCTTCCCTAAACACCAACCAATAAATTAGGATATTTAGTTAGTTTTTCTTTTGTAGAATAGGATAAATTGCATAGTAATAGATTAGTTGCATGCATGTTCTACTTGATTGAAAAGACAATAAGTTTCTTCTAAGACTCTATTTTTTGGAACAAAATTTAACTAATTTTAATTAAAAATTTTATGTTAAATTTGCTTGAAGTTGTATTTGGAATATAATTTTTAAGCTAAAGAACACACAACCTGTGAGATTTGAGCCTTTATGCATGGTTACATTATTTAACCATAATTATTTTATTCTTGTGTGTTTACTTCTCTATAATTGTAATCTATATTTTGTTTCATCCCATATGTACAATGTTTATTATATTTATATGTTTTCATATGATTGAGGCCATTGATTGTTTAGCTCACTTATCCAAATTAAGCCTACCCTTTCAATTACCTTTGTTAGCCACTTTGAGCCTTTAAATCGCATTTGTTCTATATTTTACCACATTTCTAGCCTTAAGCGGAAAAATAATTATATATCCCAAACTGGATCTTTGGTTAGCTTAAGATAGAATTGTGTGTGCTAATTAAGCATGGGAAATTGTGGGAACAAAAGATAATAAGAGAATGTGTCATGATAATATAATGGGAATTTGGATACCTACTCATGTGAAACTATAAGAATTAAATATCTATGTGCATTGATAAGCAATGTTTATTTTTATGTTTATGTTAAAAAAAAAACCAAAAATATTCAATAAATAAATAAGGGGACAAAATTACCCCAATGTTAAGTTAAGAATTCAAAGATCAATGTATGTATGATAAAATTAAAATAAAAAGTTGATACATGAGTATGGAATGTGAAAGGGAAATTCTGGGTAGTTAGGTATGAATTCTAAAGTTGTATAGAATAGGTTATGTTAAAGCTTGGGTTAATTAAAGATTCAGTTTATAAGCTTACTTAGCCACATATGTATCCTTACCCTTACCTTGGCCCCATTACAACCTTGAAAAGACCTCATGATGTTTGCATTGGTATATTAAATGTTGTTGATTGATTAGGAGAAGAACAAAAATTATAGAGTATGATTAGGGAAGGATAGAGTGATTGCCCTTGATGACAAGTCATCTTAGCCTAGTTTCACTAGTCTTTTTCTTTTGTTTTCAAATAATTTTATGCACTTTCTTGATGCATAAGTAAGCCAATTGGGTAGAATTTCATGTTTCCTTTGATTCAATCAACCATGGATGAATTGATACAATATCATGAGATTTTGTGCTATAATTGTCATATATTATGAAAGAAACACAATCTCATGATTTGGGGCATAGCTTTGATTGTTTTGATTGATTGATGATAGGTGAAAAGAGTTTTGAAGAAGGTTGAAGAAAGAAGGAATGGCTAGGAGCAAGAGAGAACAAAAAGTTTGAGCCAAAGTTTGCCTCAAACTTTAGCTCAAACTTTTGGAAGAGTTGAAAACACCCTAGAGGAAAAAAAGCTTGAGCCAAAGTTTGCCTCAAACTTTAGCTCAAAATTTTGGAAGAATTGAAAATACCCTGGAGTAAAAAGCTTGAGCCAACGTTTGCCTCAAACTTTTTGGCAAACGTTGGCATCACAAAAACAACACCCTGGAGGAGAAAAGCTTGCGCCAACGTTTGCCTTAAGCTTTTTGGCAAACGTTGGCGCCACACTTGCACACCCTGGAGGAGAAAAGCTTGCGCCAACGTTTGCCTCAAGCTTTTTGGCAAACGTTGGCGCCACACATGTACACAAGGGGATCCACGTTTGAGCAAAAGTTTGACCTCAAACTTTAGCTCAAACGTGGATATCAGCAAAATGAGGGCAGCTGGTATAAAAAGTTTGAGTAAAAGTTTGCTTCAAACTTTTACTCAAGCTTTTATGATTCTTGGCCCGGTTCACAATGGGTTTCTCTCCAACTCCAAGAGCAATCAACAGAGGCTTTTATCAACTCAATTCCATCAAGAGCAAAGGCCCAATTCAAGGCTTGAAGACCATTTGAAGAAAGTGTATAAATAGCTTAGGATTTAAGTTTTCGGAGAGCTTTTCCTTTTACTTTTGCTGAGTTATTTTTGGAGAGCTTTTGGTTTTGAGTTGTTTGGAGTTTCTGAGTTTCGGAGTAGGAGAATTGAATTCTCTTCCTCTTAGTTTTCTTGTTTTCAATTTCAATTACATTTGTCTTGGATCTTGGGTTGGAGAATTGAAGGAATTCTGTTTCAATCTCATCCTGAGATCTCTCTGTTTTCTTTACTGCATAATTGAATTTAAATTTCTGTTCATTGTCTCTTCTTCTACTCATTCTGCTATTTACTTTTCTCTACTTCTTGTAATTGAATTCTAAATTTGGATCTAGGAAGGCACTGAGATCTAGACTCGGTTATTGGTGCACGAAATTGTGATGTCCAGGCTCAAACAATCCCTGGCAACGTGAGCAACTTGGTACGCGCAATCGTGATTACACTTTGATTATGTAAAATTCATGGCTCTTTCTTTCCCTGGCAATGGCGCCAAGAACATGGAGCCAATACCATGGTTCACAACTTCGATACAACTAACCAGCAAGTGCACTGGGTCGTCCAAGTAATACCTTACGTGAGTAAGGGTCGAATCCCACGGAGATTGTTGGTATGAAGCAAGCTATGGTCACCTTGCAAATCTCAGTTAGGCAGATATAAATTGATAATGGTGTTTTCGAATAATAAATAATAGAATAGGGATAGAGGTACTTATGTAAATCATTGGTAGGAATTTCAGATAAGCGAATGGAGATGCTTTTCGTTCCTCTGAATCTCTGCTTTCCTGCTATCTTCATCCAATCAGTCTTACTCATTTCCATGGCTGGCTTTATGCAAGGGCATCACCGTTGTCAGTGGCTACATCCCCTCCTCTCAGTGAAAAATATGCTCACATGCTCTGTCACAGCACGGCTAATCATCTGTCGGTTCTCGATCATGCTGGAATAGGATTTACCCTCCTTTTGCGTCTATCACTAACGCCCAGCACTCGCGAGTTTGAAGCTCGTCACAGTCATTCAATCATTGAATCCTACTCGGAATACCACAGACAAGGTTTAGACTTTCCGGATTCTCTTGAATGCCGCCATCATTCTAGCTTACGCCACGAAGATTCTGATTAAGAGATCTAAGAGATACTCATTCAATCTAATGTAGAACGGAAGTGGTTGTCAGGCACGCGTTCATGGGGAATGATGATGATTGTCACGTTCATCACATTCAGGTTGGAGTGTGAATGATTATCTTAGAAGCGAAATAAGATGAATTGAATAGAAAACAGTAGTACTTTGCATTAATCTTTGAGGAACAGCAGAGCTCCACACCTTAATCTATGGAGTGTAGAAACTCTACCGTTGAAAATACATAAGTGAAAGGTCCAGGCATGGCCGAATGGCCAGCCCCTCTGATCTAAGAACCAGGCGTCCAAAGATGATTCCTAAGATTCAAAGATGGTTCAAAAGATGTCTAATACAATAGTAAAAGGTCCTATTTATAATAAACTAGCCACTAGGGTTTACATGAGTAAGTAATTGATGCATAAATCCACTTCCGGGGCCCACTTGTTGTGTGCTTGGGCTGAGCTTGAGTGTTGCACGTGTAGAGGTCCTTCTTGGAGTTGAACGCCAGCTTTTGTGCTAGTTTGGGCGTTCAACTCTGGTTTTGGCTCCTTTTCTGGCGCCGGACGCCAGATTTGGGCAGAGAGCTGGCGTTGAACGCCAGTTTGCGTCGTCTATTCTTGGCCAAAGTATGGACTATTATATATTGCTGGAAAGCCCTGGATGTCTACTTTCCAACGCAATTGAAATCGCGCCATGTAGACTTCGGTAGCTCCAGAAAATCCATTTTGAGTGCAGGGTGGTCAGAATCCAACAGCATCAGCAGTCCTTCTTCAACCTCTGAATCTGATTTCTGCTCAAGTCCCTCAATTTCAGCCAGAAAATACCTGAAATCACAGAAAAACACACAAATTTATTGTAAAATCCAGAAATGTGAATTTAACATAAAAACTAATGAAAACATCCCTAAAAGTAACTAGATCCTACTAAAAACATACTAAAAACAATGTCAAAAAGCGTATAAATTATCCGCTCATCACAACACCAAACTTAAATTGTTGCTTGTCCCCAAGCAACTGAAAATAAATTAGGATAAAAAGAAGGGAATATACTATAAATTCCAAACTATCAATGAAACATAGCTTCAATCATATGAGCGGGACTTATAGCTTTTTGCCTCTTGAATAGTTTTGGCATCTCAATTTATCCATTGAGGTTCAGAATGATTGGCATCTATAGGAACTCAGAGTTCAGATAGTGTTATTGATTCTCCTAGTTCAGTATGATGATTCTTGAACACAACTTCTTTATGAGTCTTGGCCGTGGCCCTAAGCACTTTGTTTTCCAGTATTACCACCGGATACATAAATGCCACAGACACATAATTGGGTGAACCTTTTCAGATTGTGACTCAGCTTTGCTAAAGTCCCCAATTAGAGGTGTCCAGGGTTCTTAAGCACACTCTTTTTTTTTGCTTTGGACCTTGACTTTAACCACTCAGTCTCAAGTTTTCACTTGACACCTACACGCCACAAGCACATGGTTAGGGACAGCTTGGTTTAGCCGCTTAGACCAGAATTTTATTCCTTTAGGCCCTCCTATCCACTGATGCTCAAAGCCTTGGGATCCTTTTTATTTGCCCTTGCCTTTTGGTTTTAAGGGTTATTGGCTTTTTGCTCTTGCCTCTTGGTTTTAAGAGCTTTTGGCTTTTTCTGCTTGCTTTTTCTTTTTCTTTCTATTTTTTTTTTTACAAGCTTTGTTCTTTGCTGCTTTTTCTTGCTTCAAGAATCATTTTTATGATTTTTCAGATTATCAAATAACATGTCTCCTAGTCATCATTCTTTCAAGAGCCAACATATTTAACATTCTTAAACAACAACTTCAAAAGACATATGCACTATTCAAGCATACATTCAGAAAACAAGAAGCCTTGTCACCACATCAATATAATTAAACTAAGTTCAAGGATAAATTCAAAACTCATGTACTTCTTGTTCTTTTGAATTAAAACATTTTTCATTTAAGAGAGGTGATGGATTCATAGGACATTCATAACTTTTAGACAGAGTTACTAACTACTAATGATCATGTAATGAAGACACAAACATGGATAAGCACTTAACATAGAAAACGAAAAACAGAGAAAGTAAGAACAAGGAATGAGTCCACCTTAGTGATGGGTGCGTTTCTTTCTTGAGGAACCAATGATGTCCTTGAGCTCTTCTATGTCTCTTCCTTGTCTTTGTTGCTCCTCCCTCATTGCTTTTTGATCTTCTCTAATTTCATGAAGGATGATGGAGTGCTCTTGATGTTCCACCCTTAGTTGCTTCCAATAATTGTGTGGAAGAAAATGTATCCCCTGAGGTATCTCAGGGATCTCTTGATTTGCAGTCAAATGTTCTACCACTGAGCTATAGACCCTTGATGGAAGCTTTTGTTTTCCCTTTCCTCTTTCTAGAGGTTTCTCTGGCCTTAGGTGCCATCAATGGTTATGGAAAAAACAAAAAAGCTATGCTTTTACCACACCAAACTTAGAATGTTGCTCGCCCTCGAGCAAAAGAAGAAAGAATAGAAGAAGAAGAAGAAGAAGATATGCAGGAGATGGATGGATGTGTGTATTCAGCCATATGGGTGGGATTGGGTGGGAGAGAGATGTTGAATTTTGAAGGTAGTGGGTGTATGGATGTGAGTGGTAAATGGATGAAGAATGGAGGTCTTTATATAGGGAAGGGAGGGGGGGAAGGTTTCGGCCATATGGGTGGGTTTGTATGGGAAATTGGTTTTGAATTTTGGAGGTAGGTGGGGTTTATGAGGTAGGTTTATGGGGAAGAGTGGATGGATATGAGTGGTGAAGAGGTGATGGGGAAGAGAGTTTGAGGTGATTGGTGAAGGGTTTTTGGGGAAGAGTGTTTATGGGGTTTGTGTGAAAGAAAGTGGTGAGAAGAAGAGAGTGGAGGTAGGTGGGGATCCTGTGGGATCCACAGATCCTGAGTGGGTCCTGAGGGGTCCACAAATCCTGAGGTGTTCAAGAATTTACATCCCTGCACCCATTAGGCACGTAAAAATGCCTTTGCACACAACTCTGGGCGTTCAGCGCCAGGTTGGTGGCCATTTTGGGCGTTCAACGCCCATTTGTGTGCCATTTCTGGCGTTGAACGCCAAAACCATGCCTGTTCTGGCGTTCAGCGCTCAGAAGCTGCCCATTTTGGGCGTTCAGCGCCAGAACCATGCTCTGTTCTGGCGCTGAACGCCAGACAGATGCTCCTCCAGGGTGTGATTTTTCTTCTGCTGTTTTTGATTCTGTTTTCAATTTTTATATTTATTTTGTGACTCCACATGATTATGAACCTACAAAGACATATAACTAAGGAAAATATAGTTAGATAAATAAAAATTGGGTTGCTTCCCAACAAACGCTTCTTTAATGTCAATAGCTTGACAGTGGGCTCTCATGGAGCCTCACAGATGTGCAGAGCTTTGTTGAGACTCTCCAACACCAAACTTAGAGTTTGGATATGGGAGTTCAACACCAAACTTAGAGTTTGGTTGTGGCCTCCCAACACCAAACTTAGAGTTTGACTGTGGGGGCTTGGGTTGACTCTGCTTTGAGAGAAGCTTTTCATGCTTCCTCTCCATGGTTGCAGAGGGAGATCCTTGAGTTTTAAACACAAGGGAGTTCTCATTCCATTGAAGGACTATTTCACCTCTGTCAACATCAATCACAGCTCTTGCTGTGGCCAGGAAAGGTCTTCCTAGGATGATGGATTCATCCTCTTCCTTTCCAGTATCCAGGACTATGAAATCAGCAGGGATGTAAAGGCCTTCAACCTTTACTAACACGTCCTCTACTTGTCCATAAGCCTGTTTTCTTGAACTATCTGCCATCTCTAATGAGATTTTAGCAGCTTGCACCCCATAGATTCCCAGTTTCTCTATTACAGAGAGGGGTATGAGGTTTATCCCTGAACCAAGGTCACACAGAGCCTTAAAGATCATGGTGCCTATAGTACAAGGTATTATGAACTTTCCAGGATCCTGTCTCTTCTGAGGCAATGTCAGTTGATCCAGATCACTTAGTTCATTGATGAACAAGGGAGGTTCAACTTCCCAAGCATCAATGCCAAATAATTTGGCATTCAGCTTCATGATTGCACCAAGAAACTTGGCAGTTTGCTCTTCAGTAACATCCTCATTCTCTTCAGAAGAGGAATACTCATCAGAGCTCATGAAGGGCATAAGGAGGTTCAATGGAATCTCAGTGGTCTCTAGATGAGCCTCAGAGTCCTTTGGTTCCTCAGAGGGAAGCTCCTTATTGGTCACTGGACGTCCCAGGAGGTCTTCCTCCTTGGGATTCATGTCCTCCTCTTCCTCATTGGGTTCGACCATTTTGCTTATGTCAATGGCCTTGCACTCTCCTTTTGGATTCTCTTCTGTATTGCTTGGGAGAGTACTAGGAGGGATTTCAGTGATTCTTTTACTCAGCTGGCCCACTTGTGCTTCCAGATTTCTAATGGAAGACCTTGTTTCATTCATGAAACTTACAGTGGCCTTAGATAGATCAGAGACTAAATTTGCTAAGCTAGATGGATTCTGCTCAGAATTCTCTGTCTGTTGCTGAGTGGATGATGGAAAAGGCTTGCTATTGCTAAACTTGTTTCTTCCACCATTATTAAAGCCTTGTTGAGGCCTTTGATCCTTCCATGAGAAATTTGGATGATTTCTCTATGATGAGTTATAGGTGTTTCCATAAGGTTCACCTAAGTAATTCACCTCTGCTATTGCAGGGTTCTCAGGATCATAAGCTTCTTCTTCATAAGAAGCCTCTTAAGTACTGTTGGATGCAGCTTGTATTCCATGCAGACTCTGAGAGATCATATTGACTTGCTGAGTCAATATTTTGTTCTGAGCCAATATGGCATTCAGAGTATCAACTTCAAGAACTCCCTTCTTCATAGTCGTCCCATTACTCACAGGATTCCTTTCAGAAGTGTACATGAACTGGTTATTAGCAACCATGTCAATGAGTTCTTGAGCTTCTACAGGAGTTTTCTTTAGGTGAATGGATCCACCTGCAGAAGTGTCCAGTGACATCTTTGATAGCTCAGATAAACCATCATAGAATATATCCAGGATGGTCCATTCTGAAAGCATGTCAGAAGGACACTTTTTGGTCAACTGTTTGTATCTTTCCCAAGCTTCATAGAGGGATTCACCTTCTTTCTGTCTGAAGGTTTGAACATCAGCTCTAAGCTTGCTCAGCTTTTGAGGAGGAAAGTACTTGGCTAAGAAAGTCGTGACCAGCTTATCCCAAGAGTTCAGGCTATCTTTAGGTTGAGAGTCCAACCAGATTCTAGCTCTGTCTCTTACAGCAAAGGGGAAAAGCATGAGCCTGTAGACTTCAGGATCTACTCCATTAGTCTTAACAGTATCACATATATGCAAGAATTCAGTTAAGAACTGAAAAGGATCTTCAGATGGAAGTCCATGAAACTTGCAGTTCTGCTGCATCAGAGAAACTAATTGAGGTTTCAGCTCAAAGTTGTTTGCTCCAATGGCAGGAATGGAGATGCTTCTTCCATGTAAATTGGAATTAGGTGCAGTAAAGTCACCAAGCATCTTCCTTACATTATTATTATTTTCGGCTGCCATCTCCTCTTCCTGTTCGAAAATTTCTGAAAGGTTATCTCTGGATTGTTGTATTTTAGCTTCTCTTAATTTTCTCTTCAGAGTCCTTTCAGGATCTGGATCTGCTTCCACAAGAATGTTCTTATCCTTGCTCCTGCTCATATGACAAAGAAGAGAGCACAGAAAAAAAATAATAATAATAGAGATCCTTTATACCACAGTATAGGGATCCCTGTGTGAGTAGAAGAAGAGGGGGAGACAAAGAATGTAATATAATGGAAGAAACACAACTGTGAGGATGGCAGAGATGTGAGATGAGATGTTAGTAGATGAATAAATAAATAGAATAAGATGAGAGAGAAGGAATTTTCGAAAATAATTTTTGAAAAAGAGTTAGTGATTTTTGAAAATAGTTTTTGAAAAATGTTAGTATTTTTCGAAAATTAAGTTTTAAAAATTAAAATAATTAATAAATTAAAAAGAAATTTTGAAAAAGGGAGAAGATATTTTCAAAAATGAGAGAGAGAGAGAGAGTTAGTTAGGTGGTTTTGAAAAAGTTAAGAAACAAACAAAAAGTTGGTTAGTTAGTTGAAACAAATTTTGAAAATCAATTTTGAAAAGATAAGGAGTTAGGAAGTTAGAAAAGATATTTTGAAATCAAATTTTTGAAAAAGATAAGAAGATATTTTTGAAAAGATATGATAGAAATTAGTTTTTGAAAAAGATTTGATTTTTTAAAATCTCAATTAATGACTTGATTCACAAGAAATCACAAGATATGATTCTAGAACTTAAAGTTTGAATCTTTCTTAACAAGCAAGTAACAAACTTCAAATTTTTTAATCAAAACATTAATTGATTATGTTATTTTTGAAAATTTGATATAGAAATAAGAAAAAGATTTTTGAAAAATATTTTTGGAATTTTCGAAAATAACTAAGAATTTTGAAAAAGATTTGATTTTTGAAAAAGATTTTGAAAAAGATAAGATTTTCAAATTGAAAATTTGATTTGACTCATGAGAAACAATTTGATTTTTAAAAATTTTTGAAAAAGTCAACTCAAATTTTCGAATTTGATGAGAGAAAAAAGGGAAAGATATTTTTTTTTTATTTTTGAATTTTTATGATGAGAGAGAAAAACAACAAAAAGACTCAATGCATGAAAATTTTGAATCAAAACAATGAATGCATGTATGAATGATATGAATGTCAAGATGAACACCAAGAACACTTTGAATGTCAAGATGAACATCAAGAACATATTTTTGAAAAATTTTTGATGCAAAGAAAACATGTAAGACACCAAACTTAGAAATATTTCATGTTTAGTCTCTAAGAAACGAAAAATGCACATGTAAAACAAGAAAAGACACAAAACATGAAAACATCAAGATCAAACAAGAAGATTTACCAAGAACCACTTGAAGATCATGAAGAACACTATGAATGCATGATATTTTCGAAAAATGCAAGATGCATATGCAATTGACACCAAACTTATGATATGACTCAAGACTCAAACAAGAAACACAAAAATTGTTTTTGATTTTTATGATTTTCTAATTTTTTTGTATTTTTTTTTCGAAAATTAATTGAAAATGAAAAAATAAGGATTCCAAAATTTTTAATATGAATTCTAGGAATCTTGCATTCTTAGTCTAAAGCTTCAGTCCAGGAATTAGACATGGCTCACTAGCCAGCCAAGCTTTCAATGAAAGCTCCGGTCCAAAACACTAGACATGGCCAATGGCCAGCCAAGCTTCAGCATGTAATTCAGACATGACACGCCTGACATACTCATTCCCAAAGGAATTAGACATGGCTTTACAGCCAGCCAGGCTTCAACATGCTTCATGAAACACTAGAATTCATCCTTAAAAATTTTGAATAAAATTTTTTAAAACATTTTTATATTATTTTTTAAAACAGATGAGAAAATTTTAGAAATATTTTTGAAAAATTTTTGAAAATAAAATAAAAAGAAAATTACCTAATCTGAGCAACAAGATGAACCGTCAGTTGTCCAAACTCAAACAATCCCCAGCAACGGCGCCAAAAACTTGGTGCACGAAATTGTGATGTCCAGGCTTAAATAATCCCTGGCAACGTGAGCAACTTGGTACGCGCAATCGTGATTACACTTTGATTATGTAAAATTCATGGCTCTTTCTTTCCCTGGCAATGGCGCCAAGAACATGGAGCCAATACCATGGTTCACAACTTCGATACAACTAACCAGCAAGTGCACTGGGTCGTCCAAGTAATACCTTACGTGAGTAAGGGTCGAATCCCACGGAGATTGTTGGTATGAAGCAAGCTATGGTCACCTTGCAAATCTCAGTTAGGCAGATATAAATTGATAATGGTGTTTTCAAATAATAAATAAAAGAATAGGGATAGAGGTACTTATGTAAATCATTGGTAGGAATTTCAGATAAGCGAATGGAGATGCTTTTCGTTCCTCTGAATCTCTGCTTTCCTGCTATCTTCATCCAATCTTACTCCTTTCCATGGCTGGCTTTATGCAAGGGCATCACCATTGTCAGTGGCTACATCCCCTCCTCTCAGTGAAAAATATGCTCACATGCTTTGTCACAGCACGGCTAATCATCTGTCGGTTCTCGATCATGCTGGAATAGGATTCACCCTCCTTTTGCGTCTGTCACTAACGCCCAGCACTCGCGAGTTTGAAGCTCGTCACAGTCATTCAATCATTGAATCCTACTCGGAATACCACAGACAAGGTTTAGACTTTCCGGATTCTCTTGAATGCCACCATCATTCTAGCTTACGCCACGAAGATTCTGATTAAGAGATCTAAGAGATACTCATTCAATCTAATGTAGAACGGAAGTGGTTGTCAGGCACGCGTTCATGGGGAATGATGATGATTGTCACGTTCATCACATTCAGGTTGGAGTGCGAATGAATATCTTAGAAGCGAAATAAGATGAATTGAATAGAAAACAGTAGTACTTTGCATTAATCTTTGAGGAACAGCAGAGCTCCACACCTTAATCTATGGAGTGTAGAAACTCTACCGTTGAAAATACATAAGTGAAAGGTCCAGGCATGGCCGAATGGCCAGCCCCTCTGATCTAAGAACCAGGCGTTCAAAGATGATTCCTAAGATTCAAAGATGGTTCAAAAGATGTCTAATACAATAGTAAAAGGTCCTATTTATAATAAACTAGCCACTAGGGTTTACATGAGTAAGTAATTGATGCATAAATCCACTTTCGGGGCCCACTTGGTGTGTGCTTGGGCTGAGCTTGAGTGTTGCACGTGTAGAGGTCCTTCTTGGAGTTGAACGCCAGCTTTTGTGCCAGTTTGGGCGTTCAACTCTGGTTTTGGCTCCTTTTCTGGCGCTGGACGCCAGATTTGGGCAGAGAGCTGGCGTTGAACGCCGGTTTTCGTCGTCTATTCTTGGGCAAAGTATAGACTATTATATATTGCCGGAAAGCCCCGGATGTCTACTTTCCAACGCAATTGAAAGCGCGCCATTTCAAGTTCTGTAGCTCCAGAAAATCCATTTTGAGTGCAGGGAGGTCAGAATCCAACAGCATCAGCAGTCCTTCTTCAACCTCTGAATCTGATTTCTGCTCAAGTCCCTCAATTTCAGCCAGAAAATACCTGAAATCACAGAAAAACACACAAACTCATAGTAAAGTCCAGAAATGTGAATTTAACATAAAAACTAATGAAAACATCCCTAAAAGTAACTAGATCCTACTAAAAACATACTAAAAACAATGTCAAAAAGCGTATAAATTATCCGCTCATCAGTTATCTAGTCTCTTGGGTCCTGAGATCTGGAGTTTGCATTTTAAATTTTCTGTTTAAAGCTTTTCAAGTTCATTTATATTTCCGTTTTAGATCCGGTTCAATTCAAGTCACCTTCTACTTGTCTGATTAATGCAATTTACTTTTCCTTGTTTAAATTCTGCAAATCCACTTCCCAATTCCCTTTACAATTCAAGCTATTTACATTTCTTGCACTTTAAGATTCTACAATTTACATTTCTTGCATTCTAAGTTTCTGCCATTTAACTTCTTGCTCTTTAAGATTCGGCACATTTACCTTCTCAGCTCTTTAATTTACTGCAATTGTCCCTCTCCCTTTTAATTTCATGCAATTTAGCTTCTGTCAAATACAAACCACTCAAATCAACTCTTGATTCGCTTGACTAAATCAACCACTAAACTAAAATTGCTCAATCCTTCAATCCCTGTGGGATCGACCTCACTCCCGTGAGTTTTATTACTTGATGCGACCCGGTGCACTTGCCGGTTAGTTTTGTGTGTTTGGGATTCGTTTTTCGTTTTCCGAAAATACACATCAAGTTTTTGGCGCCATTGCCGGGGATTGAAATAGATTGACAATGATTAAGTGAAGTGGAGATCTAGATCTAGCATTTTTATTTTCTGTTTCTCATTCTTTGGACTAACCCACTAACTGTTTGAAATTTTGCTTAAGCTAACTAAATTTCATTCTAGCAATAGATTGAAGTGTTACTGGTGGTGTTTCTTTTGTTTTGTTTGTATGTCAGGTACAAGGAGATCCACTCCTGTTTTATCTTAAACTGACCAGAGAACTCTTAGAAGGTTAAGAAGAGCTGAAAGAGGGAAAAATATTGTTGGAGAGGAAGAATCTGAGGAAGAATATCACGAGATGGAAGGAGATCCATCTAATACAGGAGGAGGGGTTAACAATAACCCACAACAGAGGAGAGTACTGGCCTCCTATACTTTTGCAAATGCTAGACATTGTGGAAGCAGCATTCTCACTCCTAATGTCAACGCAAATAACTTTGAACTGAAGCCACAACTCATCACATTGGTCCAAAACAACTTCTCGTTTGGGGGAGGACCATTGGAGGATCCAAATCAACATTTATCCACTTTCTTGAGAATTTGTGACACAGTTAAAAGCAATGGAGTGAACCCTGACATATACAAGCTGTTGTTATTCCCATTCTCTCTCAGGGACAAGGCCACTCAATGGCTAGAAACATTTCCAAAGGAAAGCATTAACACATGGGATGATTTGGTGAGCAAGTTTCTTGCCAAGTTTTACCCCCCTCAAAGGATCATCAGGTTGAAGACTGAAGTGCAGACATTCACGCAATTGGATGCTGAAAATCTGTATGAAGCATGGGAGAGATATAAGGCTCTGTTGAGGAAATGTCCACCAGAAATGTTCACTGAGTGGGACAAGCTACAGAACTTCTATGAAGGACTCACTCTAAAGGCTCAAGAAGCACTTGATCACTCAGCTGGAGGATCATTGCAACTGATGAAAACTGCATAAGAAGCTCAAAATCTTATTTACATGGTGGCTAATAATCAGTATTTCTTTGCGCATCAAAGGCAACGCCAACGATCACAAAGGAGAGGAGTAATAGAGCTAGAAGGAGTGGACTCAATCTTGGCTCAAAACAAGATGATGCAGCAGCAAATTCAACAACAATTTGAGCAAATGGCCAAGAGGATTGATAGCCTCCAAGTTGCAGCAGTTAACACAAGCCAACCATCATCCACATGGGAGCAAAATGAAGAAACTCAAGAGGAGCAGCAGCAAGAACAAGTGCAGTACATGCATAACCAAAACTCTGGACAGAATGAAGTGTATGGTGACACATACAACCCATCCTGGAAGAACCACCCAAACCTCAGGTGGGGAGATAATCACAACTAGAACTAACAACCATGGCAGAGGAACTCAAACCAAAATAGTTCAAGAAACAACCAAAACCACAACCAGCAGCAAACTAACCAAAACCCTTACAGAAAACCTCAAAACAACTACCCCAACCCCAACCATTACCAATCCAATAACCAAGCCACCAACCAAAATGCCTACCATCCACTATCCACATCTCACAACCCACCACAAGCATCACCTGAATCTCAAAGACTCACTAACTTGGAAACTTTGATAGACAAAATGTGGAAACACCAGGAAATGACAACCAAGAACCATGAAGCCTCCATGAAGAGCCTAGAGAGGCAGATTGGGCAAATCTCCAAGCAGATTTCTGTTGAGAGACCTTCAAGCTCACTGTCGAGTGACACAATCCCAAATCCTAAGGAAGAATGCAAGGCGATACAATTAAGGAGTGGAAGAACATTGATGAGCAACAATGACACTACAAAGAAGCAAGCAGAGAGCAGCAAAAGACCAATAGAAGATGAAAAGCAAGCAAAGGCAGATGAAGCCAAGGATCAAGTTGTGATGCCAAATAAGAGCACTGAGAAACTCAAAGAGAAGAACAACCAACCACACAGTTCAAAAGAAGTGATTCAGGGACAGCAGCAAGTAGGAAAGAGCATCACACCTCCACTGCCATATCCCCAGAGGTTCAGCAAAGAGACTAAGGACCAACATTTTCACAAATTCCTTGGGACTTTCAAAAAGCTGGAGATCAATATTCCCTTGGCTGAAGCACTTGAGCAAATGCCTCTGTATGCCAAGTTTTTGAAGGAGCTTATTAACAAAAAGAGGAGTTGGCTTGAGAAGGAAATCGTGTTACTCACCGAGGAATGCAGTGCTGTGATTCAAAGGGGTATTCCACCAAAACTCAAGGATCCAGGAAGCTTTGTAGTCTCATGCACCATTGGCAGAATAGTTTTCAACAAAGCTCTCTGTGACCTTGGTGCCAGCATCAACTTAATGCCTCTCTCAATGATGAGAAAGCTTGCCATAGAAGAGCTTAAACCCACCAGGATGTCGTTGGTCATGGCTGACAGATCAATCAAAACACCCAATGGAATTGTGGAGAATCTGTTGGTGAAGGTTGGAGAGTTTATTTTCCCAGCAGATTTTGTGATTTTAGATACTGAAGACGAAGGAAACAATTCAATCATTTTGGGAAGGCCATTTCTAGCCACAGCAAGAGTCATCATTGATGTAGAAAAAGGAGAAATGATCTTCAGGATCCACAATGAATAAATGGTCATAAACGTTTTCAAGTCAATGCAACACATTCCTGAGCAAGAGGATTACATGAGAGTGGATATGATAGAGAGTTTGGTGGAAGAAATGCTGGAAGAAAGTCCTCAAGAGCAAGAAGGAAATCAAGGGACAACAGAGGAACAAGTAGCTGAGACTTCTATTGAGAAAGATGGAAAACAAGACAAGAAGGAAGAAGTACGAAAACAAGAACTGAAGACATTACCCACCCATCTCAAATATGCATTCCTTGGCACATCGGAAAGCTTCCCAGTGATCATTAATTCATCCTTGACAAAAAAGGAAGAATGAGAACTTCTTGATGTACTCAAAGCTCACAAAGATGCTTTGGGATGGACCATTGACGACCTGAAAGGCATCAGCCCTGCAGTGTGTATGCATAAGATCCTCTTGGAAGATAATTCCAAACCAGTGGTTCAATCTCAAAGAAGGCTAAATCCCACAATGAAGGAATTTGTCCAGAAGGAAGTAATGAAGTTGTGGAATGCAGGGATAATCTTCCCAATATCTGACAGCTCATGGGTGAGCCCGGTTCAAGTTGTACCAAAGAAAGGAGGAATGACGGTCATCATTAATGAGAAGAATGAGTTGATCCCTACTAGAACAGTGACTGGGTGGAGAATGTGCATAGACTATAGAAGATTGAATGATGCCACAAGAAAAGATCATTTCCCTCTCCCATTTATTGATCAGATGCTGGAAAGATTGGCCGGCCATGCATGTTATTGCCTTTTGGACGGGTATTATGGGTACAATCAATCGTGGTAGATCCCAAGGACCAAGAGAAGACCACCTTCACATGTCCATTTGGAGTTTTTGCATACAGGAGGATGCCATTTGGGTTATGCAATGCCCCAGCCACATTTCAGAGGTGTATGCTTTCCATTTTCTCTGATATGGTTGAAAAATTTTTAGAGGTCTTCATGGACGACTTTTCTATTTTTGGTGATAATTTTAGCACTTGCCTGAACCATCTAACTCTTGTCTTGAAACGGTGCCAAGAAACTAATTTGGTTTTGAACTAGGAGAAGTGCCATTTCATGGTGCCCGAGGGAATTGTTCTTGGTCATAAGGTTTCAAGAAAAGGGATAGAGGTTGACAAGGCAAAGGTTTAGATCATAGAAAAACTCCCTCCACCAGCTAATGTGAAATCTGTTAGAAGTTTCTTGGGGCATGCAGGATTTTATAGAAGGTTTATCAAGGATTTTTCAAAAATAGCCAAGCCTTTGAGTAATCTATTAATGCTAGATAATCCTTTGGTGTTTGATGAAAACTGCCGGCATGCCTTTGAAACTTTAAAAAACAGACTCACAATAGCACCAATCATCACACCCCCAGATTGGGAACTGCCTTTTGAACTCATGTGTGATGCAAGTGACCTTGCAATTGGTTCTGACTTGGACAAAAGAAGGGAAACCTGCATCATGTCATATATTATGCAAGTAAAGTGTTGAATGAGGCCCAAAAAAATTACACCACAACAGAAAAGGAATTGTTAGCTGTAGTCTATGCATTTGATAAGTTTAGATCATACTTGATAGGATCCAAAATTGTGGTTTATACTGACCATGCTGCCCTTAAGTATTTGATGTCAAAGCAGGATGCTAAACCAAGACTTATCAGGTGGATATTGCTCCTACAAGAGTTTGATATTGAGGTAAGGGATAGGAAGGGCACTGAGAACCGGGTTGCTGATCATTTGTCGAGGCTACCACAAGAAACAATTCAAAAAGCCTCCCATCCCGTGAATGAAAGCTTCCCAGATGAGCACCTTTTGCAGATCCAGCAAGCACCTTGGTTCGCTGACATAGCAAACTACATAGTGGGAAGGAAGATACCTCAAGAGTTCTCTAAGCAACAAGTGAAGAAGTTAATCAATGAGGGAAGGAAATTTTTATGGGATGAACCCTTCCTGTTCAAGAGATGTTCTGATGGAGTAATTAGAAGGTGTGTTCCTAAGAGTGAAATGAGGGATATCTTGTGGCATTGCCATGGTTCAGCTTATGGTGGACACTTTGGCCCAGAAAGAACAGCTGCAAAGATACTGCAGAGTGGCTTCTATTGGCCAACTATCTTCAAGGATGCCAGAGAGTATGTTCACCAATGTAATGAATGCCAGAGAGCAGGAGGACTGACAAGAAGGAATGAGATGCCTCAAAACTTCATCTTGGAATTGGAATTATTTGATCTATGGGGAATTGATTTCATGGGACCCTTTCCCCCTTCCTATTATTTCAAATATATCTTAGTAGCAGTGGAGTATGTCTCAAAGTGGGTGGAAGCCATAGCCACAACCACCTGTGATGCACAGATTGTCCTCCAATTCCTTAAAAAGCACATTTTCACAAGATATGGAGTGCCCAAGGGTCTTGTTAGTGATGGTGGTGGTCACTTTTGCAACAAACAGATGGAGAAACTCCTCCACAAATATGGAGTAATCCATAAAGTAGCCACACCTTACCACCCTCAGACTAATGGCCAGGCTGAACTAGCAAATAGGGAATTAAAGAAGATCCTAGAGAAAATAGTGGGAAGCACAAGAAAAGATTGGGCTAGGAAGCTAGAAGATACATTATGGGCATATAGGACAGCTTTCAAAACTCCTATTGGCAAGTCACCCTTTCAGCTATTGTATGGCAAATCCTGCCACCTCCCTGTAGAGCTTGAACACAGAGCTTTTTGGGCCACTAAATTCCTCAACCTTGATTCCCAAGCTGCAGGAGAGAAAAGGTTGTTACAACTAAATGAGTTGGATGAATTCAGACTAGAAGCCTATGAGAGTGCTAAGATATACAAGGAAAGAGCTAAGAGGTGGCATGATAAGAAGATCACAAAGAAGGAGTTCAAGCCAGGACAGCCAGTGCTCCTGTATAACTCAAGGATTAAGATTTTCCCTAGCAAACTTAAGTCTAAGTGGACTGGCCCATACTTGGTGACAAAGGCTTTTCCTTATGGGAGTATTGAATTGCTAGATGAAGCAACAAAGAGTCAATTCACAGCAAATGGTCATAGAGCAAAGCTATACTTAGGAGGACAATGGGATAAGGAAAAAGAGGTTCAGAGCCTACAACCTTCTTGAAAAGAATTGAAGGATGTCAAGCTAGTGACATTAAAAGAGCGCTTGTTGGGAGGCAACCCAACCAGAGGTAGTTTTCTTTTCATAGCCTTTTCAATAAAAATGTTGAATATTTGGTATGCATTGCAAGGAGCTAAGTTTGGTGTTACACACCAAAACAATTTAAAGGAGAATGAAGGATTATAAGTTTGGTGTTCCACCAAAACATCATTTAAAAAAAAACATATTCTCACTTCTTGCACAACACTAGCTCCAAGCAATCAAACAGATCATTCAATTACTTAATTGCTCTCCAGTTTTAACTTCATAACCTTTAGCAAGAACACAAGATTTTACATATAGTTGACCTGTTGCATCAGAGGAAGTGGCAAGGAACTCAGTTTGGTGTTCCCACACCAAATTAAATCCAAAAGCCGCACTCAATTCATGCATAATAACCAGTCACCTAAGGGCTTGAGAAGCAAGCAACTTTTGAGAACTATGCAGGGAACTAACCACCAATTGAAGACATAATGCACCATGACTCAAAAGGGGATCAACAAAAAGAAGGACAAAAGAACTGCGTGCAAACCAATAGGTTGTATCTATACTTAACTTCAGCTGTTGAGAGATGCTATGATTTATATCTTGCTAAAAGTGTTTATCTAGTACAAGTAGAATCAATTTTCTTAAAATAAGTAAGCTAGTCTAAGTGTGTGCTTGTGTGTTTACTTTCACTTAACAAAAAGCATGCTTTGTCCCCTGCATCTTTAATTCAATAAAAGAAATATTTGAATGTGAAGTGAGATAGTTCTCTGTTAGATAGAAGTACAATAAAAGTAAGTGGTGGTATGTATGTGTGATTGTATGATAGCTCACTTTTAGTGAATAAGAGAACTAGGATATCTCCTTCTAAGTAGAAATTGGCCTACTGTCTATGAATCTCAATCAAATAAAAGTCCTTGGTTAAAAAGAAAAACAAAAAAAAAAGAGAAAAGAAATAGCCAAAGAGTGGCAACAGAACAAAAGAAAATAAAAAGAAACAAAGCTAGACACCAATAGCTTGAACCTTAGAATATATGCCTGTGGTGTCTTTGTACTAGGATCTGCTTGGATTATTAAGTTCTTTGGAGTGCATCAACACTCGGTGACTTGGGTTAACTAACCCGGGATCATCAGCTGAAAGTCCACTATCAAGAGCAACCTAACTACAAGGCATTTAGTAACCCAAAGAGGTGCTGGGCATCAATGTTTTAAGAAGGAATGTGAGCCAAGTGTCTATAGTGAATAATGTGTCAAGTATAAAGAAATAAATGAACTTGTTACACATGACACTGAACTAAAGCTTATAGAAAAAAATAATAGTCAAGGACAAAGGAATAATGACAGGTCATAGCAGTGTGTTGCTTGATGCTTGAAGGAGACTTTCTAGGCCTAAAAGTCAATAAGAAGCGAGTGTTTACATATCCACATAAAACCCCATGAACTACCAATAATACTCTGCTAGCATGAACATCCTCTTCCATTTCATTCTTTCTTCTCAATAATTCTTTTCTTGCTTGGGGACAAGCAAGTTTTAAGTTTGGTGTTGTGATGACAAGTCATCTTAGCCTAGTTTCACTAGTCTTTTTCTTTTGTTTTCAAATAATTTTATGCACTTTCTTGATGCATAAGTAAGCCAATTGGGTAGAATTTCATGTTTCCTTTGATTCAATCAACCATGGATGAATTGATACAATATCATAAGATTTTGTGCTATAATTGTCATATATTATGAAAGAAACACAATCTCATGATTTGGGGCATAGCTTTGATTGTTTTGATTGATTGATGATAGGTGAAAAGAGTTTTGAAGAAGGTTGAAGAAAGAAGGAATGGCTAGGAGCAAGAGAGAACAAAAATTTTGAGCCAAAGTTTGCCTCAAACTTTAGCTCAAACTTTTGGAAGAGTTGAAAACACCCTAGAGGAAAAAAAGCTTGAGCCAAAGTTTGCCTCAAACTTTAGCTCAAACTTTTGGAAGAATTGAAAACACCCTGGAGGAAAAAGCTTGAGCCAACATTTGCCTCAAACGTTTTGGCAAACATTGGCATCACAAAAGCAACACCCTAGAGGAGAAAAGCTTGCGCCAACGTTTGTCTCAAGCTTTTTGGCAAACGTTGGCGCCACACTTGCACACCCTGGAGGAGAAAAGCTTGCGCCAACGTTTGCCTCAAGCTTTTTGGCAAATGTTGGCGCCACACATGTACACAAGGGGATCCACGTTTGAGCAAAAGTTTGACCTCAAACTTTAGCTCAAACGTGGATATCAGCAAAATGAGGGCAGCTGGTATAAAAAGTTTGAGTAAAAGTTTGCCTCAAACTTTTACTCAAGCTTTTATGATTCTTGGCCCGGTTCACAATGGGTTTCTCTCCAACTCCAAGAGCAATCAACAGAGGCTTTTATCAACCCAATTCCATCAAGAGCAAAGGCCCAATTCAAGGCTTGAAGACCATTTGAAGAAAGTGTATAAATAGCTTAGGATTTAAGTTTTCGGAGAGCTTTTCCTTTTACTTTTGCTGAGTAGTTTTTGGAGAGCTTTTGGTTTTGAGTTGTTTGGAGTTTCTGAGTTTCGGAGTAGGAGAATTGAATTCTCTTCCTCTTAGTTTTCTTGTTTTCAATTTCAATTACATTTGTCTTGGATCTTGGGTTGGAGAATTGAAGGAATTCTATTTCAATCTCATCCTGAGATCTCTCTGTTTTCTTTATTGCATAATTGAATTTAAATTTATGTTCATTGTCTCTTCTTCTACTCATTTTGCTATTTACTTTTCTCTATTTCTTGCAATTGAATTCTACATTTGGATCTAGGAAGGCATTGAGATCTAGACTCGGTTATCTAGTCTCTTGGGTCCTGAGATCTGGAGATTGCATTTTAAATTCTCTGTTTAAAGCTTTTCAAGTTCATTTACATTTCCGTTTTAGATCCGGTTCAATTCAAGTCACCTTCTACTTGTCTGAGTAATGCAATTTACTTTTCCTTGTTTAAATTCTACAAATCCACTTCCGAATTCCCTTTACAATTCAAGCCATTTACATTTCTTGCACTTTAAGATTCTGCAATTTACATTTCTTGCGTTCTAAGTTTCTGCCATTTAACTTCTTGCTCTTTAAGATTCAGCACATTTACCTTCTCTGCTCTTTAATTTACTGCAATTGTCCCTCTCCCTTTTAATTTCATGCAATTTAGCTTCTGTCAAATACAAACCACTCAAATCAACTCTTGATTCGCTTGACTAAATCAACCACTAAACTAAAATTGCTCAATCCTTCAATCCCTGTGGGATCGACCTCACTCCCGTGAGTTTTATTACTTGATGCGACCCGGTGCACTTGCCGGTTAGTGATGAGCGGATATTTTATACGCTTTTTGGGGATAATTTCATATAGTTTAGAGTATGTTTTAGTTAGTTTTTAGTCTATTTCTAGTAGTTTTTAGGAAAAATTCATATTTCTGGACTTTACTATGAGTTGTGTGTTTTTCTTTAATTTCAGGTATTTTTCTGGCTGAAATTGAAGGAGCTGAGCAAAAATCTCATTCAGGCTGAAAAAGGACTGCTAAAGCTATTGGATTCTGACCTCCCTGCACTCAAATTGGATTTTCTGGAGCTACAGAACTCGAAATGGCATGCTTCCAATTGCATTGGAAAGTAGACATCCAGGGCTTTCCAGCAATATATAATAGTCCATACTTTTCACAAGGATAGACGATGTAAACTGGCGTTCAACGCCAGTCCTCTGCCCAATTCTGGCGTCCAGCGCCAGAAAAGGATCAAAAACTGGAGTTGAACGCCCAAACTGGCACAAAAACTGGCGTTCAACTCCACAAATGGCCTCTGCACGTGAATTGGTTAAAGTCTCAGCCCCTGCACACACCAAGTGGGCCCCAGCACACCAAGTGGGCCCCAGAAGTGGATCTCTGCATCATCCATCATAGTCCACTCATATTTTGTAACCCTAGGCTACTGGTTTAGTATTTAAACAACTTTTAGAGACTTATTTTGTATCTCATGACATTTCAGATCTAAACTTTGTATTCTCTGACGGCATGAGTCTCTAAACCCCATTGTTGGGGGTGAGGAGCTCTGCTGTGTCTCGATGAATTAATGCAAGTATTTCTGTTTTCCATTCAAACACGCTTGTTCCTATCTAAGATGTTCATTCGCGCTTAACTGTGATGGAGGTGATGAGCCGTGACATTCATCACCTTCCTCAAACCATGAACGCGTGCCTGACAACCACCTCCGTTCTATATACGATTGAATGAGTATCTCTTAGATTCCTTAATCAGAATCTTCGTGGTATAAGCTAGAACTGATGGCAGCATTCATGAGAATCCAGAAAGTCTAAACCTTGTCTGTGGTATTCCGAGTAGGATTCAAGGATTGAATGACTGTGACGAGCTTCAAACTCCTGAAGGCTGGGCGTTAGTGACAGACGCAAAAGGATAGTAAATCCTATTCCAACTGGATCGAGAACCAACCGGTGATTAGCCGTGCTGTGACAGAGCACGTGAGCGTAGTTTTCACTGGAAGGATGGAAGGTAGCCATTGACAACGGTGATCCACCAACACACAGCTTGCCATAGGGGGACGTGCGTGCGTGAACAAGAAGACAGAGGAAAGCAGAGATTCAGAAGACAAAGCATCTCCAAAACTCCAACATATTCTCCATTACTGCACAACAAGTAACTTTTAATTTATGCTCTACTGGTTACTCACAATTCAATTGATAAACATAGTTGACTTCCTGACTAAGATTTACAAGATAACCATAGATTGCTTCAAACCAACAATCTCCGTGGGATTCGACCCTTACTCACGTAAGGTATTACTTGGACGACCTAGTGCACTTGCTGGTTAGTGGTACGAGTTGTGAAAAGTGTGATTCACAATTCGTGCACCAAGTTTTTGGCGCCGTTGCCGGGGATTGTTCGTGTTTGAACAACTGACGGATTATTCTGTTGCTTAGATTAGGAAAAATCTTTCTTTTTTTTGGTTTAGAGTCTTTCATTATTTATCCCTTGTTAAAATACTTTAAACTTATAGCTCAGTTATTTAGAACGTGGTGTTTATGTTCATGATAATTGGCTATCATATTTTTTTAAAAACCTTTTTCAAAAATAATTTTTCTATTAAATCCTGTGCCAAACTTTAAGTTTGGTGTTTTCAAAAATAATCTTTCTTAAAATTTTTGAAGGTCCCATAACTCATTTGGCTAGAGCGTTAATCTGTGTTCTTGGTAATTAGGTTAGAATCTTTTATACTCTTTTCGAAACCTTCTTTTTCATAAATAATATTTTCTCTATTAAATTGTGTGCCAAACTTTAAGTTTGGTGTTTTCTTGTTGAATCCCCCTTGGTTTTCGAAAATTTTGGTGGTTTTCTAAAAAAAAAAAATTTTAAGTTTGGTGTTCTTTCTTCATGTTCTTGTGTTCTTGTGAGTCTTCAAAGTGTTCTTGAGTTTTCCTTGTGTCTTGATCTTAAAATTTTTAAGTTTGGTGTTCCTTGGCGTTGAATGCCCAAATGGGGCAGAATCCAGCGTTGAACGCCCAACAGGGGCACATTTTTGGCGTTCAGGCGCCAGGAACAGACAGTGAGCTGGCGTCTAACGTCACTCCAGCTTCTGACTCTGGCATTCAATTGCCAGTGAGGGATCAGACACACACAAGTGCTGACAACAACCCCTCTAAAAAGGCTTCTTTAACCACTAAGGTTGAGGAATATAAAGCCAAGATACCTTATCCTCAAAAACTCCGGAAAGAGGAGCAGGATAAGCAATTTGCTCGCTTTGCAGATTATCTAAGGACTCTTGAAATAAAGATTCCATTTGCAGAGGCACTTGAGCAAATACCTTCTTATGCCAAGTTCATGAAAGAGATCTTGAGTCATAAAAAGGAGTGGAGAGAAACAGAAAGAGTTCTCCTCACTGAAGAATGCAGTGCAGTTATTCTGAAAAGCTTTCCTGAAAAGCTTAAAGACCCTGGGAGTTTTCTGATACCATGCATATTAGAAGGTGATTGCACCAAGACAGCTTTATGCAATCTTGGGGCAAGCATCAACCTAATACCTGCATCCACTATCAGGAAGCTTGGCTTAACTGAAGAAGTTAAACCAACCCGGATATGTCTCCAACTTTCTGATGGTTCCACTAAATACCCATCAGGCGTGATTGAGGACATGATTGTCAGAGTTAGGCCATTCGCCTTTCCCACTGACTTTGTTGTGCTGGAAATGGAGGAGCACAAGAGTGCCACTCTCATTCTAGGAAGACCCTTCCTAGCAACTGGACGATCCCTCATTGACGTCCAACAGGGGGAAATAACCCTGAGAGTCAACGATGACGAGTTCAAGTTGAACGCTGTCAAAGCCATGCAGCATCCAGACACATCAACAGACTGCATGAAAGTTGACCTTATTGACTCTTTGGTAGAAGAGATCAACATGGCTGAGAGTCTCGAATCAGAGTTGGAAGACATCTTTAAAGATGTTCAGCCTGATTTGGAGGATTCAGGGGACATGAAAGAGCCTCTGAACTTTCTTCTGAAAGAGGAAAAACCTCCTAAACCAGAGCTCAAGCCACTGCCACCATCCTTGAAATATGCATTTCTAGGAGAAGGTGACACATTTCCAGTGATCATAAGCTCTGCTTTAAATTCACAGGAAGAGGAAGCACTTATTCAAGTGCTAAGGACACACAAGACAGCTCTTGGGTGGTCCATAGGTGACCTTAAGGGCATAAGCCCAGCTAGATGCATGCACAAAATCCTACTGGAGGATAATGCCAAACCAGTGGTTCAACCACAGAGGCGGCTAAATCCAGTCATGAAGGAAGTGGTGCAGAAAGAGGTCACCAAATTACTAGAGGCTGGGATTATTTATCCCATTTCTGATAGCCCCTGGGTGAGCCCTGTTCAAGTCGTCCCAAAAAAGGGAGGCATGACAGTGATTCATAATGAAAAAAATGAACTGGTTCCTACAAGAACAGTTACAGGGTGGCGCATGTGTATTGACTACAGAAGGCTCAATACAGCCACCAGAAAGGATCATTTTCCTTTACCATTCATAGACCAGATGCTAGAGAGACTAGCAGGTCATGATTATTACTGCTTTTTGGATGGCTACTCAGGCTATAACCAGATTGCAGTAGATCTCCAGGATCAAGAGAAAACAGCATTCACATGTCCATCCGGAGTGTTTGCTTATAGAAGGATGCCCTTTGGGCTATGCAATGCACCTGCAACCTTCCAGAGATGCATGCTCTCTATTTTCTCTGATATGGTGGGAAAATTTCTGGAAGTCTTCATGGATGACTTCTCAGTATATGGAGACTCATTCAGCTCCTGTCTTGATCACCTGAAACTTGTTCTGAAAAGATGCCAAGAAACCAACCTAGTTTTAAACTGGGAAAAGTGTCACTTCATGGTGACTGAAGGAATTGTTCTTGGGCATAAAATCTCAAACAAGGGAATAGAGGTGGATCAAGCAAAAATAGAGGTAATTGAAAAATTACCACCACCTGCCAATGTTAAGGCAATCAGAAGCTTTCTGGGGCATGCAGGATTCTATAGGAGGTTTATAAAGGATTTTTCAAAAATCGCAAAACCTCTAAGCAATCTGCTAGCTGCTGACACGCCATTTGTGTTTGACACAGCATGCCTGCAGGCGTTTGAAACGCTGAAAGCTAAGCTGGTCACAGCACCAGTCATTTCTACACCAGACTAGATATTGCTATTTGAGTTAATGTGTGATGCCAGTGATCATGCCATTGGTGTAGTATTGGGACAGAGGCATGACAAGCTTCTGCATGTCATTTATTATGCCAGTCGCATTCTAAATGATGCCCAGAAAAATTACACAACCACAGAAAAAGAACTACTTGCAGTGGTTTACGCCATTGACAAGTTCAGATCATACTTAGTAGGATCAAAAGTGATTGTGTATACTGACCATGCTGCTCTTAAATATCTACTCACAAAGCAGGATTCAAAACCCAGGCTCATCAGATGGGTATTGCTTATGCAAGAGTTTGATATAGAAATAAGAGACAGAAAAGGGACAGAGAACCAAGTGGCTGATCATCTGTCCCGGATAGAGCCAGTGAAAGGGACGTCCCTCCCCTTTCTTGAGATCTCTGAGACGTTCCCTGATGAACATCTATTTGCCATTCAGGAAGCACCATGGTTTGCCGATATTGCAAACTATAAAGCTGCAAGGTTCATACCCAAGGAGTACAATAGAATACAAAAGAAGAAATTAGTTACTGATGCAAAGTACTACTTATGGGATGAACCCTATCTCTTTAAGAGATGTGCAGACGGAATTATCCGTAGGTGTGTCCCCAGAGAGGAAGCACAGAGAATCCTATGGCATTGCCACGGATCTCAATATGGAGGCCATTTCGGAGGTGAACGAACAGCCACCAAGGTCCTCCAATGTGGCTTCTATTGGCCCACACTCTATAAAGATTCCCGAGAGTTTGTACGTAATTGTGACAGTTGCCAAAGAGCTGGTAACCTGCCTCATGGTTACGCCATGCCTCAACAAGGGATCTTGGAAATAGAGTTGTTTGATGTATGGGGAATTGACTTCATGGGACCTTTCCCACCATCATACTCAAACACTTATATTCTGGTGGCAGTTGACTATGTATCAAAATGGGTTGAGGCTATCGCCACACCCTCCAATGATACTAAAACAGTGCTGAAATTCCTCCAGAAACATATCTTTAGCAGGTTTGGTGTCCCTAGAGTGTTAATCAGCGATGGGGGCACTCACTTCTACAATAAACAGCTTTACTCTGCCATGGTTTGGTATGGAATTCGCCACAAAGTAGCCACTCCATATCATCCACAAACCAACGGGCAAGCTGAAGTCTCTAACAGAGAATTAAAGAGAATCCTGGAACGGACAGTAAATACCCGTAGAAAGGATTGGGCAAGGAGCTTGGATGATGCTCTGTGGGCTTACAGAACAGCATTCAAGACCCCTATAGGGACCTCTCCATACCAACTCGTGTATGGTAAGGCATGCCACTTGCCCGTGGAACTGGAACATAAGGCCTACTGGGCAACCAGATTCCTAAACTTAGATGCCAAATTAGCAGGAGAAAAACGATTGCTCCAGCTAAATGAGCTAGAGGAATTTAGATTCACAGCTTTCGAAAATGCCAAGCTTTATAAAGAAAAATCAAAAAAATGGCATGACAGAAAGCTGTCATCTAGAATCTTTGAACCAGGACAAAAAGTCCTGTTGTTTAACTCTAGATTCAGGCTATTCCCCGGGAAACTGAAATCCCGGTGGAGGGGACCATACGTGATTACAAGTGTGTCACCATATGGTTATATGGAGCTTCAAGATATTGATTCTGATAAGAAGTTCATTGTCAATGGACAGAGAATCAAGCATTATCTTGAAGGCAACACTGAGCAAGAATGCTCAAGGCTGAAGCTAGATTAAAAGCTCAGCAAGGTCCAGCTAAAGACAATAAAGAAGCGCTTGCTGGGAGGCAACCCAGCCGTGGGGCAACAATCCTCTAAGCATTTTGCCCTATTTCTATCTTTATTTTTTATATAGAGTTTATTGACAACAAGGTAAATAATCATTTACAGAAGACCTCGGCACACAAAACAGAGTAAAAGAGCTCAATGGCAAGAAAACGCCAGTAAAGGGGCATTTTGGGCGTTCAGCGCCAGAAATGGCCACCCACTGGGCGTTGAACGCCAGGAATGGCAGCAACTGGGCGCTGAACGCCCAGGAGATCAGCATTTGGGCGCTGAACGCCCAAAACAGGCAGTGTTTGGGCGTTCAAACGCCAGGAGGACAGGGAGGAGCCAAATCCAGTAATCCCACACGTATTTCCATTCTAATTTATAATTTTATGATTCAATACATGATTTTATTTACATAAACATGTCAAGAACCCTGATTTCTAAAAATCCTACCCTCAAAATATCAAATGTATCTTAATTCATAAGCACACACCCTCTTTGCAAAATCAATCCAACTCTTTTCAAATGTTTTCCAAAAACAAATCTATCTTTTTCACCCTAAAATCTTTTCAATATCTTTTTCATATTATCTTTTTCAAAAACCCAGATTTATCTTTTTCAAAAATCTATCCTATCTTTTCAAAATCTAACTATATCTTCTATCTTATCTTTTTCACTCTAAAATCTTTTCAATATCTTTTTCATATTATCTTTTTCAAAAACCCAGATTTATCTTTTTCAAAAATCTATCCTATCTTTTCAAAATCAAACTATATCTTCTATCTTATCTTTTTCAACTCAATCTTTTTATCTTATCTCTTCCAATTTTTTGAAAATCCACCCCCCACCCCTTTAAATTGGGTTCGGCCTCCCCCCTCCTCCATCAACAAGT
The DNA here is from genome assembly GCF_059453495.1 of Arachis ipaensis. Classification (NCBI taxonomy): domain Eukaryota; kingdom Viridiplantae; phylum Streptophyta; class Magnoliopsida; order Fabales; family Fabaceae; genus Arachis; species Arachis ipaensis. Next base: position 84,228,574 of record NC_142441.1, on the reverse strand, counting down.
GCACCTCAATCTCCTTCTATCCCTCTCCTTTCTTTTCTTTTGCTTGAGGACAAGCAAACCTCTAAGTTTGGTGTGTTTATCCGAGATCACTACTAAGATTATGGCTCTCAAAGGGAAACAATACACTCCAAGAGGCAAGAAAGAGAGCATTCCAAAACCACTTTGGAATCAAGGGAAGTTCTTATCTAAAGAACATTCAGACCATTATCTTAAAGTAATGGGTCTGAGATCAGTGATCCCGGAAGTTAGATTCGATCTGAAAGAAGACGAATATCCGGAGATCCAGGAGCAAATTCGAATCAGGAACTGGGAAGTCCTAGCTAATCCTGAAACGAAAGTAGGAAGGAACATGGTCCAGGAGTTCTATGCTAATATGTGGCAGACTGACAAGCAAAGACTATCTGGAACTGCCTGCTACGAATTTCGGACCATGGTCAGGGGAAAAATTGTTCATACCACCCCTGATAAGATCAGAGAGATACTAAAGCTACCTCAGCTAAAGGATGATCCAGACTCCTTCAACAGGAGGATGATGAGAGCAGACATTGGCCTAGATAAGATTCTAGAGGACATCTGTATCCCTGGAGCCAGGTGGACCACCAACACAAAGGGCGTCCCAAATCAACTCAAGAGGGAGGATCTCAAACCAGTTGCCAGAGGATGGCTGGACTTCATTGGGCGTTCTCTGTTGCCCACCAGCAACCGTTCTGAAGTCACAGTTAAAAGAGCAGTGATGATTCATTGCATCATGATGGGAAAGGAAGTGGAGGTTCATCAGCTGATTTCAACAGAGCTCTATAAGATTGCTAACAAAAATTCAAGAGAGGCCAGGTTGGCTTATCCAAGCGTGATTTCTCTGCTCTGCAAGGACGCTGGAGTCAAGATGGGAATAACTGAATATATCCTAATTGAAAAGTCAATCACCAAAGCATCAATGGAGAGACAACAAGCACAGGAGGAACATATCAAGAAGAGAGCACAGGAATTCCTCCCAGAGATTCCTCAAGCGGAATATTGGGAATATCTTGAGACGTCTGTCACCAAGATACAGGAAGCTATGGAGCAAATAATAAAACAACAGAAGGAACACAGTCAAATGCTGACCCATATGCTTAAAGAACAAGAGGAGCAGGGACGTGACTTAAGGGAACTGAAGCGCCAAAAATCTTCTGTGATACCAAGCCTCCCAAGGATCAGAGGAACCCCCATACCCCCAGAATAAAGGTTGTTAATTTCCAATTTCTGCCTTAACTCTGTGACAGTGTCCTTATAAAAGTACCTTAGAAGTCATATAGTAGTAATTAGTATCTATTTTGATTTTATCTCCAATTAAGCTATAGTTTATTTTTCTCATCATCATTAAACATGAATAAAATAGTAGATCTTTTGAATAAGAAGCAATAAAATTTCGAGTTTAAATAAAACAAATTCTAATTGGTTAAATGTGGTGGCAATGCTTTCTGTCTTCTGAATGAATGCTTGAACAGTGCATATGTCTTTTGAATTTGTTGTTTAAGACTGTTAAATATGTTGGCTCTTGAAAGAATAATGAACATGAGACATGTTATTGATAATCTGAAAAATCATAAAAATGATTCTTGAAGCAAGAAAAAGCAGCAAAGAACAAAGCTTGCAGAAAAAAAAAAAAAAAGCAAGCAGAAAAAGCCAATAACCCTTAAAACCAAAAGGCAAGGGTAATTAAAAAGGATCCCAAGGCTTTGAGCATCAGTGGATAGGAGGGCCTAAAGGACTGAAATCCTGGTCTAAGCGGCTAAACCAAGCTGTCCCTAACCATGTGCTTGTGGCGTGCAGGTGTCAAGTGAAAACTTGAGACTGAGCGGTTAAAGTCAAGGTCCAAAGCAAAAAGAAGAGTGTGCTTAAGAACTCTGGACACCTCTAATTGGGGACTTTAGCAAAGCTGAGTCACAATCTGAAAAGGTTCACCCAGTTATGTGTCTGTGGCATTTATGTATCCGGTAGTAATACTGGAAAACAAAGTGCTTAGGGCCACGGCCAAGACTCATAAAGAAGCTGTGTTCAAGAATCATCACACTGAACTAAGAGAATCAATAACACTATCTGAATTCTGAGTTCCTATAGATGCCAATCACTCTGAGCTTCAATGGATAAAGTGAGATGCCAAAACTGTTCAGAAGCAAAAAGCTACTAGTCCCGCTCATCTAATTAGAATAGGAGCTTCAATCAAAAACTCTGAGATATTATTGCTTCTCAACCTATTAGTCTTCTATTTTATTTGTCTAGTTGCTTGAGGACAAGCAACAGTTTAAGTTTGGTGTTGTGATGAGCGGATATTTTATACGCTTTTTGGGGATAATTTCATATAGTTTAGAGTATGTTTTAGTTAGTTTTTAGTCTATTTCTAGTATTTTTTAGGAAAAATTCATATTTCTGGACTTTACTATGAGTTGTGTGTTTTTCTGTAATTTCGGGTATTTTTCTGGCTGAAATTGAAGGAGCTGAGCAAAAATCTGATTCAGGCTGAAAAAGGACTGCTAATGCTGTTGGATTCTGACCTCCCTGCACTCAAATTGGATTTTCTGGAGCTACAGAACTCGAAATGGCATGCTTCCAATTGCATTGGAAATTAGACATCCAGGGCTTTCCAGAAATATATAATAGTCCATACTTTGCACAAGGATAGACGACGTAAACTGGCGTTCAACGCCAGTCCTCTGCCCAATTCTGGCGTCCAGCGCCAGAAAAGGATCAAAAACTGGAGTTGAACGCCCAAACTGGCATAAAAACTGGCGTTCAACTCCACAAATGGCCTCTGCACGTGAATTGCTTAAAGTCTCAGCCCCTGCACACACCAAGTGGGCCCCAGCACACCAAGTGGGCCCCAGAAGTGGATCTCTGCATCATCCATCATAGTCCACTCATATTTTGTAACCCTAGGCTACTGGTTTAGTATTTAAACAACTTTTAGAGACTTATTTTGTATCTCATGACATTTCAGATCTAAACTTTGTATTCTCTGACGGCATGAGTCTCTAAACCCCATTGTTGGGGGTGAGGAGCTCTGCTGTGTCTCGATGAATTAATGCAAGTATTTCTGTTTTCCATTCAAACACGCTTGTTCCTATCTAAGATGTTCATTCGCGCTTAACTGTGATGGAGGTGATGATCCGTGACATTCATCACCTTCCTCAAACCATGAACGCGTGCCTGACAACCACCTCCGTTCTATATACGATTGAATGAGTATCTCTTAGATTCCTTAATCAGAATCTTCGTGGTATAAGCTAGAACTGATGGCAGCATTCATGATTATCCGGAAAGTCTAAACCTTGTCTGTGGTATTCCGAGTAGGATTCAAGGATTGAATGACTGTGACGAGCTTCAAACTCCTGAAGGCCGGGCGTTAGTGACAGACGCAAAAGGATAGTAAATCCTATTCCAACCGGATCGAGAACCAACCGGTGATTAGCCGTGCTGTGACAGAGCACGTGAGCGTAGTTTTCACTGGAAGGATGGAAGGTAGCCATTGACAACGGTGATCCACCAACACAAAGCTTGCCATAGGGGGACGTGCGTGCGTGAACAAGAAGTAACTTTTAATTTATGCTCTACTGGTTACTCACAATTCAATTGATAAACATAGTTGACTTCCTGACTAAGATTTACAAGATAACCATAGTTTGCTTCAAACCAACAATCTCCGTGGGATTCGACCCTTACTCACGTAAGGTATTACTTGGACGACCCAGTGCACTTGCTGGTTAGTGGTACGAGTTGTGAAAAGTGTGATTCACAATTCGTGCACCAGTTAGTTTTGTGTGTTTGGGATTCGTTTTTCGTTTTCCGAAAATACACATCAGCCCTATACACTAGAGAGATTAGAGCGTACACACATCATCAGTGAGGGTTCAATGCTTAAAATTCTATATTCCCTACTTTCATGAGCTACCTTCTTGCATTTTTATCTGTTCTTACTGTATGAGAATTGAATTAGTGGAATTTGATTTGTAATTGTTTTGAAGAGCTTATTTACTATTGATCAAGTGGACAAGAATCATATAGTTGCACTTACATATATAGGTTGCATTGCATTGCATGAGTTTTACATGTTCTTACTCATTTATTCTATCTCCTTCAACTAATCATGAGGACATGCTAATGTTTAAGTGTGGGGAGGTTGATAAACCACTATTTTATGGTTTATAATGTGTTTAATTGTGTGGTTTTATCATGATCTTTACCCACTTATTCATGTGATTAGCATGCATTTATATTTCCTTCCTAAAATTATCACATGATTAAAAACTTGCTTCCTAAGAGACTTTTAATTACGCATTTTAATTCTCCTTTATTCCATTCGATGCTGTGATCTGTGTGTTAAGTGTTTCAGGCTGTATAGGGCATGAATGGGTTGGAGATTGGAAAGGAAGCTTGCAAAAATGGAAGGAACACAAGAAATTGAGGAGATGACCAGCGAGAAGTGATGCGGCCGCATGGCTCACGCGACCGCGCGAAAGAGAGGAAATCGCAGTGACGCGGCCGCATGGCTCACGCAACCACGCGGATTGGAATAGCACAAGTGACACGGAGGCGTGGACGACGCGTCCGCGTGGAAAAGCAAAACGCCGAATGACCGGCTGCATGAATGACGTGATCGCGTGACGTGCGCGATCTACATAATCTGCAAAATCGCTGGGGACGATTTTGGGCCCTGTTTTGACCCAGTTTTCGGCCCAGAAAAGCAGACTAGAGCCAGAAGACATGCAGAAACCAACAACAACATTCATTCTACATAGCTTTAGTTTTAGATCTAGTTTTTACTCCTCCTCTAGGTTTTTCTCTCTACACATTCATAGTCCTTAGGATTTTATTTTGCTCTTTGCATTGGGATATTGAGAAGAATTATTACCTCATCAAGACTTTGTCATTCTAGTTCGTTTTCTTTACTTTGCTTTACTCTTCCATGTCCTTTAATTTACTCAATTTTACTATTGGATTATTTTAGAATTTATTAATACAAGAGTTACTTTTATTTTTAATTGATTCCTTTGAGTTTTATTTATCATGTCTTTCTTTAATTCTCTTTTCTATGTTATGAATTCCACATTCACAATGAGCGAGTAGTTCCCTAACTTGATGGGGAGTTGATTGAAAGGAACCCTTGAGTTGGAATGTTCAAAGGAGAAATTGTAATTGGGTTTATTGTTGAATTGCTCTCTAGTCACTAATGCCAGTCCTTCCAAGTAAGCGGATTGGGATTTGTGAATAGAAACAGCATTCCAACTTGTTTGACTTTCTCTTAAATAGTAAGGGATAACTAAACAGAACAACCTTCAATTATCAATTAATCTTGAGAGTACTACAACAAGAATAGGGCTTCGAACTAATCTACACCCAGTCAAGGCTTTTATTTAAATTACTTAATTTCTCCAATTCAATTTCCTGTTTATTCAACTCAAACTCTTTTTGAAAATATCTAATTAATAAAATAGCACACCTTTCTAAAACTCGTTGGGAGACGACCTGGGATTCATACTCCCAGTATTTTAATTTTAATTTTTGTGACAACTTTGATAAGTGGATTTCTGGTTGGTTAAGAACTATACTTGCAACGCATATCTTATAACAATTCTTAATTCGCCAATTTCCCCCACGTCAAGCTTCCATCAGTTTTTTCAAGGATTCGTTTTAACTCTCTGTTTGAGATTTCAGCTTGCCCGTTGGTCTGTGGATGGTATAGAGTTGCCACCTTATGCTTGACTCCATACTTGAGAAGGAGTGTTTCAAGTTGTTTGTTGCAGAAGTGTGTCCCTCCATCACTGATGAGAGCTCTAGGAACTCCAAACCTGCTGAAAATATTCCTTTTCAAGAAGCTTATCATAACTTTGTTGTCATTTGTCGCAGTGGCTATGGCTTCTACCCATCTTGAGACATAATCAACAGCCACCAATATGTAACTATTTGAGTAGGAGGTTGGGAAGGGTCCCATAAAATCAATCCCCCATACATCAAATAGTTCTAGCTCTAGTATGAATTACTGTGGCATCTCATTTCTCTTGGTTAGATTACTGGCTCTTTGGCACTCATCACATCTTGACACCAATTCCTTGGCATCCTTGACCATTGTTGGCCAGTAAAATCCATATTGAAGCACTTTTGCTGCTGTTCTTTCTCCACTGAAGTGACCTCCATATGCGGATCCATGGCACTGCCACAACACTTCCTGACCTTCTTCATAGGATATACACCTTCTCAAGATCCCATCAGCACGTTTTTTGAACAAATAGGGGTCATTCCAGATATAGTATTTAGCATCTTTGACTAGCTTTCTTCTCATGTGTTTGTTGATGTTGGTTGGTAGTTCCCCAATAGCCTTGAAGTTAGCTATGTCTGCAAACTAAGGGGCTACTCGGATCATCATCAACCGCTCATCAGGGAAGCTTTCATTTACTACAACTTGGTGTGTCTCTTCTTCTTCTTGTGGAATCCTTGAGAGATGGTCAGCTACCTTATTCTCTGCTCCGCTCCTATCTTTAATTTCAATGTAAAATTCTTGGAGCAGTAGAATCCATCTTATTAATCTGGGCTTAGATTCTTGTTTGGTAAGCATGTATTTGAGTGCTGCATGATCAGTGAATACAATTACTTTAGAGCCAATAAGATATGATCTAAACTTATCAAAAGCAAAGATTATGGCTAAAAGTTCTTTCTCCGTGGTGGTATAGTTCTTTTGATTCTCATTAAGGACTTTACTAGCATAGTAAATAACATGTACTAGCTTGTCTTTCCTCTGTCCTAGAACAGCACCAACAGCAAAATCAGATGCATCACACATTAATTCAAAGGAAAGATCCCAGCTTGGTGGTGCTATAATAGATGCAGAGGAAAGTCTCTTCTTAAGCTCATCAAAGGCTACCATGCACTCTTTATCAAAAACAAAGGGAGTATTTGAGAATAGTAGGTTGCTAAGGGGTTTTGCAATCTTTGAAAAATCTTTGATAAACCTCCTATAGAACCCAGCGTGTCCCAAAAAATTTCTGATTGCCTTTACATTACATGGTGGAGGTAATTTCTCAATTACTTCCACCTTTGCCTTGTCTACTTCTATGCCATTTTTCGAAATCTTGTGACCAAGAACCACCCCTTCAGTTACCATAAAATGGCACTTCTCCCAGTTCAAAACCAGGTTGGTTTCTTGGCACCTTTTTAGAACAAGAGCAAGATGGCATAGGCAATCAGAATATGAGTTTCCAAACACAGAAAAGTCGTCCATGAATACTTCTATGAACTTCTCAACCATTCTGAAAAAATGGAGAGCATGCACCTTTGGGATGTTGCAGGTGCATTGCACAATCCTAAAGGCATTCTCCTATAAGCAAAAATACCATATGGACAAGTAAATGAAGTTTTTTTCTGATCCTTGGGGTCTACAACAATTTGATTGTAGCCCGAATACCCATCCAGGAAGCAATAATACTCATGTCCTGCCAATCTTTCAAGCATCTGGTCCATGAAGGGTAGGGAAAAGTGGTCCTTCTGGGTGGCTTCATTGAGTTTCCGATAGTCAATGCACATACGCCATCCGGTCACTGTCCTTGTGGGTATCAGTTCATTCTTCTCATTTGACATAACAGTGATCCCTCCCTTCTTTGGGACTACTTGCACCGGGCTTATGCAAGGGCTGTCTGAGATGGGATAGATCACCCCTACTTGCCATAATTTCAACACTTCTTTTTGAACCACTTCATTCATGGTTGGCTTCAGCCTCCTTTGTTGTTGCCTTGAAGGTTTGGCATCTTCTTCAAGTAGGATTTTGTGCATGCACATTGAAGGACTGATCCCTTTTAAATCTGCAAGTGTCCAGCCTATGGCATCCTTGTGCTGTCTTAGCATTTGGATAAGCTCCACTTCTTGCTCCTCACTCAGACTTAAATTTATGATTACTGGGTGAGTGTTGTTAGCACCCAAATATGCATATTTCAAGCTGGGTGGTAAGGTTTTCAATTCTAGTTTTGGTGCCTCTGCTTCTTTGTTATCTGTGGTGGATGGTATGATTGGATTCTTCATGGTTCCTTGTGGTGGTTCTCCATTTGATGTTTGCTCCAGCTCAATAGTTCCTTCATATTGTTCTTCTTCCAAGACCCCTTGAACTATCTGTTCCATGGTGTCTACCATCATGCATTCTCCTATGGATTCTTTGGGGTAACTCATTGCCTTAAAGACGTTGAAGACCATCTTCTCTTCATGTAATCTCAAGACTAGTTCCCCTTTTTGCACATCAATGATGGCTCCAGCAGTATCTAGGAATGGTCTTCCTAGGATGACTGATGTGTTGGCCTCTTCTTCCATGTCCAGCACGACAAAATCAGCTGGGAAAATGAATTCCCCTACTTTTACTAAGAAGTCTTCCACCACCCCATGTGGAAACTTAAATGTTCTGTCAGCCAATTGGAGTGCCATTCTTGTTGGCGTGGCTTCCTCAATCTTCATCCTTCTCATCATGGTTAAGGACATGAGATTTATGCTAGCTCCCAAGTCACACAAAGCTTTCTCAATAGTGATGTCCCCTATGATGCAAGGGATTTGGAAACTCCCTAGGTCCTTCATCTTCTGAGGTAGCTTCTTTTGTATGATGGCGCTACATTCCTCAGTTAGTACTATGGTCTCCTTTGCCTCCCAGTTCCTTTTTCTTCTTATAAGCTCTTTCAAGAATTTGGCACATAGTGGCATTTGCTCCAATGCCTCAGCAAATGATATGTTGATTTGGAGCTTTTTGAAGATCTCTAGGAACTTAGAGAATTGGCCATCCTTCCTATCTTTTTCCAGCCTTTGTGGGTATGGTGCCTTTGGCACATAGGGCTTCAGGACTGGTTTTGGTGAAGGTGTAGCAGGGGTCTCTTCTTCATTCCTATTCCCATGCTCGTCTACAACTTCTTCTTCGTGGTTGTCTTTGCTTAGGGTTCCGTCCTCCACAACTTTTCCACTTCTTAGTGTAATGGCCTTGCATTCCCCTCTTGGGTTGGCCATGGTATCACTGAAAAATATGTGTATGGACATTGGGATTTGCTTGGATAAGATTCCCACTTGTGCTTCCAACTTTGAGATTGCTGCGCCTTGATTTTTCAGATTTGACCTGTATTCTTCTTGATTGGCGTCTATCCTTCCTTTAGTCTGTGCTTGTCTCTCCATAAGTGTGGAGACTACTTCTATAATCTGTGATGACAATTGTGCTATTGCAGCCTCCATCCTCTCAAAGTTTCTCTTGATTTCACATGGTTACATAGTTGAGGGTGGTGTGTCTTGATGGAGGTTGTTGTGTATTAGTTGGTTGCTATGGTATGATGTGTTTTGTGAATTATGGTAGGGTCTATGGTTGCCTGTTTGATGGTTGGGGTTGTGAGTGGAGTGTTAATTTAATGGATAAGGTTTGCTGTGGTCCTGGTTGTAGCCTTGCTGGTTTCCCCACCCAAAATTTGGGTGGTTCTTCCAACCTGGGTTGTATGTCTTAGAGTTTGGATCATATGGTGGTCTAGATGAATTGTTCACATAATTTTCTTATTCCCAGTCACCTTCAGGTTCTGAAGCACTTCCTTCTTGTTGAGGAGTTTAATTTTGTATGGCTGAGACTTGATTAGCCTCTATCTTCTTGGTTAAGGCTGCTATTTGTGCTGCAATTGCCTTATTGTGAGCTAACAAAGCATCTACAGAGTTAAGTTCTAGAACTCCTTTCTTCTGAGTTCTTTCTGAAGCATAGAAATACTCATTTTCAGCTACAGTCTCGATGACATTTATGGCTTCTTCAATGGTTTTCTTCTTGTTGAGTGAGCCTCCTGAAGAATGATCCACGGCCTTCTTTGATTCATAGGATAACGCTTCATAGAAGATGTGTAGTTGTACCCACTCATTGAACATTTCTGGTGGGCATCTTCTTGTCAAATCTTTGAATCTCTCCCAGGCCTCGTAGAGTGTTTCTCCATCTAGTTGTCTGAAAGTTTGCACCTCAGCTCTTAGCCCGTTGATTCTTTATGGGGGGTAAATCTGGCAAAGAATCTGTTTACAACATCCTCCCATGTGGTTAGGCTCTCCTTGGGAAATAATTCCAGCCACTTTGCCGCCTTATCTCTGAGTGAGAAAGGGAACAAGAGTAGCTTGTAGATGTAAGGGTGTACCCCATTGGACTTCACAGTATCACATATCCTCAAGAATGTGTTGAGATGTTGATTTGGGTCTTCTTGAGCACTTCCTCCATATGAACAATTATTCTGGACAAGTGTGATGAGCTGAGGCTTCAACTCAAAATTATTAGCATGAATTGTTGGCTTTAGGATGCTGCTGCCATAATTTCCTGGATTTGGGTTGATGTAGGAGCCTAAGACTCACCTTTCTTGTCCAACATGATTTCCAGCATCTCCTCCAACATTGTCCTGTACTTCGTCATCCATGGTGGTTTGCGGATCTTCCTCCACTAGTTCCTCTCCAACTATGCCTTTGCCTCTTGCTTCCCTCCTTAGTCTAAGGAAGGTCCTTTCAATTTCACTATAAGGGAGATGAAGTCTCTCCTCTTCTACCTGTCATACACTTGGCAAATAACCAGAATAGAACAAGTGCAGTAAGAAAAAATCTTGTTGAGATTAGTGGTTAGCTTTGTTGATGCAATTAATCGAACAGTTAGAAGAGTAGAAATATGGACGATGGGTAACTAAAATAATCAAAGAAAAAGAAATAGAACTCAAAGCAGAGATAAAAGAAAAATAAAAAGTGCTAGAAGAATTAAAATAAAGTAAAATAACAAAGGAATTAAATTGCTTAATCTAGCTCTCTAATCAATTTAATCACTGTCAAATTTAAGCCAGTCCCCGGTAACGGCGCCATAAAACTTGATGAATCCAATTCACACCCCCATTCAAAAAATGGTGAATTAGTTCTTTTGGCAAGCGCACCAAAATTATCGTCAAGTAATAACCCACAGTGGAGTGGGATCGTATCCACAGAGATTGGCAAATTTGACCAGTTTTAATCAATTGGTGAATTAGTCAAGCGGATCAGATAGATTGTGATTTGCAGAATTATAAATGACAGAAATGTAAATGGCTAGAAGGTAAAGGGAAGCAATAAAGTGCAGAAATGGAAATGACAGAATGTAAAGTGCAGAATCATAAATGACTTGAATGTAAATGGGAATGGGGAATTACTGAGTGTAAAAATAAGCTATAAAGAAAGGGATAGATAAGAATGGGGAAATTCATTGAGATCGGGAGATGTTGTCTCTTTGGATCAATTTCAGCTTATATCCTCTTCAATCATGCAACTCATTGACCTCTTGGCAATGATGATTGATTGAGCCCCAATCCCTTGGTGACTCAATCTCTCAGATCTTGATCAATAGCCAATTCCTTGGTCTAATTGTTCATGAAGAGAGATATGCTTGGTCCCTGACTATACCACACATTATCATAGGTCCAAGTAGAGGGAGGATTATATGTCACCATATCCAAACACCAAAACCCAGATCCTACTTAAATGTGAGAAGGGATTTCAAGCATGGTTTCATGTTTCCTTTCCCAAGGTTCCCATGAAACCCATTTTGCATTCAATCTCTTTTCCAAGATAATTGAACACTAAGCATTAGAAACGAAATTCCTTCTAGCAAATCAAAGAGAAGATGAAGAGAAGAAGAATTTCACTATCATCAGCCATCAGGTACAACAGAGCTCCCTCTCTCAACGAGAGGGAATTTAGCTACTCATACCTCAAAGAAAAGTACTCAAAAGTAAAGAAGATGATGAAGTGTAAAAGTAAATCAAAAACTAATCTCTCCAACCGCTTAACCCCCTCTTCAGTACTTCTTGGGAGTATTTATACTACTCCTAGGAAAAATAAAAGAATTACAAAAGTGAAAAAAGAAAATTACATTTTGGAGGGAAAAGAAACTTAATAAGCATGACTTCCCAACTAGCGTGTGGTTAGCGCTTCAGTGGCGTGTCACGTGCTCCGTCAATTCTGGCTTGGCGTGCCACGCCCAGTCCCTCAAGTGGCACGCTCGTCTTTATAACAACCTTGGTATGCCACGCCTTTGAGCTCAAGTGGCACACCCCAGCCTTTTTCCACTTCTCTTTGCCTCTGGAAACTTGAACTAGCGTGGCACGCCCAGGGTTTGGCGTGCCACGCCCTTGTTACACGCTTGATCAAGCTTTCTAGAAAGTTGAACTATCGTGGCACACCCAGGGTTTGGCGTGCCACGCCCCTTTGTGAACAAGTGACTCTTCTGTTTGGCGTGCCACGCCACGAACTCAAATGGCACGCCCCAATGGTTCTTTTGCTCTCTGAATGACACTGGCGTGCCACGCTTGGGGTTCAAGTGGCACGCCCAAGTGAGGAATAGTGGATGGCGTGCCACGCCTTCGACATCAAGTGGCACGCCCCATGTATTTGGCCTCCTTCACATTTTCTGGAAACTTATACCAGTGTGCCACGCCTAGACGCTGGCGTGCCACACCAATAATCTTGCCTTGGTTCCAGTAGCTGGCGTGCCACGCCTTTGACATCAAGTGGCACGCCCAGCCCTTGCTTTGGCCTCTTTGTGCATTGGCGTGCCACGCCTGGTCGCTCAAGTGGCACGCCTAAGTGAGATTGAGAGTCTGGCGTGCCACGCCTTCGACATTAAGTGGCACGCCCAGTCTTTAATTTCCTTCAGCCCCTTCTATGGATTTTTGTACCAGCGTGCGACGCCATGCTGTTCAAGTGGCACGCCCATACATTTGTGGACTCTTCAAGCTTGGCGTGCCACGCCTGGATCCTTAAGTGGCACGCCCAAGTGACTTTTTAAAGTTGGCGTGCCACGCCTTCGATACCAAGTGGCACGCCATAGTGAAGGTTCCTCCTCGAGTGATGAGTTGGCGTGCCACGCCCCTTGGCTCAAGTGGCATGCCCATAGTAGCTGATGGGTTAGGCGTGCCATGCCCAACCTGGCGTGCCACGCCCCTTTTGTGTCCTCCATTGTTGCTCTCTGGAACTTTGTACTAGCGTGGGACGTCCAGGGTCTGGCGTGCCTCGCCCTTGTGAATGCTTGAGAATTCTCCTCTGGAATTTAGTACTGACGTGCCACGCCAGTGCATTTTTGTGGCGTTTGTTCCAAGTGATACGCCAGTTTCACATGCCCAGCCTCTTTGTTGCTTTCTTCCCATTTTTGATGCCTTTTTCTTCTGAAATTCAGTACAACTCATCTCAAAGCAATGTACTATAATATTCTTCAATTAATGCATAAATTGCAATGATCAATTGAGATTTATGCTCTTTTATGCTCCTCTTTATGCAAGAAAAAAGGGTAAATGATGCAAGTCATCAGCAGGGCATTATATCCCTGGCGTGGCAGAATAGGCTACATCCGGCACTATATCACGAGCCATTAGGACAGACATTCATCATATGCATCTTCTATATACTTGCTTGCTTTTTTTACTTGAGCTTTCCTAATTGTATAACCTGCCTCCTTGCTTCCTGAATTACTTGCTGTAAATGAATACTATTTGTGATTTACTTGTTTGCATTAATTGTGATTGTCTGGTGCTGAGGAGCTTAGGTAGGCAGTGGAGATGGGATCGCACGGAGGTTAGGTTGGCAAAGGTTGTGGGATACAGCAGTATGATTAGTATAGTTAGAATCCTCCTAAGTTTAGATAACCTGGTTTATGGTTGAAGTTCATTATATATTTACTTATTTTTGTTCTAAGCTTGAATATCCATATGTGGTGTGAAGTTCTAGGATTGCTGATAAACCCCAATTTTGTGGTTTATCTTGGGCTTAATTTGGGTGGTTTTATCAACTTTTCTCACATTTATTCAATGAAATAGCATGATTTTGCAATTCTCCCTTTATTTGTGCTTAAATGTGAAAACATGCTTTTTAGGCCATAAAATAGCTAAATTTAATTCACTTTAATTCCATTCGATGCCTTCATATATTTGTGGAGTAATTTCAGGTTCATAAGACAAGTATTGGATGGAAGAAGTGAGGAGAAAAGCATGCAAAGTGGGAGAACTCATGAAGAAATGAAGGAACCGTAAAGCTGTCAAGCCTGACCTCTTCGCACTCAATCGACCATAACTTGAGCTACAGAGGTCCAAATGAAGCGGTTTTAGTTGCGTTTGAAAGCTAACATCTGGGGCTTCGAAATGATATAAAATTAGCCATATGTTGCCTGACGCATAGGGGCGCGCACGCGCCATGAACGCGCACACGCCGATGGAGCACGTGGGTCCACTAAAGAGAAATCGTGGCCAGCGATTTCTAGCTCATTTTGGGCCCAATCCAACTCATTTCTAATGCTATTGAACCTAAGGATTAAGGGGAGAATGAACCAAGTAGTCATAGTTTAGTTTTCATCATGTTTTAGGATAGAATTCTAGAGAGAGAGGCTCTCTCCTCTCTCTAGATTTAGGATGGAAATTAGGATAAAGTTAGGTTACTCACTCTCAAATTTCTCTTTCAATTCTTGTTTTGATTTTTAATTCTCATTATATTTTAGTGTTCTATTGTGTTAATCTTCTAATTTCCTTTAATGCAATTTTATGTTTCCATGTTTCTTTTATGTTGATCTTGATTGTTATTATGATTTCTTGCTTATGTTAGTTGTGGGTTCTTTTAATTCTTGCATTTTATGATGTTTACTTTTCTTACACACTAGGTTTTTGTTAAAATGTTTCTTCTAGTTTTTGAGTAGTTCTCTTGACTCTTGGCCTAGGCTAAGGGAATTGAGTGACCTTGAGTCATTGGGTCTCGTTGAATTGGTGATTTCAGAACCCTTGGTGTTCAATTTGATACTCATTGACGCCAACCCACTACTAATCTAATTAGTAGGTAGGTTGGGACTTATGGGTTAATGTGATCAAAGCCTATTTGACGTACTTCAAGCTTAGGAGTAGATATTACGTACTTAAAGCTTTTGGAAGTAGACTTAATAGGTTGGTACCTCATAATTTTCAATATATGGTTTGTAGACAAGGATGGTGATCTCAATTACCTATGTCTAGCCAAGAGTTCTTTTCCGTCTCTTTTGTTGGTTCATTGTTCATTTACTTTTCTTGCCATTTATTTTCTTGCCAAAACACAAAATCAAAACCCCTTACCCCTTTATAGCCAATAATTGAGCACTTCATTGCAATTCCTTGTGAGACGACCCGGAGTTTAAATACTTCTGTTAATTCTTATTTGGGGTTTGTTACTTGTGACAACCAAATTTTTGATTGGGAGGATTTTTTGTTGGTGTAGAACTATACTTGCACGGAAAATTCATTTTGTGTGAAATTCTATACCGACATGACAATTATCATCAAATCAATTGCCTTCAGTGTCCCGGAGCCTTACATCTTACATCATTAGGCATTGCTACCATACTGAGAACCTCCGGTTCTCATTCCATACTTTGTTGTTATTTTTCAGATGCAGGTCGTAATCTACTTCGGTGAGATTGTAGATATGGTGACAGAGCGGAGAATGGTTCGTTCCTTGTTTACTTCTATTTTACTTTCGTCATAGTATTCTCTCACCTTTTGTATATTTATCTTTATGGGCTTAGAGGCTTATTTGAGAGATAGGTTGTATAAGTTGTTTTAATTCTAAAACTCGGTATCTTTCTATTTGTAACTAGTCGGCTTAAACTCCGTAAGCTGCGGCTAGTTCTCTATGATTATTATATTCTTATATTTATATATATTTTATTCTCGTATACCTATACCTTGTATCTTATGTGTTAGCTTCGTGTGAATGTTTTACGCTTTTATAATTCTGTCTTTGAGCTCAATCCTTCATCAGGCTTCTAGAATATATTATTCCCTTCTATATATATAAAAATGTATAAGCCTTAGAATTGTCGCAATCCTTGATTATCCTTTGCTTTACGGCTAGAGGTAAAGCTTGGGGTAATTAGGGTGTTACATTAGCCACTAACGTTGGTAGCTACTAATGTTGGCCAACGTTCTCTTTAAACCAGTGAAGAACGTTTGAGGCAACATTTTTGCACCAACGTTACTACCAACGTTGGCCTGGTCAGGCGTACGCGTCGCTCACGCGTGCACGTCGATGATCAGTTTTCTATGCGATTCTCTGCAAAACTATCGAAAACGTTGGTGGCAACGTTCGCACATCAACGCTTTCATGGTCACGCGTACGCGGCGCCCAGCTGTAGGCGTCAAGCTGGATTTTTGCCAATTTGCGCATGCACGTCGCCCATGCGTACGCGAGACTTTATGTTTTTCCACTTTTGCGGATAAGCGTCATCGACGCGTACGTGTCATATCGAAATTTTCCAATCTCCAAAGTGAGCTTTTATTGAAGACGTTGGAGGTAACGCAGGTTCACCAACGTTCCTTCTAACATTGGCACCTCTTTTTCATAATGTTGCCAGCAATGTTGGTGTTGCATATCAAGCCTTGGAACATTGGTGGCAACGTTGGTGAGCAAAATTTGGCCACCATCGTTGCCTTTTCTGCTACTTTCTCACCCTTCCTCTACTTCTCTTCACCTATCATCATCCAAACAAATTGCATCAAAGTCTTGCTCTAAATCATGAGATGATGCATCATCTATTTTATCATTCAATCCTTGCATTATTCTCATGAAATTGTCTAGAATTCATATTGTTGACTCGAATCAAGGTATGAATGCATATTCAACCAAATACTTGCTTATTTCCTAGGAAAATGCATGAAACTACCTTAAAACAAACTAAAAATGGCTTATGAAACTAGCCAAGATGCCCTATCATCACAACACTAAACTTAAATCTTGCTTGTCCTCAAGAAAGTGATAGAGCATAAGAAGAAGAAAATGAAAATACAAGAGATACAAGTCCTTATTCAGAGAATTCAAATCCTTGGTTCATGGAGCTTCATGCATAGCAATTTAGGCTCATGTTCTTGCTAATTTCTAGGCTAGGCTATCATATGCTCTTGAATTCTCACTCTATTGCCTTCTTTGAGACTCTTATTCTTGATCCTTAACTTAGCTCTATTTTTGTTTTCTTTCTGTAGCTAAGTGTTCTGTGTTGGGACGACTCTTTAGGATAGGCTTTCAGCCACCACTCCCAAACCAGTTGGTTCAAGGTGCTAGGTGTTGAAACACCCCTAAGGACTTAATCACCAAAGTCTCTCCTCAGCACATACACACCACAGACACATGGTTTGTTATTCATTCCTTAGACCTTGGTGTCCAGCACCTCTTTGGGTTACTAAATGTTTTGTGACAAGGTTGCTCTTGATAGTGGACTTTCAGTTGATAATTCCGGGTTAGTTAACCGAAGTTATCAAGTGATGAAGCACTCCCAAAAACTTACTCATCCAAGCAAATCCTTGCACAACAACACCACAGACACATGCCTCAAGGTTCAAACTATTGGTGCCTAGCTTTATTTTCTACTCTCTTCTTTATTTTTCATTCTTTTCTACTCTTTTTAGGATCTTATTATTCATTTAAGTCTCATAGAATGCACTTCAAGCTCATAATTCAAGAGAAATATTAGCTTTGTACCTTATTGATGAAACAACTTAGCTAGCAAACACTACCACAAACACTAAGACTTTATTCTACAACATTGGATTTCACTATTGTCTTTCACAACATTTTTTTCTTTTATTCTTTTATTAAGCTCAAGGACACAGCATACAATTCAAGCAAGGATGCAGTGGTCTAGGCACTAGGCTAGCATGCAAAAAGATAAACTAAAGAAACTAAACCAAATGCAGATGACTGAAAGATTGAAGGAACACTGATTACACCAAAATAAGCACACTTTCAATTGCCATCTTAAGAACAGTTAGGGAGCAGTACAACCTCTTGATAGCTTCTTGTTTCTTCCTTGTCACCACCTCCTTTAGCTGTTGTGTCTTTCTTTTTCCATCCTGGGTGATGATGCATATTCCTTCTAAGGATTTTACTGCTTTTCCTGCAAGAGTAGTAGAAGTTGCTTGCTTCTCAAGAACTTGAATGATTAGCATTCGTGTGTACTTGTAAGCCTCTGAACTTACTTTGGTATGTGAACACCAAACTTAGTTCTTTGCTTACTTCCTTGTGCAATGGATTGTATACAGTGTCATCATGTGACCTTAATCTTTTTGAAAACATATATTAGACTAGATTCGAGAGTCAAATTGCTTCTGTGATTGCATGGAATTGGTTATATCTTATGATAATTGAAGGATTGCAGTGTGTTCATGTGAACTTCATGGTGGAACACCAAATTTAGTATCACACATTCATCTTTGAATTATTGACTCATGAGATCATCACTTTTGGTGTGAAACACCAAACTTGATTCCTTGCAATGCATAGAAGGTTACTTGATCCTTTATTAAACAAAGAAAAGAATCATAAAGAAGGTTTACCTCTGGTTGGGTTGCTTTCCAACAAGCGCTCTTTTAACGTCAATAGCTTGATGGTTATTTCATTAGTTGAGCTTGTACTTCATCTTGGAGCTTTCCCCCATATTGCCCATATAGTGTTTGAGCCTTTGTCCATTCATAGTAAAGGTTCGCTGTGAGCTTTCTTTCATGATCTCTATGTGTCCATAAGGTGAGACCTTGGTGATAAGAAATGGTCTTGACCACCTTGACTTTAGCTTTCCAGGAAAGAGCTTTAGCTTGGAGTTGTAAAGGAGCACTTTCTTTCCTTCTTCAAAGCTCCTTGGTGCCAAATCGAGGTCATGCTTTTTCTTTGCCCTTTTCTTATGAATTTTGGTATTTTCATAGGCTTGGGATCTGAACTCTTCCAATTCTTGTAGTTGTAGGATCTTCCTTTCACCAGCGGCATTATTATCAAGGTTTAGTAGTTTGAGAGCCCAGAATGTCTTGTGTTCAAGCTACACTGGTAGATGACACGCCTTTCCATACACCAGTTGATATGGAGACATCCCAATTAGTATCTTGAAGGCTGTCCTATATGCCCAAAGATCGTCATCCAACTTCTTTGACCAATCTTTTCTTGAAGCTCCCACAGTTTTTTCGAGAATCCTTTTGAGCTCTCTATTGGATATCTCTGTTTGCCCGCTTGTTTGGGGGTGATAAGGTGTGACCACCTTATGCTTGACTCCATATCTCAAGAGGAGAGTCTCTAATGGTTTGTTACAAAAATGGCTTCCTCCATCACTGATAAGGCTTTGGGAACTCCAAACCGGCTGAAGATGTTCCTTCTGAGAAATTTCATCATTATTTTGTTATCATTTGTTGGGATTGCAATGGCCCCCACCCACTTGGATACATAGTCCACAGCCACCAAAATATATTTGTTTGAGTATGAGGGTAGAAATGGTCCCATGAAATCAATCCTCCATACATCAAACAATTCAAGTTCTAGGATGAAGTGTTGTGGCATCTCATTTGTTTTGGGCAAGTTTTCAGCTCTCTGGCATTCATTACAATTCTTCACCAGTTCTTTTGCATCTTTGAAGATAGTGAGCCAAAAGAATCCACAATGCAATACTTTGGCTGCAGTTCTTTGTCCTCCAAAATGCCTTCCATAACAAGAACCATGACAATTCCATAAGACTTTCCATCCTTCTTCCTCTGAGATGCATCTTCTAAGTATTCTATCTGAATATTTTTTGAATAGGTATGGTTCATCCCAGATGAAATACTTGGCATCATTGTGCTTCTTCTTTATCACTTAAGTGTTCATCCATTTTCTTTCCTTGTGTTTCCCTTGAGGCTTCCTTCAATTCCTTCCTACTTCTTAGTGTAATAGCTTTACATTCCTCCCTTGGGTTTGCCATGGTATCACTAGGAGAACTATGGGTTGGAATTTGCTTAGATAGGTATCCCACTTGTGCCTCAAGCTTCTAGATGGTAGCCCCTTAGTTTTGCATATTAGATATTACCTCCTCCCTGAAAACTCTCATGTCCTTAGGCTCCTTGTAAAGTTCTCCAAGCAAGGCCTCAATCTGGGATAATCTATCCTCAGATGGTGATGGTAGGTTGGAATTAGAAAGTTAAAGATGACTGTTTTATGCTTGATATGGAGGTTGGAAGGAGTTGTTGTGTGGGGTTTGAGATGGTCTTTGGTTGGAGTGTTGGTAAGTGTAATTGTTGTAATGGTTGGAGTTATGAGGTCTATGATCTTTGCTCTGGTTTTGCTGGTTTCTCCACCCAAAGTTTGGGTGGTTCTTCCAACCAGAATTATAGATTTTGGAGTGTGGATCATAGGATTGTCTTGATGAGTTTTCAACATAATTGGCTTGCTCCCAATCACCTCCTTCCTTTGCATTCAAGCCTTCTTGAGCTGGTGATTGAGTATTGACTGCTGTAACTTGGTTCCTCTCTATTTGCTTGGTGAGGTCTGCTAATTGCTTGGTAATCAAATTGTTTTGAGCTAGCAATGCATCCATGTGACTCAGCTCCATCACTCCTTTTCTTGGGTTACTATCAGAGGCGTAGAAGTATTCATTGTTGGCCATGGTTTCTATGATGTCTATGGCCTCTTCAATTGTCTTCTTCTTATTGAGAGAGCCTCCTAAAGAGTGATCTATGGCCTTCTTTGATTCTTGTGACAATCCTTTGTAGAAAATGTGCAGCTGTACCCATTCATTGAACATGTCCGGAGGGCACCTTCTTGTCAACTCCTTGTATCTCTCCCATGCTTCATAGAGCGTTTCCCCATCTTATTGTCTAAACATTTGTACCTCAGCCCTCAACTTATTAATTCTTTGGGAAGGGTAAAATCTTGCCAAGAACTTATTCACCACCTCTTTCCAAGTTGTCAAACTCTCTTTTGGAAATGACTCTAGCCACTTTAATGCTTTATCCCTGGGAGAAAAAGGAAACAAAAGCAGTTTGTAGGTGTCAGGGTGAACACCATTAGCCTTCACTATGTCATAAATTCTCAAGAATTTGGTTAGATGTTAGTTTGGATCTTCTTGAGCATTTCCTCCAAATGAACACTTGTTTTGAACAAGAGTTATTAGTTGTGGTTTGAGATCAAAATTGTTGGCATGTATGGTAGGTTTCAAGATGCTGCTTCCACAATTCCCAGGATTGGGATTGATATAAGAGCCTAGCACTCTTTTTTCCTGCCCAACATGATTACCATCACTCGCTCCAACATGATTATGTGCTCCCTCCTCCATTGGAGCGTCTAGATCTTCTTCCAACTCTTCTTCACTGACTATGCCTTTACCTCTTGCTTCCCTCCTTAATCTAAGGAAGGTCCTCTCAGGTTCACTATCAAAAAAGGTAGAGGCTCCTCCTCTTTTACCTATCAAACACTCAGCAAACAAACAAGTGAATGCAAGTGAAGGATTCACTATTGTTGAAAATTATGGTTAGAGTGGTTAGTGCAATTGATCAAACAGTTAGTGGATTAGTGTGCTAGAAAGTAAATAAATAAGGAAAAACAACTTAATTACATAGAATAGCAATAAAAATTGAAATAAAACTAATCTACAATGAAAAGAAAAGTGTTCAATCTAATTTTCCTCCAATTTAATCATTGTCAATGCAAAATCAATCCTCGGCAACAGCGCCATAAACTTGATGCACGAAAATCTGTATCTCTACAAATTTCCATCGGCAAGTATACTAAATTATCGTCAAGTAAAAACTCACAGTAGAGTGAGGTCGAATCCGACATGGATTGATTGGTTGAGCAACTTTAATCAGAGGAGTGTTCTAGTTGAACTAAGCAGATTTAAATTGGCAATTGTAGAAATTAAAATGGCGGGAAATGTAAATAGCAAGAAATGTAAATAACAGAAAGTAAATGGCAGAATATAAATGGTAGAAAGTAAATTGTAGAAACTTAAATGGGAATGGGGACGAGGATCATAAATGTAAAACAGTAGAATATAGAGAATGGAGAGATCAGAAATGGAAAGTTCATTGGGCTCAGGAGATATTGTATTCTCTGGATCAAGTTTATTCTCATCTCTTCCTCAATCCATGCAACTCATTGATCTCTTGGCAATCTTAGGTGATTGAATCCCAATTCCTTGGCAATTCAATCTCTTTAAGCTTGAACAATTGTCCAATTCTTTTATCTAATTGCTTATGGGAAGAGATGAAGTACGATCACTGATTATACCACATGTTTTTCCAAATCAAAGTATTAGTAGAATTATATGTCACTATATCCATCCAACCCCCAATCCGGTCCAACATGAGAAAGCATTTCTAGCATGATTTCCTCATTCCTCTTCCAAGGTTCAGAGGAAATCCAAGTATGAGCAACTTCTCTTCCGAGACAGATACTTAATTGGATGATGTAACATCCTAATTACCCTAAGCTTTACCCCTAGTCAAAAAACAAAGGTTAACCAGAGGTTACGACAATTCTAAGGCTTATACATATTTATATATAGGAGGGAATATTATATTCTAGAAGCCTGATGAAGGATTAAGCTCAAAGACAGAATTACAAAAGCGTGAAACGTTCACACGAAGCTAATGCATAAGATACAAGGTATAGGTATAAGAGAATAAAACATATATAAATATAAAAATATAATATTCATAGAGAATTAGCCGCAGCTTGTGGAGTTTGAGCCGACTAGTTACAAATCGAAAGGTACAGAGTTTTAGAATTAAAACAGCTTATACAACCTAACTCTCAAATAAGCCTCTAAGGCCATAAAGATAAATATACAAAAGGTGAGAGAATACTATGATGAAAGTAAAATAAAAATAAACAATAAACGAACCATACTCTGCTCTGTCACCAGATCTGCAATCTCACCGAAGTAGATTATGACCTGCATCTGAAAAACAACAACAAAGTATGGAATGAGAACCGAAGGTTCTCAGTATGGTAACAGTGCCAAATAATGTAAGATGTAAGGCTCTGGGACGCCGTAGGCAATCCTAGAACTTCACATTGCATACTATTCAAGCTTAGAACAAAAATAAATAAATAAAGAACTTAACCATAAACCATAAGCAGGGTTATCTAACTTAGGAGATTTCTAACTAGAACAAGTCACACCGCTGTATCCCACAGCCTTCGCCACCCTAACCTCCGTGCGATCCCATCGCCACCACCTACCTAACGTCCTCAGCACCAGACAATCACAATTAATGCAAACAAGTAAAACACAGATAATATTCATATACAACAAGTAGTTCAAGAAGCATGTAGGCATGTTATACAATTAGGCAAACTCAAGCAAACAAAGCAAGTAAGCATAGAGAAGATGCACATGACGAATGTCTGCCCTATTGGCTGTGATATCACATGTCGGTTAATGCCAAACCTGACAGAAAATCTGGCCGACAACTCCCGGATTAGTCTCTCTATTGCGCATAAGGAGGAATAATTCCGAGGGATGAGTGCCCTACCACCTTCTCTTTTCAGAGGGAAACATTCCAAGGGAGTGTGCCCTACCACCCTCCTCTGGTTGCCGCATGATTCTGTGGGTTAGTGCACTAGCACCTTGCAATCAAAGAGAAATCGCATTTTCAGGAGGAATAATTTCAAAGGATAAGTGACCTACCAACTTCTCATTTCAGAGGGAAATATTCCGAGGGAGCATGCCATACCACCTTTCTCTGGTTGCGAGAAATATGAGTGAGAAGCCCAGCTTCTCCTCTCACATCTGAGTGTAAGCGGGAGATTGCCATAGCCTTTACGACGGAGAACAATGCATATCGTAATTACATATTCAATCTTAGAGGCCACTCCTCTAAACACACTTCCACTCATACTCATCACAACCATCATCAAGTCATAAGTTCCTTTCCAAACTCCCTAGTTCATCAGTTTCTCAATTTCGTTATCAGCAATCACCATATTCACCATTCTTCCTTCTCTCTCAACCAGTTCATCCTTACTACACCAGAAACCTAAACCTCTGTTTGCTAACTTTTCAAAGTAAAAACCAAATTAAAACTCCTAGGACCTTCCCTTATTCTGATACCCAAAAATAGGCCCAAAAGTCTTAAAATGGTGTCACAGAAACTTACAAGTTTGTTGGGAAGGTGAAATAGTTGAAAACAAAGTTTAAATTTGAGAAACAGGGCGTGTGCGTGCGCACAAGGGTGTGCGTGCGCACACCCAGGAAGATTTTTAAAGTGTGCGTATGCACAGGAGTGTGCGTATGCACAGGTATAAAAATTCACAAGTCTGTTCAGTCGCACAACCTGTGCTAGTGCCCCCAACAGACCACCCTTCCCAATTTGTGCATTCACACAGGTCTGTGCGTACGCACATGTTGTAAAACTTCCTTGGTGTGTGCATGCGCACATACCAGAAATCACAAAATTAGGCAACTCTGCAGAATTTCAGATTTCGACACCAATCTTTGAATGATCATAACTTCCTCTACAAAATTCTAAATTTTACAAATTTTATATCAAATCGAAGGGT
This sequence comes from Arachis ipaensis, assembly GCF_059453495.1. Taxonomy (NCBI): domain Eukaryota; kingdom Viridiplantae; phylum Streptophyta; class Magnoliopsida; order Fabales; family Fabaceae; genus Arachis; species Arachis ipaensis. The sequence continues at coordinate 84,204,256 of NC_142441.1, read as the reverse complement.
TTTCAATAATCTTTAATTCTAAACCAAATTCAACAAGTTTTAAAAATCGAAGCAAAAGTTTTGATCAGACAAAGTTCAGCAAAAATCCATTTGTACCCAAAACCTCATAACCTTAATTTTAACCAACCCTCAATCCAAAATCACATATCCCACATTCAAAATTATCCCAAGGTACCTAAACCATATTTATATACCTTTCCTTTAATCCATAGCCTAGCAACACATAAAGATCATCAATTCTCACTATCAAATACCTAATAATACCCTTACTAACCATCATCATCATCAATTTCGACATCAATCTCCAACATCATACTATCAATAGAAATATAGCCATTTATCAATCATTCCAATTCATCAATTATTATACCTTAGCCATGCCTTCGACATCAAGTGGCACGCCTAGCCCTTGCTTTGGCCTCTTTGTGCATTGGCGTGCCACGCCTGGTCACTCAAGTGGCATGCCTAAGTGAGATTGAGAGCCTGGCGTGCCACGCCTTCGACATCAAGTGGCACGCCCAGTCTTCAATTGCCTTCAGTCCCTTTTCTGGATTTTTGTACCAGCGTGCCACACCATGCTGTTCAAGTGGCACGCCCATACATTTGTGGACTCTTCAAGCTTGGCGTGCCATGCCTGGATCCTCAAGTGGCACGCCCAAGTGACTTTTTGGAGTTGGCTGATGCCAAGGCATCATAGGCTAGTTTCACTAGCATTTTTTTGTTAGTTTTAGTTGTTTTATGCATTTTCTTGAGCTTAAAGTAACCAAAAATGGTTAAATGAAGAACAAAGTAATGAACCATCCAAACAATATGATTTTGATGCAAATTCCATGAGTTTTAGTTATATTACTTAAATGCTATGAATGAAAGATTTCTCATGAAATTTTGCAAGACTTTGATGCAATTGTTTGGATGATTTCAGGGAAGAAGAGGCTAAGCAAGGAAGCAACAAAATCAATAAAGGAAGCTTGTATATAACATGTGGAGTTTAAGTTCCAGTTTAAGCCTAAACTGGAGCTTAAACGCCAAAAATCATGAAGGATAAGAAATGCTGGGATTGAAGTTTAACCTCCAGTTTGACCTCAAACTGGAGGTTAAACGCCAGAATGAAAAGCCTCACTTAAGGAGCATTCCACGTTTAACCTCCAGTTTGACCTCAAACTGGAGGTTAAACGCCAGAATGAGTATGCCACCCAAGGAGGAGTTCCACGTTTAACCTCCAGTTTGACCTCAAACTGGAGGTTAAACGCCAGAACCAGGAAGAGTACCAGGGGCCATTCCACGTTTAAGCTCCAGTTTGACTCAAACTGGAGCTTAAACGTGTTCGATAGTTTCTCCACTCCAGGGTTGCTCTCTCCAAGCTTCCACGTTTAACCTCCAGTTTGACCTCAAACTGGAGGTTAAACGTGTTCGATAGTTTCTCCACTCCAGGGTTGCTCTCTCCACCTCCACGTTTAACCTCCAGTTTGACCCCAAACTGGAGGTTAAACGTGTTCGACACCTCCAGGGCCACCATTCCAAGCTTCCACGTTTAACCTCCAGTTTGACCTCAAACTGGAGGTTAAACGTGTTCGACCTCCAGTATGCCTACACCCCTTTCCACGTTTAACCTCCAGTTTGACCTCAAACTGGAGGTTAAACGTGTTCGACCTCCAGGATGCCTCATTCCTTTTCCACGTTTAACCTCCAGTTTAACCTTAAACTGGAGGTTAAACGTGTTCGACTACATTACTCTCCAGGGCTACCATTCTTCCATTTCCACGTTTAAGCTTCAGTTTAACCTTAACTGAAACTTAAACGTGCTTCTACAAATGGCCTCACTGGAAGTGTCTGGCGTTTAAGTTGCGGTTTAAGCTTAAACTACAACTTAAACGCCACTCTTGAAAAGGGTTTCTGGGCCAAAAATATTGTGATTTAAGTTAGTCTTTGAGCACAAGTATTAACTTAAACTTACTTTGGTATGAAACCCAATTGAATATCATGGTTTATGGGATTGGGCCTGAAGGATTGATGAGTTTGAAATCTCAAATTATTGAGTCATGTGTCATTATTTGATTATCACTAAGTTGGCTCAATAAATGTTACAGGATTTGGATCAACAACCTCATCAAGATTATGGATCATAAACCCAAGGCAAAAGGAAAGCAAAGAGAGGCCTCAAAGCCCAAGAAGCACAACTGAAGCTCAATATAGAAAGTGTATAAATAGGATAGAAGTTAAGTTAGAAAGAACTTTTACTTTCACTTTTAGCTAGTTTCCTTTTCTTTGTAATTGAATTCAGAGCTATGATTCACTAAACCCCCTTTCATTGGGTTAGGGAGCTCTATTGTAATTCAATGAATCAATAATAGTTTATCTTCTTCTTCAATCTTTTCTCTTGAAATTTGTTAGAAAGCTTCTCGATCTAATTCCATTGAGTAGTTGTCTTGGGAAAGAGACTACTCATATTTGGAATCCTTCGGAGCCTTGGGAAAGGAATGGAGGATTCATGCTAGAGAAGCTTTCTCACAGTGGATTGGATTGGGGTTTGGATGGATATTGTGACATGTAATCCTACCAAATTGTGGTTCATGAAATTGTGTGGTATAATCAGTGATCAAGCATCATCTCTTCTTATGAACATTTAAACCAAGGGATTGGGAATTTGTTTGTTTTTAGAGAGCATTGGTGAGCCAAGGAATTGGGATCCAATCATATAAGATTGCCAAGCAAAATTTAATGAATGCATTGGTTGAGGAAGAGATTTACATGTTTTGATTCGGAGATTTCAATATCTCCTAAACCCAATGAATTCCCCATTTCTGATTTCCACTTTCTCTTTACATTCTGCAATTCAATTCTTGCAATCATCCCCATTCCCTTTTAATTTCAGCAATTTACATTCTGCTCTTTAATTCATGCAATTTAAGATTCAGCCATTTAATTTTCTTGTCATTTACTTTTCCCGCCAATTTTACATTCCGCAATTATCATCTCAATTCTTGATTCCGCTCAACTAGAACACACTTCTAATCCGAATTGCTCACTCAACCAATCCTTGTGGGATTCGACCTCACTCTATTGTGAGTTTTTACTTGACGACGATAACCGGTGCACTTGCCGGAAGGAATTTTGCCGATCGTGCAATTTCCTAAATCGTAGCATAACTAGTTTATGTGCATCAAGTTTATGGCGCCGTTGCTGGGGATTGGTTTTCGATTGACAATTCTCAAATTGGAAGCTAACTAGATTGAGCAATTTTCTCTTGCTTTGTTAATTCTGTTTTAGCTACTTGTTGAATTTTAATTTCTGCACTTGGTTACATGCTTTCTTTCTTTATGCCTTTAAATTCATGCAACTAACTCACTGACTCACTAACTGTTTGATTTAATTCCTCAATTGATCTAACCATACCCTTCCATTAACCAAGAGTATTTTACTTGTTTGTGTTTGAGCTGTGTTCTTGTATGACAGGTAGGAGAGGAGACACATCAACTCCTCCATATACCGAACCGGAAAGGACCCTTCATAGACTTAGAAGGGAAGCAAGAGGGAAGAGAGTAGTGGGAGAAGAGGAATCTGAAGGAGAATCTGAGGACAATTTTGAGGAAGCTCTAGATCTCAACATGGATAGAGAAGTTCACAACCATGAGAGAGCTGATGGAAACAATGCCATTCCTGAGAGGAGGGTTCTTAGTTCATACATAAACCCAACCTCTGGGAATTGTGGTAGTAGCATCCAGAAACCACCCATTCAGGCCAACAATTTTGAGCTCAAGCCACAGCTAATATCACTGGTGGAAAATCATTGTTCTTTTGGAGGAAGTGCTAATGAAGACCCAAACCAACATCTCACAAAATTCCTGAGAATTTGTGACACTGTGAAGTCCAATGGAGTCCAGGAAGATGCTTATAAACTGCTTTTGTTCCCATTTTCACTTAGGGACAAAGCAGCTAAGTGGCTGGAATCATTCCCAAGGGGGAGTTTAACAACATGGGATGAGGTGGAAAGCAAGTTTCTGGCACGTTTCTACCCTCCACAAAAGGTCAATAGGCTTCGATCTGAGGTTCAGACTTTTAGACAACAAGATGGTGAAACTCTCTACGAGGCATGGGAGAGATTCAAGGACTTGACAAGGAAATGCCCACCAAACATGTTCCATGATTGGGTGCAATTGCACATCTTCTATGATGGGCTCTCTTATGAATCAAGGAAGGCTGTAGACCATTCATCAGGAGGTTCATTGAACAAGAAAAAGACCGTGGAAGAAGCCATTGAAGTGATCGAGACAGTGGCTGAGAATGAGTACTACTATGCATCAGAAAGGCACAACACTAAGGGAGTCATGGAGCTGAACCATGTTGATACAATTCTAGCCCAAAACAAGGTGTTTGCCAAGCAACTAGCAGAGCTTACCAGGCAATTAGAAACAAAGCAAGTGGCTGCAATACACACACAAGATCAAGAGGAAGAAGGCATTGAAGGAGGTGATTGGGATGAGGTTAACTATGTGGGAAACCAACAAAGGCAATCATATGATCCACACTCCAACACTTACAACCCAGGCTGGAGAAACCACCCAAACTTTGGGTGGGGAAACCAACAAACCCAACCACAAAACCACAAACCTTACAACCACAACCAACAAAACAATTCCACATACCAAAACTCCAACCAAAGATCATACCAAGCCACACAAAACACTTACCCCCAATCATCATACCATGGCCAAAGTAATCAACCTACCCAACCCAATCCGAACCAACAATTTCAAGATCAATTAAACCGGATGGAAGGAATGATGGCAACCATGAGTCAAGACATAATTGAATTGAAAAGCTTCAGGGATGATGTGAGGACTACCTTAAGAAACCATGGTGAAAAACTCAAATGGATGGAATCTCTAGTAGGAGAGCTATCTCGACAGGCCCCCAAATCAACTGCAGTGTTCCCTAGTGACACAGAAAAGAATCCTAAAGGGGAACAAAAGAGAGTAAGATGGGAAGAATGCAAGGCCATCACCTTATTGAAGGAAGTCTCAGAAGAAGGAATCAGGCCCTCAGAGCACGAACCAGAAATCTTGAAAGAAGGTGTGGAAGAAGTTAGGCAGGAAGGTGGAACTGAGCAAGCCAAGGAACTGCAAAAAGGCATGATGGAAATATACCAACCAAAAGCACCATTTCCTGAGAGGTTAGGAGGAGGTGAAAAAAGGAAAACCTATTCAAGGTTTCTAGAGACATTTAATTCTCTGCATGTCAATATTCCCTTTCTTGAGATTCTTCATCAAATGCCCACACACATCAAGTATTTAAAGGAATTGTTAAGCAAGAAAAGAGTTTTGAAGGGAGGACAAACGGTAACAATGAACAAAGAATGCAGTGCTCTCATCAAGAAGGACACACTCTCTAAGAAAACGGACCCAGGAAGCTTTCATATCCCTTGCATCATAGGGGAAACAAAAATAGACAGAGGATTCTGTGATCTAGGAGCTAGCATAAATGTGATGCCTCTAACTCTTATGAAGAGGCTACAACTGAACGAGGTGAGATCCACTGATGTAATCATACAACTGGCTGACAAAACTCAGAAGCAAGCTGAAGGGGTAGTTGAAAATGTGCTGGTGAAAGTAGGAGATTATTATTTCCCCACAGACTTTGTCATTGTGGACATGGAGGAAAGCTATTTACACCCTATCATTCTGGGCAGACCATTTCTAGCCACTACTAGAGCGCTCATAGATGTAGAACAAGGAGAACTAATTCTGAGAATACATGATGAACAGCTCATTTTCAAAGTCTTCAAATCTGCATCTGAGCCTGAATCAGAATCTGAAAAGCCCAAAGATGATAGTAGCCATCCGTGTTTGGAAGAAAGTAATCCAGCAGCTGAGACTCTAAAACAGTCATTGGAAGGCAAACAAGAGTTGCAAGAGTTAGAGCCACAAGAATCAGTGGAAACGGATCAGAAGGATCCTCCTGACATAAGGGTCAATGAAGAAATCCTCAAGAGAAAGGGAAGAGTGATAGGGAGATTGCCAAGAGGATGGAGAAACAAGAAAATTCCCACTGAAGGTTTTTCTCCGGGAGATAAAGTGATCTCAAGTCATTATCTGTCAATCCCACCTGGCCTCAAGACCATTCCTTCCCAGCTCCCTCAAGTGTTCACAATCAAAAGAGTTCTTTCTATGGAACATTTAGAGGTCATGAATGAATCAAGAGGGGACGTTTTCATAGTGAGAGGAGAGGACGTCAAGCACTACAATCCACCCTAACAAGGGACAACCGTCAAGCTAGTGACGTTAAAGAAGCGCTTCATGGGAGGCAACCCATTGTTTTTAGTATCCTTAATCTTTAGTGCTTTGCTTTACATCCAATAAAGCATGGTTTCTTATGCATGAACTTGAATCCTCAGGACAACTATTGATTAAGTGCACTAAACCGTGCATGTAATTACAATTGGTTTCTAAGTTTGGTGTACCTCATGGCACTCCCAAACTTACTCAAATTGAATTCCATCTTTCATTCAAGGTGCACAACCAAACATTAAGTTTGGTGTTCTTTTTGAACACAGTTTATGAAAAGCAAGAAGTTCCTCTGGATTTCAAAATTCATGACAAGTATACCATTCACATGTTTTAATGCTTTAGTTTCAATTACTTAGGGTAGTCACTTTGTTTAGAATCAAAGAGCCAAGGTGACTATGATTTATTAGAAATATGCACACTCATTAAGGACAACCAATATGGATTTCATGTCATCAGGAGACTTAACCAAAAACTAAGTTTGGTGTCCAAATAATAAGTGTGCAAACATGTAGAAGTCACGGCTATAAGCTCATAAAGACAAGCATTGATTTACATGTGCAAATACTATTCATAATTCACATGGACCGAAAAATGATAGCAAATTTGTTTGTTTGTGCAGGTACAAAAGAAAAGACAAAAATGGAGGAAAAAGACAAAGGGAGGGACGTGCTTGGTCAAAAGGAAAATTCATAAATCTTTGAAACTAACACATGGGAAAAGGAAGTTCTGCAAGAAAAGAAAGCTACATGTACAACCTAATGCATCTAGAATACTTCCAAGAAAATGAAAAGCCAATCGTCCTTATCTACAATTCATATATTTACCATCAAGCCACCCTTCACAAACCACCCTAGCCGTTCATTTTGCACTCATGGGCACTATAAAGAACCACTTAAGGAACGAGTCCCACACCATCAATCCTCCTTCATACACTTTTTCCTTCATCATAGCATAACCATCTCTTGCCGAAAACAATCTCACCACACCTCCAACAACACTTCTTGCTTCACCTTGTCAACTTTAGTTGTCACTTACCAAAATGGCAGCTTCATCTAGCCACAAAAGAAGAAAAGACAAGCAGCCAATGGAGGAAAACAGGGGATTCGATGCATGGAGATACAGATCAGTGTTCCATGAGATTCAAGCCGAATGGATGAGACCTAAAACGGTGCTAGCTGAGGTACCCTTTGAACTTGAAAAGGATGAGTTCCCAGGTGTTTGGGAAAAGATCAAAAAGAGGAAGTGGGAGCTCCTAACTAAGCCAATCACTAGAATCAACATCAACTTGGTGAAGGAGTTTTATGCAAATGCAGTAAGGGAGGATCAAACCAAGAACCCCACATACAAAAGCTATGTGAGAGGGGTGGAGGTTGACTTCAGTCCCAAAGCAATCATGAAAACTCTTGGCCTGAAAAACATACATTTCAGCCAAGCAAGTTATGACGAAAGGATGAGAGGAGAACCTGACTATACAACTATTGCTGAAGACCTTTGTGCCATCAGAGCTGAATGGGTGAGAAAAACAAGAGGGGCTCCAAGAGTCTTGAGAAGAGGAGACCTAACACCTGAAGCTAAAGGGTGGTATGCAATAGTTAGGAGATCCATCCTACCCACTGCAAACTCTTCAGAAATAGTCCCTAAAAGAGCCATCTTGCTACATTGCATTATGGTTGGAGGAGAGATCAAAGTTCATAAACTCATTGCTGAACAGATACAAGAGTTTAGTGAGAAAAGTGACCCTGAATCCTGGCTTCATTTCCCTAGCACCATCATTAGACTATGCATCGATGCCAAAGTACCACTTGAGGATGAAAGACCTAATTGGCTATATCCTGGGCTGGCCATAACTGCACACAGAATGACTCTTGGCCCAACTCCTCCAAGACATACAAGAAGAAGAAATAAAGAAGGGCAACAAGTGGAAGCCGAGCAAGAAGCAGAACAAGAAAGACAAGAAGGAGAAGACAGAGAAGAAGAGCAAGAAGAGCAAGCAACTCCTGAAAGAAGACAACGTATTCCCAGAGACCCCATGGATATGAGCAGAATGCAGGAAATCATGGAAGGAATGTCTCAGCAATACACGAGGTCTCAGGAAAGACAAGAGGACTTTCATCTAAAAATGATGGATATGCAAAGGAACTTTGAATCAAGATTCTTTGATCTGCAAAGGGAACAAAATCTACACTTACAGGAATCCTTCAGCCACATATGCCAACACCAAGATGCCAATGTCTTGGCAATCAAGGAAGCCACTACTTTACAGAATGCAAGATACTCAGTCCAAGCTGACTACAACATCAGTTCGCAAATCAAGCTTAACTACATAGGGGAACATCTACACAAGATGGACCCAGCATTCCCAGCTTATGATGAGTATTTCAAAGGGAGGAAAGAAGGAGAAATAAACAAGGCAATGATCCTTGAAAAGGGAGTGGAAGAAACGATGAAAAAGGCTGGATTCTGGAAAAAGCTCATAAGAAAAGACAAAGGAAGCACAAGTGGTCAAAAAGAGGCAGGAAGCAAGAAGAAGCAGGATCCCAAGAATTAAGAAGAACCAAGCAATAAATAAGAGGTGGTCTCGTTCCTTAATAATCAAATGATAATTGGTGACTTGTCTTTATGAATGTTTTCATCATAAGTCATTTAAGTGTTAGGTGGAGTCTTTTTTTTTTATGAGTCGTTTTTTTTTTAGTATGTGTGTTTGTTAAGTGCTTTGAATAAAGTGAATGCCTAGATGTTTGGATATAACTTCACCTTCTTAAACAAGTGCGTACCATGCTTGTTCTGTTCCAAAAATAAAAGAAAAGTTTGAACAAAAGTAACCGGCTAAATTAGTGACAAATCAAGTAGAATTAAGTGGTGGTATGCATGCTTGATTGTTGAATCACATCACTAAAATTTGAGTGTAGAATTATCATTTTTTATGTAGAAGTAAAAATTGTCTATGGATCTTGATGAATAAATGTCTTTGGCCATGAAAAAGAAAGAAAAAGGAAAAGAAAAAGCCACGGAAAAAGGCAACCAAAAAGCAAAAAAATTGAGAAAATAAGCTAGGCACCAATGGTTTGAACTTCTGAGACAAATGCCTGTGGTGTTTATGTATTAAGGATATGCTTGGATGAATAGGTTCTGAGGAGTGTTTCAACACTTGGTAACTTGGGTTAACTAACCCGGGATTATCAACCAAAAGTCCATTATCAAGAGCAACCTCAATACAAAACATTTAGTCACACAAAGAGGTGCTGGGCACCAATGTCTCAAGAAGAAATGTGAACTAAAATGCCTAAAGTGGATATGTGTAGTGCACTGTTAAGAAAAAGAAAATGCCAAAGGCTTGTGCAACACATGACACTAAGCAAACAAGGAGCAAAAGAAGCTCTAAGAAAAAGAAAAGAAAAACAAAGAAGAGAAAAGTGCCAAAGACATAAGAATAACAAGAGGCCATAGCAATTTTTGATGGATGCAATGAAAAAGTGATAATCCTACCTGATAAGTATGAAAAAGTGATGCTGCAACTTTCTGCATAAAACCCTTCTGATGAACTTCAAATGCTTGCTAATATAGCCAATGTAATTGCTTTCTGTTTCATACTTTCTTCTCAATTAACTCAGGACTTGCTTAGGGACAAGCAAGTATTAAGTTTGGTGTTGTGATGCCAAGGCATCATAGGCTAGTTTCACTAGCATTTTTCTGTTAGTTTTAGTTGTTTTATGCATTTTCTTGAGCTTAAAGTAACCAAAAATGGTTAAATGAAGAACAAAGTAATGAACCATCCAAACAATATGATTTTGATGCAAATTCCATGAGTTTTAGTTATATTACTTAAATGCTATGAATGAAAGATTTCTCATGAAATTTTGCAAGACTTTGATGCAATTGTTTGGATGATTTCAGGGAAGAAGAGGCTAAGCAAGGAAGCAACAAAATCAATAAAGGAAGCTTGTATATAACATGTGGAGTTTAAGTTCCAGTTTAAGCCTAAACTGGAGCTTAAACGCCAAAAATCATGAAGGATAAGAAATGCTGGGATTGAAGTTTAACCTCTAGTTTGACCTCAAACTGGAGGTTAAACGCCAGAATGAAAAGCCTCACTTAAGGAGCATTCCACGTTTAACCTCCAGTTTGACCTCAAACTGGAGGTTAAACGCCAGAATGAGTATGCCACCCAAGGAGGAGTTCCACGTTTAACCTCCAGTTTGACCTCAAACTGGAGGTTAAACGCCAGAACCAAGAAGAGTACCAGGGGCCATTCCACGTTTAAGCTCCAGTTTGACTCAAACTGGAGCTTAAACGTGTTCGATAGTTTCTCCACTCCAGGGTTGCTCTCTCCAAGCTTCCACGTTTAACCTCCAGTTTGACCTCAAACTGGAGGTTAAACGTGTTCGATAGTTTCTCCACTCCAGGGTTGCTCTCTCCACCTCCACGTTTAACCTCCAGTTTGACCCCAAACTGGAGGTTAAACGTGTTCGACACCTCCAGGGCCACCATTCCAAGCTTCCACGTTTAACCTCCAGTTTGACCTCAAACTGGAGGTTAAACGTGTTCGACCTCCAGTATGCCTACACCCCTTTCCACGTTTAACCTCCAGTTTGACCTCAAACTGGAGGTTAAACGTGTTCGACCTCCAGGATGCCTCATTCCTTTTCCACGTTTAACCTCCAGTTTAACCTTAAACTGGAGGTTAAACGTGTTCGACTACATTACTCTCCAGGGCTACCATTCTTCCATTTCCACGTTTAAGCTTCAGTTTAACCTTAACTGAAACTTAAACGTGCTTCTACAAATGGCCTCACTGGAAGTGTCTGGCGTTTAAGTTGCGGTTTAAGCTTAAACTACAACTTAAACGCCACTCTTGAAAAGGGTTTCTGGGCCAAAAATATTGTGATTTAAGTTAGTCTTTGAGCACAAGTATTAACTTAAACTTACTTTGGTATGAAACCCAATTGAATATCATGGTTTATGGGATTGGGCCTGAAGGATTGATGAGTTTGAAATCTCAAATTATTGAGTCATGTGTCATTATTTGATTATCACTAAGTTGGCTCAATAAATGTTACAGGATTTGGATCAACAACCTCATCAAGATTATGGATCATAAACCCAAGGCAAAAGGAAAGCAAAGAGAGGCCTCAAAGCCCAAGAAGCACAACTGAAGCTCAATATAGAAAGTGTATAAATAGGATAGAAGTTAAGTTAGAAAGAACTTTTACTTTCACTTTTAGCTAGTTTCCTTTTCTTTGTAATTGAATTCAGAGCTATGATTCACTAAACCCCCTTTCATTGGGTTAGGGAGCTCTATTGTAATTCAATGAATCAATAATAGTTTATCTTCTTCTTCAATCTTTTCTCTTGAAATTTGTTAGAAAGCTTCTCGATCTAATTCCATTGAGTAGTTGTCTTGGGAAAGAGACTACTCATATTTGGAATCCTTCGGAGCCTTGGGAAAGGAATGGAGGATTCATGCTAGAGAAGCTTTCTCACAGTGGATTGGATTGGGGTTTGGATGGATATTGTGACATGTAATCCTACCAAATTGTGGTTCATGAAATTGTGTGGTATAATCAGTGATCAAGCATCATCTCTTCTTATGAACATTTAAACCAAGGGATTGGGAATTTGTTTGTTTTTAGAGAGCATTGGTGAGCCAAGGAATTGGGATCCAATCATATAAGATTGCCAAGCAAAATTTAATGAATGCATTGGTTGAGGAAGAGATTTACATGTTTTGATTCGGAGATTTCAATATCTCCTAAACCCAATGAATTCCCCATTTCTGATTTTCACTTTCTCTTTACATTCTGCAATTCAATTCTTGCAATCATCCCCATTCCCTTTTAATTTCAGCAATTTACATTCTGCTCTTTAATTCATGCAATTTAAGATTCAGCCATTTAATTTTCTTGTCATTTACTTTTCCCGCCAATTTTACATTCCGCAATTATCATCTCAATTCTTGATTCCGCTCAACTAGAACACACTTCTAATCCGAATTGCTCACTCAACCAATCCTTGTGGGATTCGACCTCACTCTATTGTGAGTTTTTACTTGACGACGATAACCGGTGCACTTGCCGGAAGGAATTTTGCCGATCGTGCAATTTCCTAAATCGTAGCATAACTAGTTTATGTGCATCATTGGCGTGCCACGCCTTCGATACCAAGTGGCATGCCATAGTGAAGGTTCCTCCTGGAGTGATGAGTTTGCGTGCCACGCCCCTTGGCTCAAGTGGCACGCCCATAGTAGCTGCTGGGTTAGGCGTGTCACGCCCAACCTGGCGTGCCACGCCCCTTTTGTGTCTTTCATTGTTGCTCTCTGGAACTTTGTACTAGGTGGGACGCCCAGGGTCTGGCGTGCCACGCCCTTGTGAATGCTTGAGAATTCTCCTCTGGAATTTAATACTGGCATGCCACGCCAATGCATTTTTGTGGCGTTTATTCCAAGTGACACGCCAGTTTCACACGCCCAGCTTTTTTGTTGCTTTCTTCCCATTTTTTATGCTTTTTTCTCCTGAAATTCAGCACAACTCATCTCAAAGCAATGTACCATAATATTCATCAATTAATGCATGAATTACAATGACCAATTGAGATTTATGCTCTTTTATGCTCCTCTTTATGCAAGAAAGAAGGGTAAATGATGCAAGTCATCACAACACCAAACTTAAGCATTGCTTGTCCCAAGCAAATCAATGTGAGTAGCCCTTTTATAAATTGAGACCTTGGCCTTTGAATGAATGAAACATAACTAAGGATAGGATTAAGTGTTCAACACATGTATGAATGTTTGAATGTCATAGAGAACTTTTAGATCTTTGAGGGTTCTGTCAAGAATAAGCTTCAAGGGTCCTTTCTATTGATTATCACCTTGAAGTAGTAAGAGTTGTTTCACTTTCTTTTTGGTTGTGCTTTCTTGACCACGACTCTAAGTGTTTTGTCTCAAAACAACCCTTTAATTAAGCTTTCAATTAGCACTCCCAAACCAGTTGGTTTTAGGGTACTGGGTATTGAAACACCCCTAAGAATCTACTTGCCCAGGCCTCTTCTTGACACATCTTCACCACAAGCATCTACTAGGATCCTTAACTCCCTTTTATTGAGCTTTTTAATGTTTCTTTCCCATCCAAGTAGTTGATGCTCAGAGCCTTGGGTCTTTGTTGCTTACTACTTCTTGGTTCTATGGATATTCAAGGAACACCCTTTAACCTTTTCTTGTTATACCTTCTAAGTTTGTTATTCCTTATCTTATTCCTTAGTTTGTTAGATGATCTATCTTGGCCTTGTTTCTCTTACTTCCTATTTTTGCACAACTCACAGTAACTCTTATAGAAACAAACTCTACTTTGTTTATGTTGAAGAAGACTTTAAATACATTACATTTTCTTTCTTGTAATCTAAAGGACTCATAAAGACTTCAAACATGAAATTAAACTGAGCAGAAAACATAAACTATCCTAGCATGACTATTTATTTTGACAGAAAGTAAATCAACAAAAACTTAAACATGATTTCATAAATTAGAGAGTGTCAAACATGGGAGTCAATAACCTTGAGCAGCTTTATCTTTAGTTCATTGGCCCCTTTCCTTTGTCCTTCTTCTTAGAAGGGGAGGAGTTACTTTCATCTTGCTTGGAGGAACTTTCTTGTGCTTTAGCATCCTTGGACTTCCAAAATCCTAGCCTCCTCATATAATTTTTTTCATCCTCCTTATGTTTAGCTAGAATTTCCTCTTGTCTTGCACTTAGCTCCTCCATTCTTTGCATTATTGGTGGTGTGGTGGTGGTGGTTGAAGTGCTAGAAAGTGTGGTTACTCTTCTGCCTCTTCCTCTTCTTGTTGTTGTTGCACATGTGGCCCATGAGCATGAGCTCTCTGTTCTCTGGCCCTCTGAAGTGGGTTAATAGCCACCACTTTGGCCATCTTCTTGGCAGTTATGAATTTATCTTGCTTCACCATCACCTCATCAATAATCTTTTCAACTCCAGCTTCATCACATAACCTCTGTATGATACTGGAGAATGCCAACCTTGTGTTGTCACTAGTGCTTTTTATCACTTTGTTAATGTTGTTGGCAATCATCTCTCTCACATTGATATTCTCACCTTTCATGATGCTGTATATGAGCACAGCTCTCTCCTTGGTCACCTCTGAAGTGTTGGATGTGGGGATTAGGGACCTCCTTACAAATTCCAGCCACCCTCTAGCTTGGGGACTCAGATCCCTTCTTCTCAATTGGTTGGGTATCCCATCCTTGTCCTTGATCCATTGCACATTCAGCATGCAAATCTCGTTTAGGATTTCATCAAATCCAGGGTCTTGTTGCTTCATTCTTTCTTCAAAGCTCCGGGTGGAGCTTCTCCTCTTCACCATTAGCATCCTCTCTATGCTGGAGGGACTATAGTCCATGGACTTTGAAGAGAGAACTTTTGCGTGGTCTAGAAATTCGCAGATAAATCCTCGTTGCAGGTATAGCTTCTAAACCAACAAAAGTCCTTTCTTACAAACGTTTTGGTTGTCACAAGTAACAAACCCCTTTAAAATTTATAACCGAAGTATCCAAACCTCGAGTCGTCTTCTCAAGGAATTGCAGGAAGGTGTTCTTATTATTGGTTATGAAAAAGTGTGTTTTGGGGTTTTTGATTAAGATAAAAAGCAAGAATAGCAACAGCAGAGGAAATAAAATAATAATAATAAAAAGCCTTGATAAGGAGAGATTAATCAGAAGTTCTATCCTTGTTGGATTTTTCTCAAGATCAATTGATAATTGATGGTTGCCTCTACTTAGTTATCCTTTACCAAGTAAAGTAAAAGAAAGTCAAGTAAGTTGCAAGTCTACTTCTATTCACAAGTTCTAATCCTCTCCCTTGGGAAGGATTAGCATTAGTGACTAGAGAGCTAGCCAACAATGAACCCAATTATAATTTAACTCTTGAGTAATTCAACTCAAGGGTCTCCAAATATTAATCAACTCCAAAATCAAGTTAGGATCTAACTTAGAACATCAATTAATAACAAGGAATAGAAGAAGTGATAAATCTGAAATACGTCAAATTGCATTAAATAAAAGAAATCAAGTTAAACATGAAAATTCATGAACCAAATTGGAAAAAATAAATAAAAGGAACATTGTACCTGGAAATTGAGAAGAAATAGTTCTAAATCCTTTAAGAGGAATCCTAATCCTAAATCCTAAGAGAGAGGAGAGAACCTCTCTCTCTAAAAACTACATCTAAATTATGAAAAATGAATAATGGAAGACATGTTAATGAATGGATGCATTCCTCCACTTTATAGCCTCTAATCTGTGTTTTCTGGGCTAAAAACTGGGTCAAACACAGCCCAGAAATTGCCCTAGTGTATTCTGGTATGTACAGGTCACGGGAAAGTGATGCGGAAGCGTCGTCCACGCGTTTGCGTGGATTGCGTTTCTGCCAGGTCACGCGTCCGCGTGATCCACGCGTTCGCGTTGCCTGGCTTCGTGGCAGCTATGGCAGATTATATATCAAATCGAAGCCCGGGTTGTTAGCTTTCCAACGCAACTGAAACCGCATCATTTGGACCTTTGTAGCTCAAGTTATGGTCGTTTGAGTGCCAGGAGGTCAGGCTGGACAGCTTTAGCAGTTCCTTCAGTTTCTTGTATTCCTTCCACTTTTGCATGCTTCCTTTCCATCCTCCAAGCCATTCCTGTCCTGTAATCTCTGAAATCACTTAACACACATATCAAGGCATCAAATGGTAATAAGAAAGGATTAATATTAGTAAATATAAGATCAAAGGAGCATGTTTTAATTGTAAAACCATGCAAAAAGTATGAATAAGTGGGTCAAGAGTTGATAAAAACCACTCAATTGAGCATAAGATAAACCATAAAGTCAAGTAATCAACTTTAATTTTAAAAACTTTCTTTTTCTAAATTTATTTTCAATCATATATTCTCAATCATATCCTTTCAACCACATTTTTTCAAAATTAATTTTCAATCATATCTTTTTAATTTCTAATTTCAAAATCTTTTTCAAAATCACTTAATTTCTTTCCCAATCTTAGTTTTCAAAAATCAATTACCAAATTTCCAAAATTTCTTACCTTAATTTTGAAAATTTCTTCCCCTCTTCTCACATCCTTCTATTTAAGGGACTAACACTCCTCCTCAAGGTGCAATTCGAACTCTATCCCTCTTGATAAGTTCGAATTCTCTTCTATCTACCTCCTCCTTCTATTCTTCTTTCCTCTGACACCTCAAGGAATCTCTATACTGTGACATAGAGGATTCCCTACTTTCTTGTTCTCTTTTCTTTCATATGAGCAGGAGCAAAGATAAAGGCATACTTGTTCAAGCTGATCCTGAACCTGAAAGGACCTTGAAGAGAAAGCTAAGAGAAGTTAAAGCATAACTCTCTCTAGAGGGCCTAACAGAGCTTTTCAAGGAAGAAGAAACAATGGCAGCTGAAAACAACAATGCCAACAATGCAAGAAAGGTGCTTGGTGACTTTACTGCACCTACTCCCGACTTCTATAGGAGAAGCATCTCAATCCCTGCCATTGGAGCAAACAACTTTGAGCTTAATCCTCAATTAATTTCTCTAATGCAACAGAATTACAAGTTTCATAGACTTCCATTGGAAGATCCTCATCAGTTCTTAGCTGAATTCTTGCAAATCTGTGACACTGTCAAGACCAATGGGGTTGACCCTGAAGTCTACAGACTTATGCTCTTCCCTTTTGCTGTAAGACACATAGCTAGGACATGGTTAGACTCACAACCTAAAGAAAGCCTGAACTCTTGGGAAAAGCTAGTCAATGCCTTCTTGGCTTCAAAAATCTAGTAAGCTTAGAGTGCAAGTCCAAACCTTCAGACAGAAGGAAGGTGAATCCCTCTATGAAGCTTGGGAAAGATACAAGCAATTAATCAGAAGGTGCCCTTCTGACATGCTTTCAGAATGGAGCATCATAGGTATCTTCTATGATGGTCTGTCTGAACTATCCAAGATGTTATTGGACAGCTCTGCTGGAGGATCTCTTCATCTGAAGAAGACGCCTGCAGAAGCTCAGGAACTCATTGAGATGGTTGTAAATAACCAATTCATGTACACTTCTAAAAGGAACCCTGTGAATAATGGGACAAATCAGAAGAAAGGAGTTCTTGAGATTGATACTCTGAATGCCATACTAGCTCAGAATAAAATATTGACTCAGCAAGTCAATATGATTTCTTAAAGTCTGTATGGAATGCAAGCTGCACCAGGCAGTACTAAGGAAGCTTCATCTGAAGAAGAAGCTTATGATCC
This sequence comes from Arachis ipaensis, assembly GCF_059453495.1. Lineage (NCBI taxonomy): Eukaryota > Viridiplantae > Streptophyta > Magnoliopsida > Fabales > Fabaceae > Arachis > Arachis ipaensis. The sequence goes on along the minus strand of NC_142441.1, from coordinate 84,186,689 downwards.
TAAGAACCCAGCAATGGAAGAGGTGAATTACATGGGAGAACCCTATGGAAACACCTATAATCCTTCATGGAGAAATCATCCAAATCTCTAACGGAAGGACCAACAGAGGCCTCAACAAGGCTTCAATAACAATAATGGTGGAAGAAACAGGTTTAGCAATAGCAAACCTTTTCCATCATCTTCTCAGCAATAGACAGAGAATTCTAAGCAGAGCCACTCTGAATTAGCAACTGTAGTCTCTGATTTAATTAAAACTACTCAAAGTTTCATGACTGAAACAAGGTCCTCCATTAAAAATTTGGAGGCACAAGTGGGTCAGCTGAGTAAGAAAATTACTGAACTCCCTCCTAGTACTCTCCCAAGCAATACAGAAGAGAATCCAAAAAGAGAGTGCAAGGCCATAACCACAACCCACACGGCCGAACCTGGAGAGGAGGAAGAGGCAGTGATCTCTACTGAGGAAGACCTCAATGGACGTCCACTGGCCTCCATGGAGTTTCCTGATGAAGAACCATGGGAATCTGAGGCTCACACAGAGACCATAGAGATTCCATTGAATTTACTTCTGCCATTCATGAGCTCTGATGAGTATTCTTCCTCTGAAGAGGATGAAGATGTTACTGAAGAGCAAGTTGCTAAGTACTTTGGAGCAATCATGAAGCTAAATGCCAAGTTATTTGGTAATGAGACTTGGGAGGATGAACCTCCATTGCTCATCAAAGAACTGGATGACCATAGGCACCATGACCTTTGAGAAGGCTCTGTGTGACCTAGGGTCAAGTATAAACCTCATGCCTCTCTCTGTAATGGAGAAGCTAGGGATCATTGAGGTATAAGCTGCTAGAATCTCACTAGAGATGGCAGACAATTCAAAGAAACAGGCTTATAGACTTGTAGAGGATGTCTTGGTAAAGGTTGAAGGCCATTACATCCCTGCTGACTTCATAATCTTAGAGACTGGGAAGTGTATAGATGAATCCATCATCCTTGGCAGACCCTTCCTAGCCACAGCAAAAGTTGTGATTGATGTTGACAGAGGAGAATTGGTCCTTCAAGTGAATAAGGACTCCCTTGTGTTTAAAGCTCAAGGATCTCCCTCTGTAACCATGGAGAAGAAGCATGAAAAGTTTCTCTCAATGCAGAGTCAAACAAAATCCCCACATTCAAACTCTAAGTTTGGTGTTGGGAGGCCACAACCAAACTCTAAGTTTGGTGTTGAGAGGCCTGATGAGACGCAGAAGCTGGTGAATTAAAAATTATTAAAATGGTTACGTTGCAAGTATAGTTCTTAACTCACCGAAAATTTGCCTATCAATTTAGAAGTATGTCACAGAGAGTCTGAATTAAAAATTACTGGGAGTTTTAAGTCTCAGGTCGTCTCCCAACGAGTTGCAGAAAAGTGTGCTATCTTATTGTTCAAAGAAGTTGAGTTAAGTAAATTAGGATTTAAATTGAGGAAATTTAATTAATATGAGTAAAAGCCTTGACTGGGAGTTGATTGGTTGGAATTTCTACTATTGATGGAGTGATTGTAAGATTAATTTATAATTAATAGTTGTTCTGTTTGGTTATCCTTTACTAGGTAAGGGAAAGTCAAACAAGTTGGAATGCCAGATCTGTTCACAAGTTGCAACCCACTTAGTTCAAAGGGATTGGCGTTGGTGACAGGATAGCAATCCAACATTTAACTCAATTATAAATTTTTCCTTCAATCCTTCCAACTCAAGAGTTCCTTTTAATCAACTCCCCATCAAGTAAAGAAACTACTCACGCATTGTAAATAATAAATCCATAGCACATGAAAGGGAATTAAAAGAAGACATGATTATTGGAATTGAAATTGAATTAAAAAGAAATAATCCTTGCATTAATTAATCATAAAATTATTCAAATAACAAAACTGAACAAAACAAAGAACATGAAAGAATGAAACCAAGTTAAGAAAACGAACTAGAATGACGAAGTCTTGATGATGAAATAACTCTCCTCATTGTTCCAATGCTAAGATCAATTGAAAATTAAAAATTCTAAAACCTAGAGAGAAAAACCTAAGAGAGTAAAACTAGATCTAAAACTATCTCCGAATGAATGTGTTGTTTGTTTCTGCATATTCTCTGACTCTAGTCTGCTGTTCCGAGTCGAGAACTGGGTCGAAATAGGGTCCAAAATCGCCCCCAGTGAATTCTGCAGATTATGCAGATCGCACATATCACGCGATCGCGTCATCCATGCGGACGCATCACTTGCGCTTTTTCCTCGCCACGCGTTCGCGTCGTCCACGCTACCGCGTCGCTTGGGCTATCCAATCTGTGCGGCCGCGTGAGCCATGCAGTCGCGTCGCTGCGATTTGCTCTCCTTCACGCGGTCGCGTGAGCCATGCGACCGTGTCACTTCTCGCTGGTTATCTCCTCAAATTCTTGTGTTTTTTCCATTTTTGCTAGCTTCCTTCCCAATCTCCAACTCATTCATGCCCTATAAAATCTGAAACACTTAACACACAGATCACGGCATCGAATGGAATAAAAGAGAATTAAAATTAAATAATTAAAGTCTCTAGGAAGCAGTTTTCAAACATGTAATAAATTCCAGAAAGAAATCTAATATGCATGCTAATTTAATGAATAAGTGGGTAAGGATCATGATAAAACCACATAATTAAACGTAATATAAACCATAAAATAGTGGTTTATCAACCTCCCCACACTTAAACATTAGCATTTCCTCATGCTTAATTGAAGGAGATAAGGAAATAAGTATGAACATGTAGAAACTCATGAAATGCAATGCAAACCTATATATATATATAAATAAATGCAACTATATGGTTCTTGCCCACTTGATCAAAAGTAAATAAGCTCTTCAAAACAATTACAAATCAAATTCCACTAATTCTATCATTATACAATAAAATGGATAATAGTGCAAGAAGATAGCTCATGAAAGCAGGGAACATGAAAATTCAAGTATTGAACCCTAACTGATAATGTATGTACGCTCTAATCTCTAGTGTATAGGGTGATCACTCTATCCTTCTCTAATCATGCTTTCTAACTTTTGTTCTTCTCTTAACCAATCAACAACAGTTAATATACCAATGCAAACATCATGAGGTCTTTTCAAGGTTGTAATGGGGCTGAGGTAAAAGTAAGGATGTATATATATATAAGGCTAAGTGAGCTAACAAAGTGAATCTTTGATTTGTCTAAGATCTCACCTAACATATACATACTTTATACAAGTTTAAAATCACACCTAGCTACCCATAATTCCCACTTTTGTATGATTCCCATACTCATGTACCAAATTTTTCTTTTTAATTTATCACATGTGCATTGATTAACATTAACATTGGGGTAATTTTTGTCCCCTTATATATATATTTAATTCATAAAAGCAAACATAATGTATCAATACACATAGATTCTTCATTATTTTCTAATTTGGTTTTTCTTTTCATGAGTAGGTTCCCAAATTCCCAATATTCAAATAAATTAAATACATTCCCTCATTACCCAATGTTCCCACACTTTAGTTGATACACAGTTTCTATCTTAAGCTAACCAAAGATTCACTTGAGATTTTTAATTTGTTTTTCTGCTTAAGGCTAGTAATGTGGTTATAGAACAAGAGGGGATTAAAAGTTCAAGGGGCTAACAAAGGTGATGTAAAAGGTAGGCTTATTTGGGATAAGTGAGTTAATAACAAAATAATGGCCTCAGTCATGTGCAAGCATGTGAATATAATAAATATTGGACATATAAGATAAAACAAAATATAGATTACAATCGTAGAGAAGTAAACACACAAGAATGAAATAATTATGGCTAAATAATGTAACCATAGATAAAGGCTCAAATCTTTCACAGGTTGCGTGTTCTTTAATTCAAATATCATGTTCCAAATACAACTCAAGCAAATTTATCATAAAAATTTTTTGAAAAAATTAGTGAAATTTTGTTCCAAAGATAGATTTTTAAACGAAACTTATTCTCTTTTTAATCAAGTAGAACATGCATGCAACTATCCTAACCTACGCAATTTATTCTATTCTATAAAGGAAAGAAAATCTAACTAAAATATCCTAATTATTGGTGCTAGCGAAGAAAAATTACCTCCGGAAGTCAGGTACTGACCAACCTCCCCACACTTAAGGCTTTGCACCGTCCTCGGTGCCATTTGTCAGGAACAGGGGTGGGCTGGTAGCAGTATCTCCATCATCGGGACCATCATGGCTCCCTGTGCTAGTAAAGGAAGTGGAATCCGGGGAATCTGAGTCTCTGAAGTGTCCCTTGAGTAGCCCCTTGAGGTGTTTGAATCGGCACTCGTTATGGTGCTCTCTCATCTTTGCTTTCTGTTCTTGCCGATCCAACCGTTCGATTATCTGCTGGAGCAAATTCTCAGTTGTAGATGCTTGTGGTGTTGAAGAAGGATTATCTTCAACTGGAGCAGTAGGAAGGCTTGTAGTGGCTGCTGAGAGTCTGAGGTATTTCCCATTAGGGACATACTGATCATCTCGTGGAAGCACGGCTTTGGTGTCCCCAGCTCTGTAGGAGACTCCGGCTGCTGAGACAAGATCTGAGACCAAGGCGGGGAAAGGTAAGTTGCCCACAATTTTTATGTGTTCCATAGCATTCCGGATATGTCTTGAGAGATTCAGAGGTTGGTCTGTAAGGATGCACCATAGTAGAACAGCCATGTCCGCAGTGAAGGAGGACTCATGAGTGCTCAGAAAGATGTAATGGGACATGATCTGTGCCCATACGCGAGCCTCCAAGGTAAGTGCTGAAGCGAAGATTCCCTTAGGGCGGGTACGGTGGTATCCGTAGATCCAACGGCTGCCAGGTGCTGTGATGATTCCGAGAACAGAGTCCCAGTCAAATTGGTATCTCTGGCGCTGAAGGGCGGCTTCTTGAAAAGCGTCCATTCCTGCTGAAATAGGGGGAAGACTCAGAGCTTGTTGAATGGCCTCTTCTGTGATGGGGACTTGCTTCTGCCTGACATAAACAGACTGCAGGGTCGGCATGTAGAAGTTGGAGTAGAACTCAACTACCCAAGAAAGATTGACCTGCCTTGGCTGTCTCCGTAGGAAACCCCATTGTCTTCGCTCAATTTGCAGCTCAACAAAGGTGGCAATATTGGATGGGAGGATAAGAAGGTATTCATTGTTATAGTTCCTTTCTGCCAGGATAGGGAACATCTGCTCACAGTAGCGATTGGAAAATCGCGCAGTGTCCTCTGCTGGAAAGACTTTCTCCTTTTCATCAACCTTTATTATCCTCTTAACTCGTTTTGTTGAGGGCTTGACTGCAGTTGAAGAAGGCTCTGCCACTAATGCTCTTTTAGTTCCTCTTCTTGCTGGTGGTTTGGAAGTTGCTTTCTCCTTTCCTTTCTTGGTGGCCATCCTGCACCAATCCAGCATCACTCTCGCACAGAATGTTACTGTGCACCCTTTTACATCGAAAACTCAGGGCACGCGGCCGCGTGGGGCACGCGGTCGCGTGGGAGGCCATGATTCCCATGCTATAAGGGAGGAGTAAGAAAGACAAGGAAGAGACATAGAGGAGCTCAAGAGCACCATTGGTTCTTCAAGGAGAGGAAGATGCCACCCTCACTAAGGTGGACTCATTCCTTAATCTCCTTGTCTATTTATTTTCCTGTTTTTCGGTTTTTGAGCCTTATGTTTTATTTATGTTTGTGTCTTTATTACATGATCATTAGTATTTAAGTGTCTATGCCTTAAAGTTATGAATGTCCTATGAATCCATCACCTCTCTTAAATGAAAAATGTTTTAATTACAAAAGAACAAGAAGTACATGGTTTCGAATTCATCCATGAAACTAGTTTAATTATTTTGATGTGGTGACAATACTTTTTGTTTTCTGAATGAATGCTTGAACAGTGCATATGTCTTTTGAAATTGTTGTTTATGAATGTTAAATATGTTGGCTCTTGAAAGAATGATGAACAGGAGAAATGTTATTAGATAATCTAAAAAATCATAAAAATGATTCTTGAAGCAAGAAAAATCAGTGAATACAGAAAGCTTACGAAAAAAATGGCGAAAAAAAGAGAAAGATAAAGAAAAAGCAAGCAGAAAAAGCCAAAAGCTCTTAAAACCAAAAGGCAAGAGCAAAAAGCCAGTAGCCCTTAAAACCAAAAGGTAAGGGTAATAAAAAGGATCCAAGGTTTTGAGCATCAGTGGATAGGAGGGCCTAAAGGAATAAAATCCTGGCCTAAGCGGCTAAACCAATCTGTCCCTAAGCATGTGCTTGTGGCGTGAAGGTGTCAAGTGAAAACTTGAGACTCAGCGGTTAAAGTCGAGGTCCAAAGCAAAAGAAGAATGTGCTTAAGAACCCTAGACACCTCTAATTGGGGACTTTAGCAAAGCTGAGTCACAATCTGAAAAAGGTTCACCCAGTTATGTGTCTGTGGCATTTATGTATCCGGTGGTAATACTGGAAAACAAAGTACTTAGGGCCACGGCCAAGACTCATAAAGTAGCTGTGTTCAAGAATTAACATACTGAACTAGGAGAATCAATAACACTATCTGAATTCTAAGTTCCTATAGAAGCCAATCATTCTGAACCTCAATGGATAAAGTGAGATGCCAAAACTATTCAAAAGGCAAAAAGCTACAAATCCCGCTCATCTGATTGGAGCTAAGTTTCATTGATATTTCGGAATCTATAGTATATTCTCTTCTTTTTATCCTATTTGATTTTCAGTTGCTTGGGGACAAGCAACAATTTATGTTTGGTGTTGTGATGAGCGGATAATTTATACACTTTTTGGTATTGTTTTTAGTATATTTTAGTATGATTTAATTAATTTTCATTATATTTTTTTTAATTTTTAATTAAAAATCACATTTCTGGAATTTACTATGAGTTTGTGTGTTTTTCTGTGATTTCAGGTAATTTCTGGCTGAAATTGAGGGACTTGAGCAAAAATCTGATTCAGGCTGAAAAAGGACTGCTGATGCTGTTGGATTCTGACCTCTCTGCACTCGGAATGGATTTTCTGGAGCTACAGAACTTCAAATGGCGCGCTCTTAATTGAGTTGGAAAGTAGACATCCAGAGCTTTCCAGCAATATATAATAGTCCATACTTTTAATAAATATAGACGACGTAAACTGGCGTTCAACGCCAGTTCCATGCTGCATTCTGGAGTCAAACGCCAGAAACAGGTTGCAAAGTGGAGTTCAACGCCAGAAACAGGCTACAAACTGGCGTTCAACTCCAAGAGAAGCCTCTACACGTGTAAAGCTCAATGCTCAGCCCAAGCACACACCAAGTGGGCCCCAGAAGTGGATTTCTGCATCATTTACTCAATTCTGCAAACCCTAGTAACTAGTTTAGTATAAATAGGACTTTTTACTATTATGTTTATATCTTTGGATCATCTTTGATTAGTTTTTATGCTATCTTAGACTTTTGTGAGGGCTGGCCATTCGGCCATGCCTGAACATTTATCACTTGTGTATTTTCAACGGTAGAGTTTCTACACACCATAGATTAAGGTGTGGAGCTCTGCTGTTCCTCAAAGATTAATGCAAAGTACTACTGTTTTTCTATTCAATTCAACTTATTCCGCTTCTAAGATATTCATTCGCACTTCAATATGATGGATGTGATGATTGTGACAGTCATCATCATTCTCAACTTATGAACGCGTGCCTGACAACCACTTCCGTTCTACCTTAGAATTGAATGGATATCTCTTGGATATCTAATACAGGGGACCGAGTCTGAGTTATTAGTGTCTTCGTGGTATAAGTTAGAGTCCATGGACGGCCATTCTTGAGAATCCGGAAAGTCTAAACCTTGTCTGTGGTATTCCGAGTAGGATTCAGGGATTGAATGACTGTGACGAGCTTCAAACTCGCGAGTGCTGGGCGTAGTGACAGACGCAAAAGGATCAATGGATCCTATTCCAATATGATCGAGAACCAACAGATGATTAGCCATGCAGTGACAGCGCATTGGACCAGTTTCACTAAGAGGACAGGTGGCCATTGACAACGGTGATGCCTAACATACAGCTTGCCATGGAAAGGAGTAGGAATGATTGGATGAAGACAGCAGGAAAGCAGAGGTTCAGAGGAACGAAAGCATCTCTATATGCTTATCTGAAATTCTCACCAATGAATTACATAAGTATCTCTATCCTAATCTATGTTTTATTTATCTTTTAATTATTAAAACTCTATATCCATTTGAATCTGCCTGACTGAGATTTACAAGGTGACCATAGCTTGCTTCAAGCCGACAATCTCCGTGGGATCGACCCTTACTCATGTAAGGTTTGTTACTTGGACGACCCAGTGCACTTGCTGGTCAGTTGTGCGAAGTTGTGACAAAGAATTAAGATTATGAACGTGCGTATAAAGTTTTCAGCGTTGTTACTAAGGAATGGAACCGTCACAATTTCTGCGCACCACAAGCAGTCTGAATTCTCACTAAAGCGGCCAAACAACTTCCTAGACCCATTCAGTTGAGCTTTACACTAACCCTTGCAATTAAACTTTGAGCACATAACCATGTTGAACCTTGCTTGACAACTCCAACTACTAATCATCTTCCTTTTACGCTTAATGCCACAAAGAGCTCTAAGCTGATCATCTGTTTCAAGTAAAGCATATTCAAGTGAGCTAATTAAGCTTAGAGATGAAAGATTTACCCACTTGAATGAAGAAATGGATGGTGATGGCTTTAGGGGAGAGGTCTCCAACAGCATTGGCAAGGTGATTTCCAGCTCCAGTCCCTTGAGTTCTTCCTTGTCAACTTCTACCTCCTTACAAGTTTCTTCAATTTCAACCTCTTTCTCTTGGTAGCTTTCTTCCAATTTGATCTCTTCTTCATTATTCACCAAGGGCATGGGAGGTTGTGCTTCTTCTTCTTTAATTTTCATGTCAAGTCCAATGGGAGAGGATTCAATTGCAGATAAGAATTCATCAATGATTGAATCCATCTCTTGATCAACCTCTTTAAAGTCTTCAATCATGATATGCCTTGGAGGTTGTACACTCTCCTCAACATTAATTTTAAACATCCTTGAAGGAGGCTTTATAACTTGACTTTCCCATGGGGGTTCAGCATCTCCTAAGTCTTCAACCACTTCTTCCTCTTCAATAATTATAGCTTCCTTCACTTGTTCCAGTACAAAGTCATGCTCCGTACTGTCCACTGGAGTTTCTAGTATCTTCTTCATGCTACATTCTTCATTAGATTGTCCACATGAAGCCATGGGGGTTCCTTGAGTGTCCGAACGTAGAGAAGGTAATCTATTTATTGCTTGATTCAATTGGTGAAGTGTGGCATTAAATTTTTCAAACGTTTCCTTGAGTTGCTCCCTTAATTCTTGGGGCGATGGATATGGACATGGTGCATAGGTAGGTGGTGGTTCTTGGGAGTAATTGGGTTGGAATTTGGGTGGATAAGGGTTAGGGTCATATGGAGATGAATGGTGGTAGGGGGCTTGTGAGTGTGGTGGTTCAAAGGTATGTTGGAGAGGCGGTTCATAAGCATATGGTGGGCCTTGTTGGTAACTACAAGGGGGTCCACCATATCTATCCTTTTGGTATGCACCTCGGAATGGCTCTTGACCACAGCAGTTTGGTGGGAGTTGGTTGTTACGAAAGGGTCCACCATAACTGTCGTTTTGACATGCACTGTGGAATGGTCGTCGTCCATGGTAGTTTGGAGGGTGTTGTTGCTCAAAGGGTTGATCAGATCCTCGTGGCTCCTTCCATCTCTGATTGTTTTGACCTTGATGCATGTTCCTGTTATAATTTCTATTCCTTGCAACAGCATTGGAACCAAACTCAAAGCGATGGGGTGAGAACTCATAATAGCAAATAAAAATTAAAAATGAAAATAAAAACAAATTTAAATTAAAAGGTTATTGAAATTTTAATTTTGTAAAAGTCAACAATATAAGATAAAGTTTTGAAAAAGATTTAAATTTTGAATAGGTTTGATTTTTAAAATTTTAAATTTAAATTTTGAAATTTGAATTTTAGAATTTAAATATTGAAATTTGAAATTTGATTTTGAAATAAGATAAGATAAGATTTTGAAAAGGATATGATTTTTGAAAAAGATTTGAATTTTGAAAATTAAAACTAAGATAAGATAAGATAAAAATTTTAAAATAAAAAAATATGAAATTTCTTTTAAAAGGAAAATTCGAAAATCCAATTAAAATAAAGAGAAAATATATTTTTGAATTTAACGAGGAAAGAGAAAAATAATAAAATGATACGAAACTTAAAATTTTTACATCAAAACGAAGAAAACAACTAAGAACAACTTGAAGGTCAAGATGAACACGAAGAACAAATTTTTGAAATTTTTTTTAATAACTAAATAAAAAAACCAATAACCTCTTAATTTATGAAAAAGAAAAAATAAGAACAAAAATAAAAATAAATAAACAAGCAAAAAGCAAATATTTACAATAACCAATAATAAGGCACACGTTTGCAATTCCCCGGCAACGGCGCCATTTTGAAGAGAGAACTTTTGCGTGGTCTAGAAATTCGCAGATAAATCCTCGTTGCAGGTATAGCTTCTAAACCAACAAAAGTCCTTTCTTACAAACATTTTGGTTGTCACAAGTAACAAACCCCTTTAAAATTTATAACCGAAGTATCCAAACCTCGGGTCGTCTTCTCAAGGAATTGCAGAGAGGTGTTCTTATTATTGGTTATGAAAAAGTGTGTTTTGGGGTTTTTGATTAAGATAAAAAGCTAGAATAGCAATGGCAGAGGAAATAAAATAATAACAATAAAAAGCCTTGATAAGGAGAGATTAATCGGAAGTTCTATCCTTGTTGGATTTTTCTCAAGATCAATTGATAATTGATAGTTGCCTCTACTTAGTTATCCTTTACCAAGTAAAGTAAAAGAAAGTCAAGTAAGTTGGAAGTCTACTTCTATTCACAAGTTCTAATCCTCTCCCTTGGGAAGGATTAGCGTTAGTGACTAGAGAGCCAGCCAACAACGAACCCAATTATAATTTAACTCTTGAGTAATTCAACTCAAGGGTCTCTAAATATTAATCAACTCCAAAATCAAGTTAGGATCTAACTTAGAACATCAGTTAATAACAAACAATAGAAGAAGTGATAAATCTGAAATACCTCAAATTGTATTAAATAAAAGAAATCAGGTTAAACATGAGAATTCATGAACCAAATTGGAAAAAATAAATAAAAGGAACATTGAACCTGGAATTGAGAAGAAATAGTTCTTAATCCTTTAAGAGAAATCCTAATCCTAAATCCTAAGAGAGAGGAGAGAACCTCTCTCTCTAAAAACTACATCTAAATTATAAAAAGTGAATAATGGAAGACATGTTAATGAATGGATGCATTCCCCCACTTTATAGCCTCTAATCTATGTTTTCTGGGCTGAAAACTGGGTCAAAAACAGCCCAGAAATTGCCCCCAGCGTATTTTGGTATGTACAGGTCGCGGGAGCGTCGTCCACGCATTTGCGTGGATTGCGTTTCTGCCAGGTCATGCGTCTGCGTGATCCACACGTTCGCGTCGCCTAGCTTCGGGGCAGCTATAGCAGATTATATATCAAATCGAAGCCCTAGACGTTAGCTTTCCAACGCAACTGGAACCGCATCATTTGGACCTCTATAGCTCAAGTTATGGTCGTTTGAGTGCCAGAAGGTCAGACTGGACAGCTTTAGCAGTTCCTTCAGTTTCTTGTATTCCTTCCACTTTTGCATGCTTCCTTTCCATCCTCCAAGTCATTCATGTCCTGTAATCTCTGAAATAACTTAACACACATATCAAAGCATCGAATGGTAATAAGAGAGGATTAATATTAGAAAATATAAGATCAAAGAAGCATGTTTTCAATCATAGCACAAATTCTGGGAAGGAATTGTAAAACCATGCAAATAGTATAAATAAGTGGGTCAAGAGTTGATAAAAACCACTCAATTGAGCATAAGATAAACCATAAAATAGTGAGGCACAGCGTTAGCATAAAACTCCCTCACCATGCTCTCTACTACCTTCCTTGTTGGGTTGCATAGGAGTGACCATCCTCTACTGTTGATATCAATGTTGATTTTAGGATGCTCTTTCCTCCCTAATTGGAACCCAACTTCTGGAATGATCTTCCTCTCACTCACCCAACCATAGAATTGATTATGGTTGAATGCGGAGAGAAACTTGTATTCGTTGAAAGAGCTTAAGGATCCAGAGGTTGGTTCCTTGGTTTTTCTTTTCTTTGAGGCTGAGCTTTTTGGTGGTGCCATTAGGTTGAGAGAGTGTGTTTAAAAAAATTTGGGGGAGGTTGCAAGAGAGGCAAGCAAAATAAGGTTTTGCTCCAACACCAAAATTAGGACTTGATTGTTCCAATCAAGAGAAAGGGAAAAGAAGTAGGGGAAGAGAGGTAGTAGAAGACAAAAAGAGAAAGGGAGAAGAAGGGTGTATGGATTCTCTTCGTGTGTGATCAGGGGTTTGGAGTGGGAGAAGAATTGGGAGTGTGAGGCTTTTATAAGGGGTGAAGGGTGTGATTCGAATGGTGGGAAATAAAAAGGGTTAAATATTTTCCCACTTGGGGAGTGGCGCCTAGCGTGGGAAGAGGCGCCAACTCTTATCTCACTATGCCTTCTGGATGTGTTGAGTTCCAAAGTGTAAGTACACTTTGACTTCCTTGTTTTGTGAGTTATTCACCATGTGGGTCCCATCTTTTCTCCTGAAATTGAAACTGAAACCCATTAGTAATGATAAAAGAATCCTTCACATTCCTTCTTATCATGGTTAATTCGGATTGCAACTGACGGGTGTCCCTTGGGGCACGAAACTTAATCCTTTAGCATCTTAATAAATTGGTTCCATCATTGTGTATTTAATGTGTTCATAAGGATAAAATAACTCCAATCTTTTTATTTTCTTTTGATTCCAACCTCCGCTGAACACATTAAACCACATTCATGTTCTTTCCCAAAACATTAAGTGCTTTCAAATTAGGTAAACTTGGGCTTGCTAGGTGATCTTTGGTGGTGGCCACACCAAACTTAATCTCTGGGCTCGATAAACCACTATTTCATGGTTTATCTTGTGCTCAATTGAGTGGATTTTATCAACTCTTTACCCACTTATTCATACTATTTGCATGGTTTTACATTTGCCTTCCTAATTATGTGCTTTGATTGAAAACATGCTTCTTTGATCTTATATTTGCTTATTATTAATCCTCTCTTATTACTATTAGATGTCTTGATATGTGTGTTAAGTGTTTTCAGATATTATAAGGCAGGAATGGCTTAGAGGATGGGAAGAAAACATGCAAAAGTGGAAGGAATGCAAGAAGTTGGAGAAATTGCTAAGCTGTCCAGCCTGACCTCTCTGCACTCAAACGGCTATAAATTTAGCTATAGAGGTTCAAATGATGCGGTTCTAGTTGCGTTAGAAACCTAACGTCTGGAGCTTCGATTTGATATATAATATGTTATAGTTACCCTGACGCTAGGCGACGCGACCGCGTGATCCATGCGGCCGCGTCGTAGTGACGGAAATCCAGCGTGGCAAAATTCGAAACCAGCGAATTCTAGACTGTTTTTTACCCAGTTTGCGGCCTAGAAAACACAAATTAGAGGCTATAAAGTGGGGGAATACATCCATTTATAGCAGGCTCACATATTTACAATTTTAGGGGTAGATGTAGTTTTTAGAGAGAGAGGTTCTCTCCTCTCTCTTAGGATTAGGATTTAGGATTTCTCTTAGTTTTAGGAGTGACTCTCAATCCCAGGTTCATTATTTTTATTTATTTTCTCAATTTAATTTATGAACATCTATGCCAGATTTAGTTTCTTTTGTTAATGCAATTCGAGGTATTTTCAGATTTAAAATTGCTTTGCTTATATTGATGCTTTTAATTTGATTTAGATATTTTTCTCCCTTTTGGCTTTAGTTAAATTATTGGTAACACTTGAGTTGTCAAACTTAGGAGTGGTTAAAATTGGCAGATTTTGCTTTAGCTAGGATTGCTCTAACACTAGTCTCTTCACAGGAGTTGACTAGGACTTGAGGATCAAGCTAATTAGTCCACTTGACTTAACTAAGTGGGATTAAAATCCAATTCTCATCACATCTGATAAGGATAACAAGGACAGGATTTCCGGTTCTCATACCTTGACAAGAGTTTATTTTACAGTTATTTATTTATTTTTATTGCTCGAAAATATACCTGTGCGCATTGCCCAAACTTTCAAAACCCCCAATTTACAATCTTCATAACCAATAATAATAACATACTTCCCTGCAATTCCTTGAGAAGACGACCCGAGGTTTGAATACTCGGTTATCAATTTCAAAGGGGTTTGTTACTTGTGACAACCAAAACGTTTGTACGAAGGGATTTTTGTCGGTTTAGAGACTATATCTACAACACGACTGTTTTTATGACATTCTTTACTAGCAAAAATCCTAACGTCAAAATGGCGCCGTTGCCGGGGAATTGCAAACGTGTGCCTTATCATTGGTTATTGTAAATATTTGCTTTTTGATTTGTTTTTCTTTTTATTTTTATTAAATTAAGAGGTTATTAATTTTTATTTTAAAATTTTTATCTTATCTTATCTTATTTCAAAAGTCAAATTTCAAAATGCAAATTTAAAATTCAAATTTCAAAATTTAATTTTCAAATTGAAAATTTAAATAACCTTTTAATTTCAATTTGTTTTTATTTTTTAATTTTTATTTTCTACTATGAACTCTCACCCCTTTGGCTATGAGTCTGGTTACAATTATGTTGCAGGAAGAAGAAATTACAATGAGAACAGGCATCAAGGTTGGAACAATCAAAGATGGGAGGAGCCACAAGGATTTGATCAACCCTCATGGCAACAACCACCTCCAAGGGACTATCAACAACCACCACCATATGCCTATGAACCATTTCCTCAACACAATTTTGAACCACCACACTCACAAGCCAACTACCACCATTCACCTCCATATGACCCTAACCCTCAACCACCATACCAACCACCTTATGAGCCATATGAACCATATATAGAACCACCCTAATTCCAATCCAATCAATCCCAACCACTACCACTTTCTTTTGTATCATGACCAAGTCCGGCAACCCGAGAAGCAGAGGTTCACCTAAGGGAAACAGTAATTAAATTTCAGGCAACCGTTCAACAACTGGAGCAAGTATTAATTCAATGGGCTTCTAGACACTCAAATATACAAGGATCAGCCACAACTCCATGTGGACAGTCTAGTGAAGAGCGTAGCATGAAGGAGATACCAGAAACCCCAGTGGACAAGACAGAGAATGAATTCGTACTAGAACAAGTAGAAGAAGCTGTCATTGTTCAAGAAGAAGAGTTGGTTGAAGATCTAGGAGATGCAGAACCTCCATGGGAAAGTCAAGACATAGAGCCTCCTTCCAAGACGGTTGAATTTGATGCTAAGGAGGGTGTACAACCTTCAAAGCATATCACAGTTGAAGACTTGGAAGAGGTTGATCAAGAAATGGAGATTCAAGAAGAAGAAGCACAACCTCCCATGCCCTTGGAAAGCAATGAAGAGGAGATTAAATTGGAAGAAAGCTGCCAAGAGGAAGAGGTTGAAATTGAAGAAGCTTGCAAAGAGGTGGTAATTATCAGAGAAGAGCACGAGGGAGTGGAACTTGCAATTTCATTAAAAAAACCTCCCCCTAAGTTGCCATCATCCTTCACAACATTCAAGTGGGTAAAATTCATATCCCATAGCTTTCTAATCCCACTTGAATATGGGCTACTGGAGACGGATGGTCAACTTAGAGCTCTTTGTAATATTAAGAGTAAGAGGAAGATGGCCAGTGGTAAGAATTGTCCTGCAAGGTTGATCATGATTGGAAGCTTTAAGTTCAAATGCAAGGGTTGGTATAAAGCTCAACTGAATGGGTCTAGGAAGCTATTTGGTCGCTGCAGTGAGAATTCAGATCACCTTTCACCCGGCTGGAAAAATGCAGATCGAGACAAAAACGGGTGTAAAAGTAAAGTTTGGGATCTTGGAATCTGTTCTGGCATTTGTCACCCCGGGAGCCTAAGAATCTGTTTGAAGCTTCTTAAGGGCTTTACATGCTTAGTTTGGGACCCCGGAGGACATTGGAATCACAAACATTGGTGGATATTCCTGGATGAGTTCAAGCACAAGCCACCATAACAGGAAGCTCGCCAAATGTCCAACTTAAGGACTTTAACTAAAAGTGCTAGGTGGAAGACAACCCACCATGGTATGATCGTTTCTTTTTAGTTTTTATTTGTTTTTGAATTTTATTCTATTTTGTTATATTGAACCTGGAGTTTTGCATCACATTCATATTAACACTGCATTCAGCATTTTTCAGATTACAAAAAAAAAAGCAAGCACGCGACGCGACCGAATCAGCGACGCGTCCGCGTCACAAGGAAATGGGAGACAATATTAATATGAACAGAGAGTTTCACAGGAGCAGCGCTGGAGGCGTGCCAATGGCACAAATCACCCCATGCGACCGCGTCATATGGGAATAATGGCCTCCCACGCGACCTCGTCACCCACGCGGCCGCGTGACCTGAAATCGGCGTAAAAAGGGTGTATGGCAGAGAGTTATGCTGGAATTGGGCTGGACCCGTGCTAGTAGCACAAGCCCTGCCACACGAACCCGTCACCCACGCGTCCGCGTCATATTGGAAATAAGGCCACCCGCGCGATCGCGTCGACCACGCGACCGCGTCACCCTGGATTTTGGCAATCCTGAGTTTTGAATAGAGAGTTGTGCGACCACGAGGCTGCACTCGCGCCACTAGCACAAATCAAGTCACGCGATCGCGTGCCCCACGCGTCCGCGTCACCCAACCTTATCGCGCACCACGCGACTGCGTCACCCACGCGACCGCGTCGCCAGCGTCGCACAACCTATCCAGATTAGTGCCAATTTTCTTATCTTCTCTTTTCTAATCCTAATTTCTTCCTTCTCTCTCCTTTCTCACTTTCTTTTTCTTCTTCTCATCCTTTTTCCCTCTCATTTTATTTTACTTCATTTATTTGCATATTTCATTCATTGCATTATTCTCATTGGTGTTGGAGTTTTATTTGGACAAGTGCCTTATTTTATTTGAGCACGTGGCTACTCGGAGAAGAGATTTGACAATTGACATTTACTTATGGTTCTCTTATACATTTGGATTACATTATTTTCATCCCTATTTTAACTTTCACACCCAATGTATTTGGGATTATCATTCACAATTGTCATCATTACACATGCTCTTTAATTTGGCACATTTATTACTTGATGCTTGAGCTATGCTTCTCATGCCTATTATTTGCATGTTTTTATCCTCTTGCATCTAATTATTTTGAATTGCCCTTTTTAATCTTTATTGTTGTCTTCCCTACATGTTGTAGCTACCATGTAGATGGACTATCATCTTTCCTTTGGCATTCCTTATCACTTGGAATTTCCTCCCTTCCGGTCTTAGTTTTCTATATTTCACACTCTTCCTTTTTCTTCTTCCTTAGGCATGGGTACCAAGAAAGGAAAAGAAAAGGCCACTGACATGACACCAGCAAGGAAAGGAACCAAGAGATCTCCAACTAAAGCGCCTCCATCTACAAGCGTCAGTTGGAGCAACCCGTCCACCTGCACATCTCAGCATGCACCGAGGACGGTGCAATCTTTAAGTGTGGGGAGGTCGATACCGATCTCCATGGGTTAGTTATTTCCTGACTCAACACCAAAATTTTTATTTTATTTGTTTGCTCATTGTTGCATTTGCATATTTGATTGCATATTTGTTTGATTTTTGCATATTTTACCACCTGGTTGAAGTAATATTTTCTTTTTCAAGAAACCTTTTAGAGCATTTCAGTAATTTGAATAAAATTTTTTGTTACACTTGTTTGAAGAAATATTATATTGGAACATGGTTTAGAGCTCGAACACACAAAACCTGTGAGATTTTGAGCCTATTTGAATTGGTTGCATTTTATCAACCAATATTTTATTTTTTTTTTGTGTGTGTTTTTCTCTCTAAAATTGTGATCTTTGTCTTGCTTAATTCTATATTTCCATGGTTTGATGTATGCATGCACTTATATGATTGAGGCCTTTGTTTCACTGAGCTTACATACCCATATGGCCTTAACCCTTCATTATCCCTTGCAAACCAATTTGAGCCTATTATACCCCTTTATTCTTTACTTTAGCACATCATTAAGTCTAAGCGAAAAACAATAATGTCCTTAAATTCGAATCCTTGGTTAGCTTAGACTAGTGAGAGTGCTCATGAATTAAGTGTGGGGAAAAGTGGGTTTGGAAACATTTGGTTTGAGAATTGAGTATGTTAGAATTTTTTGAAAATGTAAAAGAATGTTGAGAATATGTTCATGCATTCAATAAATTAATCATATGCATTGAAAAAAAAAAGAAGAAGAAGAAGAAAAAGAGAGAGAAAAATAAAAGAAAAAGAGCAAATAAGAAAAAGGGGACAAAATGCCCCAAAGTAAATGTTGAAAACAATGCATATGAATTGTACTTGAAATTAGAATGCATGAATATGTGGAAAACATGGTTGATGGATAGTTAGATTTTGTACTGTGATTACATGGATTGTTTAAGTTAGGTGGAAAGTTTAAGTTAATTAAGGATTCAGATTTTAGTCCACTTGGCCAGATACAATCCTACCTTAACCCTAACCCCATTACAACCCTTAAAAGACCTCATGATATGTGTATTTGTGCATTAAAATTATGTTGATTGTTAGATGAAGAGCAAGCCTTAGAAAGCAAGGTTAGTAGAGAATTGAAAGAATCGAACCTTAAACACTTGAGTGACTAGAGTGTATACACTACCAGTGAGGGTTCGATGCTCAATTCCTTGTTCTCTGCTTTCATGAGCTATTTTCTTCTACAAGTCTATTCGTACTTTATTTTTTATGATTTGAATTAGTGAAATCCACTTTATATTTATTCTTGGAGAACTTATTTACTCTTAACCAAGTAAGTAAAAGCATTTAGCATGTAGTTGCATTCTACCATTCCTCTTCATTTCTTTATAGCTTCTCTTGATCTTAGCATGAGGACATGCTAATGTTTAAGTGTGAGGAGGTTGATAAACCACTATTTCATGGTTTATCTTGTGCTCAATTGAGTGGATTTTATCAACTCTTTACCCACTTATTCATACTATTTGCATGGTTTTACATTTGCCTTCCTAATTATGTGCTTTGATTGAAAACATGCTTCTTTAATCTTATTTTGCTTATTATTAATCCTCTCTTATTACTATTAGATTCCTTGATATGTGTGTTAAGTGTTTTCAGATATTATAATGCAGGAATGGCTTGGAGGATGGGAAGAAAGCATGCAAAAGTGGAAGGAATGCAAGAAGTTGGAGAAATTGCTAAGCTGTCCAGCCTGACCTCTCTGCACTCAAACGGCTATAACTTTAGCTACAGATGTCCAAACGATGCAGTTTTAGTTGCGTTGGAAAGCTAACGTTTGGGGCTCCGATTTGATATATAATATGCTATAGTTTCCCCGATGCTAGGCGACACGACCGCGTGATCCATGCGGCCGCATCGCACTGACGGAAATCCAGCGTGGCAAAATTCGAAACCAGCGAATTCTGGACTGTTTTTGACCCAGTTTGCGGCCCAGAAAACACAGATTAGAGGCTATAAAGTGGAAGAATACATCCATTCATAGGAGGCTCACATATTTACAATTTTAGGGGTAGATGTAGTTTTTAGAGAGAGAGGTTCTCTCCTCTCTCTTAGGATTAGGATTTAGGATTTCTCTTAGTTTTAGGAGTGACTCTCAATCCCAGGTTCTTTATTTTTATTTATTTTTTCAATTTAATTTATGAACATCTATGCCAGATTTAGTTTCTTTTGTTAATGCAATTCGAGGTATTTTCAGATTTAAAATTGCTTTGCTTATATTGATGCTTTTAATTTGATTTAGATATTTTTCTCCCTTTTGGCTTTGGTTAAATAATTGGTAACACTTGAGTTGTCAAACTCAGGAGTAGTTGAAATTGGCAGATTTTGCTTTAGCTAGGATTGCTCTAACACTAGTCTCTTCACAGGAATTGACTAGGACTTGAGGATCAAGCTAATTAGTCCACTTGACTTAACTAAGTGGGATTAAAATCCAATTCTCATCACATCTGATAAGGATAACAAGGACAGGATTTCCGATTCTCATACCTTGCCAAGAGTTTATTTTACAGTTATTTATTTATTTTTATTGCTCGAAAATATACCTGTGCGCATTGCCCAAACTTCCAAAACCCCCAATTTACAATCTTCATAACCAATAATAAGAACATACTTCCCTGTAATTCCTTGAGAAGACGACCCGAGGTTTGAATACTCGGTTATAAATTTCAAAGGGGTTTGTTACTTGTGACAACCAAAACGTTTGTACGAAGGAATTTTTGTCGGTTTAGAGACTATATCTACAACGCGACTGTTTTTATGACATTCTTTACTGTTAAAAATCCTAACGTCAGCGCTTACTCTTCAAAATTAAGCTATTAAAATGGTTGTAAGCCTAGATTAAGTGGGTGAGTGGCCACACCAAACTTAGCATTTTAGCTAGTTTTCAGCCCATTTACTCATCATTAGTAATGCATTCATCAAGTTGCAATTCCAGAATAAAAAGAAATAAAAGAGTGTAAGAGTATTCTAACTACCAAAGCCAGTATTAAACTTCCTAACCTACTATTGCAATCTAATTCTAATTGGTAATGTAACACAAATGTGATACTAAAACTTAAACTATCTAAAGAAATGAATTTTAAACTACTTCTAAGAAAAACAATAAATAAAAAAAAGGATAAATTGTTGGGGTGCCTCCCGACTAGCGCTTCTTTATTGTCACTAGCTTGACACTCCTCCATCTTTAGTTGAGCTTGTAACTCACTCTCTGCTCCTCTAAGGAGCCTCCCAAGTAATGTTTGAGTCTATGGCCATTGATAGTAAAAGTTCTCTGAGTCTTGTCTTCCATGAGCTCTACATGACCATAGGGAAATACCTTAAGTATGATGAAGGGGCCTGACCATCGAGACTTAAGTTTCCCAGGAAAGAACTTGAGCCTTGAATTGTATAGTAGCCCCTTCTGTCCTTCAGTGAACTCCCTTCTTGCTATCTTTTGATCATGCCACTTTTTTGTGTTCTCTTTGTAGATTTTTGCATTCTCATATGCTTAATTTCTAAATTCCTCCAGCTCATTGAGTTGCATTAATCTCTTTTCTCCAGCAGCTTGCTCATCATAGTTTAGCATTTTTGATGCCAGGGCATTTTGGCCAGTTTCACTGACCTTTTCTTTACTATTTTAGGGTAATTTCATGCATTTTCTTAGTTAATAAGCAAGTTTTGGGTAGATAATCACTTACATCTTGATTCAAGTAAACATTGTGAATTTTATATGATTTTATGAGAATTATGCATGAATTGAATGACAGATTGGATAATGCATGTCTCATAACTTGGATTAGAGCTTTGATGCACATTATTTGCTTGATTTCAGGACAAAGGAAGTAAGGAAGAACCACATTAGCAGCCACATTAATCTAATTAACGTGACCACTAACGTGGAATGGGAATAAACTTGCAACGTTAATGAGAAAAGTGATTGCCAATAATGCCTTTGAAACCATCATGGCTCACGTTAATTGCCACGTTAACTACATCAACGTGGTAGTTAACGTGGAGAGAAAGGGAGCTCCAGCGTTAGTGGTAAAAGTGGATACCACTAACGCTCCAAATTGGCAATTAGCCACATTAAGAGTCACGTTAACTCAGTTAACGTAAACTCTAACGTGGAAAGGAAGACAAAGCCAATGTTAGTGACACTCACCTTTGTCACTAACGTTGGACTAAGCCCAATTGGCCACGTTAAGAGACATGTTAACTACATTAACGTGAACTCTAACGTGGGAGGAGCAAGGAATCGCCAACGTTAGTGACACTCACCTTTGTCACTAATGTTGGACCAAGCCACTATGAGCCACGTTAATTGCATTAACGTGGAAACTAACAAGGAGGAAAGAAATGATGAGCCAACGTTAGTGACACTCACCTTTGTCACTAACGTTGGAGATGGCAATCACCACCACGTTAGTGGCCACGTTAAGTCAATTAACGTGAGGCACTAATGTGAGAAGGGGCGTTTGGAACGTTAGTGACAAAGGTAAGTGTCACTAACGCTCTCGAGGCTAAGGCATGCCCACGTTAAGAGCCACGTTAGTCATACTAACGTGGAATCTAACGTGAGAAAATGGGGGCTAAGAGCAACGTTATTGGCAAAGGTGAATGCCAATAACGCCTGCGATGGACCAAGAGGCAACGTTAGTGGTCACATTAGTGCCACTAACATTGAAGTTAACGTGAACCATCTTGGGCTAGGAACGTTAGTGAAAAAGGTAACTGTCACTAACGTTCTCGAACCCACATTTTCACTTAACGTTAACGCCACTAACGTCCTAGCTAAAGTCCATGCCTACTTCACACTTTCTCTGCAAGTAAAGCTGAGCCCACTGAAGATTCCAAACTGCTTCAACTCAAGATCCAAAGGCCGATATCCAAAGACTTGAAGAGCCAACTAGAAGATCAGAAGAGTAGGATAAAGGAGTAGTTTTGAAATAGAAAAAGGAGCTTGGGAAGGTTTTTGGCATTGAGAACCACTCTCTATAAAATTTCTCTGCAACTTCTAATTTTTACTTTCAGAATGTATTTTCCATCTTTGTTTTCCATTCCCAGAGCTATGAACACTAAACCCCTTTCATTGGGTTAGGGAGCTCTGTTGTAATTTGATGGATCAATAATAGTTTTCATTATTCTTCTTCTTTCTTTTCTCTTGATTTTACTAGAAAGCTTTCAATCTTCATCACATTGGGTAGTTATCTTGGAAAAGAACCTATTCATACTTGGATCTCTTCGGAACATTGGAAGAGGAATGAAGGGATCATGCTAGAAATGCTTTCTCATGTTGGACCAAATTGGGGTTTGGACGAATATGGTGACATATAATTCTCCCAATACTTTGATTTGGAAATACATGTGGTATAATCAATGACCATACTTCATCTCTTCTCATGAGCAATTAGACCAAGGAATTGGCTATTGATCAAGATTTGAGAGATTGAATTACCAAGGAATTGGAATTCAATCACTTAAGATTTCCAAGGAGATCAATGAATGCATTGATTGAGCAATAGATGAAAATGAACTTGATCCGGAGAATGCAACATCTCCTGAGCCCAATGAATTCCCCATTTCTGATGTTACCCATTCTCTTTACTTTCTGCCATTTACTTTTATGTTCGTCTTCCCCATTTCCCATTCAAGATTCTGCAATTTATTTTCTGTCATTTATATTCAGTACTTTATTTCCAGCATCTACAATTTCTGTTATTTACTTTCCCGCCATTTAATTTTCTGCAACTCTCAAATCAACTTCTGCTTAGCTCAACTATAACATTCCTCCAATTAAAGTTGCTTGACCAATCAATCCCTGTGGGATTCGACCTCACTCTATTGTGAGTTTTTACTTGACGACAATTTGGTATACTTGCCGAGGGAAAATTGTTGAGAGACAAGTTTCCGTGCATCAATTTTTAGAGCCCAAAAAGCTCTATGCTCAAGCTCAACTAGTAAGTGACAAGCCTTACCATATACCAGTTGGTATAGAGACTTCCCAATGGGTGTCTTGTAGGCTGTCCTGTAGGCCCATAATGCATCATCCAGCTTCTTAGACCAATCCTTTCTTGAGCTTTGATAAACCACTATTTTATGGGTTATAATGTGTTTAATTGTGTGGTTTTATCATGATCTTTACCCACTTATTCATGTGATTAGCATGCATTTATATTTCCTTCCTAAAATTATCACATGATTAAAAACTTGCTTCCTAAGAGACTTTTAATTATGCATTTTAATTCTCCTTTATTCCATTCGATGCCGTGATCTTTGTGTTAATTGTTTCAGGCTGTATAGGGCATGAATGAGTTGGAGATTAGAAAGGAAGCTTGCAAAAATGGAAGGAACACAAGAAATTGAGGAGATGACCAGAGAGAAGTGACGCAGCCGCATGGCTCACGTGACCGCGCGAAAGAGAGGAAATCGCAGTGAGGCGGCCGCATGGCTCACGCAACCGTGCGGATTAGAATAGCACAAGTGACGCAGAGGCGTGGACGACGCGCCCGCGTGGAAAAGCAAAACGCCGAATGACGCGGCCGCATGAATGACGCGATCGCGTGACGTGCGCGATCTGCATAATCTGCAGAATCGCTGAGGGCGATTTTGGGCCCTGTTTTGACCCAGTTTTCGGCCCGAAAAAGCAGACTAGAGCCAGAGGACATGCAGAAACCAACAACAACATTCATTCTACACAGTTTTAGTTTTAGATCTAGTTTTTACTCCTCCTCTAGGTTTTTCTCTTTACACATTCATATTCCTTAGGATTTTATTTTGCTCTTTGCATTGAGATATTGAGAAGAGTTATTACCTCATCAAGACTTCGTCATTCTAGTTCATTTTCTTTACTTGGCTTTACTCTTCCATGTCCTTTAATTTACTCAATTTTACTATTGGATTATTTTAGAATTTATTAATACAAGAGTTACTTTTATTTTTAATTGATTCCTTTGAGTTTTATTTATCATGTCTTTCTTTAATTCTCTTTTCTATGTTATGAATTCCACATTCACAATGAGCGAGTAGTTCCCTAACTTGATGGGGAGTTGATTGAAAGGAACCCTTGAGTTAGAATACTCAAAGGAGAAATTGTAATTGGGTTTATTATTAGATTGCTCTCTAGTCACTAACGCCAGTCCTTCCAAGTAAGCGGATTGGGACTTGGGAATAGAAACAACATTCCAACTTGTTTGACTTTCCCTTACCTAGTAAGGGATAACTAAATAGAACAACCTTCAATTATCAATTAATCTTGAGAGTACTGCAACAAGAATAGGGCTTCCAACTAATCTACTCCCAGTCAAGGCTTTTATTTAAATTACTTAATTTCTCTAATTCAATTTCCTGTTTATTCAACTCAAACTCTTTTTGAAAACATCTGATTAATAAAATAGCACACCTTTCTGCAACTCGTTAGGAGATGACCTGGGATTCATACTCCCAGTATTTTAATTTTAATTTTTGTCACAACCCTTCTAAATTGATAAGTGGATTTCTAGTTGGTTAAGAACTATACTTGCAACGCATATCTTATAACAATTCTTAATTCGCCAATTTCTGCCACGTCAATTTTTGGCGCCGTTGCCGGGGAGTTATAATAGAGTGCTAAAGTTATTAATTGGAATTTATTTATTTGCATTTTATTTTATCTTGCTACTATGAGCTGCTTGTTTCTTCCGCTAGATGACGCGTTCACTTCCTTATCCAAGCTTGCCAGTATTCGATCCTGAGATTGAAAGAACTAATTCACGAATAAGGCAAGCTCAGCATCGGTTAGTCCTCTCAGAGGGCGGATCGGAAACGTCATTTGAGGAAGAAACCAGCCCCCGTTCTACTGATTCGGTTGATTTACATGTAGGTGACATGGCAGCACCTAGGAGAGTTACCATCTAGGAGGATGGAGCCCCTGATTTTACAATGCAACCGTTTCAAGTGCATCACCCAACGGTGGCTACAGAATTTGAAATAAAGACTGCACTGCTCAATTTGATGCCCAAGTTTCATGGCTTACCTGCTCAAGAGCCTATCAAGCACCAGAGAGATTTTCAAGCAACCTGTTCTACTGCCAGGCGTGATGGTGCATATGAAACTTCAATTTTGCTGAAAGCTTTCCCATTTTCTCTTGAGGGAAAGGCAAGAGAGTGGTACTACACTCAACCTGCAGCAACTGTATCCGACTGGGATACACTTAGAAGAGAATTCCTGGAAAAATTCTTTCCAGCTGAAGTTACTGATAAACTGAGGAAAGATATTTCCATGATTGTTCATGACGAATCTGAGACTCTCTATGAATAGTGGAAGCGCTTCAATAATCTTCTGGAAGTATGCCCCCACCATATAATTGACAAGATAATGTTACTCGGTTACGTCACACAGGGCATGAGGCCCCATGATAAGACCACATTGGAAAGTGCTAGCAATGGGTCTATGAAAAAGTACAAGACCACTGATGAGGCATGGCAATTGATCAGCGACTTAGCTAAATCCACTCAGAATCACAGGCAGAAACAAGGCCGTTCAAAAGCCATTGTAGAAGTATCCTCTAGCAGAGAGACTGCTGCTCTAACTCAGAGCATTTGTGAAATGACCAACTTGCTGAAGCAGATGCAATTGAATCAACAACAAGTTCAGCAAGCTCAACCTTCTCCACCACAGCAAAGCCAACAGTTAGTCCCACAGAGAGTTTGCGGAGTCTGTGCTGATTATAGCCATTATACTGATGAATGTCCGCAGCTCCAGCAGGAAGACAACACCGTGGCAGCCACTCATAACTTCTATGACCGCCCCAACCAAGAGTACAATCAAGGTGGCAATTACAGCCATGGATGGCAGGACAATTCTAACCAGAATTGGAGGGACAACAACAATAGAGGAGGCAGAGACAATCAAGGAAATCAGAGGTGGAATAATAATAACAACAGGCAGCAGAACCAGAACTAGCCCTACAGAGCACCTCACCTGAGGCAATCCTAAGGACTACAGAATACCCAATAGCAGACCTCTCAAATTACTTATCCTTCGTCATCTTCTAATGATGACTTACTACAATCTATTGATTGGAGACAACAGACTATGGAAAATAACCTTTATGCTACACTAAATTGTCTGAACTCTACTTTGCAAGCTCTTGTCTCATAGATTGGAGCAATGAATAACTCCAATAACCAACCCTTGAGCTCCAGTGGAATCCCCTCTCAACCATTACCCAATCCAAAGGGTGGCATTAATGCCATCACCCTAAGGTCCGGAACCACACTACAGGAGAGGAATCAGGAGGAGCCGAGCCCACCAGAAAATGCCTCAGCTGAAGAGGTAGTGGAAATAGAAGATGTTGAAGAGGAAGAGGACATACAGGATATAGCTGAAAAAGAAGAAATTCAACCACAGGAGGAAGCACCACAGGGCGTAGATACTACAGAAGACACCACTCCCATTCCATTTCCACAACTTGCAAGGAAGCCCAGGAAGCAGCTGGAACCTGATCCCAAAATGGTAGAGATATTCAAAAAGGTTGAGGTAACTGTTCCTCTTTTTGATTTTATTCAACAGGTACCTAAATATGCAAAGTTTCTAAAAGATTTATGTATACATAAAGACAAAATTAATGAATTAGAAACTATTCCTTTAGGTAGTTCCATATCTGCTTTAATGGGAGGTTTACCTGAAAAGTGTAGTGACCCAGGTCCATGTATGGTTAATTGTATTATTGGTGGTGTAGTATTTTCTGACTGCATGTGTGAGTATAATGACTTTGTCTATATATGATATTTTGAGGCTCCCTCCCTTAAAAAGGTCGGCAGCTCATTTTGTGTTAGCAGATAAAAGCATTATTACAGTGGCCGGAGTTGCTGAAGATGTATTAGTGGGCATTAAGGGGCTCACATTTCCCACTGATTTTTATATCCTGGAGATGCCCCAAAATGACTCAGAGAAGCCATCATCAATCCTACTCGGAAGACCATTCCTGAAGACCTCGAAGTTCAAATTAGATGCTTTTTCAGGAACATACTCTTTTGAAATAGATGGCCGAGTAGTAATCTTCAATCTGGATGGAGTTATAAAGCATCCTCCGGAGGATTATTCTATCCTCCAGTGTGACATTATAGATGAAACCGTGGATGAAGTTCACCAGGAGGAATTTGAAGAGAAGTACATTGGACAAGGTCCAAGTGTGGGGACATTCTCAGAGGACAATGACAGTGCTTTACCATTGTTGCCAGCTCCAGACAACCCAGAGCCTGACCATGATCAGAAGTTAGGATTAAAACCCCTTCCTCCACACCTCAAATATGCTTACCTTGAAGACGAGCAGGAAGTTTCCAATTATCGTTGCAAGGGAACTCACTTCTCAACAAGAAGAGCAGTTACTTAGTGTGCTGAGGAAGCACAAGAAGGCAATTGGTTGGAGTTTGGCAGACATAGTAGGCATCAACCCTCAAGTCTGTGAGCATAGGATATTTTTAGAAGAGGGAGCAAGACCTGTCCGTCAACCCCAGAGAAGACTGAACCCCAATATCTTAGAGGTTGTCAAGAAGGAAGTGACCAGACTACTGGAGGCAGACATCATCTACCCCATTTCAGACAGTGAATGGGTAAGTGATGAGCGGATAATTTATATGCTTTTTGGCATTGTTTTTAGTATATTTTAGTAAGTTTTTATTATGTTTTTATTAGTTTTTAAATAAAAATTACTTTTCTGGACTTTACTATGATTTTGTGTCTTTTTCTGTGATTTCAGGTATTTTCTGGCTAAAATTGAGGGACCTGAGCAAAAATCTGATTCAGAGGCTGAAAAAGGACTGCAGATGCTGTTGGATTCTGACCTCCCTGCACTCAAAGTGGATTTTCTGGAGCTATAGAAATCCAATTGGCGCGCTCTCAATTGCGTTGGAAAGTAGACATCTTGGGCTTTCCAGCAATATATAATAGTCCATACTTTGTCGGAGATTTGATGGCCCAAACAGGCGTTCCAAGTTAGCTCAAGAATTCTGGCGTTTAACGCCAGAACTGGCATAAAAACTGGAGTTAAACGCCCAAACTGGCACAAAAGCTGGCGTTTAACTCCAAGAAAAGTCTCTACACATGAAAGCTTCAATGCTCAGCCCAAGCACACACCAAGTGGGCCTCGGAAGTGGATTTTTACACTAAACACCCTAGCTTACTCATTTTCTGTAACCCTAGGTCACCAGTTTACTATAAAAACTACTTTTAGTGATTCATCTTGTACCTCATGACACTTTACACGTTTCATATTGTATTCTCTACGGCATGAGTCTCTAAACTCCATTGTTGGGGGTGAGGAGCTCTGCTGTTCTTCATGAATTAATGCAATTACTGCTGTTTTCCATTCTATCACGCTTACTTCTATTCTAAGATATTCATTCGCACTTCAACCTGATGAATGTGATGATCCGTGACAATCATCATCATTCTCACCTATGAACGCGTGCCTGACAACCACCTCCGTTCTACGTGCAATCAAGCTTGAATGTGTATCTCTTGGGTTTCTAATCTAAGATTGGAACCTTCGTGGTATAGGCTAGAATTATTGGCGGTCATTCCTGAGATCTGGAACGTCTAAACCTTGTCTGTGGTATTCTGAGTAGGATCTGGGAAGGGATGACTATAATGAGCTTCAAACTCGTGAGTGTTGGGCGTAGTGACAGATGCAAAAGGATCAATGGATCCTATTCCGACATAATCGAGAACCAACAGATGATTAGCCGTGCGGTGACAGCGCATTAGGAACATTTTAACTGAGAGGACGGGAAGTAGCCATTGACAACGGTGATGCCCAACATAAAGCTTGCCATGGAAGGAGCCTTGCGTGCATGAAGAAGAAGATAGTAGGAAAGCAGAGATTCAGAAGACAAAGCATCTCCAAAGCCTCAACCTGTTCTTCATTACTGCATAACAAGTATTTATTTCATGTTCTTTTACTTTTTACAATCAAATCTGAGAATTATTGATACCCTGACTAAGAGTTACAAGATAACCATAGCTTGCTTCAAGCCGACAATCTCCGTGGGATCGACCCTTACTCACGTAAGGTATTACTTGGACGATCCAATGCACTTGCTGGTTAGTTGTGCGGAGTTGCAAAAGTGTGATTGTAATTTCGTGCACCAAGTTTTTGGCGCCGTTGCTGGGGATTGTTCGAGTTTGGACAACTGACGGTTTATCTTGTTGCTTAGATTAGGAATATTTTATTTTTGTTGGTTTAGAGTCTTTTATTTGAGTTTAGTTTCATATTTTAAGTTTGGTGTCAATTGCATGCTTTTACTCTCTTTTAATTTTTTCGAATTTGCATGTTCTTAGTCTTTCTTGATCTTTAAAAATTCTAAGTTTGGTGTCTTCTTTGTTTTTCCTTTAATTTTTCGAAAATATTGTGCTTGATTTTCTAAAAATTTTAAGTTTGGTGTCCCTTGTGCTTTTATCTATTTAAAATTTTTTCAAAAATTGTTCTTGGTGTTCATCTTGATCTTCAAAGTGTTCTTGGTGTTCATCTTGACATTCAAAGTTTTCTTGTTTGTTCTCTGTGTTTTGATCTAAAATTTCTAAGTTTAGTGTCATTTTGTTGTTTTTCTCTTTCCACATTAAAATTCAAAAATCAAAAAATATCATTTCCTTATTTTACTCATAAATTTTGAAATTTTGCATTAATTTAGTCAAAGATTTTCAAAATCATATCTTTCTTTTTAGTCAAGTCAATATTCTAATTTAAAAAATTGATCTTTTCAAATATTTTTAAAAAATCAAATCTTTTTAATTTCTTCAATCATATCTTTTCAATCATATCTTTTTTTTATTTGCAATCATATCTTCTCAATCATATCTTTTTCAAAATAATTTTCAATCATATCTTTTTAATTGCTAATTTCAAAATCTTTTTAATTAATTAATTAATTTAGTTTTCAATTTGCTTTTATTTTATTTCCTTTCTGTTTTCGAAACTTTATTTTATTTTCCATTTATTTTACTTTATTTTATTCGGTTAATTTTAATTAAAATAAAATAAAAACAAAAATATATTTTATTTGCAACCCACATCATCTCCCTTTCTCCATCATGGACCTAAGTGGAAGTGAACAGTCCAGAAGGACTCTGGGGTCATATGCTAACCCCATTACAACTGCATATGGGAGTTGCATCTGTATACCTCCCATCAAAGCAAGCAGCTTTGAGCTAAATCCTCAGCTCATTATCATGGTGCAGCAAAATTGTCAGTATTCCGGTCTTCCACAGGAAGAACCCACTGTGTTTCTGGCACAATTCTTACAAATTGCTGACACAGTACGTGATAAAGAAGTGGATCAGGATGTCTACAGATTATTATTGTTTCCATTTGCTGTAAAAGATCAAGCTAAGAGGTGGTTAAATAACCAACCCACATCAAGCATAAAAACATGGAGACAATTAACAGACAAATTCCTGAATCAATTTTACCCTCCAAAAAGGATGACACAGCTAAGGCTGGACATCCAAGGCTTTAAACAAGAGGATCATGAATCTCTTTATAATACCTGGGAAAGGTACAGAGGGATGCTAAGAAAATGCCCCTCTGAAATGTTTTCAGAGTGGGTACAGTTAGATATCTTCTACTATGGACTTACAGAAAAAGTTCAGATGTCTCTAGACCACTCAGCTGGTGGATCTATACACATGAGAAAAACAATTGAAGAGGCTTAAGAACTCATAGATACAGTTGCTAGAAATCAACATCTGTACCCAAACAGTGAGCCCTCCATAAAAGAAGAGGCTATGGCAGTAACTACTGATTCCAATCCTCAAGAACAGATTGTTGAACTTAATCAGCAATTACTCCTTATGACAAAAAAATTAGCAAAATTCAAAGAGATGCTCCAAGACACTAAAAATGCTAACAAGAATATAGAAGCACAATTGAATCAGACAAGACAGCAGCTATCTAAACAGATAACAGAAGAATGCCAAGCTGTCCAACTAAGGAGCGGGAAGACATTGAATAACTCAGCTCAAAATAGCAAAAAGTCAAGAAGAGAACAAATGACAGAGGATGACCAAACCACTACCCAAGATCCCTCTGAGGACATCAAGAGCCCAGAGAGGAATAACTCTGGCGTTCAAACGCCAGAAAAGGGGGAAAAGTTGGCGTTAAACGCCCATTCCTTGCCCAGTTCTGGCGTTCAAACGCCAGAAAAGGGTGGGAAGCTGGCGTTAAACGCCCATCCAGCACCCAATCCTGGCGTTCAAATGCCAATGAAGGATCAGAAACCTGCAAGTGCTGATAGTAACCCCTCTAAGAAGGCTTCTCCAACCACTTCTGTAGGGAATAAACCTACAGCAACTAAGGTTGAAGAATATAAAGCCAAGATGCCTTATCCTTAGAAGCTCCGCCAAGCAGAACAGGATAAACAATTTGCTCACTTTGCAGACTATCTCAGGACTCTTGAAATAAAGATCCCATTTGCAGAGGCACTTGAGCAAATACCCTCTTATGCTAAGTTCATGAAAGAGATCTTAAGTCATAAGAAGGATTGGAGAGAAACTGAAAAAGTGTTTCTCACTGAAGAATGCAGTGCAGTCATGCTGAAAAGCTTACCAGAGAAGCTTTAAGATCCAGGGAGCTTTATGATACCATGCACAATAGAGGGTGCTTGTACTAAGACAGCTCTATGTGACCTAGGAGCAAGTATCAATCTAATACCTGCATCCACCATCAGAAATCTTGGCTTGACTGAAGAGGTCAAACCAACCCGGATATGTCTTCAACTTGCTGATGGCTCCATTAAATACCCATCAGGCATAATTGAGGACATGATTGTCAAGGTTGGGCCATTTGCCTTTCCCACTGACTTTATAGTGCTGGAAATGGAGGAGCACAAGAGTACAACTCTGATTCTAGGAAGACCTTTCCAAGCAACTGGACGAACTCTCATTGATGTCCAAAAAGGGGAAGTGACCCTAAGAGTCAATAAGGATGAGTTCAAGTTAAATGTTGTCAAAGCTATGCAGCATCCAGACACGTCAAATGACGGAATGAGCATTGATATTATTGACTCCCTGGTGGAAGAGGTCAATATGACTGAAAGTCTTGAATCAAAGCTAGAGGACATCTTTAAAGATGTTCAGGCTGATCTGGAGGAATCAGAGGAAATAAAAGAACCTCTGAAAATCCCTCAGGAAGAGGAGAAACCTCCTAAACCCGAGCTCAAACCACTACCACCATCCCTGAAATATGCATTTCTGGGAGAGGGTGACACTTTTCCAGTGATCATAAGCTCTGCTTTAAATCCACAGGAAGAGAAAGCACTAATTCAAGTGCTAAGGACACACAAGACAGCTCTTGGGTGGTCCATAAGTGACCTTAAGGGCATTAGCTCAGCAAGATGCATGCACAAGATCCTATTGGAGGATGATGCTAAGCCAGTGGTTCAACCACAGAGGCGGCTAAATCCAGCCATGAAGGAAGTGGTGCAGAAAGAGGTCACTAAGTTACTAGAGGCTGGGATTATTTATCCTATTTTTGATAGCCCCTGGGTGAGCCCTGTCCACGTTGTCCCCAAGAAGGGAGGCATGACAGTGGTTCATAATGAAAAGAATGAACTGGTTCCTACAAGAACAGTTACAGGGTGGCGTATGTGTATTGACTACAGAAGGCTCAATACAGCCACCCAAAAGGATCACTTTCCTTTACCATTCATAGACCAGATGCTAGAGAGACTAGCAGGTCATGAATATTACTGCTTTTTGGATGGATATTCAGGTTACAACCAAATTGCAGTGGATCCTCAGGACCAAGAGAAAACAGCATTCACATGTCCTTCTGGAGTATTTGCCTACAGAAGGATGCCTTTTGGTCTGTGCAATGCACCTGCGACCTTTCAGAGATGCATGCTCTCTATTTTCTCTGATATGGTGGAAAAATTCCTGGAAGTCTTCATGGATGACTTTTCAGTATTTGGAGACTCATTCAACTCCTGTCTTGACCATTTAGCACTTGTTCTGAAAAGATGCCAAGAGACCAACCTAGTTTTAAACTGGAAAAATGTCACTTCATGGTGACTGAAGGAATTGTCCTTGGGCATAAAATTTCAAACAAGGGAATAGAGGTGGATCAAGCTAAAATGGAAGTAATTGAAAAATTACCACCACCTGCCAATGTAAAGGCAATCAGAAGGAAGCATGAAAGGCTTCTTGATAAACCATTATTTTATGGTTTATCTTGTGCTTAATTGAGTGGATTTTATCAACTCTTTACCCACTTATTCATACTATTTGCATGGTTTTATGTTTTCCTTCCTGATTTTGTGCTATGATTGAAAACATGCTTCTTTGATCTTATATTTGCTTATTATTAATCCTCTCTTATTACCATTAGATGCCTTGATATGTGTGTTAAGTGTTTTCAGAGATTACAGGGCAAGAATGGCTCAGAGGATGGAAAGGAAGCATGCAAAAGTGGAAGGAATACAAGAAGTTGGAGAAACTGCTAAGCTGTCCAGCCTGACCTCTTCGCACTCAAACGGCTAAAACTTTAGCTATAGAGGTCCAAACGACGTGATTCCAGTTGCGTTGGAAAGCTAACGTCCGGGGCTTCGATTTGATATATAATTTGCCATTGCTGCTTCGACGCCATGAAACAGGAACGCGTGACCTGGCAGGAACGCAACCCGCGCGGACGCGTGGACGACGCCTCCGCGTCACTTTTTCGCGACCTGTACGTACCAAATTACACTGGGGGCAATTTCTGACCTAGTTTGCGGCCCAGAAAACACATATTAGAGGCTATAAAGTGGAGGAATACATCCATTCATAGGAATGCTCTCAAATTCACAATTTTAGGATTTAGATGTATTTTCTAGAGAGAGAGGTTCTCTCCTCTCTCTTAGGATTAGGATTTAGGACTTCTCTTAGTTTTAGGAGTGACTCTCAATCCCAGGTTCAATGTTCTTTTACTTTATATTTATCTCTTACTTTCAGATATTTTAATGCTTATATTAGTTATGTTGCCTATTTGGCTTATGCTACATTCATGTTATGATTTTCTTAATTAATATTATTTGAGAAATTTCAGATTTATGATTGCTTTCTTTTATTTATATAAATAATTTAGATTTTTCCCTTTTGACTTTGGTTGATTAATTGGTGACTCTTGAGTTATCAAACTCATTGTTTATTGAAAATTGGAATTCTTCAAGAATTAATTCGAGTTCCAATAACTCTAGCCTTTCCCAAGGAAAGACTAGGACTCGAGGAATCGAAATTAATTCATCCACTTAACTTACCTTCATAGCTAGAGGTTAACAAAGTGGGAGAAAAATCCAATTCTCATCACAATTGATAAGGATAACTAGGATAGGACTTCCAGTTCTTCATACCTTGCCAAGAGTTTATTTTTATTATTATTTTATCTTTCTTGTCATTCAACTAACTTTTTACCTTAATCCAAAACCCCAAAACACACTTTTTCATAACCAATAATAAGAACACCTCCCTGCAATTCCTTGAAAAGACGACCCGAAGTTTAAATACTCGGTTATCAATTTCAAAGGGGTTTGTTACTTGTGACAACCAAAATGTTTTTACGAAGGGATTTTTGTTGGTTTAGAAACCATATCTACAACGCGACTATTTTATTAAAATTCTTTACTATCAAAAATCCCAACGTCAAAATAGCGCCGTTGCCGGGGAATTGCAAACGTGTGCCTTATTATTGGTTATTGTAAATATTTAAAAAAAAAAAGAAAAAAAAAATTTTTTCAGATTTTTGTTTTAAAACTTTTATCTTATCTTATCTTATTTTTCAAAATTCAATTTTTTTTAAATATCATCTCTTTTTCAAAATATTTTCTTTTTAGTTTTTGTTTTTATTTTCTCTCACTACTATGAACTCTCACCCCTTTGGCTATAAGTCTGGTTACAACTATGTTGCAGGAAGAAGAAATTACAATGAGAACAGGCATCAAAGTTGGAACAATCAAAGATGGGAGGAGCCACAAGGATTTGATCAACCCTCATGGCAACAACCACCTCTAATGGACTGTCAACAACCATTCTGTGATGCATATCAAGGCAATGGCTATGGTGAGCGCTCTTTTGATTATCAACAACCACCACCATACGCCTATGAACCCTCTCCTCAACATAACTTTGGACCACCAAACTCACAAGCCCCTTTCCGCCGTTCACCTCCATATGACCATAACCCTCAACCACCATACCAACCACCTTATGAGCCATATGAAACATATATAGAACCACCCCAATTCCAACCCAATTACTCATAAGAACCACCACTTCAATATTCACCATCTCCATATCGATCAATCCAAGAGCACTATGATCCTATTTATGAAAGCCGAGTGCATCAAGAGAGAAAGGATTGTTTCAAGAAAACAGTGGATCGATTTCAGGCAACCATTCGTCAATTGGAGCCAGCGATAAATCAATTAGCTTCCCGACATTTGGACACTCAAGGAACCCCCATGGCTTCATGTGGACAATCTAATGAAGAACGTAGCATGAAGGAGATACTAGAAACTGCAGTGAACAGTACGGAGCATGACTTTGTACTGGAACAAGTGGAGCAAGCCAAAATTATTGAAGAAGAAGAAGTGGTTGAAGACTTAGGAGATGCAGAACCTCTATGGGAAAGTCCAGTCATAGAACCCTTCCAAGACGTTTGAAATTGATGCTGGGGAGGGTGTACAACCTCCAAGACATATCACAGTTGAAGACTTGGAAGAGGTTGATCAAGAGATGGAGATTCAAGAAGAAGAAGCACAACCTCCCATGCCCTTGAAAAGCAATGAAGAGGAGATTGAATTGGAAGAAAGCTACCAAGAGGAAGATGTTGAAATTGAAGAAGCTTGCAAAGAGGTGGTAATTATCAGAGAAGAGCACAAGGGAGTGGAGCTTGCAATTTCATTAAAAATACCTCCCCCTAAATTGCCATCATCCTTCACAACATTCAAGTGGGTAAAATTCATATCCCTTAGCTTTCTAATTCCACTTGAATATGGGTTACTGGAGACGGATGGTCAACTTAGAGCTCTTTGTAACATTAAGAGTAAAAGGAAGATGGCCAGTGGTAAGAATTGTCCTGCAAGGTTCATCATGGTTGGAAGCTTTAAGTTTAAACGCAAAGATTGGTGTAAAGCTCAACTGAATGGGTCTAGGAAGTTGTTTGGTAGCTGCAGTGAGAATTCAAATTACTTATCACCCAGTTGGAAAAATACAGATCCCGACAAGGATGGGTGTAAAAGCAAGATTTGGGATCCTGGAATCTGCTCTGACACTTGTTACCCCGGGAGCCTAAGAATCTGTTTGAAGCTTCTTAAGGGCTTTACATGCTTAGTTTGGGACCTCGGAGGCTACTGGAGATGCAAACATTGGTGGAGATTTCTGGATGAGTTCAAGCACAAGCCACCATAACAGGGAGCTCACCAAATGTCCAACTTAAGGACTTTAACTAAAATTGCTAGGTGGGAGACAACCCACCATGGTATGATCGTTCCTTTTTCAATTTTAATTTTATTTAGTTTTGTTTGTTTTTGAATTTTATTTTATTTTATTGAACCTGGAATCATGCATAGCATTCACATTAAGCATTGCATTCTGCATTTTACAAAAAAAAAAAAAAATACGCACGCGACGCGGTAGCGTCGCTGACGCGTCCGCGTTACTAGTGCGTTGGGGAGAAAAGAATTGAACAGAGAGTCACGTGAAAGCGTGGCTAGAGGTGCGCCTTTAGCATAATTTGATCCCACGCAACCGCGTCACTCACACGACCGCGTGCCCCACGCGGCTGCGTGCCATGAAAATCGACGTAACAAGGGTGTATGGCAGAAAGTTGAGCTAGAATTGGGCTGGATTCATGCTGGAAGCCCAAGCCTTCCGACGCAAACTCGTGCCCCACGCGCCTGCGTCGTTTTCCAAAAATGGCCATCCACGCGATCGCGTCACCCACGCGATTGCGTCACCCAAAATTTGGCAAAATAATATTTTGAACAGAGAGCTGTGCGAGCGCGAGGCTGCCTTCGCGCCAGTAGCATAAAACGTGTCACGCGACCGCGTGACCGACGCGACCGCGTGACCGACGCGACCGCGTCGATTAACTTAAAGTGCAAGTTACGCGACCGCGTGCCCCACGCGTCCGCGTCGCTTGCGCCACACAGCTTATCCA
Source organism: Arachis ipaensis (assembly GCF_059453495.1). NCBI lineage: Eukaryota > Viridiplantae > Streptophyta > Magnoliopsida > Fabales > Fabaceae > Arachis > Arachis ipaensis. Next base: position 84,148,806 of record NC_142441.1, on the reverse strand, counting down.
TATCAACCAAAATCTTATCTTTTCTTCGCCAATCCTAATTTTTCCTCCCTCCTTTCTTATTTACTTCTTCTTCCCTTCTTTCCTTTCTCATTCTTCTTATTTTTTCTTTTTATTTTATTTTAATTTATTTGCATACTTTCATTCATTGCATTATTTTTATTGGTGTTAGAAATTTATTTGGAACATGTTGTTAGTTTGAAAGACTTGGTAATCTAACTTGGACATTGAATGCTTGATCTATGCTACTCATGCCTTTGCCAGCATGCCAATAAACACCTTGCATTCACTTGTTATCATATGCACTAGCTATTTTCCATTGATGACTTTTCACATGTACTCATGAGCGTGTGTTAACGTCATTCTTCTTTATTGTGCATTGATTACCACCTTTCCCGCTCTCTTCCTTGCTCTAAACCTTAGCTTTAAAAGTCACTTTCTTTTTCCCTTTTCAGGATGGCCACCAAGAAGGGTAAAGAGAAAGCTACTCCCAAATCACCGGCAAGGAAAGGAACAAAAAGAGCCCCAGTTGAAGCAACCCGTCCACTTGTATATCTTAGCATGCACCGAGGACGGTGCAATCTTTAAGTGTGGGGAGGTCGATACCGATCTCCATGGGTTAGTTATTTCCTAATTCAACACCAATATTTTATTTCATTTGTTAGTTCATTGTTGCATTTGCATATTTGTTTGATTTTATGCATTTAGTTACTACTTGGTTAAAGTAATAAATTTCTTTTAAGACCCTATTTTTTTTGAAAAATTTCACTAATTTAATTTGAAAATTTTTTGTTAAATTTGTTTGAAGTTGTATTTGGAACATGATTTTTGAGCCAAAGAACACACAACCTGTGAGATTTTGAGCTTATTTATATGGTTACATTATTTAACCATAAATATTTTATCCTTGTGTGTTTTCTTCTCTATAATTGCAATCTTTACTTTATTCCAGTCTATATGTCCAATATTTAGTATATTTACATGCTTGCATATGATTGAGGCCATTATTTGTTATTAGCTCACTTATCCCAAATAAGCCTACCTTTTATGTCACCCTTGTTAGCCACTTTGAGCCTCTTAACCCCCTTCTATTTTATAACCACATTACTAGTCTTAAGTAGAAAAATAAAATAAAAATCCCAAGTCGAACCCTTGGTTAGCTTAAGATAAATATTGTGTATAATTTAAGTGTGGAGAATTTTATGGGAACATGGGATGATAGAAAAAGTAGGGAATTAAATTGAATAAGTTATTTGAAAAATTTGGGAAGCATGCTCATGTGAAATCAAAATAATTAAATTACCATGTGTATTAAAAAAAATTAGTAATTAAATAAGGGGATACAAAAAAAAATTTCCCAATGCAAAATAAAAATAATCAATGCACATGGGACAAAATTCAAAAATAAGTTTGATACATGAGCATGTAATACAAAAGTGGGAAAAACATGGGTAACTAGGTAAAGCATTTTAAATTTTATAAAGTATGTATATGTTAGGTGAGATCTTAGACTAATCAAGGATTCACTTTGTTAGCTCACTTAGTATATATATATATATATATATCCTTACCTTTACCTTAGTCCCATTACAACCCTGAAAAGACCTCATGATATTTGCATAGGTATGCTAAATATTTGTTGATTGGTTAGATGAAGAACAAGGTTTAGAAAGCATGATTAGAGAAGAGTAGAGTGATTAACCCTATACACTTGATAGATTAGAGTGATATACACTACCAGTGAGGGTTCAGTGCTTAATTCTACGTTCTCTGCTTTCATGAGCTATCTTCTTACAAGTTTACTTGTTTTTACTGTATAATTTTAATTAGTGAAATCTGATTTATGTTTGTCTTGGAGAATTTATTTACTTTTAAACCATGTAGGTAGAAACATTTTTGCATGTAGTTGCATTCATATAGATAGGTTGCATTTCATACATCCTGCCATTCCTCTTCATCTTTATAGTTTCTCTTGAGCTTAGCATGAGGACATGCTATTGTTTAAGTGTGGAGAGGTTGATAACCACTATTTTATGGTTTATCTTGTGCTTAATTGAGTGGATTTTATCAACTCTTTACCCACTTATTCATACTATTTGCATGGTTTTATGTTTTCCTTCCTGATTTTGTGCTATGATTGAAAATATGCTTCTTTGATCTTATATTTGCTTATTATTAATCCTCTCTTATTACCATTAGATGCCTTGATATGTGTGTTAAGTGTTTTCAGAGATTACAGGGCAGGAATGGCTCAGAGGATGGAAAGGAAGCATGCAAAAGTGGAAGGAATACAAGAAGTTGGAGAAACTGCTAAGCTGTCCAACCTGACCTCTTCGCACTCAAACGGCTATAACTTTAGCTACAGAGGTCCAAACGACGCGATTCTAGTTGCGTTGGAAAGCTAACGTCCGGGGCTTCGATTTGATATATAATTTATTATAGCTGCCTTGACGCCAGGCAATACGAACGCGTGGATCACGCGGATGCGTGACCTGGCAGGAACGCAACCCGCGCGGACGCGTGGACGACGCCTCCGCGTCACTTTTCCGCGACCTGTACGTACCAGAATATGCTGGGGGCGATTTCTGGGCTGTTTTTGACCCAGTTTGCGGCCTAGAAAACACATATTAGAGGCTATAAAGTGGGGGAATGCATCCATTCATAGGAATGCTCTCAAATTCACAATTTTAGGATTTAGATGTAGTTTCTAGAGAAAGAGGTTCTCTCCTCTCTCTTAGGATTAGGATTTAGGACTTCTCTTAGTTTTAGGAGTGACTCTCAATCCCAGGTTCAATGTTCTTTTACTTTATATTTATCTCTTAATTTCAGATATTTTAATGCTTATATTAGTTATGTTGCCTATTTGGCTTATGCTACATTCATGTTATGATTTTCTTAATTAATATTATTTGAGGAATTTCAGATTTATGATTGCTTTATTTTATTTATATAAATAATTTAGATTTTTTCCTTTTGGCTTTGGTTGATTAATTGGTGACTCTTGAGTTATCAAACTCATTGTTGATTGAAAATTGAAATTCTTCAAGAATTAATTCGAGTTCCAATAACTCTAGCCTTTCCCAAGGAAAGACTAGGACTCGAGGAATCGAAATTAATTCATCCACTTAACTTACCTTCATAGTTAGAGGTTAACAAAGTAGGAGAAAAATCCAATTCTCATCACAATTGATAAGGATAACTAGGATAGGACTTCTAGTTCTTCATACCTTGCCAAGAGTTTATTTTTATTATTATTTTATCTTTCTTGTCATTCAACTAACTTTTTACCTTAATCCAAAACCCCAAAACACACTTTTTCATAACCAATAATAAGAACACCTCCCTGCAATTCCTTGAAAAGACGACCCGAGGTTTAAATACTCGGTTATCAATTTCAAAGGGGTTTGTTACTTGTGACAACCAAAACGTTTGTACGAAGGGATTTTTGTTGGTTTAGAAACTATATCTACAACGCGACTGTTTTATTAAAATTCTTTACTAGAAAAAATCCTAACGTCACTTCTCTCAATACAGAGTCAAATAAAACCCCCATATTCAAACTCTAAGTTTGGTGTTAAGAGGCCATCATCATGCTCTGAGTATCTGTGAGGCTCCATGAGAGCCCACTGTCAAGCTACTGACATTAAAGAAGTGCTTGTTGGGAGGCAACCCAATTTTACTTATCTATGTTAATTTCTATTTTCCATTGTTATTTTATGTTTTCTGTAAGTTGATGATCATGTGAAGTCACAAAAACAATTGAAAAAGCAAAAACAAACTGAAAAACAAAATGAAAAATAGCACACCATGGAGGAGAAGCCTACTGACGTTTAAACGCCAGTAAAGGCAGCATAATGGGCGTTAAACGCCCAGTCTGGCACCATTCTGGGCGTTTAACGCCAGAAATGGGCACCAGACTGGCGTTTAACGCCAGAAAAGGGCAAGAAGCTGGCGTTAAATGCCAGAAATGGGCAGCAACCTGGCGTTTAACGCCAGGATTGGCAGCAAAGGGCATTTTGCAAGCCTAATTGGTGCAGGGATGGGAAATCCTTGACACCTCAGGATCTGTGGACCCCACAGGATCCCCACTAACCTCAACTCACTCTCTCACTTCTTCACACCTTCTCATAATACTCTTCCCCAAATAACCTCCACCAATCACCTCCGTTACTCGCCAAAACCATCATACAAACCACCTACACCCACCCACTCAAATTCAAACCATCACTCCTTCCTTTTCCACATCATAACCACCTAAAACCCCCTTGGCCGAATAATTCACACACTTCCATCTCATCCATCTATTCTTCTTCTCCTCCTTTCTTTATTCTTTTGCTCGAGGACGAGCAAACCTTTTAAGTTTGGTGTTGAGAAAAAGCTCAGTTTTTTTTGTTTTTCCATTTATGGCACCAAAGGCCGGAGAAACCTCTAGAAAGAGGAATAGAAAGGCAATTGCTTCCACCTTCGAGTCATGAGAGATGGAGAGATTCATCTCAAATGTCCATCAAGACCACTTCTCATTGAAGAGGACAAGCCCATCACTAAGAAAAGAATGGAGCAAACAAGAGAGCCCACTCATGGACCTCAACAAGAGCATAAGGAAAATCATCATCATGAAATCCCTGAGATGCTTCAAGGGATGCATTTTCCTCCACAAAACTATTGGGAGCAAATGAACACCTCTCTAGGAGAATTAAGTTCCAACATAGGACAACTAAGGGTGGAGCACCAAGAGCATTCCATCCTCCTCCATGAAATTAGAGAAGACCAAAGAACCATGAGAGAGGAACAACAAAGGCAAGGAAGAGACATTGAGGAGCTCAAGCACTCCATAAGATCTTCAAGAGGAAGAACAAGCCGCCATCACTAAGGTGGACCCGTTCTTTAATTTCCTTGTTCTTTATTTTCTGTTTTTCGAAAATTATGCCTTATGTTTATTTATGTTTGTGTCTTTATTACATGATCATTAGTGTCTTAGTGTCTATGCCTTGAAGCTATGAAAATGAATCCATCACCTTTCTTAAATGAAAAATGTTTTTAAGTGAAAAAGAAAAAGAAGTGCATGAATTTCAAATTTTAAAACAGTTTAATTATTTTGATGTGGTGGCAATACTATTATTTTTCTGAATGAATGCTTGAACAGTGCATATTTTTGAATTTGATTGTTTATGAATGCTAAAATTGTTGGCTCTTGAAAGAATGATGGGAAAAGGAGAAATGTTATCTGATGATCTGAAAAATCATAAAATTGATTCTTGAAGCAAAAAAAAGCAGTGAAAAGCTTGTAGAAAAAAAGGATATATGCGAAAAAAAAAAGAGAGGCAAAAAAAAGAGAAAAGAAAAAGAAAGAAAAATAAAAGCAAGCAGAAAAAGCCAATACCCATTTAAACCAAAAGGCAAGGGTGATAAAAAGGATCCAAGGCTTTGAGCATCAGTGGATAGGAGGGCCCACAGGAATAAAATCCTGGCCTAAGCAGCTAAACCAAGCTGTCCCTAACCATGTGCTTGTGGCGTGAAGGTGTCAAGTGAAAACTTGAGACTGAGCGGTTAAAGTCGTGGTCCAAAAGCAAAAAGAGTGTGCTTAAGAGCTCTGGACACCTCTAATTGGAGACTCTAGCAAAGCTGAGTCACAATCTAAAAAGGTTCACCCAGTTATGTGTCTGTGGCATTTATGTATCCGGTGATAATACTGGAAAACAAAATGCTTAGGGTCACGGCCAAGACTCATAAAGTAGCTGTGTTCAAGAATCAACATACTTAACTACGAGAATCAATAACACTATCTGGATTCTGAGTTCCTATAGAAGCCAATCATTCTGAACTTCAAAGGATAAAGTGAGATGCCAAAACTATTCAGAGGCAAAAAGCTAAAAGCCCCGCTCATCTAATTAATACTGATCTTCATAGATGTTTTTGGAATTCATTGTATATTCTCTTCTTTTTATCCTATTTGATTTTTAGTTGCTTGGGAACAGGCAACAATTTAAGTTTGGTGTTGTGATGAGCGGATAATTTATACGCCTTTTGGCATTATTTTTAGTATGTTTTTAGTATATTTTAGTCAGTTTTTATTATGTTTTTATTAGTTTTTAAATAAAAATCACTTTTCTGGACTTTACTATGAGTTTGTGTATTTTTCTGTGATTTCAGGTATTTTCTGGCTGAAAATTGAGGGACCTGAGCATAAATCTGATTCAGAGGCTGAAAAAGGACTGTAGATGCTGTTGGATTCTGACCTCCCTGCACTCAAAGTAGATTTTCTGGAGCTACAGAATCCCAATTGGCGCGCTCTTAATTGTGTTGGAAAGTAGACATCCTGGGCTTTCCAGAAATATATAATAGTCTATATTTGCCCGAGATTTGATGGCCCAAACAGGCGTTCCAAGTCAGCTCAAGAATTCTGGCGTTTAACGCCAGAACTGGCATAAAAACTGGAGTTAAACGCCCAAACTGGCACAAAAGCTGGCGTTTAAGTCCAAGAAAAGTCTCTACACATGAAAGCTTCAATGCTCAGCCCAAGCACACACCAAGTGGGTCCCGAAAGTGGATTTTTACACTAAACACCCTAGCTTACTCATTTTCTGTAACCCTAGGTCACTAGTTTACTATAAAAACTACTTTTAGTGATTCATCTTGTACCTCATGACACTTTACACATTTCATATTGTATTCTCTACGGCATGAGTCTCTAAACTCCATTGTTGGGGGTGAGGAGCTCTGCTGTTCTTCATGAATTAATGCAATTACTACTGTTTTCCATTCTATCACGCTTACTTCTATTCTAAGATATTCATTCGCACTTCAACCTGATGAATGTGATGATCCGTGACAATCATCATCATTCTCACCTATGAACGCGTGCCTGACAACCACCTCCGTTCTACATGCAATCAAGCTTGAATGTGTATCTCTTAGGTTTCTAATCTAAGATTAGAACCTTCGTGGTATAAGCTAGAATTATTGGCGGTCATTCCTGAGATCCGGAACGTCTAAACCTTGTCTGTGGTATTCTGAGTAGGATCTGGGAAGGGATGATTGTGACGAGCTTCAAACTCACGAGTGTTGGGCGTAGTGACAGACGGAAAAGGATCAATGGATCCTATTCCGACATGATCGAGAACCGACAGATGATTAGCCGTGCGGTGACAACGCATTTGGAACATTTTCACTGAGAGGAAGGGAAGTAGCCATTGACAACGGTGATGCCCAACATAAAGCTTGCCATGGAAGGAGCCTTGCGTGCATGAAGAAGAAGATAGTAGGAATGTGATGAGCGGATAATTTATACGCTTTTTGGCATTGTTTTTAGTATATTTTTAGTAGAATCTAGTTACTTTTAGGGATGTTTTTAATAGATTTTATGTTAAATTCACATTTCTGGACTTTACTATGAGTTTGTGTGTTTTTCTGTGATTTCAGGTATTTTCTGGCTGAAATTGAGGGACTTGAGCAGAAATCAGATTCAGAGGTTGAAGAAGGACTGCTGATGCTGTTGGATTCAGACCTCCCAGCGCCAGAAAAGGAGCCAAAACCAGAGTTGAATGCCCAAACTGGCACAAAAGCTGGCGTTCAACTCCATGAAGGACCTCTACACGTGCAACACTCAAGCTTAGCCCAAGCACACACCAAGTGGGCCCCGGAAGTGGATTTATGCATCAATTACTTACTTCTGTAAACCCTAGTAGCTAGTTTATTATAAATAGGACCTTTTACTATTGTATTAGACATCTTTGGATTATATTTTGATCTATTGATCACGTTTTGGGGGCTGGCCATTTTGGCCATGCCTGGACCTTTCACTTATGTATTTTCACGGTAGAGTTTCTACACTCCATAGATTAAGGTGTGGAGCTCTGCTGTTCCTCAAAGATTAATGCAAAGTACTACTATTTTCTATTCAACTCATCTTATTTCGCTTCTAAGATATTCATTCGCACTTCAACCTGAATGTGATGAACGTGACAATCATCATCATTCCCTATGAACGCGTGCCTGACAACCACTTCCGTTCTACCTTAAACTGAATGAGTATCTCTTAGATCTCCTAACCAGAATCTTCGTGGCGTAAGCTAGAATAATGGCGGCATTCAAGAGAATCTGGAAGGTCTAAACCTTGTCTGTGGTATTCCGAGTAGGATTCAATGAATGAATGACTGTGACGAGCTCCAAACTCGCGATTGCAGGGCGTTAGTGACAGACGCAAAAGGATAGTAAATCCTATTCCAGCATGATCGAGAACCGACAGATGAATAGCCGTGCCGTGACAGGGTGCGTTGATCATTTTCACTGAGAGGATAAGATGAAGCCATTGACAAAGGTGATGCCTCCAGACGATTAGCCGTGCCGTGACAGGGCATTGGATCATTTTCCCGAGAGATGACCAAAAGTAGCCGTTGACAATGGTGATGTATCACATAAAGCCATCCATGGAAAGGAGTAAGATTGACTGGATGAAGATAGCAGGAAAGCAGAGGTTTAGAGGAACGAGAAGCATCTCTATTTGCTTATCTGAAATTCTCACCAATGAATTACATAAGTAATTCTATCCCTATTCTATTAATTATTATTCGAAAACACCATTATCAATTTATATCTGCCTAACTGAGATTTGCAAGGTGACCATAGCTTGCTTCATACCAACAATCTCCGTGGGATTCGACCCTTACTCACGTAAGGTATTACTTGGACGACCCAGTGCACTTGCTGGTTAGTTAAACGGAGTTGTGAACCATGGTCTTGGCATCATGTTTTTGGCGCCATTACCAGGGAAAGAAAGAGCGATGAATTTTACATAATTAAAGTGTAATCACGATTCCGCGTACCAAGTTTTTGGCGCCGTTGCCGAGGATTGTTTGAGTTTGGACAACTAACGGTTCATCTTGTTGCTCAGATTAGGTAATTTTCTTTTTGTTTTGTTTTCAAAAATCTTTCAAAAATATTTTTCTTTGTTTTCGAAAAAAAAATGTGTTTTCAAAAATATATTTTTCTTCAGAATTTTTAAGAATGAATTCTAGTGTTTCATGAAACATGTTGAATCCTATCTGGCTGTAAAGCCATACCCAAACTGCTTTGGGATTGGTATTCAACTAATCACTCCAGTCCATGTAATTATATACTAAAGCTTGGCTGGCTATTAAGCCATGCCTGACCCTTTGATTGGAGCTTTAGAGCATAAGATTCCTGGAATTCATATTAAAAATTTTGGAATCCTTATTTTTCTTTTTCAAAATAATTTTTCGAAAAATATAAAATAAAAATCCAAAAAAAAATTAGAAAATCACAAAAATAAAAAATATTTCATGTTTCTTGTTTGAGTCTTGAGTCATGTTATAAGTTTGGTGTCAATTGCATGTGCATCTTGCATTTTTCGAAAATTTCATGCATTCATAGTGTTCTTCATGATCTTCAAGTTGTTCTTGGTAAGTCTTCTTGTTTGATCTTGATGAGTTTTTGTTTTGTGTTGTATGGTGTTTTTCATATGCATTCTTGAATTCTTAGTGCATAAGCATTAAAGAATTCTAAGTTTGGTGTCTTGCATGTTTTCTTTGCATTAAAAATATTTCAAAATTGTGTCTATGATGTTCATCTTGACATTCAAAGTGTTCTTGGTGTTCATCTTGACATTCATAGCATTCTTGCATGCATTCATTATTTTGATCCATAACTTTCATGCATTGCATTATTTTTCTTGTTTTTCTTTCTCTTCATTAAAAATTCAAAAAAAAAAAATCCTTCTCTTTTTCTCATCATCAAATTCGAAAATTTGAATTGACTTTTTCAAAATTTTTAAATTCTAGTTGTTTCTTATGAGTCAAATCAAATTTTCAATTTGAAAATCTTATCTTTTTTTAAAATCTTTTTCAAAAATCATACATTTTTCATTATTTTCGAAAAATTCAAAAATCTTTTTCAAGATATTTTTCAAAAATCTTTTTCTTATCTTTATCAAAATTTTCGAAAATAATATTAACAATTAATGTTTTGATTCAAAAATTTCAAGTTTGTTACTTGCTTGTTAAGAAAGATTCAAACTTTAAGTTCTAGAATCATATCTTGTGATTTCTTGTGAATCAAGTCATTAATTGTGATTTTAAAAATCAAATCTTTTTCAAAAGTAATTCCTATCATATCTTTTCAAATTATATTCTTATCTTATCTTTTTCAAAAATCTAATTTCAAAATATCTTCTCCAACTTCCTAACTTCTCATCTTTTCAAAATTTGTTTCAACTAACTAACTAACTTTTTGTTTGTTTCTTAACTTTTTCAAAACTACCTAACTAACTCTCTCTCTCTAATTTTCGAAAATATCTTCCCTCTTTTTCAAAAATTTCTTTTTAATTAACTAATTATTCTTATTTTTATTTTTGATTTTAAGAATTTTCGAAAAAAACTACTAACCTTTTTCAAAAACTATTTTCAAAAATCACTAACTATTTTTCAAAAATTATTTTCGAAATTTCCCATCTCTCATCTCATTCTATTTATTTATTCATCCACTAACATCTCCCCCTCACCCACCAAAAATCCGAACCCTCTCTCTCTCTTTCTGAGTTCAGATTTTTCTCTTCTTCTTTTCTTCTACTAACAATAAGGAACCTCTTTACTGTGACATAGAGGATTCCTCTTCTTTTCTTTTTCTCTTCTCTTTCTTATGAGCAGGGACAAAGAAAAAGGCATTCTTGTTGAAGCTGATCCAGAACCTGAAAGGACACTAAAGAGGAAACTAAGAGAAGCTAAATTACAACAATCCAGAGACAACTTGATTGAAAATTTCGAACAAGTAAAGGAAATGGCAGCCGAACCCAACAACAATGCAAGGAGAATGCTTGGTGACTTTACTGCACCTAATCCCAACTTTGAGCAAACAACTTTACTGCATCTCCATTCCTGCCATTAGAGCAAACAACTTTGAGCTGAAACCTCAACTAGTTTCTCTGATGCAGCAGAACTGCAAGTTTCATGGACTTCCATCTGAAGATCCTTTTCAGTTCTTAACTGAATTCTTGCAGATATCTGATACTGTTAAGACTAATGGAGTAGATCCTGAAGTCTACAGGCTCATGCTTTTCCCGTTTGCTGTAAGAGACAGAGCTAGAATATGGTTGGACTCTCAACCTAAAGACAGCCTGAACTCTTGGGATAAGCTGGTCACGGCTTTCTTAGCCAAGTTCTTTCCTCCTCAAAAGCTGAGCAAGCTTAGAGTGGATGTTCAAACCTTCAAACAGAAAGAAGGTGAATCCCTCTATGAAGCCTGGGAGAGATAAAAAGGATTGACCAAAAAGTGTCCTACTGACATGCTTTCAGAATGGACCATCCTAGATATATTCTATGATGGTTTATCTGAGCTATCAAAGTTGTCATTGGATACCTCTGCAGGTGGATCCATTCACCTAAAGAAAACGCCTGCAGAAGCTCAAGAACTCATTGACATGGTTGCTAATAACCAGTTCATGTACACTTCTGAGAGGAATCCTGTGAGTAATGGGACGCCTATGAAGAAGGGAGTTCTTGAAGTTGATACTCTGAATGCCATATTGGCTCAGAACAAAATATTAACTCAGCAAGCCAATATGATTTTCCAGAGTCTGAATGGAATGCAAGCTGCATCCAACAGTACTCAAGAGGCATCTTCTGAAGAAGAAGCTTATGATCCTGAAAACCCTGCAATAGCAGAGGTAAATTACATGGGTGAACCTTATGGAAACACCTATAATTCATCATGGAGAAATCATCCAAATTTCTCATGGAAGGATCAAAAGCCTCAACAAGGCTTTAATAATGGTGGAAGAAACAGGTTTAGCAATAGTAGGCCTTTTCCATCATCCACTTAGCAACAGACAGAGAATTCTGAGCAGAATCCATCTAGCTTAGCAAACTTAGTCTCTGATCTATCTAAGGCCACTGTGAGTTTCATGAATGAAACAAGGTCTTCCATTAGAAATTTGGAAGTACAAGTGGGCCAGCAGAGTAAAAGAATCACTGAAATCCATCCTAGTACTCTCCCAAGCAATGCAAAAGAGAATCCAAAAGGAGAGTGCAAGGCCATTGACATAACCAAAATGGCCGAACCCAAGGAGGGAGAGGAGGACGTGAATCCCAAGGAGAAAGACCTCCTAGGACGTCCAGTGATCAATAAGGAGCTTCCCTCTGAGGAACCAAAGGACTCTGAGGCTCATCTAGAGACCATAGAGGTTCCATTAAACCTCCTTATGACCTTCATGAGCTCTGATGAGTATTCCTCTTCTGAAGAGAATGAGGATGTTACTGAAGAGCAAACTGCCAAGTTTCTTGGTGCAATCATGAAGCTGAATGCCAAATTATTTGGCATTGATGCTTGGGAAGTTGAACTTCCCTTGTTCATCAATGAACTAAGTGATCTGGATCAACTGACATTGCCTCAGAAGAGACAGGATCCTGGAAAGTTCATAATACCTTGTACTATAGGCACCATGATCTTTAAGGCTCTGTGTGACCTTGGTTCAGGGATAAACCTCATGCCCCTCTCTGTAATAGAGAAACTGGGAATCTATGGGGTGCAAACTGCTAAAATCTCATTAGAGATGGTAGACAATTCAAGAAAACAGGCATATGGACAAGTAGAGGACGTATTAGTAAAGGTTGAAGGCCTTTACATCCCTGCTGATTTCATAGTCTTGGATACTGGAAAGGAAGAGGATGAATCCATCATCCTAGGAAGACCTTTCCTGGCCACAGCAAGAGCTGTGATTGATGTGGACAGAGGAGAATTGATCCTTCAATTAAATGAGGACAACCTTGTGTTTATAACTCAAGGATCTCTCTCTGCATCCATGGAGAGGAAGCATAAAAAGCTTCTCTCAAAGCAGAGTCAAACAAAGCCCCCACAGTCAAACTCTAAGTTTGGTTTTGGGAGGCCACAACCAAACTCTAAGTTTGGTGTTGAACTCCCATATCCAAACTCTAAGTTTAGTGTTGGAGAGTCTCAACAAAGCTCTGCACATCTGTGAGGCTCCATGAGAGCCCACTGTCAAGCTACTGACATTAAAGAAGCGCTTGTTGGGAGGCAACCCAATTTTTATCTAACTATATTCTTCTTAGTTATATGTCTTTATAGGTTCATGATCATGAGGAGTCACAAAATAAATATAAAAATTGAAAACGGAATCAAAAACAGCAGAAGAAAAATCACACCCTGGAGGAGCATCTGCCTGGCGTTCAACGCCAGAACAGAGCATGGTTCTGGTGCTGAACGCCCAAAATGGGCAGCATCCTGGCGCTGAACGCCCAGAACAAGCATGGTTCTGGCGTTCAATGCCAGAAATGACAACAAATGGGCGTTGAATGCCCAAAATGGGCACCAACCTGGCGCTGAACGCCCAGAGTTGTGTGCAAGGGCATTTTACATGCCTAAATTGGTGCAGGGATGTAAATGCCTTGACACCTCAGGATCTGTGGACCCCATAGGATCATCTCAGGATCTGTGGACTCCACAGGATCATCTCAGGATCTGTGGACCCCACAGGATCCCCACCTACCTCATCATCTCTCTTTCCATTCATGATCATCCCTTCTGTTTTCCATTTACCACTCACATCCATACACCCACTACCTTCAAAATTCAACATCTCTCTCCCACCCAACCCCACCCATATGGCCGAATACACACATCCATCCATCTCCTCCATATCTTCTTCTTCTTCTTCTTCTATTCTTTCTTCTTTTTGCTCGAGGGCGAGCAACATTCTAAGTTTGGTGTGGTAAAAGCATAGCTTTTTTGTTTTTTTCCATAACCATTGATGGCTCCTAAGGCCAGAGAAACCTCTAGAAAGAGGAAAGGGAAAACAAAAGCTTCCATCAAGGATCTATAGCTCAGTGGTAGAACATTTGACTGCAAATCAAGAGATCCCTGAGATACCTCAGGGGATACATTTTCTTCCACACAATTATTGGAAGCAACTAAGGATGGAACATCAAGAGCACTCCATCATCCTTCATGAAATAAGAGAAGATCAAAAAGCAAGGAAAGGAGGAGCAACAAAGACAAGGAAGAGACATAAAAGAGCTCAATGACATCATTGGTTCCTCAAGAAGGAAACGCCACCATCACTAAGGTGGATTCATTCCTTGTTCTTATTTCTTCTGTTTTTCGTTTTCTATGTTATGTGCTTATCTATGTTTGTGTCTTCATTACATGATCATTAGTAGTTAGTAACTATGTCTTAAAGTTATGAATGTCCTATGAATCCATCACCTCTCTTAAATGAAAAAATGTTTTAATTCAAAAGAACAAGAAGTACATGAGTTTTGAACTTATCCTTGAACTTAGTTTAATTATATTGATGTGGTGACAATGCTTCTTGTTTTCTGAATGTATGCTTGAACAGTGCATATGTCTTTTGAAGTTGTTGTTTAAGAATGTTAAATATGTTGGCTCTTGAAAGAATGATGACAAGGAGACATGTTATTTGATAATCTGAAAAATCATAAAAATAATTCTTGAAGCAAGTAAAAGCAGCAAAGAACAAAGCTTGCAGAAAAAAAAATAGGCGAAAAAAAAAATAGAAAGAAAAAAAAAAGAAAAAGAAAAAGCAAGCAGAAAAAGCCAAAGCTCTTAAAACCAAGAGGCAAGAGCAAAAAGTCAATAACCCTTAAAACCAAAAGGCAAGGGAAATAAAAAGGATCCCAAGGCCTTGAGCATCAGTGGATAGGAGGGCCTACAGGGATAAAATCCTGGCCTAAGCGGCTAAACCAAGCTGTCCCTAACCATGTGCTTGTGGCGTGTAGGTGTCAAGTGAAAACTTGAGACTGAGCGGTTAAAGTCAAGGTCCAAAGCAAAATAAGAGTGTGCTTAAGAACCCTGGACACCTCTAATTGGGGACTTTAGCAAAGCTGAGTCACAATCTGAAAAGGTTCACCCAATTATGTGTCTGTGGCATTTATGTATCCGCTGGTAATACTGGAAAACAAAGTGCTTAGGGCCACGGCCAAGACTCATAAAACAGCTGTGTTCAAGAATCATCATACTGAACTAGGAGAATCAATAACACTATCTGAACTCTGAGTTCCTATAGATGCCAATCATTCTGAACCTCAATGGATAAAGTGAGATGCCAAAACTATTCAAGAGGCAAAAAGCTACAAGTCCCGCTCATCTGATTGGAGCTATGTTTCATTGATAGTTTGGAATTTATAGTAAATTCTATTCTTTTTATCCTATTTTGATTTTCAGTTGCTTGGGGACAAGCAACAATTTAAGTTTGGTGTTGTGATGAGCGGATAATTTATACGCTTTTTGGCATTGTTTTTAGTATATTTTTAGTAGAATCTAGTTACTTTTAGGGATGTTTTTAATAGATTTTATGTTAAATTCACATTTCTGTACTTTACTATGAGTTTGTGTGTTTTTATGTGATTTCAGGTATTTTCTGGCTGAAATTGAGGGACTTGAGCAAAAATCAGATTCAGAGGTTGAAGAAGGACTGCTGATGCTGTTGGATTCTGACCTTCCTGTACTCAAAGTGGATTTTCTGGAGCTACAGAACTCGAAATGGCGCGCTTCCAATTGCGTTGGAAAGTAGACATCCAGGGCGTTCCAGAAATATATAATAGTCCATACTTTAGCCAAGAATAGATGACATAAACTGGCGTTCAACGCCAGCTTTCTGCCCAAATCTGGCGTCCAGCGCCAGAAAAGGAGCCAAAACCAGAGTTGAACACCCAAACTGGCACAAAAGCTGGCGTTCAACTCCAAGAAGGACCTCTACACGTGCAACACTCAAGCTCAGCCCAAGCACACACCAAGTGGGCCCCGGAAGTGGATTTATGCATCAATTACTTACTTTTGTAAACCCTAGTAGCTAGTTTATTATAAATAGGACCTTTTACTATTGTATTAGACATCTTTGGATTATATTTTGATCTATTGATCACGTTTTGGGGGCTGGCCATTTTGGCCATGCCTGGACCTTTCACTTATGTATTTTCACGGTAGAGTTTCTACACTCCATAGATTAAGGTGTGGAGCTCTGCTGTTCCTCAAAGATTAATGCAAAGTACTACTATTTTCTATTCAACTCATCTTATTTCGCTTCTAAGATATTCATTCGCACTTCAACCTGAATGTGATGAACGTGACAATCATCATCATTCCCTATGAACGCGTGCCTGACAACCACTTCCGTTCTACCTTAAACTGAATGAGTATCTCTTAGATCTCCTAACCAGAATCTTCGTGGCGTAAGCTAGAATAATGGCGGCATTCAAGAGAATCTGGAAGGTCTAAACCTTGTCTGTGGTATTCCGAGTAGGATTCAATGAATGAATGACTGTGACGAGCTCCAAACTCGCGATTGCAGGGCGTTAGTGACAGACGCAAAAGGATAGTAAATCCTATTCCAGCATGATCGAGAACCGACAGATGAATAGCCGTGCCGTGACAGGGTGCGTTGATCATTTTCACTGAGAGGATAAGATGAAGCCATTGACAAAGGTGATGCCTCCAGACGATTAGCCGTGCCGTGACAGGGCATTGGATCATTTTCCCGAGAGATGACCAAAAGTAGCCGTTGACAATGGTGATGTATCACATAAAGCCATCCATGGAAAGGAGTAAGATTGACTGGATGAAGATAGCAGGAAAGCAGAGGTTTAGAGGAACGAGAAGCATCTCTATTTGCTTATCTGAAATTCTCACCAATGAATTACATAAGTAATTCTATCCCTATTCTATTAATTATTATTCGAAAACACCATTATCAATTTATATCTGCCTAACTGAGATTTGCAAGGTGACCATAGCTTGCTTCATACCAACAATCTCCGTGGGATTCGACCCTTACTCACGTAAGGTATTACTTGGACGACCCAGTGCACTTGCTGGTTAGTTAAACGGAGTTGTGAACCATGGTCTTGGCATCATGTTTTTGGCGCCATTACCAGGGAAAGAAAGAGCGATGAATTTTACATAATTAAAGTGTAATCACGATTCCGCGTACCAAGTTTTTGGCGCCGTTGCCGAGGATTGTTTGAGTTTGGACAACTAACGGTTCATCTTGTTGCTCAGATTAGGTAATTTTCTTTTTGTTTTGTTTTCAAAAATCTTTCAAAAATATTTTTCTTTGTTTTCGAAAAAAAAAATGTGTTTTCAAAAATATATTTTTCTTCAGAATTTTTAAGAATGAATTCTAGTGTTTCATGAAACATGTTGAATCCTATCTGGCTGTAAAGCCATACCCAAACTGCTTTGGGATTGGTATTCAACTAATCACTCCAGTCCATGTAATTATATACTAAAGCTTGGCTGGCTATTAAGCCATGCCTGACCCTTTGATTGGAGCTTTAGAGCATAAGATTCCTGGAATTCATATTAAAAATTTTGGAATCCTTATTTTTCTTTTTCAAAATAATTTTTCGAAAAATATAAAATAAAAATCCAAAAAAAAATTAGAAAATCACAAAAATAAAAAATATTTCATGTTTCTTGTTTGAGTCTTGAGTCATGTTATAAGTTTGGTGTCAATTGCATGTGCATCTTGCATTTTTCGAAAATTTCATGCATTCATAGTGTTCTTCATGATCTTCAAGTTGTTCTTGGTAAGTCTTCTTGTTTGATCTTGATGAGTTTTTGTTTTGTGTTGTATGGTGTTTTTCATATGCATTCTTGAATTCTTAGTGCGTAAGCATTAAAGAATTCTAAGTTTGGTGTCTTGCATGTTTTCTTTGCATTAAAAATATTTCAAAATTGTGTCTATGATGTTCATCTTGACATTCAAAGTGTTCTTGGTGTTCATCTTGACATTCATAGCATTCTTGCATGCATTCATTATTTTGATCCATAACTTTCATGCATTGCATTATTTTTCTTGTTTTTCTTTCTCTTCATTAAAAATTCAAAAAAAAAATCCTTCTCTTTTTCTCATCATCAAATTCGAAAATTTGAATTGACTTTTTCAAAATTTTTAAATTCTAGTTGTTTCTTATGAGTCAAATCAAATTTTCAATTTGAAAATCTTATCTTTTTTTAAAATCTTTTTCAAAAATCATACATTTTTCATTATTTTCGAAAAATTCAAAAATCTTTTTCAAGATATTTTTCAAAAATCTTTTTCTTATCTTTATCAAAATTTTCGAAAATAATATTAACAATTAATGTTTTGATTCAAAAATTTCAAGTTTGTTACTTGCTTGTTAAGAAAGATTCAAACTTTAAGTTCTAGAATCATATCTTGTGATTTCTTGTGAATCAAGTCATTAATTGTGATTTTAAAAATCAAATCTTTTTCAAAAGTAATTCCTATCATATCTTTTCAAATTATATTCTTATCTTATCTTTTTCAAAAATCTAATTTCAAAATATCTTCTCCAACTTCCTAACTTCTCATCTTTTCAAAATTTGTTTCAACTAACTAACTAACTTTTTGTTTGTTTCTTAACTTTTTCAAAACTACCTAACTAACTCTCTCTCTCTAATTTTCGAAAATATCTTCCCTCTTTTTCAAAAATTTCTTTTTAATTAACTAATTATTCTTATTTTTATTTTTGATTTTAAGAATTTTCGAAAAAAACTACTAACCTTTTTCAAAAACTATTTTCAAAAATCACTAACTATTTTTCAAAAATTATTTTCGAAATTTCCCATCTCTCATCTCATTCTATTTATTTATTCATCCACTAACATCTCCCCCTCACCCACCAAAAATCCGAACCCTCTCTCTCTCTTTCTGAGTTCAGATTTTTCTCTTCTTCTTTTCTTCTACTAACAATAAGGAACCTCTTTACTGTGACATAGAGGATTCCTCTTCTTTTCTTTTTCTCTTCTCTTTCTTATGAGCAGGGACAGAGAAAAAGGCATTCTTGTTGAAGCTGATCCAGAACCTGAAAGGACACTAAAGAGGAAACTAAGAGAAGCTAAATTACAACAATCCAGAGACAACTTGATTGAAAATTTCGAACAAGTAAAGGAAATGGCAGCCGAACCCAACAACAATGCAAGGAGAATGCTTGGTGACTTTACTGCACCTAATCCCAACTTTGAGCAAACAACTTTACTGCATCTCCATTCCTGCCATTAGAGCAAACAACTTTGAGCTGAAACCTCAACTAGTTTCTCTGATGCAGCAGAACTGCAAGTTTCATGGACTTCCATCTGAAGATCCTTTTCAGTTCTTAACTGAATTCTTGCAGATATCTGATACTGTTAAGACTAATGGAGTAGATCCTGAAGTCTACAGGCTCATGCTTTTCCCGTTTGCTGTAAGAGACAGAGCTAGAATATGGTTGGACTCTCAACCTAAAGACAGCCTGAACTCTTGGGATAAGCTGGTCACGGCTTTCTTAGCCAAGTTCTTTCCTCCTCAAAAGCTGAGCAAGCTTAGAGTGGATGTTCAAACCTTCAAACAGAAAGAAGGTGAATCCCTCTATGAAGCCTGGGAGAGATAAAAAGGATTGACCAAAAAGTGTCCTACTGACATGCTTTCAGAATGGACCATCCTAGATATATTCTATGATGGTTTATCTGAGCTATCAAAGTTGTCATTGGATACCTCTGCAGGTGGATCCATTCACCTAAAGAAAACGCCTGCAGAAGCTCAAGAACTCATTGACATGGTTGCTAATAACCAGTTCATGTACACTTCTGAGAGGAATCCTGTGAGTAATGGGACGCCTATGAAGAAGGGAGTTCTTGAAGTTGATACTCTGAATGCCATATTGGCTCAGAACAAAATATTAACTCAGCAAGCCAATATGATTTTCCAGAGTCTGAATGGAATGCAAGCTGCATCCAACAGTACTCAAGAGGCATCTTCTGAAGAAGAAGCTTATGATCCTGAAAACCCTGCAATAGCAGAGGTAAATTACATGGGTGAACCTTATGGAAACACCTATAATTCATCATGGAGAAATCATCCAAATTTCTCATGGAAGGATCAAAAGCCTCAACAAGGCTTTAATAATGGTGGAAGAAACAGGTTTAGCAATAGCAGGCCTTTTCCATCATCCACTTAGCAACAGACAGAGAATTCTGAGCAGAATCCATCTAGCTTAGCAAACTTAGTCTCTGATCTATCTAAGGCCACTGTGAGTTTCATGAATGAAACAAGGTCTTCCATTAGAAATTTGGAAGTACAAGTGGGCCAGCTGAGTAAAAGAATCACTGAAATCCATCCTAGTACTCTCCCAAGCAATGCAAAAGAGAATCCAAAAGGAGAGTGCAAGGCCATTGACATAACCAAAATGGCCGAACCCAAGGAGGGAGAGGAGGACGTGAATCCCAAGGAGAAAGACCTCCTGGGACGTCCAGTGATCAATAAGGAGCTTCCCTCTGAGGAACCAAAGGACTCTGAGGCTCATCTAGAGACCATAGAGGTTCTATTAAACCTCCTTATGACCTTCATGAGCTCTGATGAGTATTCCTCTTCTGAAGAGAATGAGGATGTTACTGAAGAGCAAACTGCCAAGTTTCTTGGTGCAATCATGAAGCTGAATGCCAAATTATTTGGCATTGATGCTTGGGAAGTTGAACTTCCCTTGTTCATCAATGAACTAAGTGATCTGGATCAACTGACATTGCCTCAGAAGAGACAGGATCCTGGAAAGTTCATAATACCTTGTACTATAGGCACCATGATCTTTAAGGCTCTGTGTGACCTTGGTTCAGGGATAAACCTCATGCCCCTCTCTGTAATAGAGAAACTGGGAATCTATGGGGTGCAAACTGCTAAAATCTCATTAGAGATGGCAGACAATTCAAGAAAACAGGCATATGGACAAGTAGAGGACGTATTAGTAAAGGTTGAAGGCCTTTACATCCCTGCTGATTTCATAGTCTTGGATACTAGAAAGGAAGAGGATGAATCCATCATCCTAGGAAGACCTTTCCTGGCCACAGCAAGAGCTGTGATTGATGTGGACAGAGGAGAATTGATCCTTCAATTAAATGAGGACAACCTTGTGTTTATAACTCAAGGATCTCTCTCTGCATCCATGGAGAGGAAGCATAAAAAGCTTCTCTCAAAGCAGAGTCAAACAAAGCCCCCACAGTCAAACTCTAAGTTTGGTGTTGGGAGGCCACAACCAAACTCTAAGTTTGGTGTTGAACTCCCATATCCAAACTCTAAGTTTAGTGTTGGAGAGTCTCAACAAAGCTCTGCACATCTGTGAGGCTCCATGAGAGCCCACTGTCAAGCTACTGACATTAAAGAAGCGCTTGTTGGGAGGCAACCCAATTTTTATCTAACTATATTCTTCTTAGTTATATGTCTTTATAGGTTCATGATCATGAGGAGTCACAAAATAAATATAAAAATTGAAAACGGAATCAAAAACAGCAGAAGAAAAATCACACCCTGGAGGAGCATCTGCCTGGCGTTCAACGCCAGAACAGAGCATGGTTCTGGTGCTGAACGCCCAAAATGGGCAGCATCCTGGCGCTGAACGCCCAGAACAAGCATGGTTCTGGCGTTCAATGCCAGAAATGACAACAAATGGGCGTTGAATGCCCAAAATGGGCACCAACCTGGCGCTGAACGCCCAGAGTTGTGTGCAAGGGCATTTTACATGCCTAAATTGGTGCAGGGATGTAAATGCCTTGACACCTCAAGATCTGTGGACCCCATAGGATCATCTCAGGATCTGTGGACTCCACAGGATCATCTCAGGATCTGTGGACCCCACAGGATCCCCACCTACCTCATCATCTCTCTTTCCATTCATGATCATCCCTTCTGTTTTCCATTTACCACTCACATCCATACACCCACTACCTTCAAAATTCAACATCTCTCTCCCACCCAACCCCACCCATATGGCCGAATACACACATCCATCCATCTCCTCCATATCTTCTTCTTCTTCTTCTTCTATTCTTTCTTCTTTTTGCTCGAGGGCGAGCAACATTCTAAGTTTGGTGTGGTAAAAGCATAGCTTTTTTGTTTTTTTCCATAACCATTGATGGCTCCTAAGGCCAGAGAAACCTCTAGAAAGAGGAAAGGGAAAACAAAAGCTTCCATCAAGGATCTATAGCTCAGTGGTAGAACATTTGACTGCAAATCAAGAGATCCCTGAGATACCTCAGGGGATACATTTTCTTCCACACAATTATTGGAAGCAACTAAGGATGGAACATCAAGAGCACTCCATCATCCTTCATGAAATAAGAGAAGATCAAAAAGCAAGGAAAGGAGGAGCAACAAAGACAAGGAAGAGACATAAAAGAGCTCAATGACATCATTGGTTCCTCAAGAAGGAAACGCCACCATCACTAAGGTGGATTCATTCCTTGTTCTTATTTCTTCTGTTTTTCGTTTTCTATGTTATGTGCTTATCTATGTTTGTGTCTTCATTACATGATCATTAGTAGTTAGTAACTATGTCTTAAAGTTATGAATGTCCTATGAATCCATCACCTCTCTTAAATGAAAAAATGTTTTAATTCAAAAGAACAAGAAGTACATGAGTTTTGAACTTATCCTTGAACTTAGTTTAATTATATTGATGTGGTGACAATGCTTCTTGTTTTCTGAATGTATGCTTGAACAGTGCATATGTCTTTTGAAGTTGTTGTTTAAGAATGTTAAATATGTTGGCTCTTGAAAGAATGATGACAAGGAGACATGTTATTTGATAATCTGAAAAATCATAAAAACGATTCTTGAAGCAAGTAAAAGCAGCAAAGAACAAAGCTTGCAGAAAAAAAAATAGGCGAAAAAAAAATAGAAAGAAAAAAAAAAAGAAAAAGAAAAAGCAAGCAGAAAAAGCCAAAGCTCTTAAAACCAAGAGGCAAGAGCAAAAAGCCAATAATCCTTAAAACCAAAAGGCAAGGGAAATAAAAAGGATCCCAAGGCCTTGAGCATCAGTGGATAGGAGGGCCTACAGGGATAAAATCCTGGCCTAAGCGGCTAAACCAAGCTGTCCCTAACCATGTGCTTGTGGCGTGTAGGTGTCAAGTGAAAACTTGAGACTGAGCGGTTAAAGTCAAGGTCCAAAGCAAAATAAGAGTGTGCTTAAGAACCCTGGACACCTCTAATTGGGGACTTTAGCAAAGCTGAGTCACAATCTGAAAAGGTTCACCCAATTATGTGTCTGTGGCATTTATGTATCCGCTGGTAATACTGGAAAACAAAGTGCTTAGGGCCACGGCCAAGACTCATAAAACAGCTGTGTTCAAGAATCATCATACTGAACTAGGAGAATCAATAACACTATCTGAACTCTGAGTTCCTATAGATGCCAATCATTCTGAACCTCAATGGATAAAGTGAGATGCCAAAACTATTCAAGAGGCAAAAAGCTACAAGTCCCGCTCATCTGATTGGAGCTATGTTTCATTGATAGTTTGGAATTTATAGTAAATTCTATTCTTTTTATCCTATTTTGATTTTCAGTTGCTTGGGGACAAGCAACAATTTAAGTTTGGTGTTGTGATGAGCGGATAATTTATACGCTTTTTGGCATTGTTTTTAGTATATTTTTAGTAGAATCTAGTTACTTTTAGGGATGTTTTTAATAGATTTTATGTTAAATTCACATTTCTGTACTTTACTATGAGTTTGTGTGTTTTTATGTGATTTCAGGTATTTTCTGGCTGAAATTGAGGGACTTGAGCCAAAATCAGATTCAGAGGTTGAAGAAGGACTGCTGATGCTGTTGGATTCTGACCTTCCTGTACTCAAAGTGGATTTTCTAGAGCTACAGAACTCGAAATGGCGCGCTTCCAATTGCGTTGGAAAGTAGACATCCAGGGCTTTCCAGAAATATATAATAGTCCATACTTTAGCCAAGAATAGATGACATAAACTGGCGTTCAACGCCAGCTTTCTGCCCAAATCTGGCGTCCAGCGCCAGAAAAGGAGCCAAAACCAGAGTTGAACACCCAAACTGGCACAAAAGCTGGTGTTCAACTCCAAGAAGGACCTCTACACGTGCAACACTCAAGCTCAGCCCAAGCACACACCAAGTGGGCCCCGGAAGTGGATTTATGCATCAATTACTTACTTCTGTAAACCCTAGTAGCTAGTTTATTATAAATAGGACCTTTTACTATTGTATTAGACATCTTTGGATTATCTTTTGATCTATTGATCACGTTTTGGGTGCTGGCCATCTCGGCCATGCCTGGACCTTTCACTTATGAATTTTCACGATAGAGTTTCTACACTCTATAGATTAAGGTGTGGAGCTCTGCTGTTCCTCAAAGATTAATGCAAAGTACTACTGTTTTCTATTCAACTCATCTTATTTCGCTTCTAAGATATTCATTCGCACTTCAATCTGAATGTGATGAACGTGACAATCATCGTCATTCCCTATGAACGCGTGCCTGACAACCACTTCTGTTCTACCTTAGACTGAATGAGTATCTCATAGATCTCCTAACCAGAATCTTCGTGGCGTAAGCTAGAATGATGGCGGCATTCAAGAGAATCCGGAAGGTCTAAACCTTGTCTGTGGTATTCCGAGTAGGATTCAATGAATGAATGACTGTGACGAGCTCCAAACTCGCGATTGCAGGGCGTTAGTGACAGACGCAAAAGGATAGTAAATCTTATTCCAGCATGATCGAGAACCGACAGATGAATAGCCGTGCCGTGACAGGGTGCGTTGATCATTTTCACTGAGAGGATAAGATAAAGCCATTGACAAAGGTGATGCCTCCAGACGATTAGCCGTGCCGTGACAGGGCATTGGATCATTTTCCCGAGAGATGACCAAAAGTAGCCGTTGACAATGGTGATGTATCACATAAAGCCAGCCATGGAAAGGAGTAAGATTGACTGGATGAAGATAGCAGGAAAGCAGAGGTTTAGAGGAACGAGAAGCATCTCTATTCGCTTATCTGAAATTCTCACCAATGAATTACATAAGTATTTCTATCCCTATTCTATTAATTATTATTCGAAAACACCATTATCAATTTATATCTGCCTAACTGAGATTTGCAAGGTGACCATAGCTTGCTTCATACCAACAATCTCCGTGGGATTCGACCCTTACTCACGTAAGGTATTACTTGGACGACCCAGTGCACTTGCTGGTTAGTTACACGGAGTTGTGAACCATGGTCTTGGCATCATGTTTTTGGCGCCATTACCAGGGAAAGAAAGAGCGATGAATTTTACATAATTAAAGTGTAATCACGATTCCGCGTACCAGAAAGCAGAGATTCAGAAGACAAAGCATCTCCAAAGCCTCAACCTGTTCTTCATTATTGCATAACAAGTATTTATTTCATGTTCTTTTACTTTTTACAATCAAATCTGAGAATTATTGATATCCTGACTAAGAGTTACAAGATAACCATAGCTTGCTTCAAGCCGACAATCTCCGTGGGATCGACCTTTACTCACGTAAGGTATTACTTGGATGACCCAGTGCACTTGCTGGTTAGTTGTGCGGAGTTGCAAAAGTGTGATTGTAATTTCGAGCACCAGTAAGCCCAGTACAAGTGGTGCCCAAGAAGTCTGGCGTCACTACAGTGAAGAATGAGCATGGAGATCTCATTGCAACCAGAGTTCAGAACGCCTGGAGGGTCTGCATTGACTACAGATGCCTCAACCAGGCCACTCGTAAGGATCACTATCCTCTTCCATTCATTGATCAAATGCTGGATCGCCTGTCAGGTAAATCACATTATTGTTTTTTAGATGGTTACATATGTTATTTCCAGATTCATATAGCTCCTGAGAATCAGGAAAAGACCACTTTTACATGTCCTTTTGGGACTTATGCTTACAAGAGAATACCCTTTGGCTTGTGCAATGCACCAGCTACCTTCCAACGGTGCATGATGAGTCTTTTCTCTGATCTTATTGAGGACTGTATGGAAGTTTTTATGGATGATTTTAGTGTATACGGCGATTCCTTTAGCCTTTGCTTAGATGGATTATCTAGAGTATTAGATAGATGTGTCAGTACAAACCTTGTATTAAATTTTGAAAAATGTCACTTTATGGTAAAACAAGGTATTGTACTAGGACATGTTGTGTCTAATACTGGCATTTCTGTAGATCCAGCAAAGGTGGATGTTATTTCTAGTTTATCTTACTCCTCCTCTGTGAGGGAAGTCCGTTCATTCCTTGGCCATGTAGGTTTTTACAGGAGATTCATTAAGGACTTCAGTAAGGTAGCACTTCCCTTATCCAGGCTACTGCAGAAGGATATAGAGTTCGAGTTCAGTGAGGATTGCAAACAAGCATTTGATAAGCTGAAGACCGCCTTGACTCAAGCTCCAATTGTGAGAGGACCAGATTGGAGCCAGCCATTTGAAATAATGTGCGACGCCTCCAACCATGCAGTAGGAGCAGCACTGGCTCAGCGTGAAGGTAAGGACCCCTTTGTTATTGCTTATTCGTCTAAAACTTTAGATGCCGCTCAGCCCAATTACACCACTACTGAGAAAGAGCTTCTTGCTATTGTTTTTGCTCTGGATAAATTCAGAGCCTATTTACTTGGTGCGAAGGTAGTAGTGTACTCAGACCACGCAGCTCTAAAGTATCTATTAGCTAAAAAGGAATCCAAACCAAGGCTCATACGTTGGATACTGCTATTACAAGAATTTGATTTAGAAATTAAGGATAGGAGTGGTAAACAGAATTTAGTGGCAGACCATTTGAGTCGCCTTGAGCACATTACAGATGACCCCACTCCTATAGCTGATAATTTCCCATTTGATAACCTACAAGTAGTATCTGAGGTAGTCCCTTGGTATGCACCTGTAGCTAATTATCTAGTTAGCCGAACCTTTCCTCCAAACTTTTCTAAGTATCAAAGAGACAAACTGAAAAGTGAGTCTAAATATTATATATGGGATGACCCATATTTATGGAGATGTGGCGCTGACCAGGTAATTAGACAGTGTGTGCCTCAATCAGAATTCCAGTCCATCTTAGAGGCCTGTCACTCATCTGAGAGTGGAGGACATTTTGGCCCTCAAAGAACAGCTAGAAAAATCTTAGACTGTGGATTCTAGTGGCCTACTCTTTTTAGAGACGCTGCTAAATTTTGTAGATCTTGTTTCCCATGCCAAAAATTTGGTAATATATCCAAGAGGGATGAGATGCCTCAACAAATTATGCTTTTCTGTGAAATTTTTGATGTTTGGGGCATTGACTTCATGAGTCCATTTCCAAATTCTAATGGTTATTTTTATATATTACTAACTGTGGATTACGTTTCCAAATGGGTGGAAGCAATTCCTACCCACACTGATGATGTTAACACTGTTGTTTCCTTTGTGAGAAACCACATTATTTGTCACTTTGGATCACCATGAGCAATCGTGAGTGATCAAGGCACCCATTTTTGTAACAGGAGACTAACAGGATTAATGAAGAAGCATGGGATAGTTCATAAGGTTGCAACAGCCTTCCATCCTCAGACTAATGGGCAAGCCAAGGTGTCAAACAGAGAGATAAAGCGTATCTTACAGAAGATAGTCAAACCTCATAGACGAGACTGGAGCACCAGGCTACAAGATGCACTCTGGGCATACAGAACAGCATACAAAACAACCATTGGGATGAGCCCTTTCTACTTAGTTTATGGAAAAGCTTGTCATCTCCCTGTTGAAATAGAGCACAAAGCCTTTTGGGCAGTAAAGGAGTGCAACATGGGAATTGAGAAAGCCGGAGCTGAAAGGAAGTTGCAACTGCGAGAACTGGAAAGTCTTCGCCTAGAAGCTTATGAGAACTCAAGACTATACAAGGAGAAGATGAAGGCTGTATATGATCAGAACATCAAGAGAAAAGAGTTCCAACCTGGGGACTTAGTTCTCCTTTACAAATCTCGACTGAGGCTCATGCCAAGCAAGTTGAGATCAAGATGGGAAGGTCCATACAGAGTAGAGAAGGCCGAACCATATGGAGTTTATCACCTAAGCCATCCTTCAAGCTCTGAACTTATCAAAGTTAATGGATATCGTTTAAAGCTGTACCATGGAGAGAGGATGCAGAAGAACAAGGAGCTTGAGATCTTCCTCTTGGAAGATCCCCAAAAAGCCAAAGACTAAGCTAGTGGAGCGTCCAACTTACGGACGTTAAAGCAAAGTGCTAGGTGGGAGACAACCCACCATGGTATGATCATTCTTCTCTTTACTTTTAGTTTTCCTATTCAATAACTCTTCTCCTTATTAGTGCATTTCGTGCATCTGCATTTCCATGCTTTTATTTAAAAAAAAAAAATTTTCATGCGACGCGACCGCCCTCATTGACGTGTCCGCGTCGCAGGAGATGGGAGGAAATATTAAACGAACAGAGAGTCCCGCAAGAGCGTGGCTGGAGGCGTGCCAGTGGCACAAATCGCCCCACGCGACCGCGTCGCCGACGCGTCCGCGTCACATGGGAACATTGGCCTCCCACGTGACCACGTGCCCCAAAATTCAATGTGAAAAGGGTGCACGACCGAAAGTTATGCTAGAGTGATGTTGGATTGGTGCTGAACGCACAATCCCTCCCACGCGGCCGCGTGACCGACGCAACCGCGTCATATCCTTCTAATGGCCACTCATAGGATCGCATGCCCCACGCGATCGCGTCACCCAATATTTGGCAATTAATGATTTTGAACAGAGAGTTGTGCGAGTGCGAGGTTGCCCTTGCGCCAGTGGCATAAAACGGGTCACGCGACCGTGTGACCGATGCGAACGCGTCAATTATTATAAGCGCAATTCGCGCGACCGCATGCCCCACGCTGCCGCGTCGCTTGCGTTGCACAACTTCCCTGATTTGCCAATTATCTTATCTTTCTTTTCCCCGAGTCCGATTTTCTCTTTTCCCTCCTTATTTCTCCCTTCCTCCTTCTTCCTTCTTTCTCACTTTCTACACTCTCACTCTCTCTCTCACCCCCATTAACAAGGTTTTTCTTTTTCTTCTTCCCTCCTTACTTTTCTATTTTTCTTCTTATTTTTATATGTTATCTTCTTTTCTTTTCTTTTTTACTTTCATTATTCATATTTTCTTTTTCTTTCTTTTTCCTTTTTACTTGGTGTAAGAAATTTATTTGAGTCATTGTTTCTCATTATATGCTTGTGGATTGTTGTAAAATTGTTTGGCAATTATATACCTTTTTAAAAGGGTTTCTTGCATGTTTACTTTAATATTTTCTATACCCTATTTACCATGCATGCTATGTGTTTGTGAAAAAGCCAATATGGCATTATGCATTTTTCTACGCTATTCTATTCTACTATTAAATGCTTGTTTTTCACAAAACCCCTTTCATATTTTATTCGTTGAAAATAATTGTCAACACAAACGTGATGGTTTGTTACGAGTGATGCTTGATCTATGCTACTCATGCCTTTGCCGGCATGCCAATAAACATATTGCATCTAATTACCCAAACATGCACTTGCTCTATTCCCTTTGATGAAATTTTCTCATGTAGTCATGACCATGTGTTCACTTCATTCATCTTTAATGTGCATTGATTGCCACCCATACCATCTTATTCCTTGCTCTATCCCTTTGAATTTACGTTACTTTCTTCTTTTCCCCTTTCAGGATGGCCACCAAGAAAGGAAAAGAGAAAGTTCCTCCCAAATCATCAGCAAGGAGAGGAACAAAAAGAGCATTAGTGGCAGAATCCTCTTCAACTGCGGTTAAACCCTCAACAAAAAGAACTAAGAGGATTATAAAGGTTGATGATAAAGAAAGAGCCTTCCCAGCAAAGGACACTGCGCGATTTCCCAATCGCTACTGTGAGCAGATGTTCCCCATTCTGGCAGAAAGGAGTTACAACAACGAATACCTTCTTCTCCTCCCAAACCATATTGCTACCTTTGTTGAGGCGCAAATTGCACAAAGACAATGGGGTTTCCTACAGAGACAGCCGAGGCAGGTCAATCTTTCTTGAGTAGTCGAGTTTTACTCCAACTTCCACCTGCCAACCCTGCAGTCTGTCTTCGTACGTCAGAAGCAAGTCCCCATTACAGAAGAGGCCATTCAAAGAGCTCTAGGTCTTCCCCCTATTCCAGAAGGTTTGTACCCGCCCTAAGGGAATATCGACTTCAGCACTTACCTTAGAGGCTCGCGTATGGGCACAGATCATGTCCCATTACGTCTTTTCGAGCACTCACGAGTCCTCCTTCACTGCGGACATGGCCGTTCTACTATGGTGCATCCTTACAGACCAACCTCTGAACCTACCAAGACACATCTGGAATGCCATGGGACACGTACAAATTGCGGGCAACTTACCTTTTCCCGCCTTGGTCTCAGATCTTGTCTCCACAGCCGAAGTCTTCTACAGAGCTGGGGACACCAAAGCCATGCTTCCACGGGATGATCAATAAGTCCCTAACGGGAAATACATCAGACCTCCACCAGCCGCCACAAGCCATCCTACTGAACCGGTTGAAGATATTCTTTCTTCAACACCACAAGCACCTAACACAGACCAACTGCTCCATCAGATACTCGAAAAGTTGGATCGGCAGGAACATAAAGCTAAGATGAGAGAGCGCCATAACAAGCGCCGATTCACATACCTCAAGGAGCTGATTATGGGAAAATTCAAGGACTCAGACACCCCGGACTCCACTTCCTTTACCAGCATATGAAGCCATGATGGCCCCGACTGTGGAGATACTGCTACCAGCCCACCTTTATTCCTAACAAATTGCACTGAGGACGATGCAAAACCTTAAGTGTGGGGAGGTCGGTCAGTACCTGACTTCCGGAGGTAATTTCTCTTCCCTAAACACCAACCAATAAATTAGGATATTTAGTTAGTTTTTCTTTTGTAGAATAGGATAAATTGCATAGTAATAGATTAGTTTCATGCATGTTCTACTTGATTGAAAAGACAATAAGTTTCTTCTAAGACTCTATTTTTTGGAACAAAATTTAACTAATTTTAATTAAAACTTTTATGTTAAATTTGCTTGAAGTTGTATTTGGAATATAATTTTTAAGCTAAAGAACACACAACCTGTGAGATTTGAGCCTTTATGCATGGTTACATTATTTAACCATAATTATTTTATTCTTGTGTGTTTACTTCTCTATAATTGTAATCTATATTTTGTTTCATCCCATATGTACAATGTTTATTATATTTATATGTTTGCATATGATTGAGGCCATTGATTGTTTAGCTCACTTATCCAAATTAAGCCTACCCTTTCAATTACCTTTGTTAGCCACTTTGAGCCTTTAAATCCCATTTGTTCTATATTTTACCACATTTCTAGCCTTAAGCGGAAAAACAATTATATATCCCAAACTGGATCTTTGGTTACCTTAAGATAGAATTGTGTGTGCTAATTAAGCATGGGAAATTGTGAGAACAAAAGATAATAAGAGAATGTGTCATGATAATATAATGGGAATTTGGATACCTACTCATGTGAAACTATAAGAATTAAATATCTATGTGCATTGATAAGCTATGTTTATTTTTATGTTTATGTTAAAAAAAAAACCAAAAATATTCAATAAATAAATAAGGGGACAAAATTACCCCAATGTTAAGTTAAGAATTCAAAGATCAATGTATGTATGATAAAATTAAAATAAAAAGTTGATACATGAGTATGGAATGTGAAAGGGAAATTCTGGGTAGCTAGGTATGAATTCTAAAGTTGTATAGAATAGGTTATGTTAAAGTTTGGGTTAATTAAAGATTCAGTTTATAAGCTTACTTAGCCACATATGTATCCTTACCCTTACCTTGGCCCCATTACAACCTTGAAAAGACCTCATGATGTTTGCATTGGTATATTAAATGTTGTTGATTGATTAGGAGAAGAACAAAAATTATAGAGTATGATTAGGGAAGGATAGAGTGATTGCCCTATACACTAGAGAGATTAGAGCGTACACACATCATCAGTGAGGGTTCAATGCTTAAAATTCTATGTTCCCTACTTTCATGAGCTACCTTCTTGCATTTTTATCTGTTCTTACTGTATGAGAATTGAATTAGTAGAATTTGATTTGTAATTGTTTTGAAGAGCTTATTTACTATTGATCAAGTGGACAAGAATCATATAGTTGCACTTACATATATAGGTTGCATTGCATTGCATGAGGACATGCTAATGTTTAAGTGTGGGGAGGTTGATAAACCACTATTTTATGGTTTATAATGTGTTTAATTGTGTGGTTTTATCATGATATTTACCCACTTATTCATGTGATTAGCATGCATTTATATTTCCTTCCTAAAATTATCACATGATTAAAAACTTGCTTCCTAAGAGACTTTTAATTACGCATTTTAATTCTCCTTTATTCCATTCGATGCCATGATCTGTGTGTTAAGTGTTTCAGGCTGTATAGGGCATGAATGAGTTGGAGATTGGAAAGGAAGCTTGCAAAAATGGAAGGAACACAAGAAATTGAGAAGATGACCAGCGAGAAGTGATGCGGCCGCATGGCTCACGCGACCGCGCGAAAGAGAGGAAATCGCAGTGACGCGGCCGCATGGCTCACGCAACCACGCGGATTGGAATAGCACAAGTGACGCGGAGGCGTGGATGACGCGTCCGCGTGGAAAAGCAAAACGCCGAATGACGCGGCTGCATGAATGACGCGATCGCGTGACGTGCGCGATCCACATTATCTGCAGAATCGCTGGGGACGATTTTGGGCCCTGTTTTGACCCAGTTTTTGGCCCAGAAAAGCAGACTAGAGCCAGAGGAGTTGATTGAAAGGAACCCTTGAGTTGGAATGCTCAAAGGAGAAATTGTAATTGGGTTTATTGTTGGATTGCTCTCTAGTCACTAACGCCAGTCCTTCCAAGTAAGAGGATTGGGACTTGTGAATAGAAACAACATTCCAACTTGTTTGACTTTCCCTTACATAGTAAGGGATAACTAAATAGAACAACCTTCAATTATCAATTAATCTTGAGAGTACTGCAACAAGAATAGGGCTTCGAACTAATCTACTCCCAGTCAAGGCTTTTATTTAAATTACTTAATTTCTCCAATTCAATTTCCTGTTTATTCAACTCAAACTCTTTTTGAAAACATCTGATTAATAAAATAGCACACCTTTCTAAAACTCGTTGGGAGACGACCTGGGATTCATACTCCCAGTATTTTAGTTTTAATTTTTGTGACAACTTTGATAAGTGGATTTCTGGTTGGTGAAGAACTATACTTGCAACGCATATCTTATAACAATTCTTAATTCGCCAATTTCCCCCACGTCAAGCTTCCATCAGTTTTTTCAAGGATTCGTTTTAACTCTGTTTGAGATATCAGCTTGCCCGTTGGTTTGTGGATGGTATAGAGTTGCCACCTTATGCTTGACTTCATACTTGAGAAGGAGTGTTTCAAGTTGTTTGTTGTAGAAGTGTGTCCCTCCATCACTGATGAGAGCTCTAGGAACTCCAAACCTGCTGAAAATGTTCCTTTTCAAGAAGCTTATCACAACTTTGTTGTCATTTGTTGCAGTGGCTATGGCTTCTACCCATCTTGAAACATAATCAACAGCCACCAATATGTAACTATTTGAGTAGGAGGTTGGGAAGGGTCCCATAAAATCAATCCCCCATACATCAAATAGTTCTAGCTCTAGTATGAATTACTGTGGCATCTCATTTCTCTTGGTTAGATTACTGGCTCTTTGGCACTCATCACATCTTGACACCAATTCCTTGGCATCCTTGAACATTGTTGGCCAGTAAAATCCATATTGAAGCACTTTTGCTGCTGTTCTTTCTCCACTGAAGTGACCTCCATATGTGGATCCATGGCACTGCCACAACACTTCCTGACCTTCTTCATAGGATATACACCTTCTCAAGATCCCATCAGCACATTTTTTGAACAAATAGGGGTCATTCCAGATATAGTATTTAGCATCTTTGACTAGCTTTTTTCTCATGTGTTTGTTGATGTTGGTTGGTAGTTCCCCAATAGCCTTGAAGTTAGCTATGTCTGCAAACTAAGGGGCTACTCGGATCATCATCAACTGCTCATTAGGGAAGCTTTCATTTACTACAACTTGGTGTGTCTCTTCTTCTTCTTGTGGAATCCTTGAGAGATGGTCAGCTACCTTATTCTCTGCTCCGCTCCTATCTTTAATTTCAATGTAAAATTCTTGGAGCAGTAGAATCCATTTTAGTAATCTGGGCTTAGATTCTTGTTTGGTAAGCATGTATTTGAGTGCTGCATGATCAGTGAATACAATTACTTTAGAGCCAATAAGATATGATCTAAACTTATCAAAAGCAAAGATTATGGCTAAAAGTTCTTTCTCCGTGGTGGTATAGTTCTTTTGATTCTCATTAAGGACTTTACTAGCATAGTAAATAACATGTACTAGCTTGTCTTTCCTCTGTCCTAGAACAGCACCAACAGCAAAATCAGATGCATCACACATTAATTCAAAGGAAAGATCCCAGCTTGGTGGTGCTATAATAGGTGCAGAGGAGAGTCTCTTCTTAAGCTCATCAAAGGCTACCATGCACTCTTTATCAAAAACAAAGGGAGTATTTGAGAATAGTAGGTTTCTAAGGGGTTTTGCAATCTTTGAAAAATCTTTGATAAACCTCCTATAGAACCCAGCGTGTCCCAAAAAACTTCTGATTGCCTTTACATTACATGGTGGAGGTAATTTCTCAATTACTTCCACCTTTGCCTTGTCTACTTCTATGCCATTTTTCGAAATCTTGTGACCAAGAACCACCCCTTCAGTTACCATAAAATGGCACTTCTCCCAGTTCAAAACCAGGTTGGTTTCTTGGCACCTTTTTAGAACAAGAGCAAGATGGCATAGGCAATCAGAATATGAGTTTCCAAACACAGAAAAGTCGTCCATGAATACTTCTATGAACTTCTCAACCATTCTGAAAAAATGGAGAGCATGCACCTTTGAAATGTTGCAGGTGCATTGCACAATCCTAAGGGCATTCTCCTATAAGCAAAAATACCATATGGACAAGTAAATGAAGTTTTTTCCTAATCTTTGGGGTCTACAACAATTTGATTATAGCCCGAATACCCATCCAGGAAGCAATAATACTCATGTCCTGCCAATCTTTCAAGCATCTGGTCCATGAAGGGTAGGGAAAAGTGGTCCTTCCGGGTGGCTTCATTGAGTTTCCGATAGTCAATGCACATACGCCATCCGGTCACTGTCCTTGTGGGTATCAGTTCATTCTTCTCATTTGACATAACAGTGATCCCTCCCTTCTTTGGGACTACTTGCACCGGGCTTACGCAAGGGCTGTCTGAGATGGGATAGATCACCCCTGCTTGCCATAATTTCAACACTTCTTTTTGAACCACTTCATTCATGGTTGGCTTCAGCCTCCTTTGTTGTTGCCTTGAAGGTTTGGCATCTTCTTCAAGTAGGATTTTGTGCATGCACATTGAAGGACTGATCCCTTTTAAATCTGCAAGTGTCCAGCCTATGGCATCCTTGTGCTGTCTTAGCATTTGGATAAGCTCCACTTCTTGCTCCTCACTCAGACTTAAATTTATGATTACTGGGTGAGTGTTGTTAGCACCCAAATATGCATATTTCAAGCTGGGTGGTAAGGTTTTCAATTCTAATTTTGGTGCCTCTGCTTCTTTGTTATCTGTAGTGGATGGTATGATTGGATTCTTCATGGTTCCTTGTGGTGGTTCTCCATTTGATGCTTGTTCCAGCTCAATAGTTCCTTCATATTGTTCTTCTTCCAAGACCCTTTGAACTATCTGTTCCATGGTGTCTAGCATCATGCATTCTCCTATGGATTCTTTGGGGTAACTCATTGCCTTAAAGACGTTGAAGACCATCTTCTCTTCATGCAATCTCAAGACTAGTTCCCCTTTTTGCACATCAATGATGGCTCCAGCAGTAGCTAGAAATGGTCTTCCTAGGATGATTGATGTGTTGGCCTCTTTTTCCATGTCCAGCACGACAAAATCAGCTGGAAAAATGAATTCCCCCACTTTTACTAAGAAGTCTTCCACCACCCCATGTGGAAACTTAAATGTTCTGTCAGCCAATTGGAGTGCCATTCTTGTTGGCGTGGCTTCCTCAATCTTCATCCTTCTCATCATGGTTAAGGACATGAGATTTATGCTAGCTCCCAAGTCACACAAAGCTTTCTCAATAGTGATGTCCCCTATGATGCAGGGGATTTGGAAACTTCCTAGGTCCTTCATCTTCTGAGGTAGCTTCTTTTGTATGATGGCGCTACATTCCTCAGTTAGTACTATGGTCTCCTTTGCCTCCCAGTTCCTTTTTCTTCTTATAAGCTCTTTCAAGAATTTGGCACATAGTGGCATTTGCTCCAATGCCTCAGCAAATGATATGTTGATTTGGAGCTTTTTGAAGATCTCTAGGAACTTAAAGAATTGGCCATCCTTCCTATCTTTTCCCAGCCTTTATGGGTATGGTGCCGTTGGCACATAGGGCTTTAGGACTGGTTTTGGTGAAGGTGGAGCAGGGGTCTCTTCTTCATTCCTATTCCCATGCTCGTCTACAACTTCTTCTTCGTGGTTGTCTTTGCTTAGGGTTCCTTCCTCCACAACTTTTCCACTTCTTAGTGTAATGGCCTTGCATTTCCCTCTTGGGTTGGCCATGGTATCACTGAAAAATATGTGTATGGGCATTGGGATTTGCTTGGATAAGATCCCCACTTGTGCTTCTAACTTTGAGATTGTTGCGCCTTGATTTTTCAGATTTGACCTATATTCTTCTTGATTGGCGTCTATCCTTCCTTTAGTCTGTGCTTGTCTCTCCATAAGTGTGGAGACTACTTCTATAATCTGTGATGACAATTGTGCTATTGGAGCCTCCATCCTCTCAAAGTTTCTCTTGATTTCACATGGTTGCATAGTTGACGGTGGTGTGTCTTGATGGAGGTTGTTGTGTATTGGTTGGTTGCTATGGTATGATGTGTTTTGTGAATTATGGTAGGGTCTATGGTTGCCTGTTTGATGGTTGGGGTTGTGAGTGGAGTGTTAATTTAATGGATAAGGTTTGTTGTGGTCCTAGTTGTAGCCTTGCTGGTTTCCCCACCCAAAATTTGGGTGGTTCTTCCAACCTGGGTTGTATGTCTTAGAGTTTGGATCATATGGTGGTCTAGATGAATTGTTCACATAATTTTCTTGTTCCCAGTCACCTTCAGGTTCTGATGCACTTCCTTCTTGTTGAGGAGTTTAATTTTGTATGGCTGAGACTTGATTTGATTAGCCTCCATCTTCTTGGTTAAGGCTGCTATTTGTGCTGCAATTGCCTTATTTTGAGCTAACAAAGCATCTACAGAGTTAAGTTCTAGAACTCCTTTCTTCTGAGTTCTTTCTGAAGCATAGAAATACTCATTTTCAGCTACAGTCTCGATGACATCTATGGCTTCTTCAATGGTTTTCTTCTTGTTGAGAGAGCCTCCTGAAGAATGATCCACGGCCTTCTTTGATTTATAGGATAACGCTTCATAGAAGATGTGTAGTTGTACCCACTCATTGAACATTTTTGGTGGGCATCTTCTTGTCAAATCTTTGAATCTCTCCCAGGCCTCGTAGAGTGTTTCTCCATCTAGTTTGTCTGAAAGTTTGCATCTCAGCTCTTAGCCCGTTGATTCTTTGTGGGGGGTAAATCTGGCAAAGAATCTGTTTACAACATCCTCCCATGTGGTTAGGCTCTCCTTGGGAAATAATTCTAGCCACTTTGCTGCCTTATCTCTGAGTGAGAAAGGGAACAAGAGTAGCTTGTAGATGTAAGGGTGTACCCCATTGGACTTCACAGTATCACATATCCTCAAGAATGTGTTGAGATGTTGATTTGGGTCTTCTTGAGCACTTCCTCCATATGAACAATTATTCTGGACAAGTGTGATGAGCTGAAACTTCAACTCAAAATTATTAGCATGAATTGTTGGCTTTAGGATGCTGCTGCCATAATTTCCTGGATTTGGGTTGATGTAGGAGCCTAAGACTCACCTTTCTTATCCAACATGATTTCCAGCATCTCCTCCAACATTGTCCTGTACTTCGTCATCCATGGTGGTTTGCGGATCTTCCTCCACTAGTTCCTCTCCAACTATGCCTTTGCCTCTTGCTTCCCTCCTTAGTCTAAGGAAGGTCCTCTCAATTTCACTATAAGGGAGATGAAGTCTCTCCTCTTCTACCTGTCATACACTTGGCAAATAACCAGCATAGAACAAGTACAGTAAGAAAAAATCTTGTTGAGATTAGTGGTTAGCTTTGTTGATGCAATTAATCGAACAGTTAGAAATGTGGAAATATGGACGATGGGTAACTAAAATAATCAAAGAAAAAGAAATGGAACTCAAAGCAGAGATAAAAGAAAAA
This sequence comes from Arachis ipaensis, assembly GCF_059453495.1. Lineage (NCBI taxonomy): Eukaryota > Viridiplantae > Streptophyta > Magnoliopsida > Fabales > Fabaceae > Arachis > Arachis ipaensis. The sequence continues at coordinate 84,110,577 of NC_142441.1, read as the reverse complement.
TAAAAAGTGCTAGAAGAATTAAAATAAAGTAAAATAACAAAGGAATTAAATTGCTTAATCTAGCTCTCTAATCAATTTAATCACTGTCAAATTTAAGCCAGTCCCCGACAACGGTGCCATAAAACTTGATGAATCCAATTCACACCCCCATTCAAAAAATGGTGAATTAGTTCTTTTGGCAAGCGCACCAAAATTATCGTCAAGTAATAACCCACAGTGGAGTGGGATCGTATCCACAGAGATTGGCAAATTTGACCAGTTTTAATCAATTGGTGAATTAGTCAAGCGGATCAGATAGATTGTGATTTGCAGAATTATAAATGACAGAAATGTAAATGGCTAGAAGGTAAAGGGAAGCAATAAAGTGCAGAAATGGAAATGACAGAATGTAAAGTGCAGAATCATAAATGACTTGAATGTAAATGGGAATGGGGAATTACTGAGTGTAAAAATAAGCTATAAAGAAAGGGATATATAAGAATGGGGAAATTCATTGAGATCGGGAGATGTTGTCTCTTTGGATCAATTTCAGCTTATATCCTCTTCAATCATGCAACTCATTGACCTCTTGGCAATGATGATTGATTGAGCCCCAATCCCTTAGTGACTCAATCTCTTAGATCTTGATCAATAGCCAATTCCTTGGTCTAATTGTTCATGAAGAGAGATATGCTTGGTCCCTGACTATACCACACATTATCATAGGTCCAAGTAGAGGGAGGATTATATGTCACCATATCCAAACACCAAAACCCAGATCCTACTTAAATGTGAGAAGGGATTTCAAGCATGGTTTCATGTTTCCTTTTCCAAGGTTCCCATGAAACCCATTTTGCGTTCAATCTCTTTTCCAAGATAATTGAACACTAAGCATTAGAAACGAAATTCCTTCTAGCAAATCAAAGAGAAGATGAAGAGAAGAAGAATTTCACTATCATCAGCCATCAGGTACAACAGAGCTCCCTCTCTCAATGAGAGGGAATTTAGCTACTCATACCTCAAAGAAAAGTACTCAAAAGTAAAGAAGATGATGAAGTGTAAAAGTAAATCAAAAACTAATCTCTCCAACCGTTTAACCCCCTCTTCAATACTTCTTGGGAGTATTTATACTACTCCCAGCAAAAATAAAAGAATTACAAAAGTGAAAAAGGAAAATTACATTTTGGAGGGAAAAGAAACTTAATAAGCATGACTTCCCAACTAGCGTGTGGTTGGCGCTTCAGTGGCGTGTCACGTGCTCCCTCAATTCTGGCTTAGCGTGCCACGCCCAGTCCCTCAAGTGGCACGCTCGTCTTTATAACAACCTTGGTGTGCCACGCCTTTGAGTTCAAGTGGCACACCCCAGCCTTTTTCCACTTCTCTTTGCCTCTGGAAACTTGAACTAGCGTGGCACCCCAGGGTTTGGCGTGCCACGCCCTTGTTACACGCTTGATCAAGCTCTCTAGAAAGTTGAACTATCGTGGCACACCCAGGGTTTGGCGTGCCACGCCCCTTTGTGAACAAGTGACTCTTCTGTTTGGCGTGCCACGCCACGAACTCAAATGGCACGCCCCAATGGTTCTTTTGCTCTCTGAATGACACTGGCGTGCCACGCTTGGGGTTCAAGTGGCACGCCCAAGTGAGGAATAGTGGATGGCGTGCCACGCCTTCGACATCAAGTAGCACGTCCCATGTATTTGGCCTCCTTCACCTTTTCTGGAAACTTATACCATTGTGCCACGCCTAGACGCTGGCGTGCCACGCCCATAATCTTGCCTTGGTTCCAGTAGCTGGCGTGCCACGCCTTTGACATCAAGTGGCACGCCCAGCCCTTGCTTTGGCCTCTTTGTGCATTGGCGTGCCACGCCTGGTCGCTCAAGTGGCACGCCTAAGTGAGATTGAGAGCCTGGCGTGCCACGGCTTCGACATCAAGTGGCACTCCCAGTCTTCAATTTCCTTCAGCCCCTTCTATGGATTTTTGTACCAGCGTGCGATGCCATGCTGTTCAAGTGGCACGCCTATACATTTGTGGACTCTTCAAGCTTGGCGTGCCACGCCTGGATCCTTAAGTGGCACGCCCAAGTGACTTTTTAGAGTTGGCGTGCCACGCCTTCGATACCAAGTGGCACGCCATAGTGAAGGTTCCTCCTCGAGTGATGAGTTGGCGTGCCACGCCCCTTGGCTCAAGTGGCACGCCCATAGTAGCTGATGGGTTAGGCGTGCCATGCCCAACCTGGCGTGCCACGCCCCTTTTGTGTCCTCCATTGTTGCTCTCTGGAACTTTGTACTAGCGTGGGACGTCCTGGGTCTGGCGTGCCTCGCCCTTGTGAATGCTTGAGAATTCTCCTCTGGAATTTAGTACTGGCATGCCACGCCAGTGCATTTTTGTGGCGTTTGTTCCAAGTGACACGCCAGTTTCACACGCCCAGCCTCTTTGTTGCTTTCTTCCCATTTTTGATGCCTTATTCTCCTGAAATTCAGTACAACTCATCTCAAAGCAATGTACCATAATATTCATCAATTAATGCATAAATTGCAATGATCAATTGAGATTTATGCTCTTTTATGCTCCTCTTTATGCAAGAAAGAAGGGTAAATGATGCAAGTCATCAGCAGGGCACTATATCCCTGGCGTGGCAGAAAAGGCTACATCTGGCACTATATCACGAGCCATTAGGACAAACATTCATCATATGCATCTTCTATATACTTGCTTGCTTTTTTTACTTGAGCTTTCCTAATTGTATAACCTGCCTCCTTGCTTCTTGAATTACTTGCTGTAAATGAATACTATTTGTGATTTACTTGTTTGCATTAATTGTGATTGTCTGGGGCTGAGGAGCTTAGGTAGGCAGTGGAGATGGGATCGCACGGAGGTTAGGTTGGCAAAGGCTGTGGGATACAGCAGTATGATTAGTATAGTTAGAATCCTTCTAAGTTTAGATAACCTGGTTTATGGTTGAAGTTCATTATATATTTACTTATTTTTGTTCTAAGCTTGAATATCCATATGTGGTGTGAAGTTTTAAGATTGCTGATAAACCCCAATTTTGTGGTTTATCTTGGGCTTAATTTGGGTGGTTTTATCAACTTTTCTCACATTTATTCAATGAAATAGCATGGTTTTGCAATTCTCCCTTGATTTGTGCTTAAATGTGAAAACATGCTTTTTAGGCCATAAAATAGCTAAATTTAATTCACTTTAATTCCATTCGATGCCTTCATATGTTTGTGGAGTAATTTCAAGTTCATAAGGCAAGTATTGGATGGAATAAGTGAGGAGAAAAGCATGCAAAGTGGGAGAACTCATGAAGAAATGAAGGAACCATAAAGTTGTCAACCCTGACCTCTTCGCACTCAATCGACCATAACTTGAGCTACAGAGGTCCAAATGAAGCGGTTTCAGTTGCGTTGGAAAGCTAACATCTGGGGCTTCAAAATGATATAAAATTAGCCATATGTTGCCTGACGCATAGGGGCGCGCACGCGCCATGAAGCGCGCGCGCCGATAGAGCACGTGGGTCCACTAAAGAGAAATCGTGGCCAGCGATTTCTAGCTCATTTTGGGCCCAATCCAACTCATTTCTGATGCTATTGAACCCAAGGATTAAGGGGAGAATGAATCAAGTAGTCATAGTTTAGTTTTCATCATGTTTTAGGATAGAATTCTAGAGAGAGAGGCTCTCTCCTTTCTCTAGATTTAGGATGGAAATTAGGATAAAGTTAGGTTACCCACTCTCAAATTTCTCTTTCAATTCTTGTTTTGATTTTTAATTCTCATTATATTTTAGTGTTCTATTGTCTTAATCTTCTAATTTCTCTTGTTAATTTCTTATTTTGCTCCCTTTTATGTTTATAAACAATTGTTGGATCTTAATTTCCTTTAATGCAATTTTATGTTTCCTTGTTTCTTTTATGTTGATCTTGATTGTTATTATGATTTCTTGCTTATGTTAGTTGTGGGTTCTTTTAATTCTTGCATTTTATGATGTTTACTTTTCTTACACACTAGGTTTTTGTTAAAATGTTTCTTCTAGTTTTTGAGTAGTTCTCTTGACCTTTGGCCTAGGCTAAGGGAATTAAGTGACCTTGAGTCATTGGGTCTCATTGAATTGGTGATTTGAGAACCCTTGGTGTTAAATTTGATACTCATTGATGCCAACCCACTACTAATCTAATTAGTAGGTAGGTTGGGACTTATGGGTTAATGTGATCAAAGCCTATTTGACGTACTTCAAGCTTAAGAGTAGATATTACGTACTTAAAGCTTTTAGAAGTAGACTTAATAGGTTGGTACCTCATAATTTTCAATATATGGTTTGTAGACAAGGATGGTGATCTCAATTACCTATGTCTAGCCAAGAGTTCTTTTCCATCTCTTTTGTTGGTTCATTGTTCATTTACTTTTCTTGCCATTTATTTTCTTGCCAAAACACAAAATCAAAACCCATTACCCCTTTATAGCCAATAATTGAGCACTTCATTCCTTGTGAGACGACCCGGAGTTCAAATACTTTTGTTAATTCTTATTTGGGGTTTGTTACTTGTGACAACCAAATTTTTGATTGGGAGGATTTTTTGTTGGTGTAGAACTATACTTGCACAGAAAATTCATTTTGTGTGAAATTCTATACCGACACGACAATTATCATCAAATCAATTGCCTTCAGTGTCCCGGAGCCTTACATCTTACATCATTAGGCATTGCTACCATACTGAGAACCTCCGGTTCTCATTCCATACTTTGTTGTTGTTTTTTAGATGCAGGTCGTAATCTACTTCGGTGAGATTGTAGATATGGTGACAGAGCGGAGAATGATTTATTCCTTGTTTACTTCTATTTTACTTTCGTCATAGTATTCTCTCACCTTTTGTATATTTATCTTTATGGCCTTAGAGGCTTATTTGAGAGATAGGTTGTATAAGCTGTTTTAATTCTAAAACTCGATATCTTTCTATTTGTAACTAGTCGGCTTAAACTCCGTAAACTGCGGCTAGTTCTCTATGATTATTATATTCTTATATTTATATATATTTTATTCTCATATACCTATACCTTGTATCTTATGTGTTAGCTTCGTGTGAATGTTTTACGCTTTTATAATTCTGTCTTTGAGCTCAATCCTTCATCAGGCTTCTAGAATATATTATTCCCTTCTATATATATAAAAATGTATAAGCCTTAGAATTGTCACAATCCTTGATTATCCTTTGCTTTACGGCTAGAGGTAAAGCTTGGGGTAATTAGGGTGTTACATTAGCCACTAACGTTGGTATCTACTAATGTTGGCCAACGTTCTCTTTAAACCAGTAAAGAACGTTTGAGGCAACATTTTTGCACCAACGTTACTACCAATGTTGGCTTGGTCAGGCGTACGCGTCGCTCACGCGTGCGCGTCGATGATCAGTCTTCTATGCGATTCTCTGCAAAACTATCGAAAACGTTGGTGGCAACGTTTGCACATCAACGCTTTCATGGTCACGCGTATGCGGCGCCCAGCTGTAGGCGTCAAGCTGGATTTTCGCCAATTTGCGCATGCGCGTCGCCCATGCGTACGCGAGACTTGATGTTTTTCCACTTTTGCGGATAAGCGTCATCGACGCGTACGCGTCATATCGAAATTTTCCAATCTCCAAAGTGAGCTTTTATTGAAGACGTTGGAGGTAACGCTGGTTCACCAACGTTCCTTCTAACATTGGCACCTCTTTTTCATAATGTTGCCAGCAACGTTGGTGTTGCATATCAAGCCTTGGAACATTGGTGGCAACGTTGGTGAGCAAACTTTGGCCACCATCGTTGCCTTTTCTGCTACTTTCTCACCCTTCCTCTACTTCTCTTCACCTATCATCATCCAAACAAATTGTATCAAAGTCTTGCTCTAAATCATGAGATGATGCATCATCTATTTTATCATTCAATCATTGCATTATTCTCATGAAATTGTCTAGAATTCACATTGTTGACTCGAATCAAGGTATGAATGCATATTCAACCAAATACTTGCTTATTTCCTAGGAAAATGCATGAAACTACCTTAAAACAAACTAAAAATGGCTTGTGAAACTAGCCAAGATGCCCTATCATCACAACACCAAACTTAAATCTTGCTTGTCCTCAAGCAAGTGATAGAGCATAAGAAGAAGAAAATGAAAATACAAGAGATACAAGTCCTTATTCAGAGAATTCAAATCCTTGGTTCATGGAGCTTCATGCAAAGCAATTTAGGCTCATGTTCTTGCTAATTTCTAGGCTAGGCTATCATATGCTCTTGAATTCTCACTCTATTGCCTTCTTTGAGACTCTTATTCTTGATCTTTAACTTAGCTCTATTTTTGTTTTCTTTCTGTAGCTAAGTGTTCTGTGTTGGGACGACTCTTTAGGATAGGCTTTCAGCCACCACTCCCAAACCAGTTGGTTCAAGGTGCTAGGCGTTGAAACACCCCTAAGGACGTAATCACCAAAGTCTCTCCTCAGCACATACACACCACAGACACATGGTTTGTTATTCATTCCTTAGACCTTGGTGTCCAGCACCTCTTTGGGTTACTAAATGTTTTGTGACAAGGTTGCTCTTGATAGTGGACTTTCAGTTGATAATTCTGGGTTAGTTAACCGAAGTTATCAAGTGATGAAGCACTCCCAAAAACTTACTCATCCAAGCAAATCCTTGCACAACAACACCACAGACACATGCCTCAAGGTTCAAACTATTGGTGCCTAGCTTTATTTTCTACTCTCTTCTTTATTTTTCATTCTTTTTTACTCTTTTTAGGATCTTATTATTCATTTAAGTCTCATAGAATGCACTTCAAGCTCATAATTCAAGAGAAATATTAGCTTTGTACCTTATTGATGAACCAACTTAGCTAGCAAACACTACCACAAACACTAAGACTTTATTCTACAACATTGGATTTCACTATTGTCTTTCACAACATTTTTTTCTTTTATTCTTTTATTAAGTTCAAGGACACAGCATACAATTCAAGCAAGGATGCAGTGGTCTAGGCACTAGGCTAGCATGCAAAAAGATAAACTAAAGAAACTAAACCAAATGCAGATGACTGAAAGATTGAAGGAACACTGATTACACCAAAATAAGCACACTTTCAATTGCCATCTTAAGAACAGTTAGGGAGCAGTACAACCTCTTGATAGCTTCTTGTTTCTTCCTTGTCACCACCTCCTTTAGCTGTTGTGTCTTTCTTTTTCCATCCTGGGTGATGATGCATATTCCTTCTAAGGATTTTACTGCTTTTCCTGCAAGAGTAGTAGAAGTTGCTTGCTTCTCAAGAACTTGAATGATTAGCATTCGTGTGTACTTGTAAGCCTCTGAACTTACTTTGGTATGTGAACACCAAACTTAGTTCTTTGCTTACTTCCTTGTGCAATGGATTGTATACAGTGTCATCATGTGACCTTAATCTTTTTGAAAACATATATTAGACTAGATTCGAGAGTCAAATTGCTTCTGTGATTGCATGGAATTGGTTATATCTTATGATAATTGAAGGATTGCAGTGTGTTCATGTGAACTTCATGGTGGAACACCAAACATAGTATCACACATTCATCTTTGAATTATTGACTCATGAGATAATCACTTTTGGTGTGAAACACCAAACTTGATTCCTTGCAATGCATAGAAGGTTACTTGATCCTTTATTAAACAAAGAAAAGAATCATAAAGAAGGTTTACCTCTGGTTGGGTTGCTTTTCAACAAGTGCTCTTTTAACGTCACTAGCTTGATGGTTATTTCATTAGTTGAGCTTGTACTTCATCTTGGGGCTTTCTCCCATATTGCCCATATAGTGTTTGAGCCTTTGTCCATTCATAGTAAAGGTTCGCTGTGAGCTTTCTTTCATGATCTCTATGTGTCCATAAGGTGAGACCTTGGTGATAAGAAATGGTCTTGACCACCTTGACTTTAGCTTTCCAGGAAAGAGCTTTAGCTTGGAGTTGTAAAGGAGCACTTTCTTTCCTTCTTCAAAGCTCCTTGGTGCCAAATCGAGGTCATGCTTTTTCTTTGCCCTTTTCTTATAAATTTTGGTATTTTCATAGGCTTGGGATCTGAACTCTTCGAATTCTTGTAGTTGTAGGATCTTCCTTTCACCAGCGGCATTATTATCAAGGTTTAGTAGTTTGAGAGCCCAGAATGCCTTGTGTTCAAGCTACACTGGTAGATGACACGCCTTTCCATACACCAGTTGATATGGAGACATCCCAATTAGTGTCTTGAACACTATATGCCCAAAGATCGTCATCCAACTTCTTTGACCAATCTTTTCTTGAAGCTCCCACAGTTTTTTCGAGAATCCTTTTGAGCTCTCTATTGGATATCTCTGTTTGCCCGCTTGTTTGGGGGTGATAAGGTCTGACCACCTTATGCTTGACTCCATATCTCAAGAGGAGAGTCTCTAATGGTTTGTTACAAAAATGACTTCCTCCATCACTGATAAGAGCTTTGGGAACTCTAAACCGGCTGAAGATGTTCCTTCTGAGAAATTTCATCACTATTTTGTTATCATTTGTTGGGATTGCAATGGCCCCCACCCACTTGGATACATAGTCCACAGCCACCAAAATATATTTGTTTGAGTATGAGGGTAGAAATGGTCCCATGAAATCAATCCCCCATACATCAAACAATTCAAGTTCTAGAATGAAGTGTTGTGGCATCTCATTTGTTTTGGGCAAGTTTTCAGCTCTCTGGCATTCATTACAATTCTTCACCAATTCTTTTGCATCTTTGAAGATAGTGAGCCAAAAGAATCCACAATGCAATACTTTGGCTGCAGTTCTTTGTCCTCCAAAATGCCTTCCATAACAAGAACCATGACAATTCCATAAGACTTTCCATCCTTCTTCCTCTGAGATGCATCTTCTAAGTATTCTATTTGAATATTTTTTGAATAGGTATGGTTCATCCCAGATGAAATACTTGGCATCATTGTGCTTCTTCTTTATCACTTAAGTGTTCATCCATTTTCTTTCCTTGTGTTTCCCTTGAGGCTTCCTTCAATTCCTTCCTACTTCTTAGTGTAATGGCTTTACATTCCTCCCTTGGGTTTGCCATGGTATCACTAGGAGAACTATGGGTTGGAATTTGCTTAGATAGGTATCCCACTTGTGCCTCAAGCTTCTTGATGGTAGCCCCTTAGTTTTGCATATTAGATATTACCTCCTCCCTGAAAACTCTCATGTCCTTAGGCTCCTTGTAAAGTTCTCCAAGCAAGGCCTCAATCTGGGATAATCTATCCTCAGATGGTGATGGTAGGTTGGAATTAGAAAGTTGAAGATGACTGTTTTGTGCTTGATATGGAGGTTGGAAGGAGTTGTTGTGTGGGGTTTGAGATGGTCTTTGGTTGGAGTATTGGTAAGTGCAATTGTTGTAATGGTTGGAGTTGTGAGGTCTATGATCTTTGCTCTGGTTTTGCTGGTTTCTCCACCCAAAGTTTGGGTGGTTCTTCCAACCAGGATTATAGATTTTGGAGTGTGGATCATAGGATTGTCTTGATGAGTTTTCAACATAATTGGCTTGCTCTCAATCGCCTCCTTCCTTTGCATTCAAGCCTTCTTGAGCTAGTGATTGAGTATTGACTGATGTAACTTGGTTCCTCTCCATTTGCTTGGTGAGGTCTGCTAATTGCTTGGTAATCAAATTGTTTTGAGCTAGCAATGAATCCATGTGACTTAGCTCCATCACTCCTTTTCTTGGGTTACTATCAGAGGCGTAGAAGTATTCATTGTTGGCCATGGTTTCTATGATGTCTATGGCCTCTTCAATTGTCTTCTTCTTATTGAGAGAGCCTCCTGAAGAGTGATCTATGGCCTTCTTTGATTCTTGTGACAATCCTTTGTAGAAAATGTGCAACTGTACCCATTCATTGAACATGTCCGGAGGGCACCTTCTTGTCAACTCCTTGTATCTCTCCCATGCTTCATAGAGCGTTTCCCCATCTTATTGTCTAAACATTTGTACCTCAGCCCTCAACTTATTAATTCTTTGGGAAGGGTAAAATCTTGCCAAGAACTTATTCACCACCTCTTTCCAAGTTGTCAAACTCTCTTTTGGAAATGACTCTAGCTACTTTGATGCTTTATCCCTGGGAGAAAAAGGAAACAAAAGCAGTTTGTAGGTGTCAGGGTGAACACCATTAGCCTTCACTATGTCATAAATTCTCAAGAATTTGGTTAGATGTTAGTTTGGATCTTCTTGAGCATTTCTTCCAAATGAACACTTGTTTTGAACAAGAGTTATTAGTTGTGGTTTGAGATCAAAATTGTTGGCATGTATGGTAGGTTTCAAGATGCTGCTTCCACAATTCCCAGGATTGGGATTGATATAAGAGCCTAGCACTCTTCTTTCCTGCCCAACATGATTACCAGCACTCGCTCCAACATGATTATGTGCTCCCTCCTCCATTGGAGCGTCTAGATCTTCTTCCAACTCTTCTTCACTGACTATGCCTTTACCTCTTGCTTCCCTCCTTAATCTAAGGAAGGTCCTCTCAGGTTCACTATCAAAAAAGGTAGAGGCTCCTCCTCTTCTACCTATCAAACACTCAGCAAACAAACAAGTGAATGCAAGTGAAGGATTCACTATTATTGAAAATTATGGTTAGAGTGGTTAGTGCAATTGATCAAACAGTTAGTGGATTAGTGTGCTAGAAAGTAACTAAACAAGGAAAAACAACTTAATTTACATAGAATAGCAATAAACAAATTGAAATAAAACTAATCTACAATGAAAAGAAAAGTGTTCAATCTAGTTTTCCTCCAATTTAATTATTGTCAATACAAAATCAATCCTCGGCAACAGCGCCATAAACTTGATGCACGAAAATCTGTATCTCTACAAATTTCCTTCGGCAAGTATACTGAATTATCGTCAAGTAAAACTCACAGTAGAGTGAGGTCGAATCCAACATGGATTGATTGGTTGAGCAACTTTAATCAGAGGAGTGTTCTAGTTGAACTAAGCAGATTTAAATTGGCAATTGTAGAAATTAAAATGGCGGGAAATGTAAATAGTAAGAAATGTAAATAACAGAAAGTAAATGGCAGAATATAAATGGTAGAAAGTAAATTGTAGAAACTTAAATGGGAATGGGGACGAGGATCATAAATGTAAAATAGTAGAATATAGAGAATGGAGAGATCAGAAATGGAAAGTTCATTGGGCTCAGGAGATATTGTATTCTCTGGATCAAGTTTATTCTCATCTCTTCCTCAATCCATGCAACTCATTGATCTCTTGGCAATCTTAGGTGATTGAATCCCAATTCCTTGGCAATTCAATCTCTTTAAGCTTTAACAATTGTCCAATTCTTTTATCTAATTGCTTATGGGAAGAGATGAAGTACGATCACTGATTATACCACATGTTTTTCCAAATCAAAGTATTAGTAGAATTATATGTCACTATATCCATCCAACCCCCAATCCGGTCCAACATGAGAAAGCATTTCTAGCATGATTTCCTCATTCCTCTTCCAAGGTTCAGAGGAAATCCAAGTATGAGCAACTTCTCTTCCGAGACAGATACTCAATTGGATGATGTAACACCCTAATTACCCTAAGCTTTACCCCTAGTCATAAAGCAAAGGTTAACCAGAGCTTACGACAATTCTAAGGCTTATACATATTTATATATAGGAGGGAATATTATATTCTAGAAGCCTGATGAAGGATTAAACTCAAAGACAGAATTACAAAAGCGTGAAACGTTCACACGAAGCTAATGCATAAGATACAAGGTATAGGTATAAGAGAATAAAACATATATAAATATAAAAATATAATATTCATAGAGAATTAGCCGCAGCTTGTGGAGTTTTAGCCGACTAGTTACAAATCGAAAGGTACAGAGTTTTAGAATTAAAACAGCTTATACAACCTAACTCTCAAATAAGCCTCTAAGGCCAGATAATATTCATATACAACAATTAATGCAAACAAGTAAAATACAGATAATATTCATATACAACAAGTAGTTCAAGAAGCATGTAGGCATGTTATACAATTAGGAAAACTCAAGTAAACATGGCAAGTAAGCATATAGAAGATGCACATGACGAATGTCTGCCCTATTGGCTGTGATATCACATGTCGGTTAATGCCAAACCTGATAGAAAATCTGGCCGACAACTCCCGGATTAGTCTCTCTATTGCGCATAAGGAGGAATAATTCCGAGGGATGAGTGCCCTACCACCTTCTCTTTTCAGAGGGAAACATTCCAAGGGAGTGTGCCCTACCACCTTCCTCTGGTTGCCGCATAATTCTGTGGGTTAGTGCACTAGCACCTTGCAATCAAAGAGAAATCGCATTTTCAGGAGGAATAATTCCGAGGGATAAGTGACCTACCAACTTCTCCTTTCAGAGGGAAATATTCCGAGGGAGCGTGCCATACCACCTTTCTCTGGTTGCGAGAAATATGAGTGAGAAGCCCAGCTTCTCCTCTCACATCTGAGTGTAAGCGGGAGATTGCCATAGCCCTTACGACGGAGAATAATGCATATCGTAATTACATATTCAATCTTAGAGGCCACTCCTCTAAACATATTTCCACTCATACTCATCACAACCATCATCAAGTCATAAGTTCCATTCCAAACTCCCTAGTTCATCAGTTTCTCAATTTCGTTATCAGCAATCACCATATTCACCACTCTTCCTTCTCTCTCAACCAGTTCATCCTCACTACACCAGAAACCTAAACCTCTGTTTGCTAACTTTTCAAAGTAAAAACCAAATTAAAACTCCTAGGACCTTCCCTTATTCTGATACCCAAAAATAGGCCCAAAAGTCTTAAAATGGTGTCACAGAAACTTACAAGTTTGTTGGGAAGGTGAAATAGTTGAAAACAAAGTTTAAATTTGAGAAACAGGGCGTGTGCGTATGCACAGGGGTGTGCGTGCGCACACCCAGGAAGATTTTTAAAGTGTGCGTATGCACAGGAGTGTGCGTATACACAGGTATGAAAATTCACAAGTCTGTTCAGTCGCACAACCTGTGCTAGTGCCCCCAACAGACCACCCTTCCCAATTTGTGCATTCACACAGGTCTGTGCGTACGCACATGTTGTAAAACTTCCTTGGTGTGTGCATGCGCACATACCAGAAATCACAAAATTAGGCAACTCTGCAGAATTTCAGATTTCGACACCAATATTTGAATGATCATAACTTCCTCTACAAAATTCCAAATTTTACAAATTTTATATCAAATCGAAGGGTTTTCAATAATCTTTAATTCTAAACCAAATTCAACAAGTTTTGAAAACCGAAGCAAAAGTTTTGATCAGACAAAGTTCAGCAAAAATCCATTTGTACCCAAAACCTCATAACCTTAATTTTAACCAACTCTCAATCCAAAATCACATATCCCACATTCAAAATTGTCCCAAGGTACCTAAACCATATTTATATACCTTTCCTTTAATCCATAGCCTAGCAACACATAAAGATCATCAATTCTCACTATCAAATACCTAATAATACCCTTACTAACCATCATCATCATCAATTTCGACATCAATCTCCAACATCATACTATCAACAGCAATATAGCCATTTATCAATCATTCCAATTCATCAATTATTATACCTTATCCTAACTTCATAACTCACATCATTTATAAACAATCCCAACACTCACCTTCAATTACCAACAATATCAATATTTATCATCAATCATCAACCACCTCAATAAATCCTTATTAACAATAATAAATCACACATTCCTCATCAACCTTCATAATCATTAAATACCAATAACCTCGTCTAATCATATAATTATTATTATTACTATTTGGATTCATTCCACACAACACCACCACTCCATTTATCAACCCTCATCAACAACACCAATCATCAATACTCATTAACACCAACAATCCCTAATAATCATCATCAACCACACTAATCCAATACAACCAATAATTAACATCAATTCACATTTAAATATTCATACACTAATAACATTCAATCCTATCTTAGGCTCAACTAGCCTAAGTGTCCATAAACATTATATATTACATAAAGGAAACCGAAACCATACCTTGGCCGATTCCTAATATGCTCAAACACCAAACTTGATTCCAATCAAGATTCCACCAATCTCCAAACCATCAAAGCCAAACCAAAAGCCACCACCAACTCCAAAAACAAGCTTCATACATACAACATAACCATACATCAACAACTAAAGCTCATACTATACCAAACCACAAGGATAAAGGGGTTCCTTACCTTATCTAATGAGATTAGGGGTAAAATCCATCAATTACCCGCTACTAGAGATCACCTAAATAAGCAAAACCACAAAATCTACTCAAAACCATAACCTCAAAAACACAAAAATCTAGGGCACGAAACTGGGACTTGAAATTCGAGTTTTTACCAGGTATTCTTTCATAGAAACATAGAGCTCAATAAGAGCTTCGCGTGGCCATAAACGGCTCGTCAATCGGAGCTCCGTAACTCAAGTTATGGCTCCCGGAAGGTGGAGGTGAATAGTGAAACCCCACCCTCACCTCTCTTTTCTCTCAATCCGAGCTCTCTCTCATTTGGGGAGGAGAATGAGCTGAAAAGCTCATTAACTGAGTTTATATATGTTGGACCTTGGGCCCAGTTTGGACCCGGTCGAACCCATTGGTATTTTTAGCCCGTTTGGCCCACTTTAGGCCAAAACCTTTAAGATTAGTGCCCGGTTTTCAGTTCATATTATTTTTTGTCCTTTCAAAACAATAAACCAATTTTCTAAATCTTATTTTTTCTCAAAACATAGTACCGGGCAGGCTTAAAATGGTTCGACTGGTTCGATTGTTGGTTCTCGGTCTTTCACAGAAAATATATTTTCTGACTCAGAAAATACATTTTCTGACTCAGAAAAATTCATTGAAACCAAAATTCACCTTTTTATTTTCAAATTAAAACTTCTAAATTTTGAGTCTATCTTGGGCACTTAAATTATTATTTTTATAAAAACGGTTTTGCGTAAAAAGCTCGGGCTCTTACAGATGAAGATCGAAAACTTTCAAGTAAATCAAAGAGAAAGGAAAGAAGAAGAAAAATAAGAACTATTAATGATCCATTGAATTACAACAGAGCTCCCTAACCCAATGAAGTGGGTTTAGTTGTTCATAGCTCTGAGAATGGAGAATTGAAATGTAAATTGCATTCTAAAAGTAAAACTGAATTACAGAGAAAGTAAAATACAGGGTGTTACAATCCTAGATTCCCCAGGTGCCAATCTCATCTAACTTAAATTCTATCTTATTTATACACTTTCCCAATCAATCTTCAAGTCTTGGAAGTGGGCTTTGGCCTTTGTTAAAGCAAGTTAAGAGTGGCTTTGAGTGAAGTTGACGTGGGCTTGAGCTAACCAACTTTTACAAGCTTGCATGGGTGCCACTGAAAATGAGCTCAGCAAGGATGTTAGTCACTAACGTTGGTGTCTACTAACGTTGGCCAACGTTCTCTTTAAACCAATGAAGAACGTTTGAGGCAACGTTTGTGCACCAACGTTACTACCAACATTGGCCTGGCCATGCGTACGCGTCGCTCACGCGTGCGCATTGATGACCAGTTTTCTATGTGATTCTCTTCAAAACTATCAAAAATGTTGGTGGAAACATTTGCACACTGATGAGCAGATAATTTATACGCTTTCTGGCGTTGTTTTTAGTATGTTTTTAGTAGAATCTAGTTACTTTTAGGGATGTTTTCATTAGTTTTTATGTTAAATTCACATTTCTAGACTTTACTATGAGTTTGTGTGTTTTTCTATGATTTCAGGTATTTTCTGGCTGAAATTGAGGGACTTGAGCAAAAATCAGATTCAGAGGTTGAAGAAGGACTACCGATGCTGTTGGATTCTGACCTCCCTGCACTCAAAATGGATTTTCTGGAGCTACAAAACTCAAAATGGCGCGCTTCCAGTTGCATTGGAAAGTAGACATCCAGGGCTTTCCAGAAATATATAATAGTCCATACTTTGCCCAAGTTTAGATGACGCAAACTGGCGTTCAACGCCAGCTCTCTGCCCAATTCTGGCGTCCAGCGCCAGAAACAAGTTGCAAAGTGGAGTTCAACGCCCAAACTGGCACAAAAGCTGGCATTCAACTCCAAGAATGACCTCTCCACGTGTAGACTTCAAGCTCAGTCCAAGCACACACCAAGTGGGCCCCGGAAGTGGATTTATGCATCAATTACTTACTTCTGTAAACCCTAGTAACTAGTTTATTATAAATAGAACTTTTTATCATTGTATTCGGAGTCTTGGTTACTCTGGTTCCCCTCTGGGGCCGAGACCAATGAACTCTATTATCACTTATGTATTTTCAACGGTAGAATTTCTGCACTCCATAGATTAAGGTGTGGAGCTCTGCTGTTCCTCAAGGATTAATGCAAAGTACTACTATTTTCTATTCAATTCAACTTATTCAGTTTCTAAGATATTCATTCGCACTTCAACCTGAATGTGATGAACGTGACAATAATCATCATTCCCTATGAACACGTGCCTGACAACCACTTTCGTTCTACATTAGATTGAATGAGTATCTCTTAGATCTCTTAATCAGAATCTTCGTGGTATAAGCTAGATTGATGGCGGCATTCATGAGAGTCCGGAAAGTCTAAACCTTGTCCGTGGTATTCCGAGTAGGACTCTGGGATTGAATGACTGTGACGAACTCCAAACTCGCGAGTGCTGGGCGTAGTGACAGACGCAAAAGGATAGTAAATTCTATTCCAGTATGATCGAGAACCTCCAAGATGATTAGCCATGCAGTGACAGCGCATCGAACCATTTTCACAGAGAGGAATAGGATGCAACCAACGACAAGGGTGATGCCTCTAGACAATTAGCCGTGCTGTGATAGAGCATTTGGACCATTTTTCCGAGAGGATTGAAAGTAGCCATTGGCACCGGTGACATCCTTACACAAAGCCAGCCATAGAAAGGAGTAAGACTGATTGGATGAAGACAGCAGGAAAGCAGGGGTTCAGAGGAATGAATGCATCTCCATACGCTTATCTAAAATTCTCACCAATGATTTACATAAGTATTTCTATCCTTATTTTAGTATTAATTTCGAAAACTCCATAACTATTTTATATCCGCCTGACTGAGATTTACAAGGTGACCATAGCTTGCTTCATACCAACAATCTCCGTGGGATCGACCCTTACTCACGTAAGGTTTATTACTTGGACGACCCAGTGCACCTGCTGGTTAGTTATGCGAAGTTGTGAAGATATGTTTAGACCATGGTTCTGTGCATCCGTTTTTGGAGCCATCGCTAGGGAATCAATTTCGAACAATAATTCACAACCTGAGTAACAATTTCGCATACCAAGTTTTTGGCGCTGTTGCCGGGGATTGTTCGAGTTTGGACAACTGACGGTTCATCTTGTTGCTCAGATTGGGTAACTTTCTTTTCGTTTTCTTTTCAAAAAGTTTTCAAAAAAAATTTTTCAAAAAAATCTTTCAAAAATTTCTCCTTTGTTTTCGAAAAAAAAAACTTTTAAATGTTTTCAAAAAAAATTTTTTCTTCAGAATTTTTAAGAATGAATTCTAGTGTTTCATAAAGCATGTTGAAGCCTGGCTGGCTGTAAAGCCATGCCTGTAGGGCATGTTAGGCGTGTCATGTCTGAGTTACATACTAAAGCTTGGCTGGCTATTAAGCCATGCCTGACCCTTTGATTGGAGCTTTAGACTAAAGAGCATAAGATTCCTGGAATTCATATTAAAAAAATTTTGGAATCCTTATTTTTCTTTTTCAAAATGATTTTCGAAAAAAATTAAAAAAAAATACAAAAAAATCATAAAATCATAAAAATCAAAAATATTTTTTGTGTTTCTTGTTTGAGTCTTGAGTCATGTTATAAGTTTGGTGTCAATTGCATGTTCATCTTGCATTTTTTGAAAAAAATTCATGCATTCATAGTGTTCTTCATGATCTTCAAGTTGTTCTTGGTAAGTCTTCTTGTTTGATCTTTGCATTTGCATGTTTTGTGTCTTTTCTTGTTTTTCATATGCATTCCTAAATTCTTTATGTCTAAGCATTAAAGAATTCTAAGTTTGGTGTCTTGCATGTTTTCTTTGCATTAAAAATTTTTCAAAAATGTGTTCTTGATGTTCATCATGATCTTCATAGTGTTCTTGGTGTTCATCTTGACATTCATAGCATTCTTGCATGCATTCATTGTTTTGATCCATAACTTTCATGCATTGCATCATTTTTCTTGTTTTTCTCTCTCATCATAAAAATTCAAAAATAAAAAAAAATATCTTTCCCTTTTTCTCACTTAAAATTTTGAAAATTAGATTTGACTTTTTCAAATATTTTTAAAATATAGTTGTTTTTATAAGTCAAATCAAATTTTCAATTAAAAAAAAAATCTTATCTTTTTCAAAATCTTTTTCAAAAATCAAATCTTTTTTCAATTTTTTTAGTTATTTTCGAAAATTTCAAAAATATTTTTCAAAAATCTTTTTTTTTAATTTTACATCATATTTTTGAAAATAACATCATCAATTAATGTTTTGATTCAAAAATTTCAAGTTTGTTACTTACTTGTTAAGAAAGATTCAAACTTTAAGTTCTAGAATCATATCTTGTGATTTCTTGTGAATCAAGTCATTAATTGAGATTTTAAAAATCAAATCTTTTTCAAAAACTAATTTCTATCATGTCTTTTCGAAAATATCTTCTTATCTTACCTTTTTCAAAAAAGTGATTGCAAAATATCTTTTCTAACCTCCTAACTTCTTATCTTTTCAAAATTTGTTTCAACTAACTAACTAACTTTTTGTTTGTTTCTTACCTTTTTCAAAACTACCTAACTAACCCTCTCTCTCTAATTTTCGAAAAAATCCTCCCTCTTTTTCAAAATTTCTTTTTAATTAGGCTAATTATTTTATTTTTTATTTGAATTTTCAAAAAACTACTAACCTTTTTCCAAAACTATTTTCGAAAATCACTAACTCTTTTTCAAAAATTATTTTCGAAAATCCTTCTCCCTCATCTCCTTCTATTTATTTATTCATCTACTAACACTTCTCTTCATCTCACATCTCTGCTCCTATCATCACCTTGGTGTTTGGATTCTTCATTCTTCTTCACCCCTATTCCTTTTCTTCTTCTACTAACAATAAAGAACCTCTTTACTGTGACATAGAGGATTCCTCTTTTTTTCTTTTTCACTTCTCTTTCTTATGAGCAGGGACAAAGAAAAAGGCATTCTTGTTGAAGTTGATCCAGAACCTGAAAGGACTCTGAAGAGAAAACTAAGAGAAGCTAAATTACAACAATCCAGAGACAACCTTATTGAAAATTTCGAACAAGTAAAGGAGATGGCAGCCGAACCCAACAACAATAATGCAAGGAGAATGCTTGGTGACTTTACTGCACCTAATTCCAATTTATATGGAAGAAGCATCTCCATTCTACCATTGGAGCAAACAATTTTGAGCTGAAACCTCAGCTAGTTTCTCTGATGTAGCAGAACTGCAAATTTCATGGACTTCCATTTGAAGACCCTTTTCAGTTCTTAAGACTAATGGAGTAGATCCTGAAGTCTACAGGCTCATGCTTTTCCCTTTTGCTGTAAGAGACAGAGCTAGAATATGGTTGGACTCTCAACCCAAAGACACCCTGAACTCTTGGGATAAGCTGGTCACGGCTTTCTTAGCCAAGTTTTTTCCTCCTCAAAAGCTGAGCAAGCTTAGAGCTGATGTTCAAACCTTCAGACAGAAAAAAGGTGAATCCCTCTATGAAGCTTGGGAAAGATACAAGCAGCTGACCAAAAAGTGTCCTTCTGACATGCTTTCAAAATGGACCATCCTGGATATATTCTATGATGGTTTATCTGAGCAATCAAAGATGTCATTGGATACTTCTGCAGGTGGATCCATTCACCTAAAGAAAACGCCTGCAGAAGCTCAAGAACTTATTGACATGGTTGCTAATAACCAGTTTATGTACACTTCTGAGAGGAATCCTGTGAGTAATGGGACGCCTATGAAGAAGGGAGTTCTTGAAATTGATACTCTGAATGCCATATTGGCTCAGAATAAAATATTAACTCAGCGAGTCAATATGATTTCTCAGAGTCTGAATGGAATGCAAGCTGCATCCAATAGTACTCAAGAGGCATCTTCTGAGGGAGAAGCTTATGATCCTGAGAACCCTGCAATAGCAGAGTTAAAATACATGGGTGAACCATATGGAAACACCTATAATCCATCATGGAGAAATCACCCAAATCTCTCATGGAAGGATCAAAAGCCTCAACAAGGCTTTAATAATGGTGGAAGAAATAGGTTTAGCAATAGCAAGCCTTTTCCATCATCCACTCAGCAACAGACAGAGAATTCTGAGCATAATCTATCTAGCTTAGCAAATTTAGTCTCTGATCTATCTAAGGCCACTGTGAGTTTCATGAATGAAACAAGGTCTTCCATTAGAAATTTGGAAGCACAAGTGGGCCAGCTGAGTAAAAGGATCACTGAAATCCCTCCTAGTACTCTCCCAAGCAATACAGAAGAGAATCCAAAAGGAGAGTGCAAGGCCATTGAATTAATTGCCATGGCCGAACCCACAAGAGAGGAGAAGGACGTGAATCCCAAGGAGGAAGACCTCCTGGGACGTCCAGTGATCAATAAGGAGCTTCCCTCTGAGGAACCTAAGGAATCTGAGACTCATCTAGAGACCATAGAGATTCCATTGAACCTCCTTATGCCATTCATGAGCTCTGATGAGTATTCCTCTTCTGAAGAGAATGAGGATGTTACTGAAGAGCAAGCTGCCAAGTTCCTTGGTGCAATCATGAAGCTAAATGCCAAATTATTTGGTATTGAAACTTGGGAAGATGAACCTCCCTTGTTCACCAACGAACTAAGTGATCTGGATCAACTGACATTGCCTCAGAAGAGACAGGATCCTGGAAAGTTCATAATACCTTGTACCATAGGCACCATGATCTTTAAGGCTCTGTGTGACCTTGGTTCAGGAATAAACCCCATGCCCCTCTTTGTAATAGAGAAACTGGGAATCTATGGGGTGCAAGCTGCTAAAATCTCATTAGAGATGGCAGACAATTCAAGAAAACAGGCTTATGGACAAGTAGAGGACGTGTTAGTAAAGGTTGAAGGCCTTGACATCCCTGCTGATTTCATAGTCCTGGATACTGGAAAGGAAGAGGATGAATCTATCATCCTAGGAAGACCTTTCCTAGCCACAGCAAGAGCTGTGATTGATGTGGACAGAGGAGAATTGATCCTTCAATTAAATAAGGACAACCTTGTGTTTACAACTCAAGGATCTCTCTCTGCATCCATGGAGAGGAAGCAGAAAAAGCTTCTCTCAAAGCAGAGTCAACCAAAGCCCCCACAGTCAAACTCTAAGTTTGGTGTTGGGAGGCCATAACCAAACTCTAAGTTTGGTGTCAAACCCCCATATCCAAACTCTAAGTTTGGTATTGGGAGGTCTCAACAAAGCTCTGCACATCTGTGAGGCTCCATGAGAGCCCACTGTCAAGCTATTGACATTAAAAAAGCGCTTGTTGGGAGGCAACCCAATGTTTATTTATCTAATTTTATTTTTTTCATATTTTCTTAAGTTCATGATCATGTGGAATCACAAAATAAACGAAAAATTTAGAAACAGAATCAAAAACAGCAGAAGAAAAATCACACCTTGGAGGAAGCAACTGTCTGGCGTTCAATGCCAGAACAGAGCATGGTTCTGGCGCTGAACGCCCAAAATGGGCAGTATCTGGGCGCTGAACGCCCAAAATGGGCATCAACCTGGCGCTGAACGCCCAAAATGGGCATCATCTGGGTGCTAAATGCCAGAATTGCACCCTGGAGAGGAGCTAGGTTTGAACGCCCAGAACAAGCATGGTTCTGGCATTCAACGCCAGAAATGGGCAACAAATGGGCGTTGAACGCCCAAAATGGGCACCAACCTGGCACTGAACGCCCAGAGTTGTGTGCAAGGGCATTTTACATGCCTAATTTGGTGCAAGGTTGTAAATCCTTGAACACCTCAGGATCTGTGGACCCCACAGGATCACCTCAGGATCTGTGGACCCCACAGGATCATCTCAGGATCTGTGGACCCCACAGGATCCCCACCTACCTCCACTCACTCTCTTCTCTCTTCTCAATCATCCTCTATTCCCAATAAACACTCTTCCCCAAAACCCTTCACCTATCACCTCCATCTCTCTTCCCTATTAACCCTTCACCACTCACATCCACCCACTCTTTCCCATAAACCTACCCAATAAACTCCACCTACCTTCAAAATTCAAATCAATTTCCCACCCAAACCTACCCATATGGCCGAACCTTAACCCCCCCTCCCTTCCCTATATAAAGCCTTCCATTCTTCCTCATTTTCACACAACATAACCCTCTCTTCTCTTCTTGGCCGAAACACACCTCCCTCCTCTTCTCCATCTTTTCTTCTTCTTCTTCATCTAATTCTTTATTTTCTTGCTCGAGGGTGAGCAATATTCTATGTTTGGTGTGGTAAAAGCATAAGCTTTTTGTTTTTTCATTACCATTGATGGCACCCAAGACCGGAGAATCCTCTAGAAAAGGGAAAGGAAAGACAAAAACTTTCACCTCTGAGTCATGGGAGATGGAAAGATTCATCTCCAAAGCTCATCAAGACCACTTCTATGATGTTGTGGCCAAGAAGAAGGTGATCCCCGAGGTCCCTTTCAAATTCAAAAGAAATGAGTATCCGGAGATCCGACATGAAATTCAAAGAAGAGGTTGGAAAGTTCTAACAAATCCCATCCAACAAGTCGGCATCCTAATGGTTCAAGAGTTTTATGCCAATGCATGGATCACCAAGAACCATGATCAAAGTAAGAACCCGGATCCAAAGAACTATGTTACAATGGTTCGGGGGAAATACTTGGATTTTAGTCTGGAAAATGTGAGGTTGGCGTTTAACTTGCCTATGATGCAAGGAGATGAACGCCCCTACACTAGAAGGGTCAACTTTAATCAAAGGTTGGACCAAGTCCTCATGGACATATGTGTGGAAGGAGCTCAATGGAAGATTGACTCCAAAGGCAAGCTGGTTCAACTAAGAAGATTGGACCTCAAGCCTGTGGCTAGAGGATGGTTGGAGTTCATCCAACGCTCCATCATCCCCACTAGCAACCGATCTAAAGTTACTGTGGATCGGGCCATCATGATCCATAGCATCATGATTGGAGAAGAAGTAGAGGTTCATGAAGTCATCTCCCTTGTACTCTACAAAATAGCCGAAAAGCCCTCTCCTGGGGCAAGGCTAGCTTTTCCTCATCTTATCTGCCATCTATGTTACTCAGCTAGAGCTTCCATAGAAGGAGACATTCACATTGAGGAAGAGAAGCCCATCACTAAGAAAAAGATAGAGCAAGAAAGAAAGCCCATTCGTGGAGCTCAAGAGGCGCAGGAAGCTCATCACCATGAGATCCCGGAGATGCCTCATATGCATTTTCCTCCACAAAAATATTGAGAGCAAATCAACAGCTCCCTAGAAGAATTAAGTTCCAACATGGGACAATTAAGGGTGGAACATCAAGAGCACTCCATCATCCTTCATGAAATTAGAGAAGATCAAAAAGCAATGAGGGAGGAGCAACAAAGACAAGGAAGAGACATAGAAGAGCTCAAGGACATCATTGGTTCCTCAAGAAGGAAACGCCACCATCACTAAGGTGGATTCATTCCTTGTTCTTATTTCTTCTGTTTTTCGTTTTCTCTATGTTAAGTGCTTATCTATGTTTGTGTCTTCATTACATGATCATTAGTAGTTAGTAACTTTGTCTTAAAGTTATGAATGTCCTATGAATCCATCACCTCTCTTAAATGAAAAATGTTTTAATTCAAAAGAACAAGAAGTACATGAGTTTTGAATTTATCCTTGAACTTAGTTTAATTATATTGATGTGGTGACAATGCTTCTTGTTTTCTGAATGTATGCTTGAACAGTGCATATGTCTTTTGAAGTTGTTGTTTAAGAATATTAAATATGTTGGCTCTTGAAAGAATGATGACTAGGAAACATGTTATTTGATATTCTGAAAAATCATAAAAATGATTCTTGGAGCAAGAAAAAGCAGCAAAGAACAAAGCTTGCAGAAAAAAAAATAGGCGAAAAAAAATAGAAAGAAAAAGCAAGCAGAAAAAAAGCCAATAACCCTTAAAACCAAAAGGCAAGGGTAAATAAAGAGGATCCCAAGGCTTTGAGCATCAGTGGATAGGAGGGCCTACAGGAATAAAATCCTGGTCTAAGCGGCTAAACCAAGCTGTCCCTAACCATGTGCTTGTGGCGTGTAGGTGTCAAGTGAAAACTTGAGACTGAGCGGTTAAAGTCAAGGTCCAAATCAAAAAAAAAAGAGTGTGCTTAAGAGCCCTGGACACCTCTAATTGGGGACTTTAGCAAAGCTGAGTCACAATCTGAAAAGGTTCACCCAATTATGTGTCTGTGGCATTTATGTATCCGGTGGTAATATTGGAAACAAAGTGCTTAGGGCCACGGCCAAGACTCATAAAATAGCTGTATTCAAGAATCACTATACTGAACTAGGAGAATCAATAACACTATCTGAACTCTGAGTTCCTATAGATGCCAATCATTCTGAACCTCAATGAATAAAGTGAGATGCCAGAACTATTCAAGAGGCAAAAAGCAATAAGTCCCGCTCATTTGATTGGAGCTATGTTTCATTGATAGTTTGGAATTTATAGTATATTCTCTTCTTTTTATCCTATTTGATTTTCAGTTGCTTGGGGACAAGCAACAATTTAAGTTTGGTGTTGTGATGAGCGGATAATTTATACGCTTTTTGGCGTTGTTTTTAGTATGTTTTTAGTAGAATCTAGTTACTTTTAGTGATGTTTTCATTAGTTTTTATGTTAAATTCACATTTCTGGACTTTACTATGAGTTTGTGTGTTTTTCTGTGATTTCAGGTATTTTCTGGCTGAAATTGAGGGACTTGAGCAAATATCAGATTCAGAGGTTGAAGAAGGACTGCCGATGTTGTTGGATTCTGACCTCACTGAACTCAAAATAGATTTTCTGGAGCTACAGAACTCAAAATGGCGCGCTTCAAATTGCATTGGAAAGTAGACATCCAGGGCTTTCCAGCAATATATAATAGTCCATACTTTGCTCAAGTTTAGATGACGCAAACTGGCGTTCAACGTCAGCTCTCTGCCCAATTCTGGCGTCCAGCGCCAGAAACAAGTTGCAAAGTGGAGTTCAACGCCCAAACTGGCACAAAAGCTGGCGTTCAACTCCAAGAATGACCTCTCCACGTGTAGACTTCAAGCTCAGTCCAAGCAC
Organism: Arachis ipaensis; assembly: GCF_059453495.1. Lineage (NCBI taxonomy): Eukaryota > Viridiplantae > Streptophyta > Magnoliopsida > Fabales > Fabaceae > Arachis > Arachis ipaensis. The sequence goes on along the minus strand of NC_142441.1, from coordinate 84,085,227 downwards.
ACACCAAGTGGGCCCCGGAAGTGGATTTATGCATCAATTACTTACTTCTGTAAACCCTAGTGACTAGTTTATTATATATAGAACTTTTTATCATTGTATTCTAAGTCTTGGTTATTCCGGTTCCCCTCTGGGGCCGAGACCAATGAACTCCATTATCACTTATGTATTTTCAATGGTAGAGTTTCTGCACTCCATAGATTAAGGTGTGGAGCTCTGCTGTTCCTCAAGGATTAATGCAAAGTACTACTGTTTTCTATTCAATTCAACTTATTCAGTTTCTAAGATATTCATTCGCACTTCAACCTGAATGTGATGAACGTGACAATCATCATCTTTTCCTATGAACGTGTGCCTGACAACCACTTCCGTTCTACATTAGATTGAATGAGTATCTCTTAGATCTCTTAATCAGAATCTTCGTGGTATAAGCTAGATTGATGGCGGCATTCATGAGAGTCCGGAAAGTCTAAACCTTGTCCGTGGTATTCCGAGTAGGACTCTGGGATTGAATGACTGTGACGAACTCCAAACTCGCGAGTGCTGGGCATAGTGACAGACGCAAAAGGATAGTAAATTCTATTCCAGTATGATCGAAAACCTCCAAGATGATTAGCCATGCAGTGACAGCGCATCGGACCATTTTCACAGAGAGGAATAGGATGCAACCAACGACAAGGGTGATGCCTCCAGACGATTAGCCATGCTGTGACAGAGCATTTGGACTATTTTTCCGAGAGGATTAAAAGTAGCCATTGGCACCGGTGAAATCCTTACACAAAGCCAGCCATAGAAAGGAGTAAGACTGATTGGATGAAGACAGCAGGAAAGCAGGGGTTCAGAGGAATGAATGCATCTCCATACACTTATCTGAAATTCTCACCAATGATTTACATAAGTATTTCTATCCTTATTTTAGTATTAATTTCGAAAACTCCATAACTATTTTATATCCGCCTGACTGAGATTTACAAGGTGACCATAGCTTGCTTCATACCAACAATCTCCGTGGGATCGACCCTTACTCACGTAAGGTTTATTACTTGGACGACCCAGTGCACTTGCTGGTTAGTTATGCGAAGTTGTGAAGATATGTTTAGACCATGGTTCTGTGCATCCGTTTTTGGAGCCATCGCCAGGGAATCAATTTCGAACAATAATTCACAACCTGAGTAACAATTTTGTATACCACACACCAACGCTTTCATGGTCATGCGTACACGTCGCCCACGCGTACGCGTCAAGCTGGATTTTTACCAATTTGCACGTGCGAGTCGCCCATGTGTGTGCGAGACTTGATGTTTTTCCACTTTCACGCGTACGTGTCATCGACGCGTACGCGTCATATCAAAATTTTTCAATCTCCAAAGTGAGCTTTTATCCAAGATGTTGGAGGTAACATTGGTTCACCAATGTTCCCTCCAACGTTGGCACCTCTTTTTCATAATGTTCCCAGCAACGTTGGTGTGCCAACTTTGGCTACCAACGTTGCATATCAAGCCTTCAAACGTTGGTGGCAACGTTGTTGAGCCAACTTTGGCCACCAACGGTGCCTTCTCTGCTACTTTCTCACCTTTCCTCTACTTCTCTTCACCTATCATCAACCAAACAAAGTGCATCAAAGTCTTGCTCTAAATCATGAGATGATGTATCATCCATTTTATCATTCAATCCTTGCATTATTCTCATGAAATTGTCTAGAATTCACAATGTTTGCTTGAATCAAGGTATGAATGCATATTCCACCAAATACTTACTTATTTCCTAGGAAAATGCATAAAACTACCCTAGATCAAACTAAAAATGGCTTGTGAAACTAGCCAAAATGCCCTAGCATCAGGATGTAATTGCAATGTTACGCTCTTGGTTGTGGAGGCAAAAAGGAGTTTTCAAATCAAAGAGCTAAAGATTAAAAGAACTAAGAAATAAAAGAACTAAGGGGTGATCAAAATTGGAATTAATGCAAGTAAAAAGGAAACAAGGTCAAAACTAGTGAAAATGCTATAAATGCAATAAAGAGCCTTGACTTGGGAATGAGGATCCAAGGAATCCTATCATCGTCATAACCGCGACTATGATAATTATGATGAGTCAATCTCGCTTAGTTAACCTTAACATCGAGGAGTAGGTCAAGCAAGCATAATTGACCTTGATCCATAACTCCTAGCTAACTTACCAAATTAATTGGCAAAGAGCTAGCTTCAACGGATGCAAGAGTCAACTAACTACCCAAGAATTACCACTAAATGTCGGACATCATAACTCTAGTATCCTAGGAACTCAAACCCCAAGCCAAGATGTGAAAATCTACTCAAATTCTAAGGTTGGCATTTTCATAAACACCTTGTGGGCATAAGACCAAAACATGGAAAATTGTAAAGAAAAATGGAAAACTATAACCAACTATTCACAATCTCAACAATAGACGAGAAATCAAGCATATATAAAGCATGAAAGACAAAATTCATTAATCAAAACTTCAAGAACTCAAAATTACAAATATTAACAAAGTGCTTGAACTAAAAGAAATTGAAAGTAAAGATAATGTAATTAAAGAGAAAATTGAGAGTACTTTCAATTAAAGAAGCAGAATCCAAAATCAAACCTTGCTATAAAATGCTACAATGAAAACCCTAGGAGAGCATTTACTATCTACACTACTCCTACTGCTAAGGACAATTTCTAACTAATGAAAACTAAAACTAAAACCTAATAATAACTTCCTACTCACTAATGCCTTGATATATCTTCATTCCCTTTGATATAGCATCACAAAAGGCTTCAGCAACTCCAAAAATTAGGCTAAGAGAGCCCTGAAATTGTGAGCCACGTGCTTCATTAATGAATCCACGTGCAGCGACCTGTGCGTATGCACACTTTGCTGTTTCACCACTTGTACGTACGCACAGAGTGTTGTGCGCATGCACACATGCTAAATCCTTCTTGTGTGCACGCACAGATGCTTGTGCGCATGAACACTTGACTGTATATGCTTTTCCTTGTTGTCTTCATGTGTTCTATCTTGTACATGCTTTCTTCCACTTTTGACTATCCATACTTGCCTTTAGGGCCTGAAATCACTCAACGAACATGTCATGGCATCAAATCGCATAAAAGTGGAATTAAAAATCACTAATTTAAGCACAAAAATGCATGTTTTGATATTTATGTCCAAATTAGGGAGAAATCACAAAAGTATGCTATTTTGGTGCCTAAGTGTGAGTTTATGTGATGAAATCCATCCAAATCAAACCCAAATATCTCATCAAATATGGATTCATCAATTCCCCCACACTTAAACAATAGCATGTCCTCATGCTAAACCAAACAAGGAGAATAATCAAAGGGGTAATCAACTTATTGAATGCAACTATCTATATGTATGCAAGTATATTATATACTATCTATATCTATCTATCTATCTATCTATAGTATCCTATGGAATTGGTGAAAACAAACAATCAAATCTCTAAGCAAGAGTATGAACATATAGGGCTAAGCAAAGAAATAATTCAGTGCAATTCAAAATCTAGAGAATTGATTCAAGTTTCAAAATGAAGCAACTTGCAAGAATACATGACAACAGGTGTGGAAACATAGAATTAAGTGATCGAACCCTCACTAGGTGTGTATGCACTCTAACCGCTCGGTGTTTAGGGTCAATTCACTCAAGTCTCCTCCTAATCATGCTTTAAAGGATTTTCTTTTCATCTAACAATCAACAACCATGTGATGCATGGATGCAATTATCATGAGTACTTATTAGGGTTGTAATGGAGTTAGGGTCAAGGTGGGATAGACATGGCTAAGTGGACTAAATTAAATGCTTGATTAGTTTAAGTATCCAACTCAACCTTTATCAATCCAATAATAAAGAGTATGCAATCCTAACCTTCCCATTCTCACTTTTTATACACATTCATGTATGCTCTTTCATTCACATTACATATGCATTCATTATTCTTTTCACATTACATATGCTCTTTTATTCACTAGTTCATACATGAATGAACCTATTTTCCAAAATTTTTCTTTCAATGCATACCCAAAACAAACTTTTTCATTCACTACCAATGTTTCCCAAAATTCCCCCACAGTTAAATGACACACACTCCTCAACCTAAGCTAATCAAGAATACAATCCAAGGTAAATTGTAGTTTTCCACTTAAGGTTGTAATGTGGTGATATTACAAACAATGGGGTCAATTAAAGCTCAACAGGGGATAGCAAAGGTAGATGCAAGGGTAGGTTTATATGGGTTAGTGAGCTATGCAAAGAATCAAGCAAAACCAATATTACAATCATAGAAGGAGAAAAGCACACTATGAACAAAATTAGTGGTTAAAATGTGTAACCACTCATTATAGGCTCAAAGACTCCCAAGGTATTTTGTTCTTTTCTCTTCTATGTTCCATAAAAATTATTCAAGCAAGTTTTAAAAGCAATTTTCCAAATCAATTCAATAGAACACCCTAAAAACAAAATTCTTGAAAATCTTTGTTGTTTTTCACTAAAGTTATTTCCTATATGTATGTATGATGTGATGGATACAAAGTTCAAAATTTCTTAGTTCTTTTCCTAATTTTCAACAACCAAAAACTAACATGAACAATTAGGATCAAAATTGAACTAAGCATATGCTATTCACATCATCCAATCACAACCAATATCTATACTATATACCAAGCAATCTAAAGCGCAATATATGTATATATATACTAAAATGAAAATGCAATACAAAAGATAAACTAAAAGCAACTAACATATATACAAATGATCAAAACAAAAGTATGTAGCATAAAACTAAATACCAGAAATATCCACAAAATGCATAACAAAAACTAAAAAGAAACTAGATAACAAGTGTTTAGGAGAGAATTTTACACCCAAAATATTGTAGATCCTCCCCCACACTTAAATGGTTGCACGGTCCTCTGTGCCAAAAAAACAGACCGGGGGGTGGTCAACTCTAAGAAGCTCCACTGTCTAGCGGTGGTGGGTGTTGTAGTCGCTAATAGACAATGATCACACAGGTCGGCTCTGTGGTGGTCTCAGCTGCCGGCTCCCGAATGGCCTGGTCAGCTACCTCTGCTGCTATCTCAGCTATCTTTCCAGGTGGCTTAACTGCTATGTGCTCGGCTACCTCCTCAGCTCTCTCGACTGCTGGCTCAGCCACTACCTGCTTCTCTGCCTCAGCCGTCAGCTCCGTCTCAGGCTTGGGCTCTGGCTCTGGTGTAGCGACAGGAGGTGGATTGAGATCTCTCCCATCAAGCTTGGCTGCCAACCACTGAAATCGGTGCTCAGTGCATTGGATGGCCTGAAGAATGTCCTGGGCTAACTCGTGAGGTATTCGAGGAGTAGGTACAGGCGCTGAAGATAGTGGTGGAGCTGATGATGATGGCAGCTCTGTAGTCTTCCTCTTCTTCTGTGGTGGCCCATCATACTCTCTGTATGGCAGGTACGGGTGGTTATTGATGTAGACAGATGTCCGGTCTGTCGGATGCCTCTCCACCCCAGATAAAGTGGCCAATCTGGTGATCATCGATGAGAAGAGAACGTTGTACTTCTGCTTCTGGTTCACCTTCCACATCGACTCTCTGATAAGGGGAAGAACAGAGATCCTCTTCCCCTCTAGAATGGCCAAAGTAGTACTGCCACATGGACCCAAATGTGAGTGGCATGCGTGCTCGGCAAGATATAATCGGCAATGATCTACTGCCAGATCCTTGCCTTAGGATGGAGATGTGCACATGCAATGCTCTGTGGGACCGCGTTCTCCTCTCTACTATACTCCCAACGAGCCTCAGGTAGCCCAATCCTCTTCAGAACTACATCTAAAGAAAGCTTGCCTGAAGTCATGTCTGCCACTATCTTAGGATAAGCATCGCGGGCCGGAGGAATATGCGGAATCTGTAAGAGGGCCTCTAAGGCGTGGTCGGAGATGTCTAAGGTGACACTCCGAAGAAAAATGGATGTGGCCTCTCTCTTCAGTAGATTTTTGTAGAATTCTTTGACCATGTGTTCATTAATCTCCACAGGGTCGAATTCTATGAACTTCCACTGGTAGAAATTGAGTCGGTTATGTATGACTTCTACATATTTCTCTGGTAGACTGAGCTTCCTCTCTTAGTACAAGGCTTTCTTTTCTAACTTTTTTAACTGCTCATGGGCTTCCTCAGTGATAAAAGTATCCGGCTGACTGCTCGAACATGCGGGAAGAGGGGCCACAGGATTGGCTTTCTCCTTTTCCTTGCGAGGCATCCTGAAAGAGAACAAAAATAGAATACAGCTTAGGAGAAACAATTAATAATCACAAAAGCAAAGAGGAAATAGTCAAACAATGCATATTAGAGCCAATAAGGTTAATAGACACTTAATTGAGGAAAACATATTCAAAAGAAGTGATATGGTTAAAGGAAAATGTAGTTTTCCACAATCAAGCAACCTATGTAGCAATTAAAAGAAATGAACAATAATTAAAGCACAATTAACTTAGGTAGAAAAAATGAAAGTGAATTGAAACAAAACTTGGTTATTGCCTAATTGCCTTGAAAGTGTCATATTTCATAAAAATTAACTCAAAGGCAACAACCAATTTAACACTAAAGCGGCTTGCTTATCCATGTCAAGAAATAGGAAATAATCATATAACCACAATCCTTGTTCAAAAAGTAATTACTTGATCAAAATCAAATTGTATTGCTCAAAAAAGTTTCCAAGAATAAGTAATTGTATATGATCATTTATATTTAAGAACACATGAGTAAGCAACTCAGCAATTCACTAAACAAAACATGGTATGCACTGCTATAAAATTCACCAAACAAATGACAAAAGCTGTAAAATTCAAGTCAATTTTGTATTTCCAGCAAAAATAACACTAAGTGCATAATTAAAATTCAATCTTAACCATCATCAAAGTTACAGAAATTGCACAATTATGAAGTAGAATGCCTCATGAAAATAAAATTCAAAGCCTATGTTGATCAGACACAAGATTTAAATTAAAAACTCCATTCGGGCAATACATCAAGCATGTGGTGTGCAACAAATTCAGACAGCATGTTTAGTTTAATGTAGGCATCAAACAACCCAAAAAATTCAGCCACAGCAAACACATTCAATCCAAAACACAGAAATTATCTAACCTAACCTAACCTCAGATCACTAGAAACAGAATTAAAAGCAGTTAAGGAAATATAAAAGAAAATGGAACAGGGGTAGGGAGAGGGTGGAACCCGCTTTGATGAGGGAAGAAAGAAGAAGAATGGGGTAGGCAGAGTCGTGGTGGTCACAGCAGCACAGAAGTTCGCTGCCGCTAGTGGTGTTCGTCGGACTGGAAACACGAACAGAGGTGGTGCCACGAACAGGGGTATCGCGCAGAGAAGGAGGAATGGGGAAGAAAGACAAGGAAGGGAGACGGTGGGCGACGGTGGTGTGGTTGCCGGTGGTGGTGTATGATGGAGGGTGGCGGGGTCGCAGCGTTGGTGGCGTAGGGTTGGGTGGTGTGCTTCAGAGAAGAAGGAAAGAAGAAGAAAGGGTTTAGGGAAACTGTGGTGTTTAAAGCACGCTTGATCTCCCCTTTCAAATTAACATTCGAAAAGGGGCTTGTGCGTACACACAGAGAAGTGTGCGGACGCACATGAGAGAAAATGTGGTTATACGTGCACACAGCAACGTGCGTGCACTACGAACAGAAGGGACATTAGGGTCTGTGCGCGCGCACAACAACGTGTGCGCTTGCACACAAGGGAAAAGAGGGGGTTGTTCCCACGCACACTGTGTGCGTGGGCTACGAGCAAAAGGGGTGTTGAAAGTTGTGCGTACGCACAAAGCTATGCGCACGCACAGGTAGGGATTTTTTTTTTTCGAATCAAGGTGAAGTGTGCGCGCGCACAACTGTTGTGCGTACGCACATGGAGAAATGATGGTGGGGTGCACACGCACAAGACGTGCGAACGCCACGTGCAGACTGGGTGTTTAGGAGTGTGCGTATGCACAGGGCTGTGCTTTCGCAAAGGTAATGAAAACCAGGGGAGGTGTGCGCTCACACGGGTTCGTGTGTACGCACAGAACTCTGTTTCAGCAAAAATTATAATGCCTTTAAGGCACTAAACAATACATCCAAAACAGGTTTTCAAGCCCCAAAACATGTTAAAACTCCAAAAACACATTATTCCACTAAAATTGCCTAGCAAACATCAAAATGTAACTAAACTAAACTAAGCAACATTACCAATTATTCAAGAAATAAAGGCTAAAAGAGAGAAGGGGATAGAAAGATATTACAATGGTGGGGTGTCTCCCACCTAGCATATTGGTTTAAAGTCCTTAAGCTGGACTATTGGTTGGAGCTCTCATCAAAGAGGCTTGTGCTTCCATCCATCCTTGAGTTGCTAACCATGCTTGCTCTTCTAAAATTCTTCGGGATCCCAAATGAAGTACATTAATCTCTCAAACAACCTCAAGGAAGAAATTGGGATCCAAAATTGTTGGTTGTAGAGGTGTATGCCCGGATCACACACTTTGGTTTCTCTATCATCCTCTTGTTGACTTTCACTTGTGCCCTGGAATGAACAACCTCTCCAAGCTCCTTTTGAGCACCCAATTAAGCCTTGGAATCCTCCTAATTGGGCTTTGCACCATTTATGCCTTGAACTCCTTTAGTAACCAACATCCACCCCTTTACCATGTACTAACCCAAGAACGACCTTGAGTTGGTAATTCGTCTCCAATATAGCATATTGATAGGGGCCAACAAAGCTCATAGATGAAATTGCCACCCACTCAATGTGTTATTGGACCGGAGTTGCTTCCTCACCAACTTCCTCTTCCCCATCACTCAAATCAAAACACGGAGGTTGCGAGAAGTCTACCTCCATGTCTCTCTCAAACTCAATGGGAGGAGGCTCATTAGGGTCATTAAGGGGATTGACCGAGGAGGACAAAAAATCATCAATGATGGAATCCTCATCTTGATCAATCTCTCCAATTCTCCTTTTTCCTCTTGTGATTCAATCCCTAGCTCCACTTCTTTCCCTTGAGGCTCCATGTTCTCTTCTTCTCTACACTCCTTAGTTAATCCTCCATATTCCTCAAGGGAGATGTCTTGATTGCTTGAGTGTAGTAAGGTCAAGTAGTTCATTGTTTCGGCTATGGTAGCCATGAACTTCCCTTGCTTCTTTCGGAACCCTTCTTGCTCTTGGAAGAATGCTTGAAGGTCTTATTGTTCTTGGGACAAGGGTTGGGGGACTTCATGTTGAAGTGAAGAGGGTTCAATTGTTGGGAAAAATGTTATATAGTTGGGAGGTGTATTATGTAGGTGAGGGTTTTGAGGTGGTGTATAAGTGATGCACCACTTTTTCGTGGTACATTTTGTACTTAATTGAGTGGATTTTATCCACTAAACTCACACTTATTCATATAATTCACATATTTTATATTTTCCTTCCTAATTATGTGCTATGATTGAAAACATGCTTCTTTAGCCTTAAATTACTAATTTTAATTCTCTCTTATTACCATTCGATGCCGTGATACGTGTGTTAAGTGTTTTTAGGGTTTATAGGGCAGGAATGGCTCAGAGGATGGAAAGGAAGCATGCAAAAGTGGAAGGAATACAGGAAATTGAAGGAATTGTTGAGCTGTTAAGCCTGACCTCTTCGTACTAAATCCATCATAACATGAGCTACATAGGTCCAAATGAGGCGGTTCTAGTTGCGTTAGAAAGATAACATCCGGGGCTTCGAAATGATATATAATTTGCTATAGTTGCCATGCTGTTAGGCGATGCGCACGCGTGGATCACGCGTACGAGTGACCTTGCGAAAGTTTAATCAACGCGTACGCGTGGGCGACGCGTACGCGTGACAGAGCCACGTGCTGTACGTATCAGAAATCACTAGGGACGATTTTTGGGCTATTTTTGGCCCAGTTTCAAACCCGAAAAACACATATTAGAGGTTGCAGAGTGGGGGAATCACATCCATTCATTCATACAACTTTCATTCACATAATTTTAGGTTTTAGATGCAGTTTTCTAGAGAGCTCTCTCTAGGTTTTAGGGTTTTTAGCTTTAATTTTTCTCAATTTCAGATTTCTATCTTAGTTTGATTTAGTTTCTCTTCTACTTTTATTTGTCTTAGCATTCTAATTTATCTATTTTCCTTACTGATTATTTTATGTTGCCACTTTAGTTTATGAATTCTCATGTTAGATTTGATTTTCTATTTAATGCAATTTGAGGTATTTCATATTTATTACTTCTTCTCTCAACTGTTGTTATTGATTCCTTGCAATTGGCTGCTTAGGTTTTATTGTCTCTTATTAATTTCTATGTTTTTATATTATGCCTTCCAAGTGTTTGACAAAATGCTTGGTGGGGTTTTAGAGTAGATTTTCCTCCGATCCTCTTGGCTATGGTTGAGTAATTGGAGACTCTTGAGTTATCAAACTCCTTTGCTGATTGATAATAAAAAGTTGCTAGTTGATTTGGATCCCTCTAAAGCTAGTCTTTTCTTAGGAGTTGACTAGGACTTGAGGAATCAAATTGATTCATCCACTTGACTTTTCTTCACAGTTAGAGGTTACCTAAATGGGAGCAATGGACAATTCTTATCACAATTGATAAGGATAACTAGGATAGGACGTCTAGTTCTCATACCGTGCCAAGAGCTTTTCTAGTTATTAATTTATTTGAAATTTACTTTTCTTGTTCCTTATTCAAAACCCCAAAAAGATACAAACTCATAACCAATTAGAAGTACACTTCCCTACAATTCCTTGAGAGACGACCCGAGGTTTAAATACTTCGGTTTATTTTATAGGGGTTTGTTACTTGTCACAAGCAAATTTTTGTATGAAAGGATTCTTTGTTGGTTTAGATACAAACGTGTGCCTTATTATTGGTTATTATGAATATTGTGAATAATTTTGCTTTTTCGTTTCTTTGTTAGTTGTTTCTAGTTTTAGGAGTTTATTTTCATTAATTCTTATTAGTTTTTATTTTTACTTGCTACCATGAATTCTCATCCCTCTGGCTACGAGTTTGGTTCAAATTATGTTGTAGGGAATGGAAGCTATAATGAGAACATGCATCAAGGATTGAACCACGATACTCACAAGCCCCTTTCCACCATTCACCTCCATATGACCCTAACCCTTATCCATCATAACAACCACCATATGAACCATACGAACCATACATAGAACCACCCCAACTCCAAAATAATTACTCTCATGAACCACCACCTCCATATTCACCATCTCCATGCCCTTAATGAACCCTCCTAACCACCCCAACCTCCACTGGATGGCAACACCCTTAGTGTTATTCGCCAAGGGCAAATAAAGCTTCAAACCATACTTACCTCTACTCTCACTGGTCTCACCTCTACTCTCCAAACTCTTATATCCCGTGTGGATGCATCAATTCAAGAGCAACATGATCCCAATTATGCTATTGACACGAAACAAGAGAGAAGGGATCGGCTTAGGGACTTAATGGATCGAGTTCACGCACCTATACTTCAAAAGAAGCACGAGGAGGCCCAAAATGTGGAAGTAGAGTCCCTTGAAGATGAATGGTGCATGAAATGGTGATTGTTCATTCCTTGGTAACGGCACCAAAAACTTAATACGCACGTTCATAATCTTAGTTCTTTTTCACAACTTCGCACAACTAACCAGCAAGTGCACTGGGTCGTCCAAGTAATAAACCTTACGTGAGTAAAGGTCGATCCCACGGAGATTTTTAGCTTGAAGCAAGCTATGGTCATCTTGTAAATCTCAGCCAGGCAGATTCAAATGATTATGGGATTTAAGATAATTGAATTATAAATAAAATATAGAATAGGATAGAGATACTTATGTAATTCACTGGTGAAAGTTTCAGATAAGCGTATGGAGATGCTTTGCTCCCTCTGAATCTCTGCTTTCCTACTGTCTTCATCCAATCATTCATACTCCTTTCCATGGCAAGCTGTACGTTGGGCATCACCGTTGTCAATTGCTACATCCTGTCCTCTCAGCGAAAATGGTCCAAATGCGCTGTCACCGCATGGCTAATCATCTGTCGGTTCTCGATCATGCTGGAATAGGATCCAGTGATACTTTTGCATCTGTCACTACGCCCAGCACTCGTGAGTTTGAAGCTCGTCACAGCCATCCCTTTCCAGATCCTACTCGGAATACCACAGACAAGGTTTAGAGTTTTCGGATCTCAAGAATGGCTGCCAAAAATTCTAGCCTATACCACGAAGACTCTGATCGTAAATCAGGAGGCTAAGAGATATGCATTCAAGCTTGCTTTCATATAGAACGGAAGTGTTTGTCAGGCACGCGTTCATAAGTGAGAATGGTGATGAGCGTCACATAATCATCACATTCATCATGTTCTTATGTGCGAATGAATATCTTAGAGAAGAAATAGGCTTGAGTTGAATAGAAAAACAATAGTACTTTGCATTAATTCATGAGGAACAGCAGAGCTCCACACCTTAATCTATGGTGTGTAGAAACTCTACCGTTGAAAATACATAAGAACAAGGTCTAGGCATGGCCGAATGGCCAGCCTCCCCAAATGGCATATGAATTCGAAAATAGGGAAAAAGACCGATCCCTGATCAATAATGATCAAAAGATCTAAAATAAATCACTAAAAGTAGTTTTTATACTAAACTAGTAGTTAGGGTTACATAAGATAAGTAAATGATGTAGAAATCCACTTCCGGGCCCACTTGGTGTGTGCTTGGGCTGAGTATTGAGCTTTCATGTGTAGAGACTCTTTTTGGAGTTAAACGCCAGGTTGTAGCCTATTTCTGGCATTTAACTCTGATTTGCAACCTGTTTCTGGCGTTTAACTCCAGAATAGGGCAGGAAGCTGGCGTTTGAATGCCTGTTTCCGTTGTCGAAACTTGGGCAAAGTATGATTTATTATATATTGCTGGAAAGCCCTGAATATCTACTTTCGAACCCAATTGATAGCGTGCCAATTGGATTTCTGTAGCTCCTATAAATCCACTTCGAGTGCAGGGAGGTCTGAATCCAACAGCATCTGCAGTCCTTCTTCAGCCTCTGAATCAGATTTTTGCTCAAGTCCCTCAATTTCAGCCAGAAATTACCTGAAATCACAAAAAAATACACAAACTCCTAGTAAAGTCTAGAAATGTGATTTTTATTTAAAAACTAATAAAATTATATTAAAAACTAACTAAATCATACTAAAAACTATGTAAAAACAATGCCAAAAAGCGTATAAATTATCCGCTCATCACAACACCAAACTTAAATTGTTTTTTGTCCCCAAGCAAATGAAAATCAAATAGGATAAAAAGAAGAGAATATACTATAAATCCCAAAATATCAATGAAACTTAGCTCCAATCAGATGAGCGGGACTAGTAGCTTTTTGCCTCTGAACAGTTTTGGCATCTCACTTTATCCTTTGAAGTTCAGAATGATTGGCATCTATAGGAACTCAGAATTCAGATAGTGTTACTGATTCTCCTAGTTCAGTATGTTGATTCTTAAACACAGCTACTTTATGAGTCTTGGCCGTGGTCCTAAGCACTTTGTTTTCCAGTATTACCACCGGATACATAAATACCATAGACACATAATTGGGTGAACCTTTTCAGATTGTGACTCAGCTTTGCTAAAGTCCCCAATTAGAGGTGTCTAGGGTTCTTAAGCACACTCTGTTTTTGCTTTGGACCTCGAATTTAACCGCTCAGTCTCAAGCTTTTCACTTGACACCTTCACGCCAAAAACCTCGAATTTACCCTTGCCTTTTGGTTTTAAGGGCTATTGGCTTTTTCTGCTTGCTTTTTTTCTTTTTCTTTCTTTTTTTTCGCCTTCTTTTTTTTCGCAAGATTTTTTCTATTCACTATTTTTTCTTGCTTCAAGAATCATTTTTATGATTTTTCAGATCATCAAATAACATTTCTCCTTTTTCATTATTCTTTCAAGAGCCAACAATTTTAACATTCATAAACAACAAATTCAAAAGACATATGCAGTGTTCAAGCATTCATTCAGAAAACAAAAAGTATTGTCACCATATCAAAATAATTAAACTAGTTTCAAGGATGAATTCGAAATCATGTACTTCTTGTTCTTTTGTGATTAAAAGCATTTTTCATTTAAGAGAGGTGATGGATTCATAGGACATTCATAGCTTTAATACATAGACACTTAAACACTAATGATCACATAGTAAAGAGACAAACATAAATAAAACATAAGGCTCAAGAACCAAAAAACAGGAAAATAAGAACAAGGAGATTACGGAACGGGTCCACCTTAGTAAGGGTGGCATCTTCCTCTTCTTGAAGAACCAATGGTGCTCTTGAGCTCCTCTATGTCTCTTCCTTGTCCTTGTTGCTCCTCCCTCATAGCTCTTTGATCTTCTCTAATCTCATGGAGAATGATGGAGTGCTCTTGGTGTTCCATCCTTAGTTGTCCCATGTTGGAACTTAATTCTCCTAGGGAGGTGTTGATTTGCTCCCAATAGTTTTGTGGAGGGACGTGCATCCCTTGAGGCATCTCAGGGATTTCATGGTGAGGAATTTCCTCATGCTCTTGTTGAGGTCCATGATCTCTTGTTTGATCCATCCTTTTCTTAGTGATGGGCTTGTCCTCATCAATGAGGATATCTCCCTCTATGTCAATTCCAGCCAAATTGTAGAGGTGGCAAATGAGGTGAGGAAAGGCTAACCTTGCCAAAGTGGAGGACTTGTCAGCCACCTTGTAGAGTTCTTGAGGTATAATCTCATGAACTTCCACTTCCTCCCCAATCATGATACTATAGATCATGATGGCCCGGTCTACAGTAACTTCAGACCGGTTGCTAGTAGGAATAATTTAGCGTTGGATGAACTCCAACCATTCTCTAGCTACAGGCTTAAGGTCCGGTCTTCTCAATTGAACCGGCTTGCCTCTTGAGTCAACTTTCCATTGAGCTCCTTCCACACATTGTCCATGAGGACTTGGTCCAACCTTTGATCAAAGTTGACCCTTCTAGTGTAGGGGCGTGCGTTTTCTTGCATCATTGGTAAGTTGAACGCCAACCTTACATTTTCCGGACTGAAATCAAGTATTTCCCCCGAACCATTGTAAGCCAGTTCTTTGGGTTTGGGTTCATACTTTGATCATGGTTACTAGTGATCCATGCGTTTGCATAGAACTCTTGAACCATTAAGATTCCGACTTGTTGAATAGGTTTAGAGAGAACTTCCCATCCTCTTCTTCTAATCTCTTGTCGGATCTCCGGATACTCGCTCTTTTTGAGCTTAAAAGGGACCTCCGGGATCACCTTCTTCTTGGCCACAACTTCATAGAAGTGGTCTTGATGGACCTTTGAGATGAATCTCTCCATCTCCCATGACTCAGAGGTGGAAGCAATTGCCTTCCCTTTCCTCTTTCTTGAGGTTTCTCTAGCCTTAGGTGCCATTGATGGTTATGGAAAAACAAAAAGCAATGCTTTTACCACACCAAACTTAAAAGGTTTGCTTGTCGTCGAGCAAAAGAAGAAAGAAAGTAGTAGAAGAAGAAGAAAATGGAGGAGATGGAGTGAGAGAGTGTATTCGGCCAAGGGGAGAAGTAGTGGTTGTGATGTGTGAAAATAGAGTAGTGTTAAGGGGTTTATATAGGGGTGGGGGGAAGGTTAAGTTTTGGCCATTAGGGTTGGGTTTGGGAGGGAAAAGAATTTGAGTTTGGAGGTAGGTGGGGTTTATGGGGAAGAGGTAATAAGGTGATTGGTGAAGGGTATTTGGGAAAGAGTGTTATGAGAAGGTGTGAAGAGGAGAGAAGAAGAGGCGTGGTAGGTGGGAATCCTGTGGGGTCCACAGATCCTAAGGGGTCAAGGACTTAGCATCCCTACTCCAAGTAGGCATGCAAAACGCCTTTAGAATGCATGTCTAGCGTTAAACGCCAGCTTGCTGCTTGTTTCTAGCGTTTAACGCCAGCTTTTCTCCCATTCTTAGCATTAAACGCCAATTTCATGCTCTGTTCTGGCGTTAAACGCCAGTCTGGTGCTTGTTTCTAGCGTTTAACGCCAGCTTGATGCTTCTTTCTGGCGTTAAACGCCAGTTTGATGCTTCTTACTGGCGTTTAAACGCCAGTAAGCTCTTCCTTCAGGGTGAGCTGTTTTTAATGCTATTTTTCATTCTGTTTTTTATTTTTCAGTAGTTTTTGTGATTTCACATGATCATCAACCTAAAGAAAACATAAAATAGCGATGGAAAATAAATAGATATAATTAAATAACATTGGGTTGCCTCCCAACAAGCGCTTCTTTAATGTCAATAGCTTGACAGTGAGCTCTCATGGAGCCTCACAGAAAATCAGAGCAATGTTTGGGGCCTCTTAACACCAAACTTAGAGTTTGGTTGTGGCTTCCCAACACCAAACTTAGAGTTTGAATGTGGGGGTTTTGTTTGACTCTGTATTGAGAGAAGCTTTTCGTGCTTCCTCTCCATGGTTACAGAAGGAGAACCTTGAGTCTTAAATACAAGGTAGCCCTCATTCAACTGAAGGACCAACTCTCCTCTGTCAACATCAATCACAGCTTTTGCTGTGGCTAGGAAGGGTCTGTCAAGGATGATGGATTCATCCTCCTCCTTCCCAGTGTCTATGATTATGAAATCAGCAAGGATGTAAAGGCTTTCAACCTTTACTAACACGTCCTCTACTAGTCCATAAGCCTGTTTCATTGATTTGCCTGCCGTCTCTAATGAGATTCTTGCAGCTTGTACCTCAAAGATTCCCAGTTTCTCCATTACAGAGAGTGGCATAAGGTTTATCCCTGACCCAAGGTCACACAGAGCTTTCTCAAAGGTCATGGTGCCTATGGTACAAGGTATGAAGAACTTTCCGGGATCCGGTTTCTTCTGAAGCAATGTCTGCCTCATTAGTGCACTCAGTTCATTGGTGAGCAAGGGGGTTTAATCCTCCCGAGTCTCATTACCAAATAAACTGGCATTCAACTTCATGATTGCTCCTAGATACTTAGCAACTTGTTCTGCAATGGTGTCTTCATCCTCTTCAAAGGAAGAGTATTCATCAGAGATCATGAATGGCAGAAGGAGGTCCAATGGAATCTCTAGGGTCTCTGTATGAGCCTCAGATTTCTTTGGTTCTTCAAAAGGAACTCTTTTCTGTCCAGAGGACATCCCAAGAGGTCTTCCTCACTGGGATTCATGTCATCCTCCTCCTCTGGGCATTCGGCCACACCAAGTAAGGTTATAGCCTTGCACTCTCTGTTGGAATTTTCTTCTGTATTGCTTGGGAGAGTACTGAGAGGAGTTTCAGTAATCTTCTTACTCAGCTGACCCACCTGTGCCTCCAAATTTCTAATGGAGGACCTTGTTTCATTCATTAAACTTAGTGTGGTTTTGGATAGATCAGAGACTATGGTTGCCAGGATAGAATGGCTCTATTCAGAATTTTCTGTCTGTTGCTGAGAAGATGATGGAAAAGGCTTGCTATTGCTAAACCTATTTCTTTCACCATTATTATTGAAGCCTTGTTGAGGCTTCTGTTGATCCTTCCATGAGAGATTAGGATGATTTCTCCATGAAGGATTATAGGTGTTTCCACAGGGTTCTCCCATGTAATTCACCTCTAATATTGCAGGGTTCTCAGGATCATAAGCTTCTTCTTCAGAAGATGCTTCTTTAGTACTATTGGATGCAGCTTGCAATCCATTCAGACTCTGAGAAATCATATTGACTTGCTGAGTCAATATTTTGTTCTGAGCCAATATGGCATTCAGAGTATCAATTTCAAGAACTCCCTTCTTCTGAGGCGTCCCATTATTCACAGGATTCCTCTCAGAGGTGTTGATGTGCGGAAAATTATCAGACACAAAACTCACCGGCAAGTGTACTGGGTCGCATCAAGTAATAAAACTCACGGGAGTGAGGTCGATCCCACAAGGATTGAAGGATTGAGCAACTTTAGTTTAGTGCTTGAATTAGTCAAGCAAACAAGTGTTGATTGTGTGAAATTGTGTTGACAGGAATTAAATTGCATAGAATGTAAAGGGGAGTGGGTGATTTGCAGGAAATTAAAGGGAACAAAGAGAAAAAGAGCTGAATCTTAAAGAACAAGAAATTAAATGGCAGAAACTTAGAACGCAAGAAATGTAAATTGCAGAATCTTAAAGTGCAAGAAATGTAAATTGCTTGAATTATAAAGGGAATTGGGAAGTGGATTTGCAGAAATTAAACAAGGAAAAGTAAAATTCAACAAACAGAAATGTAAAAGATGGATTCAATTAAACCGGATCTCAAATGAAAATGAAAATAAGCTTGGTGTAGCAACGAAACAAGGAAATTGAAATTGAAAAATGTAGATCTCAGGACCCAAGAGACTAGATAACCAAGTCTAGATCTCAATGCCTTCCTAGATCCAAATTGAGAATTCAATTGCAAGAAAAGTAAAGATCCAGCAGTAGAAGAAAGGAATTCAAATATTGATTTCTCAAAAAGTGTAGTAAAGAAAACAGAGAGATCTCAAGGTGAGATTGAGACAGAATTTCCTCAATTCTTCAACACCCAAGACTCAAAATCTCCAAATAGCTCAAAACCCAAAAGCTCTCCAAAAACTACTCAGCAAAACTAAAAAGGAAAAGCTCCCTACTGTGAATACTATGAAAATTCTTCAAGAAAACTCTAAAAAGAAAAGCTCCTCTAAAACTTCAAATCCTAAACTATTTATACACTTTCTTCAAATGATCATTAAGCCTTGAATTGGGCCTTTAGTATTGATGAAATTGGGTTGATAATAGCCTCCGTTGATTGCTCTTGGTGTTGGGAAGAAATCCATTAGTGAACCGGGCCATGAACCATTCACGTTTGAGTCAACGTTTGAGGCAAACGTTGACTCAAACGTCTTCGTGAAACCAATTATGCAGCTCGGCCACTTGCTGTCATCCACGTTTGAGCCAATGTTTAAGGTCAAACGTGAGCTCAAACGTGGTTCCCCCATGCTACTCCTTTGGCCAACGTTTGGCCCAACGTTTGATGCAAACGTTGGCGCAAACGTGGCTCAATCAATGCATCAAACAGAGGTGCTCTTCTTTGCTTTTATGGCGCCAACGTTTGACCTCACGTTTGAGGCAAACATTGGCACAAACATTGGTTTGCTCCAGGGGTGCTTTTTCTCTTCTTTTTGGCGCCAACGTTTGACCTCACGTTTGAGGCAAACGTTGGCTCTTCTCCAGGGTGTTCTTCATCTGCTTCTCACGTTTGAGTTAACGTTTGAGGTAAACGTTAGCTCAAACGTGAATCCCTCTTTTCAAGCCTATTCTTGCAACCTTCTTCCAAGCTTTATTCCACCTATCATCAATCAACAATTGTATCAAAGCTATGCCATAATCATGAGAGTTGTTCTTCTTCTTGTCACATGAGCAATTATGGCACAAAAACTCACGAAAATGCATCAATTTATCCATGGTTAATTGAATCAAAGGGAACATGAAATTCAACCCAATTGGCTTACTTATGGCTTAAGAAAGTGCATAAAACCAAATGAAAACAGAGGAAAAAGACTAGTGAAACTAGGCTAAGATGACTTGTCATCACAACACCAAACTTAAAACTTGCTTGTCCCCAAGCAAGAACAGAATTATTAAGAAGAAAGAATGAAAACAAAAGAGAATGCTCATGTTAGCAGAGTATTATTGGTAGCTCATGGGGTTTTATGCAGATATGTAACTACTCACTTCTTATTGACAAGTAGGCCTAGAAAGTTCTCTCTAAGCATCAAGCAACACACTGCTATGACCTCTCATTATTCCTTTGTCCTTGTTTATTGAATTCTTTTCTTTATAAACTTTAGTTCAGTGTTATGTGTAACAAGCTCTTTTCTTTATTTATGCTTGACACATTATTCACTTTAGACACTTGGCTCACATCCCCTCTTAGAGCATTGATGCCCAGCACCTCTTTGGGTTACTAAATGTCTTGTAGCTAGGTTGCTCTTGATAGTGGACTTTCAGTTGATAATCCCGGGTTAGTTAACCCAAGTTACCAAGTGTTAATGCACTCCAAAGAACTTAATAATCCAAGCAGATCCTAGTACAAAGACACCACAGGCATATATTCTAAAGTTCAAGCTATTGGTGTCTAGCTTTGTTTCTTTTTATTTTTCTTTTGTTCTGTTGCCACTCTTTGGCTATTTCTTTTCTCTTTTTGTTTTACTTTTCATTCAAGGACTTTTATTTTGTTGAGATCCATAGACAGTGAACTACTTTCTTCTTAAAAAGAGAACAGTCTATTCCTTTTATTCACTAATAGTGAGTTGCCACACAATCACACATACATGCCACCACTTACTATTATTTGACTTCTAGCTAACAATGAACCATCTTACTTCATGTTTCAAACATTTCTTTTATTGAATTGAAAAGATGCAGGGGACAAAGCATGCATTAGTTAAGTGAAAGTAAACACACAAGTACACTTAGACTAGCATTCTTACTGACAATAATATTCAAGATGCATAACTACTGAACTAACAGTTACTGCTAAGATGGGCATATTCAAACTTCAAATTTAAAAAGATTGCATGCTGATGGGGTTAAGTGACAATATAACCTTTTGGTGGCTTCTTACTCTCAACTGATGGTGTGAAGCCCTCCCAAGAAAGTGTTTGAATCCCTGCAGAGTTAATGGAAGTTGCTTGTTTCTCAAGCCCTTAGATAACTAGTTAGTGTGCGGGACCTTCTTGTTGGCTTTTGAACTTACTTTGGTGTGTGAACACCAAACTTAGTCCCTTGCCGCTACCTTTGATGCATCGAGTTGATCATATGTGAATTCCTAGTGTCTTAGCTAAAAGTAATAAAACTACAAAGTAGAAGCAGACAATGATTAAATGATTCATCTGATTGCTTGGAGCTAGCAACCCTTTATGCAGAAGGTGAGAATGTATTTTTAGATTAGATTTTTGGTGGAACACCAAACTTAAAATCCTTCATTCTCCTTTAAATTGTTTTGGTGTGTGACACCAAACTTAGCTCCTTGCAATGCAGGTGAATCCACTTAATCTTTTTATTGAACTAGCATTGAAAGAAAAGGACTACCCCAGGTTGGGTTGCCTCCCAACAAGCGCTCTTTTAATGTCACTAGCTTGACATTGATCCTCTTAGGGTGGTTGATGGTTGAAATGTCGCAGCTTATCCCCCCTCACTGTGAGCCTTCTTTGTGTGCCTTGGTGCTCAATTTCAACGTGCTCCAGAGAGAGTACTTGGTTAACAGTGTAGTTATCTTTTGCTCCCAGCTGTTGATATACTAATTGCACCTTGTCACCTTCGAAGAATCCTTCAGTTGGGGTTCTTTTATTCTTCCACCCTTTGTTAGCCTTCTTCTTATTTTTCTTCCTTTTTCTTGTTAACCTTTCTTCCTTGACAGTAGCTTTAGTTGTGGCACTTTTCTTCTTGTTTATCTTCCAAGTTTCTTTTTGAGTACCTTCTTTTTCTTGCATATGTTCATTCTTCTGCTTTACTGAATTGTTGATTGCTTGCCTTGGGAAACAGTCATTGCTTACTTGGCTTCTTTCTTCAGAATTTTGTTGTTCTGGAAACACTTTCAGAGTAATGCTTTCCTCATGCATCCTGAGAGTTAGTTCTCCTTGCTCTACATCTATGATGGCTCTGGCGGTAGCTAAAAATGGCCTTCCCAAAATGATTGAATTGTTTCCTTCCTCTTCAGTATCCAAAATCACAAAATCTGCTGGAAAAATAAACTCCCCAACCTTCACCAACAGGTTTTCCACAATTCCATTGGGTGTCTTGATCGATCTATCAGCCATGACTAGTGACATCCTGGTGGGTTTGAGTTCTTCTATAGCAAGCTTCCTCATCATAGACAGGGGCATTAGGTTGATACTAGCTCCGAGATCACAAAGAGCCTTGTCTAATGTCATGTTGCCTATGGTGCAAGCAACTACAAAACTTCCTGGATCTTTAAGCTTTGGTGGGATTCCCTTTTGAAGCACCGCGCTACATTCTTCAGTGAGAAGTATAGTTTCCTTCTCCAACCAGCTTCTTTTCTTGTTAATGAGTTCCTTCAAGAACTTGGCGTATAAGGGCATCTGTTCCAATGCTTCAGCCAGGGGAATGTTGATTTCCAGCTTCTTGAAAGTTTCCAGGAATTTGCAGAAGTGTTGATCCTTGGTTTCTTTATTGAACCTCTGAGGGTATGGTAGTGGAGGTGTAATGCTCTTCTCCACTTGCTGCTGTCCCGGAATTGCTTCCTTTGAACTATGTGGCTGGTTGTCTTTCTCTTTGAGCTTCTTTGGGGCATTTCTTCTTGTTGTCATGTCTTCATTGCTAGCTTCCCCTTTCTCTGATGATTCTTTGTTGCTATCCAAAGGCTTCTTGGTTACCTCCTTGTTGTTGTCTACCAATGTCTTTCCACTCCGTAGTTGTACAGCTTTGCACTCTTCTTTTGGATTAGGAATGGTGTCACTTGGTAGTGAGCTTGAAGTTCTCTCAACAGAAATCTACTTGGAGATTTGCCCAATCTGCCTCTCTAGGCTCTTCATGGAGGCTTCATGGTTCTTGGTTGTCATTTCTTGGTGTTTCCACATTTTGTCTATCAAGGTTTCCAAGTTAGTGATTCTTTGAGATTCTGGTGATGCTTGTGGTGGGTTGTGAGATGTGGATAGTGGATGGTAGGCATTTTGGTTGGTGTGTTGGTTATTGAATTGATAATGGTTGGGGTTAGGGTAGTTGTTTTAAGGTTTTCTGTAAGGGTTTTGGTTAGTTTGCTGCTGGTTGTGGTTTTGGTTGTTCCTTGAAGTGTTTTGGTTTGAGTTTCTCTGCCATGGTTGTTGGTTCTGGTTGTGATTGTCTCCCCATCTGAGGTTTGGGTGGTTCTTCCAGGATGGATTGTAGGTATCACCATAAACTTCATTCTATCCAGAGTTTTGGTTATACATGTACTGCACTTGCTCCTGTTGTTGCTCTTCTTGGCTTTCTTCATTCTGCACACATACAGTTGATGAGTGGCTTGTGTTCACAGCTGCTACTTGAAGGCTGTCAATCCTTTTGGCCATTTGTTCAAACTGTTGTTGAATTTGTTGTTGCATCATCTTGTTTTGAGCCAAAATGGAATCTACTCCTTCCAGTTCTAGTACCCCTTTCTCTATGATAGTTGGCGGGTTCTTTGATGAGCAAAGAAATATTGATTATTGGCCACCATGTCCACAAGATTCTGGGCTTCCTCAGCAGTTTTCATCAGTTGTAATGAACCTCCAGTAGAATGATCTAATGCCTCTTGAGATTTCAATGTTAGGCCTTCATAGAAATTCTGCAGCACGTCCCATTCATTGAACATCTCCGGAGGACACTTTCTGATTAAGGCTTTGTACCTCTCCCATGCTTCATACAAGGATTCGACATCTAATTGTGTGAATGTCTGCACCTCGGTTTTCAGCCTGATGATCCTTTGGGGTGGATAGAATTTGGCTAGAAATGTAGTCACCAAATCATACCAACTAGTGATACTTCCTTGGGGAAAAGTTTCAAGCCATTGTGCGGCCTTGTCCCTTAATGAGAACGGGAACAGCAGAAGCTTGTAAGTTTCAGGATTCACGCCATTGGATTTGACAGTGTCACAAATCCTTAAGAAGGTAGATAAATGCTGGTTGGGATCTTCCAATGGGCTGCCTCTATAGGAACAATTGTTCTGGACAAGTGTAATGAGTTGTGGTTTTAGCTCAAAATTGTTTGCATTGACATTGGGGGTTAAGATGCTGCTTTCACAGTGTCTGGGATTTGCAAAAGTGTAGGAGGCCAACACTCTCCTCTGTGGTGGATTGGGATTAGATGGATCTCCTTCCATCTCGTGATATTCTTCCTCAGATTCTTCCTCTCCAACAATACTTTTCCCTCTTTCAGCTCTTCTTAATCTCCTGAGAGTCCTCTGGTCAGCTTCGGATAAGATAGGAGTACCTCTCCCTGTACCTGACATACAAACAAAACAAGAAACACACAACCAGTGATACTTCAATCTATTGCTAGAATGAAGTTTTAGTTAGCTTAAGCAAAAATTCAAACAGTTAGTAGGTTAGTCAAAATTAAAGAAAAAGTGCTTGATCTAAACTACCACCTCACTTAATCATTGTCAATCTATTCAATCCCCGGCAACGGCGCCAAAAATTTGATGTGCGGAAAATGATCCGACACAAAACTCACCGGCAAGTGTACCGGGTCGCATCAAGTAATAAAACTCACGGGAGTGAGGTCGATCCCACAAGGATTGAAGGATTGAGCAACTTTAGTTTAGTGGTTGAATTAGTCAACCAAACAAGTGTTGATTGTGTGAAATTGTGTTGACAGGAATTAAATTGCATAGAATGTAAAGGGGAGTGGGTGATTTACAGGAAATTAAAAGGAACAAAGAGAAAGTGCTGAATCTTAAAGAACAAGAAATTAAATGGCAGAAACTTAGAACGCAAGAAATGTAAATTACAGAATCTTAAAGTGCAAGAAATGTAAATTGCTTGAATTATAAAGGGAATTGGGAAGTGGATTTGCAGAAATTAAACAAGGAAAAGTAAAATTCAACAAACAGAAATGTAAAAGATGGATTCAATTAAACCGGATCTCAAATGAAAATGAAAATAAGCTTGGTGTAGCAACGAAACAAGAAAATTGAAATTGAAAAATGTAGATCTCAGGACCCAAGAGACTAGATAACCAAGTCTAGATCTCAATGCCTTCCTAGATCCAAATTGAGAATTCAATTGCAAGAAAAGTAAAGATCCAGCAGTAGAAGAAAGGAATTCAAATATTGATTTCTCAAAAATTGTAGTAAAGAAAACAGAGAGATCTCAAGGTGAGATTGAGACAGAATTTCCTCAATTCTTCAACACCCAAGACTCAAAATCTCCAAATAGCTCAAAACCCAAAAGCTCTCCAAAAACAACTCAGCAAAACTAAAAAGGAAAAGCTCCCTACTGTGAATACTATGAAAATTCTTCAAGAAAACTCTAAAAAGAAAAGCTCCTCTAAAACTTCAAATCCTAAACTATTTATACACTTTCTTCAAATGATCATTAAGCCTTGAATTGGGCCTTTAGTCTTGATGAAATTGGGTTGATAATAGCCTCCGTTGATTGCTCTTGGTGTTGGGAAGAAATCCATTAGTGAACCGGGCCATGAACCATTCACGTTTGAGTCAACGTTTGAGGCAAACCTTGACTCAAACGTCTTCGTGAAACCAATTATGCAGCTCGGCCACTTGCTGTCATCCACGTTTGAGCCAACGTTTGAGGTCAAACGTGAGCTCAAACGTGGTTCCCCCATGCTACTCCTTTGGCCAACGTTTGGCCCAACGTTTGACGCAAACGTTGGCGCAAACGTGGCTCAATCAATGCATCAAACAGAGGTGCTCTTCTTTGCTTTTATGGCGCCAACGTTTGACCTCACGTTTGAGGCAAACGTTGGCGCAAACGTTGGTTTGCTCCAGGGGTGCTTTTTCTCTTCTTTTTGGCACCAACGTTTGACCTCACGTTTGAGGCAAACGTTGGCGCAAACGTTGCCTTCCCTTGCTTCTTCTTCAGCCAACGTTTGCCTCAACGTTTGAGGTCAAACGTTGGCGCAAACGTTGGCTCTTCTCCAGTGTGTTCTTCATCTGCTTCTCACGTTTGAGTTAACGTTTGAGGCAAACGTTAGCTCAAACGTGAATCCCTCTTTTCAAGCCCATTCTTGCAACCTTCTTCCAAGCTTTATTCCACCTATCATCAATCAACAATTGTATCAAAGCTATGCCATAATCATGAGAGTTGTTCTTCTTCTTGTCACATGAGCAATTATGGCACAAAAACTCATGAAAATGCATCAATTTATCCATGGTTGATTGAATCAAAGGAAACATGAAATTCAACCCAATTGGCTTACTTATGGCTTAAGAAAGTGCATAAAACCAAATGAAAACAGAGGAAAAAGACTAGTGAAACTAGGCTAAGATGACTTGTCATCAGGTGTACATGAACTGGTTATTTGCAACTATTTCAATGAGTTCCTGAGCTTCTGCAGGGGTATTTACGTGAAGAGATCCTCCTGCAGAATGGTCCAATGACATTTTTGACAACTCAGACAGACCATCATAGAATATACTTATGATTCTCCATTCTGGAAGCATGTCAGTAGGACACTTTTTGATCAGTTGCTTATATCTTTCCCAAGCTTCATAGAGGAATTCTCCTTCCTTCTGTCTGAAGGTTTTGATTTCCACTCTAAGGTTGCTCATCTTTTGATGTGGAAAGAATTTGGCCAGGAAAGCACTGACCAGCTTATCCCAAGAGTTCAGACTATCCTTAGGTTGTGAATCCAACCATGTTCTAGCTCTGTCTCTTACAGCAAAAGGGAAAAGCATAAGCCTGTAGACCTCGGGATCAACTCCATTGGTCTTGACAATGTCACAGATTTGCAGGAATTTAGCTAAAAACTGATGAGGATCTTCCATTGAAAGTCCATGACACTTGCAATTCTGCTGCATTAGAGAAACCAATTGAGGTTTAAGCTCAAAATTGTTTGCTCCAATTGCAGGAAGTGAGATGCTTCTTCCATAGAAGTTAGAAGAAGGTGCAATAAAGTCACCAAGCATCTTCCTTGCATCTCCACCATTGTTATTCGGTTCGGCCATGTCTGTTTTTTTTCGAAAATTTCTGTCAGGTCCTCTCCAGAGGGTTGTGCTTTAGCTTCTTTTAGCTTCCTCTTCAGAGTCCTTTCAGGTTCAGGGTTAGCTTCAACAAGAATATTCTTATCCTTGTTCCTGCTCATATGAAAAAGAAGAGAACAGAAAAGAAAATATGAAATCCTCTATGTCACAGTATAGAGATTCCTTTATGTGAGTAGAAGAAGAGAAGAATAGAAGAAGGAGAAGATAAGAATTCGAACACAGAGGAGAAGAATGGGTTCGAATTTTTGAATGGAAGAGGGGTGTTAGTAGATAATTAAATAAATAGAAAGAGATGAGAGGGGGAAGAATTTGAAAATTAAATAAAATAAATAAAAAAAATTTGTTTTTATTTTGACTATTAGTTATAATTCGAAATTTAAAGAAAAATAAAATTAAATTAAATTAGAATTTAAAACAAATAGTTAATTAAAAAGGAATTTTGAAAAAGTGGGGAAGAGTTTTCGAAAATTAGAGAGGGAAAATTAGTTAGGTGGTTTTGAAAAAGATATGATTGAAATAGAAAACTTTTAAAATAAAAAATTCAAGTAGTTAATTGAAAAAGATTTGAAAATCAAATTTGAAAAGATAGGAAGTTAGAAAATATTTTGAAATTAAGTTTTGAAAAAGACGTGATTGAAATTGAAAAAATTTGAAAAGGAGATTAAAAAGATTTGATTTTAAAAATTAAAGTTGATTACTTGACTAACAAGAAACTAAAAGATATGATTCTAAAATTTAAAGATAGAACCTTTCTTAATAGGCAAGTAACAAACTTTAAAATTTTTGAATCTATCACATTAATTGTTAGTAAAGATTTTGAGATTATGAAACAAAATAAGAAAAAGATTTTAAAAATCAATTTGAAGTTTTCGAGAATATGAAAGAAAAATGAAAAAGATTTGATTTTAAAAAAAAGATTTGAAAAAGATAGAATTTTTAAATTGAAAATTTGACTTTACTAATAAGAAACAACTAAATTTAAAAAATTTTTTTTGAAAATGTCAACTCAAATATTCGACATTTTATGAGAAGAATAAGGGAAAGATATTTTTTTGATTTTTGAATTTTTTTAGTAAAGAGAGAGAAAAACAATAAAAAGACTCAAAACATGGAATTTATGAATCAAAATATACAATGCATGCAAGAACACTTTGAATGTCAAGATGAACACCAAGAACACTTTGAAGGTCAAGATGAACATCAAGAACATGTTTTTGAAAATTTTTAAGAAAAGAAACACATGCAAGACACCAAACTTAGAAATTTTCAATAATTAGACACTAACAAATTAAAAATGCATAGGAAAAACAAGAAAAGACACAAAACAAGAAAATGCAAAGATCAAACAAAGAAGATCATCAAGAACAACCTGAAGATCATGAAGGACATTATGCATCAATTTTTCGAAAATCTTTTTAGAAAAATAAAAGAATGAAATTGACACCAAACTTAAAAATTGACACTAGACTCAAACAAGAAACATCAAATTTTTGGTTTTTTTATGATTTTATTATAATTTTTTTGTATTTTTTTTCAAAAATTAATTTGAAAAAGAAAAATAAGGATTTCAAAATTTCTAATGAGAATTCCAGGAATCATGCAATGTTAGTCTAAAGCTCCGGTCCAGGAATTAGACATGACTTATTAGCCAACCAAGCTTTCAGTGAAAGCTCCGGTCCAAAACAGTAGACATGGCCAATGGCCAGCCAAGCTTTAAGATACAAATCAGGCATACAACAGCTGAATTGATGAGAATAAAAAAAGCTCTTGTGCTGATGAGTTGAAACCTCGATCCAAAAGATTAGACATGGCTTCACAGCCAGCCAGACTTCAACAGATCATCATGAAACTCTAGAATTCATTCTTAAAAATTCTGAAGTCATAGAATAATTTATTTTCAAAATTGTTTTGTTTTTTTTTTAAGTTTTTTTTTTGAAAATAAAAACAAAAATAAAAAGCTTAAAATTAAAATAAAATTACCTAATCTGAGCAACAAGATGAACCGTCAGTTGTCCAAACTCGAACAATCCCCGGCAACGGCACCAAAAACTTGGTGCACGAAATCGTGATTGTTCATTCCTTGGTAACAGTGCCAAAAACTTAATACGCACGTTCATAATCTTAGTTCTTTTTCACAACTTCGCACAACTAACCAGCAAGTACACTGGGTCATCCAAGTAATAAACCTTACGTGAGTAAGGGTCGATCCCACAGAGATTGTCGGCTTGAAGCAAGCTATGGTCATCTTGTAAATCTCCGTCAGGAAGATTCAAATGATTTTGGGATTTAAGATAATTGAATTATAAATAAAATATAGAATAAGATAGAGATACTTATGTAATTCATTGGTGAGAGTTTCAGATAAGCGTATGGAGATGCTTTGCTCCCTCTGAATCTCTACTTTCCTACTATCTTCATCCAATCATTCATACTCCTTTCCATGGCAAGCTGTATGTTGGACATCACCGTTGTCAATGGCTACATCCTGCCCTCTCAGTGAAAATGATCCAAATGCACTGTCACCACATGGCTAATCATCTGTCGGTTCTCGATCATGCTGGAATAGGATCCAGTGATACTTTTGCGTCTGTCACTACGCCCAGCACTCGCGAGTTTGAAGCTCGTCACAGCCATCCCTTCCCAGATCCTACTCGGAATACCACAGACAACGTTTAGACTTTCCGGATCTCAAGAATGGCCACCAATAATTCTAGCCTATACCACGAAGACTCTGATCGTAAATCAGGAGGCTAAGAGATATGCATTCAAGCTTGCTTTCATGTAGAATGGAAGTGTTTGTCAGGCACGCGTTCATAAGTGAGAATGGTGATGAGCGTCACATAATCATCACATTCATCATGTTCTTGTGTGCGAATGAATATCTTAGAAAAGAAATAGGCTTGAGTTGAATAGAAAAACAATAGTACTTTGCATTAATTCATGAGGAACAACAGAGCTCCACACCTTAATCTATGGTGTGTAGAAACTCTACCATTGAAAATACATAAGAATAAGGTCTATGCATGGCCGGATGGCCAGCCTTCCCAAATGGCATATGAATGTGAAAATAGGGAAAAAGAACAATCCCTGATCAAGGATGATAAAAAAGATGCAAATACAATAGTAAAAAGTCCTATTTATACTAAACTAGTTACTAGGGTTTACAGAGATAAGTAAATGATGCAGAAATTCACTTCCGGACCCACTTGGTGTGTGCTTGGGCTGAGAATTGAAGCCTTCACGTGTAGAGGTCTTACTTGGAGTTAAACGCCAGTTTGTAACTTATTTCTAGCGTTTAACGCTGCTTTGCAACTTGTTTCTGGCGTTTAACGCCAGAATAGGGCAGAGAGCTGGCGTTAAACGCCAGTTTGCGTCATCTAAACTCGGGCAAAGTATAGACTATTATATATTGCTGGAAAGCCCTGGATGTCTACTTTCCATCTCAATTAAGAGCGTGCCAATTGGGTTTTTGTAGCTCCAGAAAATCCACTTCGAGTGCAGGGAGGTCAGAATCCAACAGCATCTGTAGTCCTTCTTCAGCCTCTGAATCAGATTTTTGCTCAAGTTCCTCAATTTCAGCCAGAAATTACCTGAAATCACAGAAAAACACACAAACTCCTAGTAAAGTCCAAAAATTTAATTTTTATTTAAAAACTAATAAAATTATATTAAAAACTAACTAAATCATACTAAAAACTATGTAAAAACAATGCCAAAAAGCGTATAAATTATCCGCTCATCACGTTCCCTTAGTGAACGCTAAGTTCACTTCTTGAGTGCTCTCCCTTGGCTTCTTTTGTGCACAGCACTGCTTGGTGCGCTTTTTCCCCCACTAGCGCTCTCTTTTTTAGCGCTGCATTCCAAATTTGAGCGCTGCTCCATACTTTCGTGGCCTTCATTAGGGCTGACTTAGTGAACTCTAAGTTCACTTATTGAGCACTGGCTCTTTTGGTTGAGTGCTCTCCCTTGCCCAGGCTTGCAAGTCACGAAAAAGGTGACTTAGTGAGCGTCACGCTCACTTCCAAAGTGAACGCTAGCCTTAATGTTGCTGAGCGTGGCGTTCTATTTGTGAACTTAACGCTACCCTGATTGCTTCCCCTTTCTCTTTATTTCTTTACCTACAAGCAACCAAACAACAAATCAAAGTCTCACCAAAATCACAAGATCTTTTCATCATTCATAAAATCAATTAATTCTAGCATAAACCTTATGATTTTGTGTAAAATAAATGATGTTTGATTGATTCGAAATGATCATGAAAATCCTCTCCAATCACTTACTTATTGTGCAAGAAAGTACATAAAACTTAATGAAACAAGTGAAAATGCTTGTAAAACTAGCATAAGATGACTTGTCATCACAACACCAAACTTAAACCTTGCTTGTCCCCATGCAAGCACTAAACATGAGAAGAAATGAAACAAAACAGAGAAGTATATATGTCCTTATTTAGCAGGTAATTGAATTAGGACCATGGGGTTTTATGCAGACAAAAATGCAGCTCAATTATTCTTTGCTGATAGATATGAATTGTCTCTTTAAGGGTCCATTAGAGTTGCTGTTATGATGCCTTGTTCTTTTATTGATCCCTGTTAGCTTTTTTCTTCTTTCTTTTGCTTAGAAACTCATTTCTCACTGATAGCTTAGTGTCAAGTGTTGCAGCAGCCTTTTGGCTCAATTTTTCTCAACACCTCTTTACTACAGACACTTGGCTCACAATTCTTCTTAGGAACATTGTTGCCCAGTACCTCTTTGGGTTACTAAATGCTTTGTAACTAGGTTGCTCTTGATAATGGACTTTCGGTTGGTAATCCCGGATTAGTTAATCTAAGTTACCAAGTTTTAAAAGACTCCTCAGAACCTAATTGTCCAAGCATATCCTAGTACAAGAAGCACCACAGGCATATGTCCTAAGGTCCAAGCTATTGGTGTCTAGCCTTATTATTTGTTTCTTTCATTCTTGTTGCCAATCCTTTGTTTTTCTTTTCTTTTTCTTTCTTACTTTTCATAATTTTCTAGGGATGTTCATTAGTAAAAGGTTTTATAACAGCAAATGAGTTCACACTACAAAGATCATTCTATTCTGCAGCTTTTATTATTGAGCTTATCATCTAATCAAGCAATTACCACCACAAGTATTTATTCTAATTCCTACAACATTAGACAAACACTTTCTATTTTGAATATTTTCTCTTATTGATGCAAAAGGGAAACAAGATAGAATTTAAGCAGATGAATGATAACAAGCATAATACAGCTAGTGTATTTAATAGACATCAAAATTTGCACTATTTGCACTAAATATCAAGGTAAACAGCAGCTTCTCATTCAGAATATTTCAAAGTAGAGTAAATTTTGTGACAATACAACCTCTCAGGAGTGTCTTGCAGCTTTCCTTTTGTCATTGATGAAGAGAATTAGTTGATGGTCTAGATTTTCTTCTTATAGAAATAGAAACTTCGTTGAGAGCATAGCCCCAAACCAACAAACAATTCTCACATAAAAAATTTGAGTTGTCACAAGTAACAAACCCCAAATAAGAATTGTTCATACCCTGGGTCGAGCTGTCCGACCCGGGATGTTTAGCGACATGGCGACTGACCTCTTTAGTTCCGACTACCCGATCTCTTCTTAAAGGGATCGGCCAAATCAACAGGAAAGCCCAGTAAAGGGCCCAAATAGAGGAACACGACCCAAATCCAAAGGCAATCCAAGCCTATAGAGATAAAGGCGGTTCCCTTGAAGATAAGCTGACTTCACCCAAAATAAGATAAGATAAGATAAGATAACTAACTAATCTTATCAGAAAGGTCAGCCCACACTACTATAAATACACTGGAGCACCCAGGTATAACTCATACTCTGATTCTACAATAAACCTGCTTAATACCCGTGCTAACTTAAGCATCGGAGTCTCTTGCAGGTACCTCCCACCCTCCGGTGACCAAGGATCAGAAGTGCAGCCTGTCCAACAAGTCAAACACAACAGCTCCGGCCGCTACCAGCCAGCCGGACACGTCATCTCCGACCAGTACAAAAGATCTCGTCCGAGATCGACCTACAGTTTCAGGTAACCCTCGGAACATTGGCGCTGTTGCCGAGGACCTGGAAGTCATCCCATCACCATGGCGGACGAACAGGATAACGACCACAACTCAGATTTAGAGGACAGAACACCGCACAAAAACACGGGTGCCACACCAAAGGACACTCCGGAATCTAACGGAGACAAAAACTCATCACATCCGGGAGTAATAGAAGCACTTCAAGATCGCCTAAAGCAACTCGAAAAAGAAAGCCAGTACTAGCAAGAAGTCGGCAAGGATCTACAAAGAGTGGTAAGGCGACGTCAAGAATTAGAAGATAAACTTCTACAACTTGAAGCCGATCTCAAAGCAAAGACTACCCGGACCACCCCTGAAGACAACTCTCGCAAAGATCAAGATCCATTCACTAGGGAAATCATGAAGACTAAAATCCCTAAAGACTTCAAACTTCCGGATATGACTTTGTATGATGGTACTACAGATCCCAACCATCACCTCAACAACTTCAGAAGCAGAATGTACCTCACCAACGCCTCAGACGCCGTTCGCTGCAAAGCTTTTCCAACGACTCTCACGAAGACAGCAATTACATGGTTTGACAACCTACCTCCAAAGTCCATCTCCAATTTTGACGATCTGGCCAAAAAATTCCTGGCCAGATTCTCCATCAAAAAAGACAAGGCTAAGCACGCCCGCAGTCTACTAGGTATCAAGCAAGGAGATCGGAAAAGTCTTCGCAACTACATGGAAAGATTCAACAAAATGTGCCTAGACATACAAAGCTTACCAACAGAGGCTGCCGTCATGGGCCTCATCATGGGCCTACGAGAAGGACCTTTTAGCCAATCTATATCAAAGAAATATCCCACATCCCTAGATGAGGTACAAGAGCGGGCAGAGAAGAACATCAACATGGAAGAAAATTCCCGACTTGGAGAAGCCTCGAAATTCGGTTTCACCTACCGAGATAAAGATAAAGAATCCAAGAAGAAGGAAGATCGAATGGTCGAAAAAATCAAAAAGTATCATAATTACACCCCTCTTCGGGTGTCCCTTGTGGATATTTACAAAGAAGTCTGTAACACAGAAAAGATACCTCCAACTCG
The DNA here is from genome assembly GCF_059453495.1 of Arachis ipaensis. NCBI lineage: Eukaryota > Viridiplantae > Streptophyta > Magnoliopsida > Fabales > Fabaceae > Arachis > Arachis ipaensis. Next base: position 84,051,384 of record NC_142441.1, on the reverse strand, counting down.
ACCACTCAAAGGCAAAAGAGGAGGAGGAAATCGGAACGAATACTGTGAATATCATCGGGTCCGAGGACATTCCACCAACGAGTGCTTCGACTTAAAAAACATCATAGAAAAGTTAGTAAGGGAAGGAAAACTAAATCAGTATCTAGCCAACCGAGATGATGAACAAAGAAAAAGACGAAGAGATGAAGATGTCGGACGAGCTGAGCGATCATCTCGTACGCTAGAAAGACATGTCCATATGATACATGGAGGATTTGCAGGAGGTGGAATCTCCAATTCATCCCGCAAAAGATACCTCAAAGAAGTATATCATGTCAAAGGGAAGAAGAAAGCACCCGACATCCCTGTAATCACGTTCACCAAAGAAGACGCATCCGGTATCATCTCCGGACAGGATGATCCCATGGTCATCACTATCATACTGGCAAACGCCAATCTCTACCGCACATTAATAGACCAAGGGAGTTTTTTCGACATCTTATTCAAAACTACCTTCGACAAACTTGGCTTAGAAGAAAAGGAGCTTAGAGCATACCCGAACAGCCTGTTCGGACTGGGAGATACCCAGTACAACCACTGGGATATGTGTCGCTACATACAACCTTCGGAAAAGGGAACCAATCCAGAACACTCAAGATAGACTACATTGTGGTTGACGTGAGTTCAGCCTACAATGCCCTAATAGGTCGGACAACACTAAATCAACTCGGCGCAATAGTCTCGACTCCACATCTATGCATGAAATTCCCAACTACAGAAGGGATAGCCACGATAAAAGCAGATCAAAAGATGGCACGCCGCTGTTATAACGAAAGTTTAAACCTCAGAGGTAGAGGAGAAGAATTTCATACAATTGAGCTTGGTGCAGTTCAGAGACGTGAAGAACTCCGTTCACAACCTGAAGGAGAAATAGAGAAAGTTCAGATCGGAGATACCTCGGACAAAACAACTAATATTGGCACGATCCTGAAGGGAGAAGCAAAAGAATTACTAGTACAGTTCTTACGAGATAATGTCGATCTCTTCGCATGGAAAGCCGCAGACATGCCAGGCATAGACCCCAAGCTAATGAGTCACAAGTTGGCAGTCTATCCAGGATCTCAGTCGGTACAGCAGAGACGAAGAAAACTTGGGCCAGAACGATCCCAAGCTGTGGAAGAATAGGTACAAGCACTACTGGAGGCAGGATTCATAAGAGAAGTCAAGTACCCACTATGGCTAGCTAACGTTGTCTTGGTGAAAAAATTAAATGGAAAATGGCGAATGTGCACCGACTACACTGACCTCAACAAAACCTGCCCAAAAGATCCTTACCGACTCCCAAGTATCGACGCTCTGGTAGATGCTTCATCCGGATATAGATACCTCTCGTTTATGGATGCATATTCCAGATACAACCAAATTCCCATGTATCCACCAGATCAAGAAAAGACCTCGTTTTTTATGCCAAAAGCAAATTACTGCTACATTGTAATGCCTTTCAGTCTCAAGAATGCGGGAGCTACGTATCAAAGGCTAATGAATAAAGTCTTTTCAGATGATATCGGAAAGATCATGGAAGTCTACATGGACGACATGTTAATAAAGACACAAAGTGAAGAGACACTATTGTCCAACCTGGCCCAAGTGTTCGACACTATAAGGAAGCATGACATGCGCCTCAATCCCGCAAAATGCACTTTTGCAGTAGAAGCAGGCAAGTTCTTGAGTTTTATGCTCACACAAAGAGGAATTGAGGCAAATCTGGATAAATGCCAGGCCATACTCAACATGAAAAGCCCAACTTGTGTCAAAGAAGTACAACAACTCAACGAGAGGTTAGCGGCCTTGTCCAGGTTCCTAGCGGGATCAGCGATAAGATCCCTTCCTTTCTATGCCACTCTAAGGAAAGGAAAGAGCTTCGAGTGGACAATGGAATGCGAGCAAGCCTTCCAGGATTTCAAAAGTTTCCTGGGACGACCACCTATCCTAACTCGACCACGAAAGGAAGAGCCACTCGTATTGTACCTTGCGGTAGGAAGTCAGGCAGTAGCCTCAGCACTAGTTCGTGAGGATGACAAAGAGCAACAACCTGTATACTTCATTAGTAAAGCACTGCAGGGATCCGAGCTGAACTACCAAAAAATAGAAAATTTTGCCTATGCTCTCATACTGACATCTCGACGACTACGCCTGTACTTCCAGACTCACACCATTAAGGTTCGGACCGACCAGCCCATAAAAGGGATACTGCAGAAAATAGATCTAGCAGGCAGAATTTTACAATGGGCAGTCGAGTTATCCGAGTTCGACCTCCAATATGAAGCTCGGACAGCCATCAAATCACAATACTTGGCCGACTTCATTGCAGAATTCACAGATACCCTGGAAACCCCCACAGAATGGAATCTCTACATGGACGGGTCTTCAAATAAGACTGGAAGCGTAGGTGTGATAATAGAAAGCAACCAAGGAACCCAAGTTGAGCTTTCCCTCAAATTTGGGTTCCTGGCCTCAAACAACCAGGCAGAATATGAAGTGTTACTAGCTGGTTTGAAGCTGGCTAAGGAGGTTGGAGCTCAAAAACTCAACATCTTCAGCGACTCACAAGTAGTCACCTTACAGATAACAGGGAGTTACCAAGCCAAAGATCCCACCATGAAAAAGTATTTGGATATAACCAAGGAACAGCTCGGACAACTCGGGGAATATAAGATCTGCCACATACCCCGTGAACAAAATGCCCGAGCTGATGCACTCTCAAAGCTAGCCAGCCCCAAACCAGGGGGCAACAATAGAAGCCTCATCCAGGAAATGCTACAAAACCTGTCAATCTCGGAAGCAGAAAAAGTCCTAGCTATAACAAGTCAGGATCAAGGATGGATAACCCCCATAATTAATTACCTCAAAAAAGAAACACTCCCCACAAATGAGAAGGAAGCAAAGAGGTTAAAACGGGAGGCTCAGTACTACACCATCATAAACAACACCCTATACAAAAGAGGAATTTCAATACCATTGTTAAAATGTGTGCCGACTTCTAACACAAGGGACGTTTTAGAGGAAGTACACAGTGGTATTTGTGGCAATCATCTCGGGACACAAGCCCTCACCAAAAAGGTACTTCGGGTGGGATTTTACTGGCCAACTCTACAAAAGGAAGCTACAGAATTTGTAAAGACATGTCCCCCATGCCAGAAACATGCCAACTTTCACATCGCCCCGCCAGAAGAGCTCATCAGCGTAACTTCGCCTTGGCCATTTGCAAAATGGGGACTCGATCTTCTCGGACCCTTTCCCCAGGGATCAGGACAAGTCAAATTCCTCATAGTCGGAGTAGACTATTTCACAAAGTGGATTGAGGCAGATCCCCTAGCCAACGCCACTGCTCAAAGAAGTCAGAAATTTCTATATAGGAACATTGTCACGAGGTTCGGGGTTCCATACTCCATCACCACAGACAATGGCACTCAATTCACAGATGCAGGCTTCAGGAAATTAGTAGCCGACTTGAACATAAAGCACCAGTTCACCTCCATCGAACATCCTCAAGCCAATGGGCAAGCCGAAGCTGCCAACAAAGTCATATTGGCTGGGTTGAAACGGAGACTGTAAGATGCGAAGGGAGCTTGGGCTGAAGAACTTCCACAGGTCCTATGGGCATATCGAACTACGCCACATTCCACCACAAACGAATCACCGTTCCGATTAGCGTACGGCGTGGAGGCAATAATCCTAGTAGAGGTCGAGGAAGGGTCGCCTAGAGTAGTCCACTACAATGAAGAAGCCAACTCTCAACTTCAAAGAGAAGAACTCGACCTACTTCCGGAAATCCAAGAAAGAGCTCGGATAAGGGAAGAAGTGCTAAAGCGCCGAATGGCTTCAAGATATAATCAAAAGGTAGTGCCAAGAGGTTTCGCAGAGAATGATCTCATCCTAATCCGAAATGATATTGGAAAAACTCGACTCGGAGAAGCAAAGTTGGCAGCAAACTGGAAAGGACCCTACCGAGTCATAGAAGTACTTGGGAAGGGCTACTACAGACTGTCCGAACTCGATGGACGAGAGCTTCCCAGATCGTGGCACACCTGCAACCTAAGAAGGTACTATAGCTAGAAAAGGTAAAAGATCTCATCATAGAATGCACTCTTTTTCCTGAAAAGGTTTTTTAATGAGGCACCAAGTTGAGATCCAGATATTATCCGACTTAAAAGAATGAAAAACTCCAACATGTATATATTTGTACTTTCTTTTGAATAAAAAATATTTTAGATATTCTACAAATCTCAAAACGCATTAATTTGAAGCATTCATCGTCCGATTATAAAGCAACAGATCGGCAGAAAGTGAAAAACAGATTCACTGCACGATCACGGTAAAAGACCAATAAAGATGAAAACGCGATTCATCTAAAGGTCGACCAAAGAAAGACAGAAACGACCTTCTACAAATCGGCAAAGATGAACACAGAATAATGCAAGAAGTTATCGAAAGTGATCCAAAAAAAAGAACCTGACGAGGTCTTATGGATTGCTAAATAATAACTTAAAGATTGGCCGACGTTGAGAAGTCGGACCAAGTCAACCCAAGTTATTAGCAAATCCCTAGAAAGAGGTCTGGCCAACCCTATAAAAGAGGAATTTCTATAACTTAGAAGAGATCGACATAAAGAAGTCGGTCTCCCACGAAAAACAAGTTATAAAAGTAATCCCTGAAAGAGACCTGACAAAGGTCCAAGAAAGAGGATTACAAAATAACTTAGAAGAGATCGACATAAAGAAGTCGGTCTCCTATGAAAAACAAGTTATAAAAGTAATCCCTGAAAGAGACCTGACAAAGGTCCAAGAAAGAGGATTACAAAATAACTTAGAATAGATCGACATAAAGAAGTCGGTCTCCTACGAAAAACAAGTTATAAAAGTAATCCCTGAAAGAGACCTGACAAAGGTCCAAGAAAGAGGATTACAAAATAACTTAGAAGAGATTGACATAAATAAGTCGGTCTCCTACAAGAAAAAAGTTATAAAAGTAATCCCTGAAAGAGACCTGACAAAGGTCCAAGAAAGAGGATTACAAAAATAACTTAGAAAGAGGACGACGTAAAGAAGTCGACCTCCTACAAAAAGTTATAGAATTAATCCCTGAAAGAGACCTGACAAGGGTCCAAGAAAGAGGATTACAAAAATAAGTTAGAAAGAGGACGACGTAAAGAAGTCGACCTCCTACGAAAAGTTATAAAAGTAATCCTTGAAAGAGACCTGACAAAGGTCCAAGAAAGAGGATTACAAAAATAACTTAGAAAGAAGACGACGTAAAGAAGTCGACCTCCTACGAAAAGTTATAGAAGTAATCCCTGAAAGACACCTGACAAAGGTCCAAGAAAGAGGATTACAAAAATAACTTAAAAAGAGGACGACGTAAAGATGTCGACCTCCTACGAAAAGTTATAAAAGTAGCCCCTGAAAGAGACCTAACAAAGGCCCAAGAAAGTGGATTACGAAATAACTTAGAAGAGATCGACATGACGAAGCCGGTCCACTACAAAAATAACTTGGAAAAGGAGGATGCAAAGAAATCGGTTATGGATAAAATACAAGTAAGAGCAAGCAAATACGAATTGGATCCAAGAATCTACGACCTCCAAGTACAAAGCAGTTCAAAGAGGCCGAGCAGCAAGGCTCCAGTATTCTAAAACCCGGAAGGGTGCCAAGACAAGTGCAAACAAGCATGCTATAGAATACAATATTATAAAGCTTTAGGGGCCCATAATGCACGAATTGTGAATCACACTTTTCACAACGCGTACCACTAACCAGCAAGTGCACTGGGTCATCCAAGTAATACCTTACGTGAGTAAGGGTCGAATCCCACGGAGATTGTTGGTTTGAAGCAATCTATGGTTATCTTGTAAATCTTAGTCAGGAAGTCAATTATGTTTATCAGTTGAATTGCGAATAACCAAGAGAGTATAAATTAAAGGTTACTTGTTGTGCAGTAATGGAGAATATGTTGGAGTTTTGGAGATGCTTTGTCTTCTGAATCTCTGCTTTCCTCTGTCTTCTAATTCACGCACGCACGTCCTCCTATGGCAAGCTGTGTGTTGGTGGATCACCGTTGTCAATGGCTACCTTCCATCCTTCCAGTGAAAACTACACACGCGCTCTGTCACAGCACGGCTAATCACCGGTTGGTTCTCGATCCGGTTGGAATAGGATTTACTATCCTTTTGCGTCTGTCACTAACGCCCAGCCTTCAGGAGTTTGAAGCTCGTCACAGTCGTTCAATCCTTGAATCCTACTCAGAATACCACAGACAAGGTTTAGACTTTCCGGATTCTCTTGAATGCCGCCATCAGTTCTAGCTTATACCACGGAGATTCTGATTAAGAGATCTCAGAGATACTCATTCAATCGGATATAGAACAGAGGTGGTTGTCAGGCACACGTTCATGTTTTGAGGAAGGTGATGAATGTCACAGATCATCACCTTCATTACATTTAAGCGCGAATGAACATCTTAGATAGGAACAAGCGTGTTTGAATGGAAAACAGAAATACTTGCATTAATTCATCGAGACACAGCAGAGCTCCTCACCCCCAACAATGGGGTTTAGAGACTCATGCCGTCAGAGAATACAAGGGTTTGATCTAAAATGTCATGAGATACAAAATAAGTCTCTAAAAGTTGTTTAAATACTAAACTAGTAGCCTAGGTTTATAAAAAATAAGTGGACTATGATGGATGATGCAGAGATCCACTTCTGGGGCCCACTTGGTGTGTGCTGGGACTGAGATTTAAGTAAGTCACGTGCAGAGGCCATTTGTGGAGTTGAACGCCAGTTTTTGTGCCAGTTTGGGCGTTCAACTCCAGCTTTTGATCCTTTTCTGGCGCTGGACGCCAGAATTGGGCAGAGAACTGGCGTTGAACGCCAGTTTACGTCATCTATCCTTGTGCAAAATATGGACTATTATATATTTCTGGAAAGGCCTGGATGTCTACTTTCCAACGCAATTGGAAGCATGCCATTTCGAGTTCTGTAGCTCCAGAAAATCCATTTTGAGTGCAGGGAGGTCAGAATCCAATAGCATCAGCAGTCTTTTTTCAGCCTGAATCAGATTTTTGCTCAGCTCCTTCAATTTCAGCCAGAAAAATACCTGAAATTTCAGAAAAACACACAACTCATAGTAAAGTCCAGAAATATAAATTTTTCCTAAAAACTAATGAAAATAGACTAAAAACTAACTAGAACATACCCAAAACTATATGAAATTAACCCCAAAAAGCGTATAAAATATCCGCTCATCACAACACCAAACTTAAACTGTTGCTTGTCCTCAAGCAACTAGACAAATAAAATAGAAGACTAATAGGTTGAGAAGCAATAATATCTCAGAGTTTTTGAGTGAAGCTCAGATTCTAATTAGATGAGCGGGACTAGTAGCTTTTTGCTTCTGAACAGTTTTGGCATCTCACTTTACCCATTGAAGCTCAGAGTGATTGGCATCTATAGGAACTCAGAATTCAGATAGTGTTATTGATTCTCTTAGTTCAGTGTGATGATTCTTGAACACAACTTTTTTATGAGTCTTGGTTGTGGCCCTAAGCACTTTGTTTTCCAGTATTACCACTCGATACATAAATGCCACAGACACATAACTGGGTGAACCTTTTTAGATTGTGACTCAGCTTTGCTAAAGTCCCCAATTAGAGTTGTCCAGAGTTCTTAAGCACACTCTTCTTTTTGCCTTGGACCTTGACTTTAACCGCTCAGTCTCAAGTTTTCACTTGACACCTACACGCCACAAGCACATGGTTAGGGACAGCTTGGTTTAGCCGCTTAGACCAGGATTTTATTCCTTTAGGCCCTCCTATCCACTGATGCTCAAAGCCTTGGGATCCTTTTTATTTGCCCTTGCCTTTTGGTTTTAAGGGTTATTGGCTTTTTGCTCTTGCCTCTTGGTTTTAAGAGCTTTTGGCTTTTTCTGCTTGCTTTTTCTTGTTCTTTCTATATTTTTTTTCGCTTTTTTTTTTCTGCAAGCTTTGTTCTTTGCTGCTTTTTCTTGCTCCAAGAATCATTTTTATGATTTTTCAGATTATCAATAACATGTCTCATGTTCATCATTCTTTCAAGAGCCAACATATTTAACAGTCTTAAGCAACAAATTCAAAAGACATATGCACTGTTCAAGCATTCATTCAGAAGACAGAAAGCATTGCCACCACATTTAACTAATTAGAATTTCTCTTATTAAAACTCGAAATTTTATTGCCTCCTATTCAAAAGATCTACTACTTTATTCATGTTTGCTGATGATGAGAAAAATAAACTATAGCTTAATTGGAGATAAAATCAAAATAGATACTAATTACTACTATATGACTCCTAAGGTAAACTTCTATAAGGACACTGTCACAGAGTTAAGGCAGAAATTGGAAATTAACAACCTTTATTCTGGGGGAACAGGGGTTCCTCTGATCCTTGGGGTGCTTGGTCCTACAAGAGAAGATTTTTGGCGCTTCAATTCCCTTAAGTCACGCCCTTGCTCCTCTTGTTCTTTAAACATATAGGTCAGCATTTGACTGTGTTCCTTCTGTTCTTTTATTATTTGCTCCATAGCTTCCCGTATCTTGGTAACGGACGTCTCAAGATACTCCCAGTATTCAGCTTGAGGGATCTCTGGGAGGAATTCCTGTGCTCTCTTTTTGATGGGATCCTCCTGTGCTTGTTGTTTTTCCATTGATGCTTTGGTGATTGGCTTTTCAATTAGGATATACTCAGTTATTCCCATCCTTACTCCAGCGTCCTTGCAGAGCAGATAAATCACGTTTGGATAAGCCAACCTGGCCTCTTTTGAATTTTTGTTAGCAATCTTGTAGAGTTCAGTTGAAATCAGCTGATGAACCTCCACTTCCTTCCCCATCATGATGCAATGGATCATCACTGCTCTTTTAACTGTGACTTCAGAACAGTTGCTAGTGGGCAACAGAGAACGCCCAATGATGTCCAGCCATCCTCTGGCGACTGGTTTGAGATCCTCTCTCTTGAGTTGATTTGGGACACCCTTTGTGTTGGTGGTCCACCTGGCTCCATGGATACATATGTCCTCTAGAATCTTATCCAGGTCAATGTCTACTCTCATCATCCTCCTGTTGAAGGAGTCTGGATCATCCTTTAGCTAAGGTAGCTTTAAGATCTCTCTGATCTTGTCAGGGGTGGTATGAACAATCTTCCCTCTGACCATGGTCCGAAATTCATAGAAGGCAGTTCCAGATAGTTTTTGCTTGTCAGTCTGCCACATATTAGCATAGAACTCCTGGACCATGTTCCTTCCTACTTTCGTTTCAGGATTAGCTAGGACTTCCCAGTTCCTGATTTGAATTTGCTCTTGGATCTCCGGATATTCATCTTCTTTCAGATCGAATCTAACTTCCGGGATCACTGATCTCAGACCCATTACTTTAAGATAATGATCTGAATGTTCTTTAGATAAGAACTTCCCTTGATTCCAAAGTGGTTTTGGAACGCTCTCTTTCTTGCCTCTTGGAGTGGGTTGTTTTCCTTTAGGGGCCATGATCTTAGTGATCTCGGATAAACACACCAAACTTAGAGGTTTGCTTGTCCTCAAGCAAAAGAAAAGAAAGGAGAGGGATAGAAAGAGAGCTAGGTGCAATTGTTGATGGAGGAGGAGGGAGGCCGAACCCAAATTTAAAGGGATGGGGGGGTGGGTTTTCGAAAAATTGGAAAAGATAAGATAAAAAGATTGAGTTGAAAAAGATAAGATAGAAGATATAGTTTAATTTTGAAAAGATATGATAGATTTTTGAAAAAGATAAATCTGAATTTTGAAAAAGATAATATGGAGATTTGAAAAAGATATGGATTAGTTGAAAAGATTTTTGAGTGAAAAAGATAGATTTGTTTTCAAAAAAGTTTTGAAAAGAGTTTGGATTGAATTTGGAAAGAGGGATTTTTAGAAATTAAGGATTTTAGAAATTAAGGATTTTAGAAATCAGGGTTCTTAACATGTTCATGTAAAAATCATGCATTGAAACATAAAATTTGAAATTAAAATGGAAGTACGTGTGGAAAAAATGAATTTGGCTCCTCCCTGCTGTCCTGGCGTTTGAACGCCCAAACACTGCCTGTTTTGGGCGTTCAGCGCCCAAATGCTGCTCTCCTGGGCGTTCAACGCCCAGCTGCTGCCATTACTGGCGTTCAACGCCCAGTGGGTGCCCCTTTCTGGCGTTGAACGCCCAGATTGCTACCATTACTGGCATTCAACGCCCAGTGGATGCCCATTTTGGGCGTTGAACGCCCAAAATATACTTTTACTGGCGTTTTCTTGCCAGTGAGCTCTTTTTCTCTGTTTTGTGTGCCGAGGTCTTCTGTAAATGATTATTTACCTTGTTATCAATGAACTCTATATAAACAAATAAAAATAAAAATAGAAATAGGGCAAAAATGCTTAGAGGATTGTTGCCCCATGGCTGGGTTGCCTTCCAGCAAGCGCTTCTTTATTGTCTTTAGCTGGACCTTGCTGAGCTTTTAATCTAGCTTCAGCCTTGAGCATTCTTGCTCAATGTTGCCTTCAAGATAATGCTTGATTCTCTGTCCATTGACAATGAACTTCTTATCAAAATCAATATCTTGAAGCTCCACATAACCATATGGTGACACACTTGTAATCACGTATGGTCCCCTCCACCGGGATTTCAGTTTCCCGGGGAATAGCCTGAATCTAGAGTTAAACAACAGGACCTTCTGTCCTGGTTCAAAAATTCTAGATGACAGCTTTCTGTCATGCCATTTTTTTTATTTTTCTTTATAAAGCTTGGCATTTTTGAAAGCTATGAATCTGAATTCCTCTAGCTCATTTAGCTGGAGCAATCGTTTTTCTCCTGCTAATTTGGCATCAAAGTTTAGGAATCTGGTTGCCCAGTAGGCCTTATGTTCCAGTTCCATGGGCAGGTGACATGCCTTACCATACACGAGTTGGTATGGAGATGTCCCTATGGGGGTCTTGAATGCTGTCCTGTAAGCCCACAGAGCATCATCCAGGCTCCGTGCCCAATCCTTTCTACGGGTGTTTACTGTCCGTTCCAGGATTCTCTTTAATTCTCTGTTAGAGACTTCAGCTTGCCCATTGGTTTGTGGATGATATGGAGTGGCCACCTTGTGGCGAATTCCATACCGAACCATGGCAGAGTAAAGCTGTTTATTACAGAAGTGAGTGCCCCCATCACTGATTAGTACTCTAGGGACACCAAACCTGCTAAAGATATGTTTCTGGAGGAACTTCAGCACTGTTTTAGTATCATTGGTGGGTGTGGCAATAGCCTCAACCCATTTTGATACATAGTCAACTGCCACCAGAATATAAGTGTTTGAGTATGATGGTGGGAAAGGTCAAATGAAGTCAATTCCCCATACGTCAAACAACTCAATTTCCAAGATTCCTTGTTGAGGCATGGCGTAACCATGAGGCAGGTTACCAGCTCTTTGGCAACTGTCACAATTACGTACAAACTCTCGGGAATCTTTATAGAGTGTGGGCCAATAGAAGCCACATTGGAGGACCTTGGTGGCTGTTCACTCACCTCCAAAATGGCCTCCATATTGAGATCCGTGGCAATGCCACAGGATCCTCTGTGCTTCTTCTCTAGGCACACACCTACGGATAATTCTGTCTGCACAACTCTTAAAGAGATAAGGTTCATCCCACAAGTAGTACTTTGCATCAGTAATTAATTTCTTCTTTTGTATCCTGTTGTACTCCTTGGGTATGAACCTTGCAGCTTTATAGTTTGCAATATCGGCAAACCATGGTGCTTCCTGAATGGCGAATAAATGCTCATCAGGAAACGTCTCAGAGATCTCAAGAGAAGGGAGGAACGTCCCTTCCACTGGCTCTATCCGGGACAGATGATCAGCCACTTGGTTCTCTGTCCCTTTTCTGTCTCTTATTTCTATATCAAACTCTTGCAGAAGCAATACCCATCTGATGAGCCTGGGTTTTGAATCCTGCTTTGTGAGTAGATATTTAAGAGCAGCATGGTCAGTATACACAATCACTTTTGATCCTACTAAGTATGATCTGAACTTGTTAATGGCGTAAACCACTGCAAGTAGTTCTTTTTCTGTGGTTGTGTAATTTTTTTGGGCATCATTTAGAACGCGACTGGCATAATAAATGACATGCAGAAGCTTGTCATGCCTCTGTCCCAATACTGCGCCAATGGCATGATCACTGGCATCACACATTAGCTCAAATGGTAATGTCCAGTCTGGTGCAGAAATGACTGGTGCTGTGACCAGCTTAGCTTTCAACGTTTCAAACGCCTGCAGACACTTTGTGTCAAACACAAATGGCGTGTCAGCAGCTAGCAGATTGCTTACAGGTTTTGTGATTTTTGAAAAATCCTTTATAAACCTCAAATAGAATCCTGCATGCCCCAGAAAGCTTCTGATTGCCTTAACATTGGCAGGTGGTGGTAATTTTTCAATTACCTCTATTTTTGCTTGATCCACCTCTATTCCCTTGTTTGAGATTTTATGCCCAAGAACAATTCCTTCAGTCACCATGAAGTGACACTTTTCCCAGTTTAAAACTAGGTTGGTTTCTTGGTATCTTTTCAGAACAAGTTTCAGGTGATCAAGACAGGAGCTAAATGAGTCTCCGTATACTGAGAAGTCATCCATGAAGACTTCTAGAAATTTTTCCACCATGTCAGAGAAAATAGAGAGCATGCATCTCTGGAAGGTTGCAGGCGCATTACATAGCCCAAATGGCATCCTTCTATAAGCAAACACTCCGGATGGACATGTGAATGCTGTTTTCTCTTGATCCTGGGGATCTACTACAATCTGGTTATAACCTGAGTAGCCATCCAAAAAGCAGTAATAATCATGACCTGCTAGTCTTTCTAGCATCTGGTCTATGAATGGTAAAGAAAAATGATCCTTTCTGGTGGCTGTATTGAGCCTTCTGTAGTCAATACACATGCGCCACCCCGTAACTGTTCTTGTAGGAACCAGTTCATTTTTTTCATTATGAATCACTGTTATGCCTCCCTTTTTTGGGACGACTTGAACAGGGCTCACCCAGGGGCTATCAGAAATAGGATAAATAATCCCAGCCTCTAGTAATTTTGTGACCTCTTTCTGCACCACTTCCTTCATGGCTGGATTTAGCCGCCTCTGTGGTTGAACCACTGGTTTGGCATTATCCTCCAATAGGATTTTGTGCATGCATCTAGCTGGGCTTATGCCCTTAAGGTCACCTATGGACCACCCAAGAGCTGTCTTGTGTGTCCTTAGCACTTGAATAAGTGCTTCCTCTTCCTGTGAATTTAAAGCAGAGCTTATGATCACTGGAAAAGTGTCACCTTCTCCCAGAAATGCATATTTCAAGGATGGTGGTAGTGGCTTGAGCTCGGGTTTAGGAGGTTTTTCCTCTTTCAGAAGAAAGTTCAGAGGCTCTTTCATGTCCCCTGAATCCTCCAAATTAGGCTGAACATCTTTAAAGATGTCTTCCAACTCTGATTCGAGACTCTCAGCAATGTTGATCTCTTCTACCAAAGAGTCAATAAGATCAACTTTCATGCAGTCTGTTGATGTGTCTGGATGCTGCATGGCTTTGACAGCATTCAACTTGAACTCATCATCGTTGACTCTCAGGGTTATTTCCCCTTGTTGGACGTCAATGAGGGATCGTCCAGTTGCTAGGAAGGGTCTTCCTAGAATGAGAGTAGCACTCTTGTGCTCCTCCATTTCCAGCACAACAAAGTCAGTAGGAAAGGCGAATGGCCCAACTCTGACAATCATGTCCTCAATCACGCCTGATGGGTATTTAGTGGAACCATCAGCAAGTTGGAGACATATCCGGGTTGGTTTAACTTCTTCAGTTAAGCCAAGCTTCCTGATAGTGGATGCAGGTATTAGGTTGATGCTTGCCCCAAGATCGCATAAAGCTGTCTTGGTGCAATTATCTTCTAATATGCATGGTATTAGAAAGCTCCCAGGGTCTTTAAGCTTTTCAGGAAAGCTCTTCAAAATGACTGCACTGCATTCTTCAGTGAGGAGAACTCTTTCTGTTTCTCTCCAATCCTTCTTATGACTCAAGATCTCTTTCATGAACTTGGCATAAGAAGGTATTTGCTAAAGTGCTTCTGCAAATGGAATCTTTATTTCAAGAGTCCTGAGGTAATCTGCAAAGCGAGCAAATTGCTTATCCTGCTCCTCTTTCCGGAGTTTTTGAGGATAAGGTATCTTGGCTTTATATTCTTCAACCTTAGTTGCTGCAGGTTTATTGCCTACAGAAGTGGTTGAAGAAGCCTTTTTAGAGGGGTTGTTATCAGCATTTGTGTGTGTCTGATCCCCCACTGGCACTTGAGTGCTAGAGTTAGAAGCTGGAGTGAAACTGGATGCCAGCTCCTTGTCTGCTCCTGGCGTCTGAACGCCAGAACTGTGCTCTTTCTGGGCGTTCAGCGCCTGATCCTGCCCATTTTGGGCGTTCAACGCCAGATCCTTGCCCATTTCTGGCGTTGAACGCCAGTTTTGGCCATGGTCTGGGCGTTCAGCGCCAGTCTTCCACCAATTTCTGGTGTTTTAGCGCCAGAATTATTTTTCCCTGGGCTCTTACTGTCCTCAGGTGAATTTTAGGTGGTTTGCTCATTTCTTAGCTTTTTGCTGCCTTGAGGTGGGGTATTTAATGTTTTCCCACTTCCTAGTTGAACTGCTTGGCATTCCTCTGCTATTTGCTTTGACAGCTGCTGCTTTGTTTGCTTAAACTGTTCGTCCATATGTATATTAGCCATCCTTGTCTCTTGTAACCTGTCTTTAAATTCGGCTAGTTGCTTTGTTAGAAAGTCCAATTGCTGATTGAATTCAGCAGCTTGTTTTACAGGACTGAGTTCAGCAGTTACTGTTTTAACCTCTTCATTCATGGAAGGGTTGCTGCTTAGGTACAGATGCTGATTCTTGGCTACTGTATCAATGAGCTCTTGAGCCTCTTCAATTGTCTTTCTCATGTGGATAGATCCACCAGCTGAGTAATCTAGAGACATCTGAGCTCCTTCTGCAAGCCCATAGTAGAAGATGTCTAACTGAACTCACTCTGAAAACATTTCAGAGGGGCATTTTCGTAGCATCTATCTGTATCTCTCCCAGGCATCATAAAGAGATTCATTATCTCCTTGTTTAAAGCCTTGGATGTCCAGCCTTAGCTGTGTCATCCTTTTTGGAGGGAAATATTGATTCAGGAATTTTTCTGTCAGCTGTTTCCATGTCCTTATGCTGGCCTTAGGTTGGTTATTTAACCACCTCTTAGCTTGATCTTTTACAGCAAATGGAAACAGTAATAGTCTGTAGACATCCTGATCTATTTCCTTATCATGTACTGTGTCAGCAATTTGTAAAAACTGTGCCAGAAACTCTGTAGGTTCTTCCTGTGGAAGACCGGAATACTGGCAACTTTGCTGCACCATGATAATGAGCTGAGGATTCAACTCAAAGCTACTGACTCCAATGGAGGGTATGCAGATACTACTCCTATATGAAGCAGTAGAGGGGTTAGAATATGACCCCAGAGTCCTCCTGGACTGTTCATTTCCACTTAGATCCATGATGAAGAAAGGGAGATGATGTAAAATAGAAAAAATATTTTTATTTATTTATTTCGAAAATGAAATAAATTAAAATAGAATAAATAAAAATTGAGTGAAGATTTTTGAAAAACTGAGGAGAGAGAAAGTGGTTAGGAAGTTTTGAAAAGGATATGATGATTTTGAAAAAAAAGTTTTAATTTTTGAAATAAAAAATCTGAATTTTAGAAATATATTTCGAAAATTTGTTTTTAAAAAAGACAGAAAAGATATTTTTGATTTTTAAGAGGAAAGAGAAAAACAATAAGATATCACAAGATTTTAAAATTTTTAGATCTAATGCTCCCTATTTTTGAAAATTTTGGAGGGAAAACACCAAGGAACACCAAACTTAAAAATTTTAAGATCAAGTCACAAGGAAAGCTCAAGAACACGAAGAAAGAACACCAAACTTAAAATTTTTAGAAAACCAAACCAAAATTTTCAAAAATTTTAAGGAAAATCAACAAGAAAACACCAAACATAAAGTTTGGCACAGGATCTAATAGAGAAATTATTTTTGAAAACTATATTTTTTTTTTAAAAAAGAAAATAAGGATTCTAAAATTTTAACACGACAATAATGAGAGACTCTAAACAAAAAAAGAAATTTTTCCTAATCTAAGCAACAAAATAATCTGTCAGTTGTTCAAACACGAACAATCCCCGGCAACGGCGCCAAAAACTTAATGCACGAATTGTGAATCACACTTTTCACAACGCGTACCACTAACCAGCAAGTGCACTGGGTCGTCCAAGTAATACTTTAAGTGAGTAAGGGTCGAATCCCACGGAGATTGTTGGTTTGAAGCAATCTATGGTTATCTTGTAAATCTTAGTCAGGAAGTCAATTATGTTTATCAGTTGAATTGCGAATAACCAAGAGAGTATAAATTAAAGGTTACTTGTTGTGCAGTAATAGAGAATATGTTGGAGTTTTGGAGATGCTTTGTCTTCTGAATCTCTGCTTTCCTCTGTCTTCTGATTCACGCACGCACGTCCTCCTATGGCAAGCTGTGTGTTGGTGGATCACCATTGTCAATGGCTACCTTCCATCCTTCCAGTGAAAACTACGCTCACGTGCTCTGTCACAGCACGGCTAATCACCGGTTGGTTCTCGATCCGGTTGGAATAGGATTTACTATCCTTTTGCATCTGTCACTAACGCCCAGCCTTCAGGAGTTTGAAGCTCGTCACAGTCATTCAATCCTTGAATCCTACTCGGAATACCACAGACAAGGTTTAGACTTTCCGGATTCTCATGAATGCCGCCATCAGTTCTAGCTTATACCACGGAGATTCTGATTAAGAGATCTCAGAGATACTCATTCAATCGGATATAGAACGGAGATGGTTGTCGGGCACACGTTCATAGTTTGAGGAAGGTGATGAATGTCAGAGATGGGAACAAGCGTGTTTGAATGGAAAACAGAAATACTTGCATTAATTCATCGAGACACAGCAGAGCTCCTCACCCCCAACAATGGGGTTTAGAGACTCATGCCGTCAGAGAATACAAGGGTTTGATCTAAAATGTCATGAGATACAAAATAAGTCTCTAAAAGTTGTTTAAATACTAAACTAGTAGCCTAGGTTTACAAAAAATAAGTGGACTATGATGGATGATGCAGAGATCCACTTCTGGGGCCCACTTGGTGTGTGCTGGGGCTGAGATTTAACTAAGTCACGTGCAGAGGCCATTTGTGGAGTTGAACGCCAGTTTTTGTGCCAGTTTGGGCGTTCAACTCCAGCTTTTGATCCTTTTCTGGCGCTGGACGCTAGAATTGGGCAGAGAAGTGGCGTTGAACGCCAGTTTACGTCGTCTATCCTTGTGCAAAGTATGGAATATTATATATTTCTAGAAAGCCCTGGATGTCTACTTTCCAATGCAATTGGAAGCATGCCATTTCGAGTTCTGTAGCTCCAGAAAATCTATTTTGAGTGCAGGGAGGTCAGAATCCAACAGCATCAGCAGTCTTTTTTCAGCCTGAATCAGAAAGAAAACTATATGAAATAGACTAAAAACTAACTAGAACATACCCAAAACTATATGAAATTAACCCCAAAAAGCGTATAAAATATCCGCTCATCAGCCCACAAGCCGGGCCAACTACACAAATATCCAAAGAAAACTCAACTAAAGATTAGAAGACTTTTTAGCAGCATCAGTCTGGGGTGAAGGAGGGCGGGCCTGGAGAGGCACAGCATCCATGGTACCATCGTCCTGGTTCAAGATCTGACAGTCCGGATTAGAAATAGAATGACCAACCTCAACCGGAGGAATCGTAGAAGCGGGCACCTTGGCAGAAAGCACAGGGGGAGGATCAGTATCATCATCATCTTGGTCATCGGGGACAATCTTACCATCCCTCACAACATTGTCCAAGCTAAAGAGAGTAAGGTCAACCTCAGGAGCAAGAACTTGAACTTGCTCTTTTAGATTATCATAGGCAGCATTCACGCTGCCGACGAGGTGACCTTGAAGCTCGAAATAGTCTACTCGGGCAGACTCCAGCTCCTCCCTCAGACGCACCACCTCCCAATAAGATGTAACATAACTGTCCTTATGCCTCAATGCCGTGTCCTCGGCCAACCGCACAGAAGCCGCCGGAACAAGGGAACTCGCCTTTTCGTTCTCCAGATCCTTCTCCAACTTGGCTACCTTTACCTCAAGCTCTTCCTTCAGGCCCTTCATCCGGTCGAACTCCTGTTTAGCCTCCTCCATAAATTCTTTGGTGGCATGGAGAGGAAGATTCTGAGCAGTTCGGAACAGGGCAGCCCCCGTATATGCTATTTTAACACTATTTTGGGTCATAAAATCCAGATGGCGAAGGATTGATACATCATCCATGGTGAGGGCACCGTAGGGACAGATTTGCTGATCTACGAACTCGATTGCATTAAAATCAGCAGCGTCAAGGTTGAAAGGCTCAATTGTTTTTTGTTTTTTGTTGGAAGGAGCACCAGAAGTGGTGGCAAAAGTCTGTGGAGGATCAGTCAGACGAACTCGAGGAGTGGAGATCACCTTCCTCGGCCCAGGAGAACTCGGCACAGGCGGCTTCACTGGAACTTGAGAAGATCCCTCTCCGGCCGCCTTGGCCGAGATGTTTTGAGCAGCAGCAGCCTTCTTCACCTTCTTGTAGGCCTTCATGGAATCATTGTTTTTTGACATCTCTGAAAATACAGAATCAACCATAAGGATGAGTTACAACCTAGGAGAAGCAAAACTAAGAAACAAGTCAAACAGTACCCAAAGCAGTTCGAACTAAAGGTGGATCACTCAAAAATCTTTTTGTATCCAGATGGGGTGGTTCCCCCCACAAATCTTCAAGAACAACTACAAAAGCCCGCTCAACCTCATTAAGCATCTCCCATGTATAACGAGGCACTCTCACATTCTTTTACCACTCTAGAGGAAAAGCAGGCTCGTCATTCTCATCAAGAAAAAAGGGGCAGACCCCCTCAACAGCACGGACTCGGAAGAAATAATTCTTAAAATCTTTAAAAGACTCATCATACATGGCAAAAACTTTATGCCCCTGGGCCGATCTGAAAGAAACCCAGGAAGCTTTCTTTTTGGAAGAATCTCCGGGCATGGCCAAGACAAAAAGATAGAGGAAAAGATTTTGAGAAGGTGTTATGCCTAACTCTTGGCAAAGCAGTTGAAATATCTTGATAAAACCCCACGAATTCGGATGAAGCTGGGATGGAGCAATGTTACATGACCACAACAAGTCGGTCTCGAAAGCAGTAAAAGGAAAAATAACATCCAACTGGCTGAAGAAATATTCATAGGCATAGAAGAAGGGACGCTCCCCCTCGACCGAAGTAGGAAAACAAGCCCTCTCATTAGAGTCAGGAGCTACAAGCTCATAATCCCTCTCCCGAGCACTGTTATCACAATTCCTATGATGTTTTGATGAGCGGATAATTTATACGCTTTTTGGCATTGTTTTTAGTAGAATCTAGTTACTTTTAGGGATGTTTTTATTAGTTTTTATGTTAAATTCACATTTCTGGACTTTACTATGAGTTTTTGTGTTTTTCTGTGATTTCAGATATTTTCTGGCTGAAATTGAGGGACCTGAGCAAAAATTAGATTCAGAGGTTGAAGAAGGACTGCTGATGCTGTTGGATTCTGACCTCCCTGCACTCAAAGTGGATTTTCTGGAGCTACAGAACTTAAAATGGAGCGCTTCCAATTGTGTTGGAAAGTAGACATCCAGGGCTTTCCAGCAATGTATAATAGTCCATACTTTGGCCGCGTTTAGACGACGTAAGAGGGCGTTGAACGCCAGTTCTATGCTGCTGTCTAGAGTTAAACGCCAGAAACAAGTCACAAACCAGAGTTGAACGCCAGAAATACGTTACAACCTGGCGTTCAACTCCAGAAAGAGCCTCTGCACGTGTAACATTCAAGCTCAGCCCAAGCACACACCAAGTGGGCCCCGAAAGTGGATTTATGCATCAATTACTTACTTCTGTAAACCCTAGTTACTAGTTTATTATAAATAGAACTTTTTATTATTGTATTAGACATCCTGAGTTTTATCAACGGATCATAGAGTCTTGATTACTCCGGTTCCCCTCTGCGGCCGAGACCAATGAACTCCATTATCACGTATGTATTTTCAACGGTAGAGTTTCTACACTCCATAGATTAAGGTGTGGAGCTCTGCTGTTCCTCAAAGATTAATGCAAAGTACTACTGTTTTTCTATTCAATTCAACTTGTTCCACTTCTAAGATATTCATTTGCACTTCAACCTGAATGTGATGAACGTGACAATCATCATCATTCCTTATGAACGCGTGCCTGACAACCACTTCCGTTCTACCTTAGATTGAATGAGTATCTCTTAGATCTCTTAATCAGAATCTTCGTGGTGTAAGCTAGATTGATGGCGTCATTTATGAGAATCCGGAAAGTCTAAACCTTGTCTGTGGTATTCCGAGTAGGATTCAGGGATTGAATGACTGTGACGAGCTTCAAACTCGCGAGTGCTGGGCGTAGTGATAGACGCAAAAGGAGGGTGAATCCTATTCCAGCATGATCAAGAACCTCAGATGATTAGCCGTGCTGTGACAGAGCATTTGGACCATTTTCACAAGAGGAGGGGATGTAACCATTGACAACGGTGATGCCCTTGCATAAAGCCAGCCATGGAAAGGAGTAAGACTGATTGGATGAAGATAGCGGGAAAGCAGAGATTCAGAGGAACGAAAGTATCTCTACACGCTTATCTGAAATTCTCACCAATGAATTACATAAGTGTTTCTATCCTTATTTTCTGTTTAATTATTATTTATGTTCGAAAACTCCATAATCAATTATTATCCGCCTGACTGAGATTTACAAGGTGACCATAGCTTGCTTCATACCAACAATCTCCGTGGGATCGACCCTTACTCACGTAAGGTTTATTACTTGGACGACCCAGTGCACTTGCTGGTTAGTTGTATCGAAGTTGTGACAAATCATGAATTGAGATTAGAGCACCAAGTTTTTGGTGCCGTTGCCGGGGATTGTTCGAGTTTGGACAACTGACGGTTCGTCTTGTTGCTCAGATTAGGTAATTTTCTTTTTGTTTTGTTTTAAAAAATTTTTCAAAAAAATCTTTCAAAAATCTCTCATTTGTTTTCGAAAAAAAAATTTTAAAAAAAATGTTTTCAAAAATATATTTTTCTTCAGAATTTTTAAGAATGAATTCTAGTGTTTCATGAAGCATATTGAAGCCTGGCTGGCTGTAAAGCCATGTCTAATTCCTCTGTAGGGCATGTTAGGCTTGTCATGTCTGAGTTACATACTAAAGCTTGGCTGCCTATTAAGCCATGTCTGACCCTTCGATTGGAGCTTTAGACTAAAAAGCATAAGATTCCTGAAATTCATATTAAAAATTTTGGAATCCTTATTTTTCTTTTTCATATAATTTTCGAAAAAAACCAAAAAAAAATAAATTTTAGAAAATCATAAAAATAAAAAAAATATTTTTTTGTGGTTCTTGTTTGAGTCATGTGTCATGTTATAAGTTTGGTGTCAATTGCATATTCATATTGCATTTTTTCGAAAAATTCATGCATTCATAGTGTTCTTCATGATCTTCAAGTTGTTCTTGGTAAGTCTTCTTGTTTGATCTTGATGTTTTCTTGTTTTGCATCTTTTCTTGTTTTTCATGTGCATTTTTGCATCCATAGAGTCTAAACATGAAAGATTTCTAAGTTTGGTGTCTTGCATGTTTTCTTTGCATTAAAAATTTTTCAAAAAATATGTTCTTGATGTTCATCTTGACATTTAAAGTGTTCTTGGTGTTCATTTTGACATTCATAGTGTTCTTGCATTCATCACATACTTTGATCCAAAATTTTCATGCATTAAGTCTTTTTCATGTTTTTCTCTCTCATCATTAAAAATTCAAAAATCAAAAAAATATCTTTCCCTTTTTCTCTCTTAAAATTTCGAAAATTAAATTTGACTTTTTTTAAAATTTTTTAAAATCAGGTTGTTTTTATGAGTCAAATCAAATTTTCAATTTAAAAATCTTATCTTTTTCAAAATCTTTTTCAAAAATCAAATCTTTTTTATTTTTCTTAGTTATTGTCGAAAATTATAAAAATATTTTTTAAAAATCTTTTTCTTAATTTTATATCATAATTTTCGAAAATAACATCATCAATTAATGTTTTGATTCAAAAATTTCAAGTTTGTTACTTACTTGTTAAGAAAGATTCAAACTTTGAGTTCTAGAATCATATCTTGTGATTTCTTGTGAATCAAGTCATTAATTGTGATTTTTAAAATCAAATCTTTTTCAAAACTAATTTCAATCATATCTTTTCAAAAATATCTTCTTATTTTATCTTTTTCAAAATTTGATTTTAAAATATCTTTTCTAACTTCTTATCTTCTTATCTTTTCAAAATTGATTTTCAAATTTGTTTCAACTAACTAACTAACTTTTTGTTTGTGTCTTATCTTTTTCAAAACTACTTAACTAACTCTCTCTCTCTCTCTCTCTAATTTTCGAAAATATCTTCCCTCTTTTTCAAAAATTCTTTTTAAATTAACTAATTATTTTAATTTTTGATTTTAATTTTCAAAAATTACTAACCTTTTTCAAAAATTATTTTCGAAAATCACTAACTCCTTTTCAAAAATTATTTTCAAAATTTTCCCTCTCTCATCTTATTCTATTTATTTATTTGTCCCCTTCCTTTCTTCCACTCACACAGGGACTTCTATACTGTGGTATAAAGGATCCCTATTATTATTATTATTATTATTTCTGTGCCCTCTTCTTTGTCATATGAGCAGGAGCAAGGACAAGAATATTCTTGTTAAAGCAGATCCAGAACCTGAAAGGACTCTGAAGAGGAAAATAAGAGAAGCTAAATTACAACAATCCAGAGAGAACCTTTCAGAAATTTTCGAATAGGAAGAGGAGATGGCAGCCGAAAATAATAATAATGCAAGGAGAATGCTTGGTGACTTTACTGCACCTAATTCCAATTTACATGGAAGAAGCATCTCCATTCCTGCCATTGGAGCAAACAACTTTGAGCTGAAACCTCAGCTAGTTTCTCTGATGCAACAGAACTGCAAGTGTCATGGACTTCCATCTGAAGATCCTTTTCAGTTCTTAACTGAATTCTTGCAGATCTGTGATACTGTTAAGACTAATGGAGTAAATCCTGAAGTCTACAGGCTCATGCTTTTCCCTTTTGCTGTAAGAGACAGGCTAGAGTGTGGTTGGACTCTCAACCCAAAGACAGCCTGAACTCTTGGGATAAGCTGGTCACGGCTTTCTTAGCCAAGTTCTTTCCTCCTCAAAAGTTGAGCAAGCTTAGAGTGGATGTTCAAACCTTCAGACAGAAAGAAGGTGAATCCCTCTATGAAGCTTGGGAAAGATACAAGCAGCTGACCAAAAAGTGTCCTTCTGACATGCTTTCAGAATGGACCATCCTGGATATATTCTATGATGGTTTATCTGAGCTATCAAAGATGTCATTGGATACTTCTGCAGGTGGATCTATTCACCTAAAGAAAACACCTGCAGAAGCTCAAGAACTCATTGACATGGTTGCTAATAACCAGTTCATGTACACTTCTGAGAGGAATCCTGTGAATAATGGGACGCCTATGAAGAAGGGAGTTCTTGAAATTGATACTCTGAATGCCATATTGGCTCAGAACAAAATATTGACTCAGCAAGTCAATATGATTTCTCAGAGTCTGAATGGAATGCAAGCTGCATCCAACAGTACTCAAGAGGCATCTTCTGAAGAAGAAGCTTATGATCCTGAGAACCCTGCAATAGCAGAGGTGAATTACTTAGGTGAACCTTATGGAAACACCTATAATCCATCATGGAGAAATCATCCAAATCTCTCATGGAAGGATCAACAAAAGCCTCAACAAGGCTTTAATAATAGTGGAAGATACAGGTTTAACAATAGTAAACCTTTTCCATCATCCACTCAGCAACTGACAGAGAACTCTGAACAAAATACTTCTAATCTAGCAAACTTAGTCTCTGATCTATCTAAGGCCACTATAAGTTTCATGAATGAAACAAGGTCCTCCATTAGAAATTTGGAGGCACAAGTGGGCCAGCTGAGTAAAAGGATCACTGAAATCCCTCCTAGTACTCTCCCAAGCAATACAGAAGAAAATCCAAAAGGAGAGTGCAAGGCCATTGAATTAATTACCATGGCCGAACCTGTAAGGGAGGGAGAGGACGTGAATCCCAGTGAGGAAGACCTCCTGGGACGTCCAGTGATCAATAAGGAGCTTCCCTCTGAGGAACCAAAGGAATCTGAGACTCATCTAGAGACCATTGAGATTCCATTAAACCTCCTTATGCCATTCATGAGCTCTGATGAGTATTTCTCTTCTGAAGAGAATGAGGATGTTACTGAAGAGCAAGTTACTAAGTACCTTGGTGCAATCATGAAGCTGAATGCCAAATTATTTGGCATTGAAACCTGGGAAGATGAACCTCCCTTGTTCACCAATGAACTAAGTGATCTGGATCAACTGACATTGCCTCAGAAGAAACAGGATCCTGGAAAGTTCTTAATACCTTGTACCATAGGCACCATGATCTTTAAGGCTCTGTGTGACCTTGGTTCAGGAATAAACCTCATGCCCCTTTCTGTAATAGAGAAACTGGGAATCATTGGAGTGCAAGCCACTAAAATCTCATTAGAGATGGCAGATAATTCAAGAAAACAGGCTTATGGACAAGTAGAGGACGTGTTAGTAAAGGTTGAAGGCCTTTACATCCCTACTGATTTCATAGTCCTAGATACTGGGAAGGATGAGGATGAATTTATCATCCTTGGAAGACCTTTCCTAGCCACAGCAAGAGCTGTGATTGATGTAGACAGAGGAGAATTGATCCTTCAAATAAATTAGGACAACCTTGTGTTTACAACTCAAGGATCTCTCTCAACATCCATGGAGAGGAAGCATAAAAAGCTTCTCTCAAAGCAGAGTCAAACAAAGCCCCCACAGTCAAACTCTAAGTTTGGTGTTGGGAGGCCACAACCAAACTCTAAGTTTGGTGTTGAACTCCCATATCCAAACTCTAAGTTTGGTGTCTCAACAAAGCTCTGCACATTTGTGAGGCTCCATGAGAGCCCACTGTCAAGCTATTGACATTAAAGAAGCACTTGTTGGGAGGCAACCCAATGTTTATTTATCTAATTTTCATTGTTTTTCATGTTTTATTAGGTTCATGATCATGTGGAGTCACAAAATAAATATAAAAATTAAAAACGGAATCAAAAACAGCAGAAGAAAAATCACACCCTGGAGGAAGACCTCACTGGCGTTTAAACGCCAGTAAGAAGCATGTTTTGGGCGTTCAACGCCAGAACAGAGCATGGTTCTGGCGCTGAACGCCAGAAATGGGCAGCATCTGGGCGTTTGAACACCAGAAATGCACCCTGGAGAAGAGCTGGCGCTGAACGCCCAGAACAAGCATGGTTCTAGCGTTCAACGCCAGAAATAGGCTACAAATGGGCGTTCAACGCCCAAAACAAGCACCAATCTGGCGCTAAACGCCCAGAGTTGTCTGCAAAGGCATTTTGCATGCCTAATTGGGTGCAAGGTTGTAAATCCTTAAGCACCTCAGGATCTGTGGACCCTACAGGATCACCTCAGGATCTGTGGACCCCACAGGATCCCCACCTACCTCCACTCACTTCTTCTCATCCCTCTTTCACACAATCCCATAAACACTCTTCCCCAAAACCCTTCACCAATCACCTCAATCTCTCTTCCCCATCACCTCTTCACCACTCACATCCATCCACTCTTCCCCATAAACCTACCTCATAAACTCCACCTACCTTCAAAATTCAAAATCAATTTCCCACCCAAACCCACCCTAAATGGCCGAACTTACCCCCCCTCCCTTCCCTATATATAACCCTCCATTCTTCCTCATTTTCACACAACACAACCCTCTTTTCTCTTCTTGGCCGAAACACACCTCCCCCCTCCTCTCCATATTTTCTTCTTCTTCTTCATCTATTCTTTCTTCTCTTGCTCGAGGGCGAGCAAAATTCTAAGTTTGGTGTGGTAAAAGCATAAGCTTTTTGTTTTTCCATTACCATTGATGGCACCCAAGACCGGAGAATCCTCTAGAAAAGGGAAAGGGAAGACAAAAGCTTCCACCTCTGAGTCATGGGAGATGGAAAGGTTCATCTCCAAAGCTCATCAAGACCACTTCTATGATGTTGTGGCCAAGAAGAAGGTGATCCCCGAGGTCCCTTTCAAACTCAAGAAAAATGAGTATCCGGAGATCCGACATGAAATCCAAAGAAGAGGTTGGGAAGTTCTAACAAATCCTATCCAACAAGTCAGCATCCAAATGGTTCAAGAGTTCTATGTCAATGCATGGATCACTAGGAACCATGATCAAAGTAAGAACCTGAATCCAAAGAATTATGTTACAATGGTTCGGGGGAAATACTTAGATTTTAGTCCGGAGAATGTGAGGCTGGCGTTTAACTTGCCTATGATGCAAGGAGATGAGCCCCCTATACCAGAAGGGTCAACTTTAATCAAAGGTTGGACCAAGTCCTCATGGACATATGTGTGGAAGGAGCTCAATGGAAGATTGACTCCAAAGGCAAGCCGATTCAACTAAGAAGACTGGACCTCAAGCCTGTGGCTAGAGGATGGTTGGAGTTCATCCAACGCTCCATCATCCCCACTAGCAACTGATCTGAAGTTACTGTGGATCGGGCCATCATGATCCATAGCATCATGATTGGAGAGGAAGTAGAAGTTCATGAAGTCATCTCCCTTGAACTCTACAAAATAGCCGAAAAGCCCTCCCCTGGGGCAAGGCTAGCTTTTCCTCATCTTATTTGCTATCTATGTTACTCAGCTGGAGCATTCATAGAAGAAGACATTCACATTAAGGAAGAGAAGCCCATCACTAAGAAAAAGATGGAGCAAGCAAGAGAGCCCATTCATGGAGCTCAAGAGGCACAAGAAGCTCATCACCATGAGATCCTGGAGATGCGTCAAATGCATTTTTCTCCACAAAACTATTGGGAGCAAATCAACACCTCCCTAGGAGAATTAAGTTCCAACATGGGACAACTAAGGATGGAACATCAAGAGCACTCCATCATCCTTCATGAAATTAGAGAAGATCAAAAAGCAATGAGGGAGGAGCAACAAAGACAAGGAAGAGACATACAAGAGCTCAAGGACATCATTGGTTCCTCAAGAAGAAAACACCACCATCACTAAGGTGGACTCATTCCTTGTTCTCACTTTCTGTTTTTCGTTTTCTCTATGTTAAGTGCTTATCTATGTTTGTGTCTTCATTACATGATCATTAGTAGTTAGTAACTTTGTCTTAAAGTTATGAATGTCCTATGAATCCATCACCTCTCTTAAATGAAAACTGTTTTAATTCAAAAGAACAAGAAGTACATGAGTTTCAAATTTATCCTTGAACTTAGTTTAATTATATTGATGTGGTGACAATGCTTCTTGTTTTCTGAATGAATGCTTGAACAGTGCATATGTCTTTTGAAGTTGTTGTTTAAGAATGTTAAATATGTTGGCTCTTGAAAGAATGATGACTAGGAGACATGTTATTTGATAATCTGAAAAATCATAAAAATGATTCTTGAAGCAAGAAAAAGCAGCAAAGAACAAAGCTTGCAGAAAAAAAAAATAGGCAAAAAAAAAAGAAAAAGAAAAAGCAAGCAGAAAAAGCCAAAAGCTCTTAAAACCAAGAGGCAAGAGAAAAAATCCAATAACCCTTAAAACCAAAAGGCAAGGATAAATAAAAAGGATCCCAAGGCTTTGAGCATCAGTGGATAGGAGGGCCTAAAGGAATAAAATCCTGGCCTGAGCGGCTAAACCAAGCTGTCCCTAACCATGTGCTTGTGGCGTGAAGGTGTCAAGTGAAAACTTGAGACTGAGCGGTTAAAGTCAAGGTTCAAAGCAAAAAAAAAAGAGTGTGCTTAAGAACCCTGGACACCTCTAATTGGGGACTTTAGCAAAGCTGAGTCACAATCTGAAAAGGTTTACCCAGTTATGTGTCTGTGGCATTTATGTATCCGGTGGTAATACTGGGAAACAAAGTGCTTAGGGCCACAGCCAAGACTCATAAAATAGCTGTGTTCAAGAATCATCATACTGAACTAGGAGAATCAATAACACTATCTGAACTCTGAGTTCCTATAGATGCCAATCATTCTGAACTTCAATGGATAAAGTGAGATGCCAAAACTATTCAAGAGGCAAAAAGCTACAAGTCCCGCTCATTTAATTGGAGCTATATTTCATTGATAGTTTGGAATTTATAGTATATTCTCTTCTTTTTATCCTATTTGATTTTCAGTTGCTTGGGGACAAGCAACAATTTAAATTTGGTGTTGTGATGAGCGGATAATTTATACGCTTTTTGGCATTGTTTTTAGTATGTTTTTAGTAGAATCTAGTTACTTTTAGGGATGTTTTTATTAGTTTTTATGTTAAATTCACATTTCTGGACTTTACTATGATTTTGTGTGTTTTTCTGTGATTTTAGGTATTTTCTGGCTGAAATTGAGGGACTTGAGCAAAAATCAGATTCAGAGGTTGAAGAAGGACTGTTGATGTTGTTGGATTCTGACCTCCCTGCACTCAAAGTGGATTTTCTGGAGCTACAAAACTCAAAATGGCGCGCTTCCAATTGCGTTGAAACATAGACATCCGGAGCTTTCCAGCAATGTATAATAGTCTATACTTTGGCCGAGTTCAGACGACATAAAATGGCGTTGAAAGCCAGTTCTACGCTGCTGTCTGGAGTTAAACGCCAGAAACAAGTCACAAACCAGAGTTGAACGCCAGAAATATGTTACGACCTGGCGTTCAACTCCAGAAAGAGCCTCTGCACGTGTAACATTCAAGCTCAGCCCAAGCACAAACCAAGCGGCCCCCAGAAGTGGATTTATGCATCAATTACTTACTTCTGTAAACCCTAGTGACTAGTTTATTATAAATAGAACTTTTTATTATTGTATTAGACATCCTGAGTTTTATCAACAGATCATAGAGTCTTGGTTACTCCGGTTCCCCTCTGCGGCCGAGACCAATGAACTCCATTATCACGTATGTATTTTCAACGGTAGAGTTTCTACACTCCATAGATTAAGGTGTGGAGCTCTGCTGTTCCTCAAAGATTAATGCAAAGTACTACTGTTTTTCTATTCAATTCAACTTGTTCCACTTCTAAGATATTCATTCGCACTTCAACCTGAATGTGATGAATGTGACAATCATCATCATTCCTTATGAACGCGTGCCTGACAACCACTTCCGTTCTACCTTAGATTGAATGAGTATCTCTTAGATCTCTTAATCAGAATCTTCGTGGTGTAAGCTAGATTGATGGCGGCATTTATGAGAATCCGAAAAGTCTAAACCTTGTCTATGGTATTCTGAGTAGGATTCAGGGATTGAATGACTGTGACGAGCTTCAAACTCACGAGTTCTGGGCGTAGTAACAGACGCAAAAGGAGGGTGAATCCTATTCCAGCATGATCGAGAACCTCAGATGATTAGCCGTGCTGTGACAGAGCATTTGGACCATTTTCACAAGAGGAGGGGATGTAACCATTGACAACGGTGATGCCCTTGCATAAAGCCAGCCATGGAAAGGAGTAAGACTGATTGGATGAAGACAGCGGGAAAGCAGAGATTCAGAGGAACGAAAGCATCTCTACACGCTTATCTGAAATTCTCACCAATGAATTTCATAAGTGTTTCTATCCTTATTTTCTGTTTAATTATTATTTATGTTCGAAAACTCCATAATCAATTATTATCCGCCTGACTGAGATTTACAAGGTGACCATAGCTTGCTTCATACCAACAATCTTCGTAGGATCGACCCTTACTCACGTAAGGTTTATTACTTGGACGACCCAGTGCACTTGCTGGTTAGTTGTATCGAAGTTGTGACAAATCATGAATTGAGATTAGAGCACCACGTTTCCTCAGCTCTACACAAAATTCAGCATCCACGACAGAGACACACATTAGGACAAGGGAGTCCAGCCAATCGGACATCTCCTCGGGAACTTTGGAAGACATCTCTACAACGTTATTGCGAGAAGACATGAGGCCAACTAATCCTACAAAAAGAAAAGAAGATTGGATCACTAAAAAACATCTCGGAGGAAGGGCAAAGCAACTCAACTAATATGATACAGACATAAAAGGAAAACCCCAAGACTCAAACCTAAGTCCTGGGGCATCCTTTGGAGGCAGTGACAAAGCAAGATTTCAGGAAAAATCCACAGCTTACGTCCCGGCATTTCCCAAACAAGAAAAGAAGATTTCAAGTAGACAAACATTTTGAAAAAGAGAAGTAAAAACACAGAAGTCATCTAAGCCACTATCTTTCTACAATC
Organism: Arachis ipaensis; assembly: GCF_059453495.1. Lineage (NCBI taxonomy): Eukaryota > Viridiplantae > Streptophyta > Magnoliopsida > Fabales > Fabaceae > Arachis > Arachis ipaensis. The sequence continues at coordinate 84,020,833 of NC_142441.1, read as the reverse complement.
TATCAACAAAAAGCATCGTCGACATCAAAAATGCCAAGCAGAAAATCATCAAAGACACAATCTTTTTCAGAATCAAACAAAAACCATCATCAAAAGCACAAGTAGAAACGGTGACAACATGCAAAAGCCCTAAAAAGCGACAGGAAAAGCAAAAAAGTTCATACGAAAGACGAAGAAACTCCCAGAACACACAATACAACAGCAATTAGCCGCAACAAAAACAGAAAGATCCAAACTTTCTCCAAGCAAAATCAAAACTTCACCACAAAACCAAAGCCAAAGCAACGAAAGAGAAAAGTAATTGCAAAATGGAACTAACCTGGAGAAATGAGAAGTTCCAGAAGAAGTAGAAAGAAAAGAATCGCTGGACCACTTGAAGGCACCGCAACGCAAGAAAAGACAGAGATAGAGAGAACGAAGGAGTTACAAAGAAAAAGGAATAAGAGAAACCGTTTTTATGAGGAAGCAAAATTCAAAATAAAGCCAAGAGAAACGGGGCAATTAATACCAATTAATGAAGGTATTAAACCCTCGCACGTTACCTAGAACGAAGCGCTAATACAAAGGCACGCGTTTTTAGAGGAAAAACGTTCTACATTCAAAAAGCTCTACAAAGAAAGGAATCGACAAAAATGCTCGAGTTCGGCTTCGCTATAAAAAGTTTGAAGTCAAAAAACTCGACCTCAAAGCAGAAGACCGAGCTCAAGTGGGGGCATTGTTCATACCCTGGGTCGAGCTGTTTGACCCGGGATGTTTAGCGACATGGCGACCGACCTCTTCAGGTCCGACTACCCGATCTCTTCTTAAAGAGATCGGCTAAATCAACAGGAAAGCCCAGTAAAGGGCCCAAATAGAGGAACACGACCCAAATCCAAAGGCAATCCAAGCCTATAGAGATAAAGGCGGTTCCCTTGAAGATAAGCTGACTTCACCCAAAATAAGATAAGATAAGATAAGATAACTAACTTATCTTATTAGAAAGGTCAGCCCACACTACTATAAATACACTAGAGCACCCAAGTATAACTCATACTCTGATTCTACAATAAACCTGCTTAATACCCGTGCTAACTTAAGTATCGGAGTCTCTTGCAGGTACCCCCCACCCTCCGGTGACCAAGGATCAGAAGTGCAGCCAGTCCAACAAGTCGGACATAACAGCTCCGGCCGCTACCAGCGAACCGGACACGTCATCCGAAGATCTCATCCGTTCAGTACAGAAGATATCATCCGATATCGACCTACAGTTTCAGGTAACCCTCAGAACAAGAATTAACCGAAGTATTTAGACATCGGGTCATCTCACAAGGAATTACAATGAAGTGCTCAATTATTGGCTATGAGGATGCAAGGGGTTTGATTTTATATTTTTGCAAGAAAAGTATATGGCAAGAAAAATAAAATGACAAGAAAGAAAAAATGACACAAACTAATGAAATAAAGGAAAGGTACACTTGGCTAGACATAGGTAATTGAGATCACCATCCTTGTCTACAAACCAAATATTGATAATTATGAGGAACCAAGCTCATTAAGTGTACTTCTATACTTGAAGTATATCAAATGGCTTAATCAACATCAACCCATAAGTCCCAACCTATCTACTAATTAGATTAGTAGTGGGTTAGTGTCAATGGGTATCAAATTGATCACCAAGGGTTCTCAAATCACCAATTCAATGAGACCCAATGACTCAAGGTCACTCAATTCCCTTAGCCTAGGCCAAGAGTCAAGAAAACTACTCAAAACTAGTGTAAATATTTTAACAAACACCTGGAGTGCAATAAAAGTAAACATCACAAAATGCTAGAATTAGGGAAACCCATGACTACCACAAGCAAGAAATAAACAATAACGACTAAGATAAACATAAAAGAGCATGGAAACATAAGATTGCATTCAAAGAAATCAAGATCCAACAATGTTCATCAACATAAAAGAGGAAAAATAAGAAATTAACAAGAGAAACTAAGAAGATTAAGACAGTAGAACATTAAAATAGAATGAGAATTAAAATCAAAACAAGAATTGAAAGAGAAATTGGAGAGTGATTAAACTAACTTTATCCTAATTTCTATCCTAAATCTAGAGAGAGGAGAGAGCCTCTCTCTCTAGAATTTTATCCTAAAACATGATGAAAACTAAACTATGGCTACTTGGCTCATTCTCCCTTCAATCTTTGGGTTCAATAGCATCATAAATGAGTTGGATTGGGCCTAAAATGCTTCAGAAATTGCCCCCAATGAGTTGCCTAAAATGGACCCACGTGCAACATAAGCATGTACGCATACAGTGCACATGAGCATCTCTAAACGCAAAGCAACTGTATCAAATTTTATATCATTTTGAAACCCCGGATGTCAGCTTTCCAATGCAACTAGAACCACCTCATTTGGACCTCTCTAGCTCAAGTTATGATCAATTGAGTGTGAAGAGGTCAAGCTTGACAGCTTTGCAGTTCCTTCATTTCTTCATGAGTTCTCTTACTTTGCATGCTTTTTCTTCATTCCTTCAATCCAATCTTTTCCTTCTAAACCTAAAACCACTTAACAAACATATCAAGGCATCGAATAGAATTAAAGTGAGTTAAATTTAGCTATTTTAAGACCTAAAAAGCAAGTTTTCACATTTAAGCACAAATCAAAGGAGAATTGCAAAACCATGCTATTTCATTGAATAAATGTGGGAAAAGGTGATAAAATTCCCCAAATTAAGCACAAGATAAACCACAAAATTGAGATTTATCAGTCATCATCATCTTTTACTTTTGTATTTCCCTTGGTGATGATTCTTTCAAGAGGTTGAGTATCTTTTTCTGCATAATTATGGGAAGTTGCTTGTTCTTTTTTTTTCAAGAACTTAGGCAGATGGTTAGCATGCATGAATTATTGTAGATTCTTGAACTTACTTTGCTGAGGAAACACCAAACTTAGTCCCTTCCTACTGTCTAAGATGCATCAGTTACATGAAACCATGTGCTTTTGCTAAAAGTAATAAAACTAACAACTAGAAGAAGTAATAAAACTAAAAACTAGAAGACAGACAATGGTTTGGTGATTTCCCTAATTGCTTGGAGCTAGTAACCAGTTATGCAGAGGGTTGAAATGTGTTTTTAAATGAGATTTTTGGTTGAACACCAAACTTAGCATCCTTCATTCACCCTTAAATTATTTTGGTGTGCAACATCAAACTTAGCTCCTTGCAATACAGATAAGTCTACTTAACCTTTTTATTGAAATAGTTTGGGAAAAAAAACTACCTCTGGTTGGGTTGCCTCCCAACAAGCGCTCTTTTAATGTCACTAGCTTGACATCCTTCATTCTTGCTCAACTTAATTTCTGAATCTCCTTCTCTTTGTCCCAAGGGCCTCCCAGATAATGCTTTGCCCTTTGACCATTTGCTCTGAAGTTGTTCTTTGTTGCCTCATTGGTGCACGAAATTGTGATGTCCAGGCTCAAACAATCCCTGGCAACGTGAGCAACTTGGTGCGCTGATCTCAATACATAATTGTCACAACTTCAATACAACTAACCAGCAAGTGCACTGGGTCGTCCAAGTAATACCTTACGTGAGTAAGGGTCGAATCCCACGGAGATTGTTGGTATGAAGCAAGCTATGGTCACCTTGTAAATCTCAGTCAGGCAGATATAAAGTAATGAAGATGTTTTCGAATAATAAATAATAGAATAGGGATAGAGATACTTATGTAAATCATTGGTAGAAATTTCAGATAAGCGAATGGAGATGCTTTTCGTTCCTCTGAACCTCTGCTTTCCTGCTATCTTCATCCAATCAGTCTTACTCCTTTCCATGGCTGGCTTTATGTGATACATCACCACTGTCAACGGCTACTTTCGTTCATCTCACGGGAAAATGATCCAATGCCCTGTCACGGCACGGCTAATCGTCTGGAGGCATCACCCTTGCCAATGGCTTCATCTTATCCTCTCTGTGAATAATATGCTCACGCACCCTGTCACGGCACGGCTATTCATCTGTCGGTTCTCGATCATGCTGGAATAGGATTTACTATCCTTTTGCGTCTGTCACTAACGCCCTGCAATCGCGAGTTAGGAGCTCGTCACAGTCATTCAATCATTGAATCCTACTCGGAATACCACAGACAAGGTTTAGACTTTCCGGATTCTCTTGAATGCCGCCATCATTCTAGCTTACGCCACGAAGATTCTGGTTAGGAGATCTAAGAGATACTCATTCTAGCTTATTTCATGTAGAACAGAAGTGTTTGTCAGGCACGCGTTCATAAGGGAGAAGGATGATGAGCGTCACACATAATCATCACCTTCATCACGTTCTTTGGTGCGAATGGATATCTTAGAAGTGAAATAAGATGAATTGAATAGAAAATAGAAGTGCTTTGCATTAATCTTTGAGGAACAGCAGAGCTCCACACCTTAATCTATAGAGTGCAGAAACTCTACCGTTGAAAATACATAAGTGAAAGGTCCAGGCATGGCCGAGATGGCCAGCCCCCTTGATCTAAGAACAATGCATTCAAAGATGATCCTAAGATCCTAAGATGATCAAAAGATGCCTAATACAACAGTAAAAGGTCCTATTTATAATAAACTAGCTACTAGGGTTTACATGAGTAAGTAATTGATGCATAAATCCACTTCCGGGGCCCACTTGGTGTGTGTTTGGGCTGAGCCTGAGTGTTGCACGTGAAGAGGCCATTTGTGGAGTTGAACGCCAGTTTCTGTGCCAGTTTGGGCGTTCAACTCTGGTTTTGGATCCTTTTCTGGCGCTGGACACCAGATTTGGGTAGAAGGCTGGCGTTGAACGCCGGTTTACGTCGTCAATTCTTGGCCAAAGTATAAACTATTATATATTGCTGGAAAGCCCTGGATGTCTAATTTCCAACGCAATTGGAAGCGTGCCATTTTGAGTTCTGTAGCTCTAGAAAATCCACTTTGAGTGCAGGGAGGTCAGAATCCAACAGCATCAGCAGTCCTTCTTCAACCTCTGAATCTGATTTTTGCTCAAGTCCCTCAATTTCAGCCAGAAAATACCTAAAATTACAGAAAAACACACAAACTCATAGTAAAGTCCAGAAATATGAATTTAACATAAAAACTAATGTAAACATCCCTAAAAGTAACTAGATCCTACTAAAAACATACTAAAAACAATGTCAAAAAGCATATAAATTATCCGCTCATCACAACACCAAACTTAAATTGTTGCTTGTCCCCAAGCAACTGAAAATCAAATAGGATAAAAAGAAGAGAATATACTATAAATTCCAAACTATCAATGAAACATAGCTGCAATCATATGAGCGGGACTTATAGCTTTTTGCCTCTTGAATAGTTTTGGCATCTCACTTTATCCATTGAGGTTCAGAATGATTGGCATCTATAGGAACTTCAGATTTCGAATAGTGTTATTGACTCTCCTAGTTCAGTATGATGATTCTTGAACACAGCTTCTTTATGAGTCTTGGCCGTGGCCCTAAGCACTTTGTTTTTCAGTATTACCACCGGATACATAAATGCCACAGACACATAATTGGGTGAACCTTTTCAGATTGTGACTCAGCTTTGCTAAAGTCCCCAATTAGAGGTGTCCAGGGTTCTTAAGCACACTCTTCTTTTGCTTTGGACCTTGACTTTAACCGCTCAGTCTCAAGTTTTCACTTGACACCTACACGCCACAAGCACATGGATAGGGACAACTTGGTTTAGCCGCTTAGACCAGGATTTTATTCCTTTAGGCCCTCCTATCCACTGATGCTCAAAGCCTTGGGATCCCTTTTTTATTTGCCCTTGCCTTTTGGTTTTAAGGGTTATTGGCTTTTTCTGCTTGCTTTTTCTTTTTCTTTATTATTATTTTTTTTTCTATTTTTTTTCGCCCCCTTTTTTTTTCTGCAAGCTTTTGTATTCACTGCTTTTTCTTGCTTCAAGAATCGTTTTTATGATTTTTCAGATTATCAAATAACATGTCTCCTAGTCATCATTCTTTCAAGAGCCAACATATTTAACATTCTTAAACAACAACTTCAAAAGACATATGCACTGTTCAAGCATACATTCAGAAAACAAGAAGCATTGTCACCACATCAATATAATTAAGCTAAGTTCAAGGATAAATTTGAAACTCATGTACTTCTTGTTCTTTTGAATTAAAACATTTTTCATTTAAGAGAGGTGATGGATTCATAGGACATTCATAACTTTAAGACAAAGTTACTAACTACTAATGATCATGTAATGAAGACACAAACATAGATAAGCACATAACATAGAAACGAAAAACAGAAGAAACAAGAACAAGGAATGAATCCACCTTAGTGATGGTGGCGTTTCCTTCTTGAGGAACCAATTATGTCCTTGAGCTCTTCTATGTCTCTTCCTTGTCTTTGTTGCTCCTCCCTCATTGCTTTTTGATCTTCTCTTATCTCATGAAGCATGATGGAGTGCTCTTGATGTTCCACCCTTAGTTGTCCCATATTGGAACTCAATTCTCCTAGGGAGGTGTTGATTTGCTCCCAATAATTTTGTGGAGGAAAGTGCATTTGAGGCATTTCTGGGATCTCATGGTGATGAGCTTCATACGCCTCTTGAGCTCCATGAGTGGGCTCTCTTGCTTGCTCCATCTTTTTCTTAGTGATGGGCTTTTCCTCTTTAATGAGGATATCTCCCTCTATGTCAATCCCAGCTGAATTGCATAGGTGGCAAATGAGGTGAGGAAAGGCTAACCTTGCCATGGTGGATGACTTGTCAGCCACCTTGTAGAGTTCTTAAGGTATAATCTCATGAACTTCCACCTCTTCTCCAATCATGATGCTATGGATCATGATGGCCCGGTCTATAGTAACTTCAGAGCGGTTGCTAGTGGGAATGATTGAGCATTGAATAAACTCCAACCATCCTCTAGCTATAGGCTTGAGGTCCAATCTTCTTAGTTGAACCGGCTTGCCTTTGGAGTCAATCTTCCATTGAGCTCCTTCTACACATATGTCCATAAGGACTTGGTCCAACCTTTGATCAAAGTTGACTCTCCTTGTGTAGGGGCGTGCGTTCTCTTCCATGTATGGCAAATTGAACGCCAACCTCACATTTTCCGGACTAAAATCTAAGTATTTCCCCCGAACCATTGTAACATAGTTCTTTGGATCCGGGTTCTTACTTTGATCATGGTTCTTGGTGATCCATGCAATGGCATAGAACTCTTGAACCATTAGGATGCCGACTTGTTGGATGGGATTTGTTAGAACTTCCCAACCTCTTCTTTGAATTTCATGTCGGATATCCAGATACTCATTTCTTTTGAGTTTGAAAGGGACCTCAGGGATCACCTTCTTCTTGGCCACAACATCATAGAAGTGGTCTTGATGGGCTTTGGAGATGAACCTTTCCATCTCCCATGACTCGGATGTGGAAGCTTTTATCTTCCCTTTCCCTCTTCTAGAGGATTCTCCGGTCTTGGGTGCCATCAATGGTAATGGAAAAACAAAAAGCTTATGCTTTTACCACACCAAACTTAGAATATTGCTCGCCCTCGAGCAATAAACAAAAGAATAGAAGAAGAAGAAGAAGAAATATGGAGAGGGAGAGGGAGATGTGGTTTCGGCCAAGAGGAGTGTAGAGGGGTGTGTTGTGTGAATTTGATGAAGAATGGAGGTCTTTATATAGGGAAGGGAGGGGGGTTAAGGTTCGGCCATATGGGTGGGTTTGGGTGGGAAATTGGTTTTGAATTTTGAAGGTAGGTGAAGTTTATGAGGTAGGTTTATGGGGAAGAGTGGGTGGATGTGAGTGGTGAAGAGGTGATGGGGAAGAGAGTTTGAGGTGATTGGTGAAGGGTTTTTGGGTAAGAGTGTTTATGGGGTTGTGTGAAAGAGAGTGGTGAGAAGAAGTGAGTGGAGGTAGGTGGGGATCCTGTGGGGTCCACAGATCCTGAGTGGGTCCTGTGGGGTCCACAGATCCTGAGTGATCCTGTGGGGTCCACAGATCCTGAGGTGTTCAAGGATTTACATCCCTGCACCCATTAGGCATGTAAAAATGCCTTTGTATTCAACTCTGGGCGTTCAGCGCCAGGTTGGTGGCCATTTTGGGCGTTCAACGCCCATCTGTGTGCCATTTCTGGCGTTGAACGCCAGAACCATGCTCTGTTCTGGCGCTGAACGCCAGACAGATGCTCCTCCAGGGTGTAATTTTTCTTCTGCTGTTTTTGATTCCGTTTTCAATTTTTATATTTATTTTGTGACTCCACATGATCATGAACCTAAGAAAACATGAAAAACAATAAAAATAAGAATTAGATAAACATTGGGTTGCCTCCCAACAAGCGCTTCTTTAATGTCAATAGCTTGACAGTGGGCTCTCATGGAGCCTCACAGATGTGCAGAGCTTTGTTGAGACTCTCCAACACCAAACTTAGAGTTTGGATATGGGAGTTCAACACCAAACTTAGAGTTTGGTTGTGGCCTCCCAACACCAAACTTAGAGTTTGACTGTGGGGGCTCGGGTTGACTCTGCTTGGAGAGAAGCTTTTTCTGCTTCCTCTCCATGGTTGCAGAGGGAGATCCTTGAGTTTTAAACACAAGGGACTTCTCATTCCATTGAAGGAATATTTCACCTCTGTCAGCATCAATCACAGCTCTTGCTGTGGCCAGGAAAGGTCTTCCTAGGATGATGGATTCATCCTCTTCCTTTCCAGTATCCAGGACTATGAAATCAGCAGGGATGTAAAGGCCTTCAACCTTTACTAACACGTCCTCTACTTGTCCATATGCCTGTTTTCTTGAGCTGTCTGCCATCTCTAATGAGATTTTAGCAGCTTGCACCCCATAGATTCCCAGTTTCTCTATTACAGAGAGGGGCATGAGGTTTATTCCTGAACCAAGGTCACACAGAGCCTTAAAGATCATGGTGCCTATGGTGCAGGGTATTATGAACTTTCCAGGATCCTGTCTCTTCTGAGGAAATGTCAGGTGATCCAGATCACTTAGTTCATTGATGAACAAGGGAGGTTCAACTTCCCAAGTATCAATGCCAAATAATTTGGCATTCAGCTTCATGATTGCACCAAGAAACTTGGCATTTTGCTCTTCAGTAACATCCTCATTCTCTTCAGAAGAGGAATACTCATCAGAGCTCATGAAGGGCATAAAGAGGTTCAATGGAATCTCTATGGTCGCTAGATGAGCCTCAGAGTCCTTTGGTTCCTCAGAGGGAAGCTCCTTATTGACCACTGGACGTCCCAGGAGGTCTTCCTCCTTGGGATTCACGTCCTCTCCTCTCCTCACAGGTTCGGCCATGGCGCTTATGTCAATGGCCTTGCACTCTCCTTTTGGATTCTTTTCTGTATTGCTTGGGAGAGTACTAGGAGGGATTTCAGTGATCCTTTTACTCAGCTGGCCCACTTGTGCTTCCAGATTTCTAATGGAAGATCTTGTTTCATTCATGAAACTTACAGTGGCCTTAGATAGATCAGAGACTAGATTTGCTAAATTAGAAGCATTTTGTTCAGAGTTCTCTGTCTGTTGCTGAGTTGATGATGGAAAAGGCTTGCTATTGCTAAACCTGTTTCTTCCACCATTATTAAAGCCTTGTTGGGGCTTTTGATCCTTCCATGAGAAATTTGGATGATTTCTCCATGTTGAGTTATAGGTGTTTCCATAAGGTTCACCTAAGTAATTCACCTCTGCTATTGCAGGGTTCTCAGGATCATAGGCTTCTTCTTCAGAAGATGCCTCTTGAGTACTGTTGGATGCAGCTTGCATTCCATGCAGACTCTGAGAGATCATATTGACTTGCTGAGTCAATATTTTATTCTGAGCCAATATGGCATTCAGAGTATCAACTTCAAGAACTCCCTTCTTCATAGGCGTCCCATTATTCACAGGATTTCTTTCAGAAGTGTACATGAACTGGTTATTAGCAACCATGTTAATGAGTTCTTGAGCTTCTGCAGGCGTTTTCTTTAGGTGAATGGATCCACCTGCAGAAGTGTCCAGTGACATCTTTGATAGCTCAGATAAACCATCATAGAATATATCCAGGATGGTCCATTCTGAAAGCATGTCAGAAGGACACTTTTTGGTCAACTGTTTATATCTTTCCCAAGCTTCATAGAGGGATTCACCTTCTTTCTGTCTGAAGGTTTGAACATCAGCTCTAAGCTTGCTCAGCTTTTGAGGAGGAAAGTACTTGGCTAAGAAAGCCGTGACCAGCTTATCCCAAGAGTTCAGGCTGTCTTTGGGTTGAGAATCCAACCATAATCTAGCTCTGTCTCTTACAGCAAAAGGGAAAAGCATGAGCCTGTAGACTTCAGGATCTACTCCATTAGTCTTAACAGTATCACATATCTGCAAGAATTCAGTTAAGAACTGAAAAGGATCTTCAGATGGAAGTCCATGAAACTTGCAGTTCTGCTGCATCAGAGAAACTAACTGAGGTTTCAGCTCAAAGTTGTTTGCTCCAATGGCAGGAATGGAGATGCTTCTTCCATGTAAATTGGAATTAGGTGCAGTGAAGTCACCAAGCATTCTCCTTGCATTGTTGTTGGGTTCGGCTGCCATCTCCTTTACTTGTTCGAAATTTTCAATCAAGTTGTCTCTGGATTGTTGTAATTTAGCTTCTCTTAATTTTTTCTTCAGAGTCCTTTCAGGTTCTGGATCAGCTTCAACAAGAATACCTTTTTCTCTGTCCCTGCTCATAAGAAAGAGGAGAGAAAAAGAAAAGAAGAGGAATCCTCTATGTCACAGTAAAGAGGATCCTTATTGTTAGTAGAAGAAAAGAAGAAGAAATTCGAACACAGATAGAGGAGGGGGTTCGAATTTGGTGATGATGTGAGGAAGAGATGTTAGTAGATGAATAAATAAATAGAATAAGATGAGAGAGAAGGAGGGAATTTTCGAAAATTATTTTTGAAAAGGAGTTAGTGATTTTTGAAAATGGTTTTTGAAAAATGTTTAGTATTTTTTTCGAAAATTTTTTTGAAATCAAAAATAAAAATAAAAACAATTAGTTAATTAAAAAAGAAATTTTGAAAAAGAGGGAAGATATTTTCGAAAATTAGAGAGAGAGAGTTAGTTAGGTAGTTTTGAAAAAGTTAAGAAACAATCAAAAAGTTAGTTAGTTAGTTGAAACAAATTTTGAAAAGATAAGAAGTTAGGAAGTTAGAAAAGATATTTTGAAAAGATATTTTTGAAAAAGATAAGATAAGAAGATATTTTAGAAACTAATTTTGAAAAAGATTTGATTTTTAAAATCTCAATTAATGACTTGATTCACAAGAAATCACAAGATATGATTCTAGAATTTAAAGTTTGAATCTTTCTTAACAAGCAAGTAACAAACTTCAAATTTTTTGAATCAAAACATTAATTGATTATGTTATTTTCAAAAATTTGATATAAAAATAAGAAAAATATTTTTGAAAAATATTTTTTTTTTGAAATTTTCGAAAATAACCAAAAAATTTTGAAAAAGATTTGATTTTTGAAAAAGATTTTGAAAAAGATAAGATTTTCAAATTGAAAATTTGATTTGACTTATGAGAAACAATTTGATTTTTAAAAATTTTTGAAAAAGTCAACTCAATTTTCGAATTTGATGAGAGAAAAACGGAAAGATATTTTTTTGATTTTTGAATTTTTATGATGCAAGAGAAAAACACTAAAAAGATGCAATGCATGAAATTTTTAGATCAAAACATGTGATGCATGCAAGAATGCTATGAATGTCAAGATGAACACCAAGAACACTTTGAATGCCAAGATGAACATCATAGACACAATTTTGAAAAACCTTTAATGCAAAGAAAACATGCAAGACACCAAACTTAGAATTCTTTAATGCTTACGCACTAAGAATTCAAGAATGCATATGATAAACATGAAAAGACACAAAACAAAAAATCATCAAGATCAAACAAGAAGACTTACCAAGAACATCTTGAAGATCATGAAGAACACTATGAATGCATGAAATTTTCGAAAAATGCAAGATGCATATGCAATTGACACCAAACTTATGATATGACTCAAGACTCAAACAAGAAACATGAAATATTTTTGATTTTTATGATTTTCTAATTTTTTTGGATTTTTTTTCGAAGAATTAATTGAAAAAAAAGAAAAATAAGGATTCCAAAATTTTTAATATGAATTCCAGGAATCTTGCATTCTTAGTCTAAAGCTTCAGTCCAGGAATTAGACATGGCTCACTAGCCAGCCAAGCTTTCAAAGAAAGCTCCAGTCCAAAACACTAGACATGGCCAATGGCCAGCCAAGCTTCAGCATTTTAACATCAGAGTATATTGATCTTGATAACAAATTGCTGCTCATCATTTATCAAGTATGTAACTTACCTCTGATGGTTTGGAAGCCTCAGTCCAAAAGAATTTAGACATGGCTTTACAGCTAGCCAGGCTTCACATGCTTCATGAAACACTAGAATTCATTCTTAAAAATCTTTAATAAAATTTTTGAAAACATTTTTATAATTTTTTTTTTTTCGAAAACAGATGAGAAAATTTTAGAAATATTTTTGAAAAATTTTTGAAAATAAAATAAAAAGAAAATTACATAATCTGAGCAACAAGATGAACCGTCAGTTGTCCAAACTCAAACAATCCCCGGCAAAGGCGCCAAAAACTTGGTGCACAAAATTGTGATGTCCAGGCTCAAACAATCCCTGGCAACGTGAGCAACTTGGTGCGCTGATCTCAATACATAATTGTCACAACTTCGATACAACAAACCAGCAAGTGCACTGGGTCGTCCAAGTAATACCTTACGTGAGTAAGGGTCGAATCCCACGGAGATTGTTGGTATGAAGCAAGCTATGGTCACCTTGTAAATCTCAGTCAGGCAGATATAAAGTAATGAAGATGTTTTCGAATAATAAATAATAGAATAGGGATAGAGATATTTATGTAAATCATTGGTAGAAATTTCAGATAAGCGAATGGAGATGCTTTTCGTTCCTCTGAACCTCTGCTTTCCTGCTATCTTCATCCAATCAGTCTTACTCCTTTCCATGGCTGGCTTTATGTGATACATCACCACTGTCAACGGCTACTTTCGGTCATCTCACGGGAAAATGATCCAATGCCCTGTCACGGCACGGCTAATCGTCTGGAGGCATCACCCTTGCCAATGGCTTCATCTTATCCTCTCAGTGAATAATATGCTCACGCACCCTGTCACGGCACAGCTATTCATCTGTCAGTTCTCGATCATGCTGGAATAGGATTTACTATCCTTTTGCGTCTGTCACTAACGCCCTGCAATCGCGAGTTAGGAGCTCGTCACAGTCATTCAATCATTGAATCCTACTCGGAATACCACAGACAAGGTTTAGACTTTCCGGATTCTCTTGAATGCCGCCATCATTCTAGCTTACGCCACGAAGATTCTGGTTAGGAGATCTAAGAGATACTCATTCTAGCTTATTTCATGTAGAACAGAAGTGTTTGTCAGGCACGCGTTCATAAGGGAGAAGGATGATGAGCGTCACACATAATCATCACCTTCATCACGTTCTTTAGTGCGAATGGATATCTTAGAAGTGAAATAAGATGAATTGAATAGAAAACAGAAGTGCTTTGCATTAATCTTTGAGGAACAGCAGAGCTCCACACCTTAATCTATGGAGTGCAGAAACTCTACCGTTGAAAATACATAAGTGAAAGGTCCAGGCATGGCCAAGATGGCCAGCCCCCTTGATCTAAGAACAATGCGTTCAAAGATGATCCTAAGATCCTAAGATGATCAAAAGATGCCTAATACAATAGTAAAAGGTCCTATTTATAATAAACTAGCTACTAGGGTTTACATGAGTAAGTAATTGATGCATAAATCCACTTCCGGGGCCCACTTGGTGTGTGTTTGGGCTGAGCCTGAGTGTTGCACGTGAAGAGGCCATTTGTGGAGTTGAACGCCAGTTTCTGTGCCAGTTTGGGCGTTCAACTCTGGTTTTGGATCCTTTTCTGGCGCTGGACGCCAGATTTGGGCAGAAGGCTGGCGTTGAACGCCAGTTTACGTCGTCAGTTCTTGGCCACAGTATGGACTATTATATATTGCTGGAAAGCCCTGGATGTCTACTTTCCAACGCAATTGGAAGCGCGCCATTTCGAGTTCTGTAGCTCCAGAAAATCCACTTTGAGTGCAGGGAGGTCAGAATCCAACAGCATCAGCAGTCCTTCTTCAACCTCTGAATCTGATTTTTGCTCAAGTCCCTCAATTTCAGCCAGAAAATACCTGAAATTACAGAAAAACACACAAACTCATAGTAAAGTCCAGAAATGTGAATTTAACATAAAAACTAATGAAAACATCCCTAAAAGTAACTAGATCCTACTAAAAACATACTAAAAACAATGTCAAAAAGCGTATAAATTATCCACTCATCACAACACCAAACTTAAATTGTTGCTTGTCCCCAAGCAACTGAAAATCAAATAGGATAAAAAGAAGAGAATATACTAAAAATTCCAAACTATCAATGAAACATAGCTGCAATCATATGAGCGGGACTTATAGCTTTTTGACTCTTGAATAGTTTTGGCATCTCACTTTATCCATTGAGGTTCAGAATGATTGGCATCTATAGGAACTTCAGATTTCGAATAGTGTTATTGACTCTCCTAGTTCAGTATGATGATTCTTGAACACAGCTTCTATATGAGTCTTGGCCGTGGCCCTAAGCACTTTGTTTTCCAGTATTACCACCGGATACATAAATGCCACAGACACATAATTGGGTGAACCTTTTCAGATTGTGACTCAGCTTTGCTAAAGTCCCCAATTAGAGGTGTCCAGGGTTCTTAAGCACACTCTTCTTTTGCTTTGGACCTTGACTTTAACCACTCAGTCTCAAGTTTTCACTTGACACCTACACGCCACAAGCACATGGATAGGGACAGCTTGGTTTAGCCGCTTAGACCAGGATTTTATTCCTTTAGGCCCTCCTATCCACTGATGCTCAAAGCCTTGGGATCCCTTTTTTATTTGCCCTTGCCTTTTGGTTTTAAGGGTTATTGGCTTTTTCTGCTTGCTTTTTCTTTTTCTTTGTTATTATTTTTTTTTCTATTTTTTTTCGCCCCCTTTTTTTTTCTGCAAGCTTTTGTATTCACTGCTTTTTCTTGCTTCAAGAATCGTTTTTATGATTTTTCAGATTATCAAATAACATGTCTCCTAGTCATCATTCTTTCAAGAGCCAACATATTTAACATTCTTAAACAACAACTTCAAAAGACATATGCACTGTTCAAGCATACATTCAGAAAACAAGAAGCATTGTCACCACATCAATATAATTAAGCTAAGTTCAAGGATAAATTTGAAACTCGTGTACTTCTTGTTCTTTTGAATTAAAACATTTTTCATTTAAGAGAGGTGATGGATTCATAGGACATTCATAACTTTAAGACAAAGTTACTAACTACTAATGATCATGTAATGAAGACACAAACATAGATAAGCACATAACATAGAAACGAAAAACAGAAGAAACAAGAACAAGGAATGAATCCACCTTAGTGATGGTGGCGTTTCCTTCTTGAGGAACCAATTATGTCCTTGAGCTCTTCTATGTCTCTTCCTTGTCTTTGTTGCTCCTCCCTCATTGCTTTTTGATCTTCTCTTATCTCATGAAGCATGATGGAGTGCTCTTGATGTTCCACCCTTAGTTGTCCCATATTGGAACTCAATTCTCCTAGGGAGGTGTTGATTTGCTCCCAATAATTTTGTGGAGGAAAGTGCATTTGAGGCATTTCTGGGATCTCATGGTGATGAGCTTCATACGCCTCTTGAGCTCCATGAGTGGGCTCTCTTGCTTGCTCCATCTTTTTCTTAGTGATGGGCTTTTCCTCTTTAATGAGGATATCTCCCTCTATGTCAATCCCAGCTGAATTGCATAGGTGGCAAATGAGGTGAGGAAAGGCTAACCTTGCCATGGTGGATGACTTGTCAGCCACCTTGTAGAGTTCTTAAGGTATAATCTCATGAACTTCCACCTCTTCTCCAATCATGATGCTATGGATCATGATGGCCCGGTCTATAGTAACTTCAGAGCGGTTGCTAGTGGGAATGATTGAGCATTGAATAAACTCCAACCATCCTCTAGCTATAGGCTTGAGGTCCAATCTTCTTAGTTGAACCGGCTTGCCTTTGGAGTCAATCTTCCATTGAGCTCCTTCTACACATATGTCCATAAGGACTTGGTCCAACCTTTGATCAAAGTTGACTCTCCTTGTGTAGGGGCGTGCGTTCTCTTCCATGTATGGCAAATTGAACGCCAACCTCACAT
Organism: Arachis ipaensis; assembly: GCF_059453495.1. Taxonomy (NCBI): domain Eukaryota; kingdom Viridiplantae; phylum Streptophyta; class Magnoliopsida; order Fabales; family Fabaceae; genus Arachis; species Arachis ipaensis. Next base: position 84,004,550 of record NC_142441.1, on the reverse strand, counting down.
TTTCCGGACTAAAATCTAAGTATTTCCCCCGAACTATTGTAACATAGTTCTTTGGATCCGGGTTCTTACTTTGATCATGGTTCTTGGTGATCCATGCAATGGCATAGAACTCTTGAACCATTAGGATGCCGACTTGTTGGATGGGATTTGTTAGAACTTCCCAACCTCTTCTTTGAATTTCATGTCGGATATCCAGATACTCATTTCTTTTGAGTTTGAAAGGGACCTCAGGGATCACCTTCTTCTTGGCCACAACATCATAGAAGTGGTCTTGATGGGCTTTGGAGATGAACCTTTCCATCTCCCATGACTCGGATGTGGAAGCTTTTATCTTCCCTTTCCCTCTTCTAGAGGATTCTCCGGTCTTGGGTGCCATCAATGGTAATGGAAAAACAAAAAGCTTATGCTTTTACCACACCAAACTTAGAATATTGCTCGCCCTCGAGCAATAAACAAAAGAATAGAAGAAGAAGAAGAAGAAATATGGAGAGGGAGAGGGAGATGTGGTTTCGGCCAAGAGGAGTGTAGAGGGGTGTGTTGTGTGAATTTGATGAAGACTGGAGGTCTTTATATAGGGAAGGGAGGGGGGTTAAGGTTCGGCCATATGGGTGGGTTTGGGTGGGAAATTGGTTTTGAATTTTGAAGGTAGGTGAAGTTTATGAGGTAGGTTTATGGGGAAGAGTGGGTGGATGTGAGTGGTGAAGAGGTGATGGGGAAGAGAGTTTGAGGTGATTGGTGAAGGGTTTTTGGGTAAGAGTGTTTATGGGGTTGTGTGAAAGAGAGTGGTGAGAAGAAGTGAGTGGAGGTAGGTGGGGATCCTGTGGGGTCCACAGATCCTGAGGTGTTCAAGGATTTACATCCCTGCACCCATTAGGCATGTAAAAATGCCTTTGTATTCAACTCTGGGCGTTCAGCGCCAGGTTGGTGGCCATTTTGGGCGTTCAACGCCCATCTGTGTGCCATTTCTGGCGTTGAACGCCAGAACCATGCTCTGTTCTGGCGCTGAACGCCAGACAGATGCTCCTCCAGGGTGTAATTTTTCTTCTGCTGTTTTTGATTCCGTTTTCAATTTTTATATTTATTTTGTGACTCCACATGATCATGAACCTAAGAAAACATGAAAAACAATAAAAATAAGAATTAGATAAACATTGGGTTGCCTCCCAACAAGCGCTTCTTTAATGTCAATAGCTTGACAGTGGGCTCTCATGGAGCCTCACAGATGTGCAGAGCTTTGTTGAGACTCTCCAACACCAAACTTAGAGTTTGGATATGGGAGTTCAACACCAAACTTAGAGTTTGGTTGTGGCCTCCCAACACCAAACTTAGAGTTTGACTGTGGGGGCTCGGGTTGACTCTGCTTGGAGAGAAGCTTTTTCTGCTTCCTCTCCATGGTTGCAGAGGGAGATCCTTGAGTTTTAAACACAAGGGACTTCTCATTCCATTGAAGGAATATTTCACCTCTGTCAGCATCAATCACAGCTCTTGCTGTGGCCAGGAAAGGTCTTCCTAGGATGATGGATTCATCCTCTTCCTTTCCAGTATCCAGGACTATGAAATCAGCAGGGATGTAAAGGCCTTCAACCTTTACTAACACGTCCTCTACTTGTCCATATGCCTGTTTTCTTGAGCTGTCTGCCATCTCTAATGAGATTTTAGCAGCTTGCACCCCATAGATTCCCAGTTTCTCTATTACAGAGAGGGGCATGAGGTTTATTCCTGAACCAAGGTCACACAGAGCCTTAAAGATCATGGTGCCTATGGTGCAGGGTATTATGAACTTTCCAGGATCCTGTCTCTTCTGAGGCAATGTCAGTTGATCCAGATCACTTAGTTCATTGATGAACAAGGGAGGTTCAACTTCCCAAGTATCAATGCCAAATAATTTGGCATTCAGCTTCATGATTGCACCAAGAAACTTGGCAGTTTGCTCTTCAGTAACATCCTCATTCTCTTCAGAAGAGGAATACTCATCAGAGCTCATGAAGGGCATAAAGAGGTTCAATGGAATCTCTATGGTCGCTAGATGAGCCTCAGAGTCCTTTGGTTCCTCAGAGGGAAGCTCCTTATTGACCACTGGACGTCCCAGGAGGTCTTCCTCCTTGGGATTCACGTCCTCTCCTCTCCTCACAGGTTCGGCCATGGCGCTTATGTCAATGGCCTTGCACTCTCCTTTTGGATTCTCTTCTGTATTGCTTGGGAGAGTACTAGGAGGGATTTCAGTGATCCTTTTACTCAGCTGGCCCACTTGTGCTTCCAGATTTCTAATGGAAGATCTTGTTTCATTCATGAAACTTACAGTGGCCTTAGATAGATCAGAGACTAGATTTGCTAAATTAGAAGCATTTTGTTCAGAGTTCTCTGTCTGTTGCTGAGTTGATGATGGAAAAGGCTTGCTATTGCTAAACCTGTTTTTTCCACCATTATTAAAGCCTTGTTGGGGCTTTTGATCCTTCCATGAGAAATTTGGATGATTTCTCCATGTTGAGTTATAGGTGTTTCCATAAGGTTCACCTAAGTAATTCACCTCTGCTATTGCAGGGTTCTCAGGATCATAGGCTTCTTCTTCAGAAGATGCCTCTTGAGTACTGTTGGATGCAGCTTGCATTCCATGCAGACTCTGAGAGATCATATTGACTTGCTGAGTCAATATTTTATACTGAGCCAATATGGCATTCAGAGTATCAACTTCAAGAACTCCCTTCTTCATAGGCGTCCCATTATTCACAGGATTTCTTTCAGAAGTGTACATGAACTGGTTATTAGCAACCATGTCAATGAGTTCTTGAGCTTCTACAGGCATTTTCTTTAGGTGAATGGATCCACCTGCAGAAGTGTCCAGTGACATCTTTGATAGCTCAGATAAACCATCATAGAATATATCCAGGATGGTCCATTCTGAAAGCATGTCAGAAGGACACTTTTTGGTCAACTGTTTATATCTTTCCCAAGCTTCATAGAGGGATTCACCTTCTTTCTGTCTGAAGGTTTGAACATCAGCTCTAAGCTTGCTCAGCTTTTGAGGAGGAAAGTACTTGGCTAAGAAAGCCGTGACCAGCTTATCCCAAGAGTTCAGGCTGTCTTTGGGTTGAGAATCCAACCATAATCTAGCTCTGTCTCTTACAGCAAAAGGGAAAAGCATGAGCCTGTAGACTTCAGGATCTACTCCATTAGTCTTAACACTATCACATATCTGCAAGAATTCAGTTAAGAACTGAAAAGGATCTTCAGATGGAAGTCCATGAAACTTGCAGTTCTGCTGCATCAGAGAAACTAACTGAGGTTTCAGCTCAAAGTTGTTTGCTCCAATGGCAGGAATGGAGATGCTTCTTCCATGTAAATTGGAATTAGGTGCAGTGAAGTCACCAAGCATTCTCCTTGCATTGTTGTTGGGTTCGGCTGCCATCTCCTTTACTTGTTCGAAATTTTCAATCAAGTTGTCTCTGGATTGTTGTAATTTAGCTTCTCTTAATTTTTTCTTCAGAGTCCTTTCAGGTTCTAGATCAGCTTCAACAAGAATGCCTTTTTCTCTGTCCCTACTCATAAGAAAGAGGAGAGAAAAAGAAAAGAAGAGGAATCCTCTATGTCACAGTAAAGAGGATCCTTATTGTTAGTAGAAGAAAAGAAGAAGAAATTCGAACACAGATAGAGGAGGGGGTTCGAATTTGGTGATGATGTGAGGAAGAGATGTTAGTAGATGAATAAATAAATAGAATAAGATGAGAGAGAAGGAGGGAATTTTCGAAAATTATTTTTGAAAAGGAGTTAGTGATTTTTGAAAATGGTTTTTGAAAAATGTTTAGTATTTTTTTCGAAAATTTTTTTGAAATCAAAAATAAAAATAAAAACAATTAGTTAATTAAAAAAGAAATTTTGAAAAAGAGGGAAGATATTTTCGAAAATTAGAGAGAGAGAGTTAGTTAGGTAGTTTTGAAAAAGTTAAGAAACAATCAAAAAGTTAGTTAGTTAGTTGAAACAAATTTTGAAAAGATAAGAAGTTAGGAAGTTAGAAAAGATATTTTGAAAAGATATTTTTGAAAAAGATAAGATAAGAAGATATTTTAGAAACTAATTTTGAAAAAGATTTGATTTTTAAAATCTCAATTAATGACTTGATTCACAAGAAATCACAAGATATGATTCTAGAATTTAAAGTTTGAATCTTTCTTAACAAGCAAGTAACAAACTTCAAATTTTTTGAATCAAAACATTAATTGATTATGTTATTTTCAAAAATTTGATATAAAAATAAGAAAAATATTTTTTTTTTTGAAATTTTCGAAAATAACCAAAAAATTTTGAAAAAGATTTGATTTTTGAAAAAGATTTTGAAAAAGATAAGATTTTCAAATTGAAAATTTGATTTGACTTATGAGAAACAATTTGATTTTTAAAAATTTTTGAAAAAGTCAACTCAATTTTCGAATTTGATGAGAGAAAAACGGAAAGATATTTTTTTGATTTTTGAATTTTTATGATGCAAGAGAAAAACACTAAAAAGATGCAATGCATGAAATTTTTAGATCAAAACATGTGATGCATGCAAGAATGCTATGAATGTCAAGATGAACACCAAGAACACTTTGAATGCCAAGATGAACATCATAGACACAATTTTGAAAAACCTTTAATGCAAAGAAAACATGCAAGACACCAAACTTAGAATTCTTTAATGCTTACGCACTAAGAATTCAAGAATGCATATGATAAACATGAAAAGACACAAAACAAAAAATCATCAAGATCAAACAAGAAGACTTACCAAGAACATCTTGAAGATCATGAAGAACACTATGAATGCATGAAATTTTCGAAAAATGCAAGATGCATATGCAATTGACACCAAACTTATGATATGACTCAAGACTCAAACAAGAAACATGAAATATTTTTGATTTTTATGATTTTCTAATTTTTTGGATTTTTTTTCGAAGAATTAATTGAAAAAAAAGAAAAATAAGGATTCCAAAATTTTTAATATGAATTCCAGGAATCTTGCATTCTTAGTCTAAAGCTTCAGTCCAGGAATTAGACATGGCTCACTAGCCAGCCAAGCTTTCAAAGAAAGCTCCAGTCCAAAACACTAGACATGGCCAATGGCCAGCCAAGCTTCAGCATTTTAACATCAGAGTATATTGATCTTGATAACAAATTGCTGCTCATCATTTATCAAGTATGTAACTTACCTCTGATGGTTTGGAAGCCTCAGTCCAAAAGAATTTAGACATGGCTTTACAGCCAGCCAGGCTTCACATGCTTCATGAAACACTAGAATTCATTCTTAAAAATCTTTAATAAAATTTTTGAAAACATTTTTATAATTTTTTTTTTCGAAAACAGATGAGAAAATTTTAGAAATATTTTTGAAAATTTTTGAAAATAAAATAAAAAGAAAATTACCTAATCTGAGCAACAAGATGAACCGTCAGTTGTCCAAACTCAAACAATCCCCGGCAACGGCGCCAAAAACTTGGTGCACGAAATTGTGATGTCCAAGCTCAAACAATCCCTGGCAACGTGAGCAACTTGGTGCGCTGATCTCAATACATAATTGTCACAACTTCGATACAACTAACCAGCAAGTGCACTGGGTCGTCCAAGTAATACCTTACATGAGTAAGGGTCGAATCCCACGGAGATTGTTGGTATGAAGCAAGCTATGGTCACCTTGTAAATCTCAGTCAGGCAGATATAAAGTAATGAAGATGTTTTCGAATAATAAATAATAGAATAGGGATAGAGATACTTATGTAAATCATTGGTAGAAATTTCAGATAAGCGAATGGAGATGCTTTTCGTTCCTCTGAACCTCTGCTTTCCTGCTATCTTCATCCAATCAGTCTTACTCCTTTCCATGGCTGGCTTTATGTGATACATCACCACTGTCAACGGCTACTTTCGGTCATCTCACGGGAAAATGATCCAATGCCCTGTCATGGCACGGCTAATCGTCTGGAGGCATCACCCTTGCCAATGGCTTCATCTTATCCTCTCAGTGAATAATATGCTCACGCACCCTGTCACGGCACGGCTATTCATCTGTCGGTTCTCGATCATGCTGGAATAGGATTTACTATCCTTTTGCGTCTGTCACTAACGCCCTGCAATCGCGAGTTAGGAGCTCGTCACAGTCATTCAATCATTGAATCCTACTCGGAATACCACAGACAAGGTTTAGACTTTCCGGATTCTCTTGAATGCCACCATCATTCTAGCTTACGCCACGAAGATTCTGGTTAGGAGATCTAAGAGATACTCATTCTAGCTTATTTCATGTAGAACAGAAGTGTTTGTCAGGCACGCGTTCATAAGGGAGAAGGATGATGAGCGTCACACATAATCATCACCTTCATCACGTTCTTTGGTGCGAATGGATATCTTATAAGTGAAATAAGATGAATTGAATAGAAAACAGAAGTGCTTTGCATTAATCTTTGAGGAACAGCAGAGCTCCACACCTTAATCTATGGAGTGCAGAAACTCTACCGTTGAAAATACATAAGTGAAAGGTCCAGGCATGGCCGAGATGGCCAGCCCCCTTGATCTAAGAACAATGCGTTCAAAGATGATCCTAAGATCCTAAGATGATCAAAAGATGCCTAATACAATAGTAAAAGGTCCTATTTATAATAAACTAGCTACTAGGGTTTACATGAGTAAGTAATTGATGCATAAATCCACTTTCAGGGCCCACTTGGTGTGTGTTTGGGCTGAGCCTGAGTGTTGCACGTGCAGAGGCCATTTGTGGAGTTGAACGCCAGTTTCTGTGCCAGTTTGGGCATTCAACTCTGGTTTTGGATCCTTTTCTGGCGCTGGACGCCAGATTTGGGCAGAAGGCTGGCGTTGAACGCCAGTTTACGTCATCAATTCTTGGCCAAAGTATGAACTATTATATATTTCTGAAAATCCCTGGATGTCTTCTTTCCAACGCAATTGGAAGCGCGCCATTTCAAGTTCTGTAGCTCCAGAAACTCCACTTTGAGTGCAGGGAGGTCAGAATCCAACAGCATCAGCAGTCCTTCTTCAACCTCTGAATCTGATTTTTGCTCAAGTCCCTCAATTTCAGCCAGAAAATACCTAAAATTACAGAAAAACACACAAACTCATAGTAAAGTCCAGAAATGTGAATTTAACATAAAAACTAATGAAAACATCCCTAAAAGTAACTAGATCCTACTAAAAACATACTAAAAACAATGTCAAAAAGCGTATAAATTATCCGCTCATCACTCATCTAGGAGTTCAAGGCTTCCATAAGGTAGAACATTTGTCACCAAGTAGGGGCCAGTCTATTTGGACTTTAGTTTGCAAGGGAAAACTTTGAGCCTGGAGTTATACAAGAGTACTTGCTGTCCTGGTTTGAACTCCTTCTTTGAGATCCTTTTTTCATGCCATCTCTTATCTTTTTCCTTGTAGATCTTAGCATTTTCATAGGCTTTCAGTCTAAACTCATCCAACTCATTTAGTTGCAGTAGCCTCTTCTCTCCTACTGCTTGAGAATCAAGGTTGAGGAGTTTAGTGGCCCAGAAGGCTTTATGCTCAAGTTCTACAGGGAGGTGACAAGACTTGCCATATAATAACTAAAAAGGAGACTTTCCAATAGGAGTTTTGAATGCTGTTCTATATGCCTAGAGAGCATCTTCTAATTTTCTGGCCCAATCCTTTATTGTATTCCCCACTGTTTTCTCCAAAATCCGCTTCAACTCCATATTTGCAAGCTCTGCTTGGCCATTGGTCAGTGGGTGATATGGTGTAGCTACTTTATACATCACCCCGTATTTGTGAAGTAGTTTCTCCATCTGTTTATTGCAAAAATGACTACCACCATCACTGACAAGACCCTTAGGCACTCCATATCTAGTAAAAATGTGCTTCTTAAGGAATTGAAGGACAATTTGTGCATCACATGTGGTTGTAGCTATGGCTTCCACCCACTTTGAGACATACTCTACTACTACAAGTATGTATTTGAAAGAATATGAAGGTGGAAAAGGGCCCATAAAGTCTATGCCACAAAGATCAAAGAGTTCTACCTCCAAGATGTAGTTCTGAGGCATCTCATTCCTTCTTGTTAATCCTCCAGCTCTTTGGCACTCATTGCATTGATGAACAAACTCTCTCGCATCTTTGAATATGGTTGGCCAATAAAATCCACTTTGAAGTACTTTGGCTGCTGTTCTTTCTGCCCAAAATGTCCACCATAAGCTGAACCATGACAATGCCATAATATGTCTCTCATCTCACTCTCAGAAACACATTTCCTAATCATTCCATATGGACACCTCTTGAATAATAATGGTTCATCCCATAAGAATTTTTTGGCCTCATTGAGCAGCTTCTTCACTTGTTGCTTGGTGAATTCTTGGGGAATCTTCCTTCCAACCTTGTAGTTTGCAATGTCTGCAAACCAGAGAGCTTGTTGGATTTGTAAAAGGTGTTCATCTAGAAAGCTTTCGTTCACTGAATGTGGAGCTTGGTTAGCTTCTTGTGATAGTCTTGACAAATGGTCTGCCACTTGGTTCTCATTCCCTTTCCTATCTTTCACTTTAATGTCAAATTGTTTAGACATGAGATACTTGAGAGCAGCATGATCAGTATATACTATAACCTTTAAACCAATCAAGTATTGTCTAAATTTATCAAATGCATATACAATTGCCAAGAGCTCTTTCTCGGTGGTGGTATAATTTTTCTGTGCTTCATTCAACACCTTGCTAGCATAGTATATAACATGATGCAGCTTGTCTTTCTTTTGCCCCAATACAGCACCAATTGCAAAGTCACTTGCATCACACATAAGTTCAAAAGGCAATTCCCAATCTGGGGGTGTGATGATTGGTGTTGTAGTGAGTTTTCTTTTTAAAGTTTCAAAGGCATGCTTGCAATTGTCATCAAAGATGAAAGGATTATCAATCACTAGCATGTTGCTTAGTGGTTTTGCTATTTTTGAAAAATTTTTGATGAATCTCCTGTAAAAACCAGCATGTCTAAGAAAACTTCTCACTGCTTTCACATTAACAGGTATAGGAAGCTTTTCAATGATTTCTATTTTTGCTTTGTCAACTTCTATACCTTTGCTTGAAACCTTATGCTCAAGAACTATCCCTTCAGGAACCATGAAATGGCATTTCTCCCAATTCAATACCAGATTAGTTTCTTGGCATCTTTTCAAAACAATAGTTAAATTATGCAAGCAGGTGTTAAATGAATTGCCAAAGACAGAAAAATTATCCATGAAGACTTCTAAAAATATTTCCACCATGTCAGAAAATATAGAAAACATACACCTTTAAAAAGTTGCAGGGGCATTGCATAGCCCAAAGGGCATCCTTCTGTAAGCAAAGACTCCAAATGGACAGGTGAAGGAAGTCTTTTCTTGATCCTTGGGATCTACCACTATTTGATTGTACCCAGAGTATCCATCCAGAAAGCAATAGTATGCATGGCCAGCCAATCTTTCCAGCATCTGGTCGATGAATGGGAGAGGAAAGTGATCTTTCCTTGTAGCATCATTCAGTCTTCTATAATCGATACAAATTCTCCACCCGGTCACGGTCTTTATGGGAATGAGTTCATTCTTCTCATTGAAGATGACAGTCATGCCACCTTTCTTTAGCACTACTTGTACTGGGCTCACCCAAGAGCTGTCAGAGATTGGGTATATGATTCCAGCATTCCGTAGCTTCATCACTTCTTTTTGAACCACCTCCTTCATGGTTGGGTTAAGTCTTCTTTGGGTTGAACTACAGGCCTTGAATCTTCCTCCAATAGAATTTTGTGCATATAGATGGCAGGGCTTATGCCCTTGATATCATCAATTGTCCAACCCAAGGCTGTCTTGTGAGCTTTCAATACTTCAATCAGCTTTGTTTCTTCTTCTATTTTTAAGGAAGAATTTATGATCACTGGTAGGGCCTCTGCTTTTCCAAGAAATACATACTTGAGATGAGGGGAAAGAGGCTTTAACTCTTGTTTTGACTTCTCCTCTGTCTTGCCTTCAGAGGAAATTTCTACCACTTCCTCTTCCATGAAATCTTGTTCCACTTCTATTTCCACTTCTTGTTCCTCCTGGTTATTGGCCTCAAGTGATCCCCTCTCTACTTCTTCCACCATTTCCACTCTTATATGCTTATTTTTCTCAGGAGGGTATTGCATGGCTTTAAAGACATTGATGATCATCTTTTCATTATACACTCTGAGTGTCATTTCACCTTTCTCTACATCAATTATAGCCCTTGCTGTGGCTAGAAAAGACCTCCCTAAGATGATTGAGTTGTGTCCTTCTTCCTCCATGTCTAAAATGACAAAGTTAGCAGGGAATATGAATTATCCTACTTTCACTAACAAATTCTCCACAACTCCATTAGGTATTTTGAGCGATCTGTCAGCCATTTGAAGTGACATTCTAGTTGGTCTGAGTTCCTCTATTGCAAGCTGCTTCATTAATGAGAGAGGCATCAAGTTGATGCTGGCTCTTAGATCACAAAGGGATTTGTCCAATGTTCTGTTGCCTATAGTGCAAGATAGGATGAAGCATTCTAGATCTTTGAACTTTGGTGGGAGACCTCTTTGGATGACAACACTGCATTCTTGGGTCAAGATTACCGTCTCTTTTTCAATCTAGCTCCTCTTCTTGTTGATAAGCTCCTTTAGGAATTTTGCATACAGAAGCATCTGCTCCAATGCTTCAACAAGTGTGTTCATACCCTAGGTCGAGCTACCCGACCTGGGATGACTGGCGACAAAGTGACCGACCTCTTCAGGTCAGGCTACCCGACCTCTTCTCAAGGAGGTCGGCCAAATCAACAGGAGAGCCCAATAAAGGGCCCAAATAGAGGAACACGACCCAAATCCAAAGGCAATCCAAGCCTATAGAGATAAAGGCGGTTCCTTTGAAGATAAGCTGACTTCACCCAAAATAAAGATAAAGATAAGATAAGATAACTAACTTATCTTATCAGAAAGGTCAGCCCCATCTACTATAAATACACTGGAGCACCCAGGTATAACTCATACTCTGATTCTACATAAAAACCTGCTTAATACCCATGCTAACTTAAGCATCGGAGTCTCTTGCAGGTACCCCCCACCCTCCGGTGGTTAAGGATCAGCAGTGCGGCAAGTCCAACAAGTCGGATACAACAACTCCAGCAGTCATCGGCCAGCCGGAGACGTTATCTCCGACCAGTACGGAAGATCTCGTCCGGGATCAACCTCCAGTTTCCAGTAACCCTCAGAACATTGGCATCGTTGCCGGGGAACCTGAAAGTCAACCCATCACTATGGCGGACAACCATAACAACGACCATGATTCAGGTATGGAAGAGAGAACACCGCACAAGAATGCGGATGTCACACTACAAGACACTCCGAAAATCAACAAAGACAGCGACTCACTAAATTTAGGGGCAATAGAAGCGCTCCTAGATCGCCTAAAACAACTGGAAAAAGAAACTCAACAACAACGGGAAATCGAAAGGGATCTACAAAGAGAGATGCGGCGACGTCGGGAGTTGGAAGAAAAACTACAGCAATTAGAAGCCGATCTCAAATTAAAAGCTCCCCGGGCCAATCTTGATGAAAACTCACGCAAAGAGCAAGACCCGTTCACCAGGGAAATCATGAAAACCAAAATTCCAAAAGACTTCAAACTCCCAGATATGACCCTGTATGATGGCACCACGGATCCCAACCACCACCTCAGTAACTTTAAAAGCAGAATGTACCTCACCGACGCCCCAGATGCTGTTCGCTGCAAAGCCTTCCCAACAACTCTCACAAAGACAGCCATTCGATGGTTCGACAACCTACCCCCAAAGTCCATCTCAAGCTTTGACGACCTAGCTAAAAAATTCCTAGCCAGATTCTCCATTCAGAAAGATAAAGCCAAGCACACCCCCAGTTTACTAGGGATCAAACAAGGAGATCGGGAAAGCCTCCGCAACTATATAGAGAGATTCAACAAAACATGCATGGACATACAAAGTTTACCCACAGAGGCCGCCATCATGGGACTCATCAACGGCCTACGAGAAGGACCCTTCAGCCAATCTATATCAAAAAAGTACCCGACCTCCTTGGATGAAGTGCAGGAACGAGCAGAAAAATACATCAATATGGAAGAAAACGCTCGGTTAGGAGAGACCTCAAAATCGGGGGCCTTGGTCGAGATATACAAAGAAGTATGCCATACAGAAAAAATCCCCCCAGCACGGCCACTCAAAGGCAAAAATGGAGGAGGAAACCGGAAAGAATATTACGAATACCACCGAGTCTGAGGACACTCCACGAACGAATGTTTCGACTTAAAAAATATCATAGAAAAATTAGTGAGAGAAGGAAAGTTAGATCGATTCCTGGCCACTCGAGATGATGATCAAAGAAAGAGACGAAGAGATGAGGATACTGAACGAACAGAACGATCACCTCGGACACCAGAAAGACATGTCCACATGATGCATGGCAGATTCACAGCAGGAGATGTGTATTTTCGGAAAACGAAAAAAACGAATCCCAAACACACAAAACTAACCGGCAAGTGCACCGGGTCGCATCAAGTAATAAAACTCATGGGAGTGAGGTCGATCCCACAGGGATTGAAGGATTGAGCAATTTTAGTTTAGTGGTTGATTTAGTCAAGCGAATCAAGAGTTGATTTGAGTGGTTTGTATTCGACAGAAGCTAAATTGCATGAAATTAAAAAGGGAGAGGGACAATTGACAAGAATTTAAAGTGCAGAGAAATTAAAGAGGCTGAATCTTAAAGTGCAAGTAATATAAATTGCAGAAACTTAGATTGCAAGAAATGTAAATTGCAGAATCTTAAAGTGCAAGAAATATAAATGGCTTGAATTGTAAAGGGAATTGGGAATTGGATTTGTAGAAATTAAACAGAGAAAAGTAAATCTCAACAAGCAGAGAAGTAAAAGAGGAATTAAAATGAAACGGATCTCAACTGGAAACGTAAATTGCTTCAAGAAGCGTTCAACAGAGAAATTAAAATGAAAACTCCAGATCTCAGGACCCAAGAGACTAGATAACCAAGTCTAGATCTCAATGCCTTCCTAGATCCAAATTCAGAATCCAATTGCAAGAGAAGTAAAGATCAAGCAGTAGAAGAAAGGAATGCAAATATAAATTTCTCAGAAAGTGCAGTAAATGAAACAGAGAGATCTCAGGGTGAGATTGAAACAGAATTTCTTCAATTCTCCAACACCCAAGATTCAAACAAAGAGTAATTGCAATTTAAAACCAGAAAACTAAGAGGAAGAGAATTCAATTCTCCTACTCCGAAACTTAGAAACTCAAGATAATTCAAAACCAAAAGCTCTCCAAAAACTACTCAGCAAAACTAAAAGGAAAGCTCCCTTAAAACTTAAATCCTAAGCTATTTATACACTTTCTTCAAATGGTCTTCAAGCCTTGAATTGGGCCTTTGCTCTTGATGGAATTGGGTTGATAAAGGCCTTGGTTGATTGCTCTTGGAGTTGGAGAAAGATCCATTGTGAATCGGGTTGTAAATCATAAAAGCTTGAGTAAAAGTTTGAGGCAAACTTTTACTCAAACTTTTTATACCAGCTGCCCTCCTTTTGCTGATACCAACGTTTGGGCTAAAGTTTGAGGTCAAACTTTTACTCAAACGTTGGTTCCCTTGTGTATATGTGTGGCGCCAACGTTTGCCAAAAAGCTTGACGCAAACGTTGGCGCAAGCTTTTCTCCTCCAGGGTGTGCAAGTGTGGCACCAATGTTTGTCAAAAAGCTTGAGGCAAACGTTGGCGCAAGCTTTTCTCCTCCAGGGTGTTGTTTTTGTGATGCCAACGTTTGCCAAAAAGTTTGAGGCAAACGTTGGCTCAAGGTTTTTCCTCCAGGGTGTTTTCGATTCTTCCAAAAGTTTGAGCTAAAGTTTGAGGCAAACTTTGGCTCAAACTTTTTTCCTCTGGGATGTTTTCAACTCTTCCAAAAGTTTGAGCTAAAGTTTGAGGCAAACTTTGGCTCAAACTTTTTGTTCTCTCTTGCTCCTAGCCATTCCTTCTTCCTTCAACCTTCTTCAAAACTCTTTTCACCTATAATCAATCAATCAAAACAATCAAAGCTATGCCCCAAATCATGAGATTGTGTTTCTTTCATAATATATGACAATTATAGCACAAAATCTCATGAAAGTGCATTAATTCATCCATGGTTAATTGAATCAAAGGAAACATCGAAATCTACCCAATTGGCTTGCTTATGGCTCAAGAAAGTGCATAAATCAATTGAAAACAAACGAAAAAGAATAGTGAAAATAGGCTAAGATGACTTGTCATCACAACACCAAACTTAAAGCTTTCTTGTCCCCAATTAAGAAAAAAAATTATGCTCAACGGTTCTTTTAATTAAGACGGATTGAAGAATAACTTGTAAGGTCCTGTGAGTGAAGTGATTAAGAAACAGTGGGGTGAACTCTAAATTATATGCTCATGCAAGGGCTTCAGTGCTTACTAGTCCTCACATATTGGGTGTCTTAGGTCCTAGGACTTTCATCCAAATGATATCATGGAGATCTCTTTATAGGTAATCACCTTGAAGCAGCTTATGATTCTTGTGTTTTGGCTTTGACTCTAAGTGTCATGTCTCAAAGCGGCTCTTTAGATAAGCTTTCAGTCAATACTCCTAAACCAGTTGGTTTTAAGGTATTAGGTGTTAAAGCACCCCTAAGGATTTACTTACTCAAGCCTCTCTCTTTGACACAATTCGACCACAAGCATTTACTAGGATAAAAACTCTTTGAGTTCTTATTTCTTTTCTTCTTCTCTGCCTAGTAATTGATGCTCAGAGCCTTCGGCCATGTTCTTTTTGTTTTTATATTTTCTTTATTTTCTTTTATTTTGTTTGCTGCTTCTTGGATCAATAAATGTTTGAGAATCTCCTCAACACTTCTTTGAACTCTATGTCCCGCCTATGAGCTCCCATGCAAGTTTTCATAAGCATGCAACCTCAATACATGATTATACAACTAGAACCACCACTTTTCCTAATCTTTTGCTTGCCTCAAAATTGTTTAATTCCTTAATCCTTCTTTTCAAAGAACTTTCATGTGATACATTTTTGAAATATTGAGTGCAAACAAGTGTGGAGAGTATAGTGTTGTAAATGATCAAGCATCTTGATTATTGAATTGCAGAAAAACTATACTAGACAGAAGGACAGATAGGGGTATAATATCACTTTTAATCACGGCAATATCTGATAATGAACAATACAACCTTTTGGAGTTTACTTGCTGTCCTCTTCCTCATCATCATTGCTGGTCTTCACATTCCTCTTTCACCTCTTTGATTGATGATGCTAAATCTTCCAAAAGTTTGTATGGTGCTCTGCAGTGATATTGAAAGTTGCTTGTTCCCCAAGCACTTGAAAAATGGTTAGCATGCATGAATTATTTGTGGGCCTTTGAACTTACTTTGGTGTGGGAACACCAAACTTAGTACCTTGCCAATGGTTCTCATGCATCAGATTAACCATGTGTGAAACTCTTTTTCTTTTTCAAAAGCAATAGAACTAAAAACTAGGAAACAGCAGAATAGTTAACTAGTTCGTCTAGATGCTTGAAGCTAGCATTATGCAGAAAGTGAGAATGTGTTTTATGATGGGATTTTGGTGGAACACCAAACTTAGAATCCTTCATTCTCCTTTATATTGTTTTGGTGTGTAACACCAAACTTAGCTTCTTACAATATAGATGAAGTTAATTAACCTTTTTATTAAAATAGCTATGAAAAGAGAACTACCTCAGGTTGGGTTGCCTCCCAACAAGCGCTCTTTTATTGTCATTAGCTTGACATCCTCTGTGCTTGCTCAGCTCAGATTCTGAGCTTCCTTCTCCTTGTCCCATTGTCTTCCTAAGTGAGGCTTTGCTCTGTGATGCTCATCCTGGATGAGTGATTCTTTTCCTTCGGCCCTCTTCTCACCCATTTCTACGAGGTTTTTAGCCAGTTGTTGCATTTGCTTCTCAATTCTTCTGATTGAGGCTTCTTGATTCTTCATGGTCACCTCTTGGTGTTTCATCATTCTTTCTATTAAGATCTCCAGATTGGTGATCCTTTGAGAGTCTTGTGAGATTGGTTGGTTGTGGGGTGTTGGGGGTTGGAAGGGTGGGTAGTGTGCTGGTATGTAGTGATTGTTGTTGGTATGGTGGTGTTTTTGCAGGTTTGGGAAATTGGGGTTGTTGCAGTTGAAGTCCCTTTGTTCCTGATGTTGAGGTTCCCTCATTCTTAGATAAGAATGTGGCTTCCATGGTGGAAATTGTGCATTCACGGTACAGCAGAGACAAAGAAAATTTGGGCCCGAACGATCCCAGGCTGTGGAAGAACAAGTACAGGCACTACTGGAAGCAGGATTCATAAGAGAAGTCAAATACCCACTATGGCTAGCCAACATTGTCTTGGTGAAAAAATCAAATGGGAAGTGGCGAATGTGCACCGATTACACCGATCTCAACAAGGCTTGTCCAAAAGACCCTTACCCACTCCCAAATATCGATGCTCTGGTAGACGCTTCCTCCGGATATAAATATCTCTCGTTTATGGATGCATACTCGGGATCCAACCAGATCCCCATGTATCCACCACATCAAGAAAAGACCTCGTTCCTAACACCGAAAGCAAACTACTGCTACATTGTGATGCCTTTCGGTCTCAAGAACGCGGGAGCTACTTATCAGAGGCTAATGAATAAAGTCTTCTCGGATCACATCGGAAAGATCATGGAAGTCTACATCGACGACATGTTAATAAAAACACAAAGTGAAGAGACATTATTGTCTGACCTGGCCTAAGTATTCGACACCATAAGGAAGCATGACATGCGACTCAACCCAGCAAAATGCACCTTCGCGGTAGAAGCAGGCAAATTCTTAGGTTTCATGCTCACACAAAGAGGAATTGAAGCACATCCGGACAAATATCAGGCCATACTCAACATGAAGAGCCCAACCTGTGTCAAAGAAGTGCAGCAACTCAACGGGAGATTGGCAGCCCTATCCCGATTCTTAGCAGGAGCCGCGATAAGATCTTTCCCCTTCTATGCTACTTTAAGAAAGGGAAGGCAGTTCGAGTGGACGACAGAATGTGATCAAGCCTTCCAAGACTTTAAAAAGTTCATAGGACAGCCACCTATCCTCTCCCGACCACAAAAAGGAGAACCACTCATATTATATCTCGCAGTAGGAAGCCGGGCAGTAGCGTCAGCACTAGTCAGAGAAGACGAAGACGGACAACAACCCGTCTACTTCATTAGTAAAGCACTACAGGGATCTGAGCTGAACTACCAGAAAATAGAAAAATTTGCATATACTCTCATTCTAACATCTAGACGACTCCGCCCTTACTTCCAGGCCCACACCATCAAAGTTCGCACTAACCAGCCCTTGAAAGGAATATTACAAAAAATAGATTTAGCAGGTAGAATTCTACAATGGGAAGTCGAGTTGTCAGAGTTCGACCTCTAATATGAAGCTCGGACGGCCATTAGGTCACAATATCTAGCCGATTTTATCGCAGAATTCACAGATGCCCTGGAAACCCTCACAGAGTGGAATCTCTATATGGACGGTTCCTCAAATAAAATTGGAAGCGGCGCAGAAGTGATAATAGAAAGCAACCAGGGAACCCAAGTTGAGCTCTCCCTCAAGTTCGGGTTCCCGGCTTCGAATAACCAAGCAGAATACGAAGCACTGCTAGCTAGTTTGAAGCTGGCTGAAGAGGTTGGAGCTCGGAAACTCAACATCTACAGCGATTCACAAGTTGTCACATCACAAATAACAGGGAGCTACCAAGCCAAAGATCCCACCATGAAAAGGTATTTAGATAAGACCAAGCAACAGCTAAGATAAATCGGGGAATATAAGATATACTACATATCCCGAGAACAAAATGCCCGAGCTGACGCACTCTCGAAACTAGCCAGCACCAAACCAGGGGGCAACAATAGAAGCCTCATCCAGGAAATGTTACAGAACCCGTCAATCTCGGAAGAGGAAAAAGTCCTAGCCATAACAAACCAGGACCAAGGATGGATGACTCCCATAATTAACTACCTCAGAGCAGGAATACTCCCCACAGAAGAAAAAGAGGCAAAAAGGCTAAAAAAGGAGGCACAGTACCACACCATTATAAACAACATCCTGTACAAAAGAGGGATCTCAGTACCATTATTGAAATGCATACCGACCTCCCACACAAAGGAAGTGTTAGAAGAAGTACACGGCGGCATTTGTGGCAATCACCTCGGAGCACAAGCTCTAGCCAAAAAAGTGCTCCAGGTGCGGTTTTATTGGCCAACTCTACAGAAAGACGCTACAGAATTTGTAAAGACATGCCCACCATGTCAGAAACATGCCAACTTTCACATCGCTCCACCAAAAGAGCTCATCAGTGTAACTTCCCCTTGGCCGTTTGCAAGGTGGGGGCTCGACCTTCTTGGCCCCTTCCCCCAGGGGTCAGGACAAGTTAAATTTCTCATAGTAGGGGTAGACTATTTCACAAAATGGATTGAGGCAGAGCCCCTAGCCAACGCCACCGCTCAAAGAAGCCGGAAATTCCTATATAGAAACATTGTCACAAGGTTTGGGGTTCCACACTCCATCACTACGGACAATGGCACCCAATTCACAGACGCAGGCTTCAGGAGACTAGTAGCCGACTTAAATCTAAAGCACCAGTTCACCTCCGTCGAACACCCTCAAGCTAATGGACAGGCCGAAGCCGCCAACAAAGTCATATTGGCTGGGTTGAAACGGAGACTACAAGATGCAAAGGGAGCTTAGGCCGAAGAACTTCCACAAGTCCTATGGGCATATCGAACAACGCCACACTCCACCACAAATGAATCACCATTTCGACTAGCATATGGAGTGGAGGCAATGATCCCAGTAGAGATCGAGGAAGGGTCATCCAGAGTGGTCCACTACAATGAAGAAGCCAACTCCCAAATTTAGAGGGAAGAACTCGACCTACTACCTGAAATCCAAGAAAGAGCTCGGATCAGGGAAGAAGCACTAAAACGACGGATGGCTTCCAAATATAATCAAAAGGTAGTATCGAGAAGTTTCGTAGAGAATGATCTCATCTTAATCCAAAATGATATCGGAACAACTCGACCAGGAGAAGGAAAGTTGGCAGCAAACTGAAAAGGACCCTACCGAGTTGTAGAAGTACTCGGGAAGATCTATTACAGACTGTCCGAACTCAACGGACGAGAGCTCCCCAGGTCATGGCACGCTTGCAACCTAAGAATGTACTACAGTTAGAAAGGTAACAGATCTCATTATTGGATGCACTCTTTTTCCTGAAAAGGTTTTTTAATGAGGCACCAAGTTGAGACCCAGGCACTATCCGACTTGAAGGGATGAAAAAATTTCCACATGTATATATTTGCACTTTTACTTTGAATAAAGTTTATTTAGATATTTCTACAAGAATTCAAGACGCATTAATCTGAAGAATTCATTGTCCGATTATAAATCGACAGGTCGGCAAAAAGTGAAAAACAATTTCACTGCACGACCACGATAAAGTCAAATCGTCCGATAAAGGTGAAAGCGCGATTCACCCAAAGGACGATCTAAATATGCCAACCACTTTCTACAAATCGGCAAAAATAAACACAGAATAATGTAAGAAGTTATCGAAAGCAATCCAAAAAAGAACCTGACGAGGTCTTACGGATAGCTAAAATAATAACTTAAAGACTGGCCGACGTCCAGAAGTCGGACCAAGTCAACCCAAGTTATAAGTAAACCCTGGAAAGAGGTCTGGCCAACCCTATTAAAGAGGATTACTTTAACTTAGAAGAGCTCGACCTAACAAAGTCAGCCCAAAATAAAAAGGGTTATAAAAGTAATCCCTGAAAGAGACCTGACAAAGGTCCAAGAAAGAGGATTACAAAAATAACCTAGAAAGAGATCGACCTAACGAAGTCGGTCTCCTACAACGAAAAGTTATAAAAGTAATCACTGAAAGAGACCTGAAAAAGGTCCAAGAAAGAGGATTACGAAGTAACTTAGAAGAGATCGACACAAAGAAGTCGGTCTCCTACAACGGAAAGTTATAAAAGTAATCCCTGAAAGAGACCTAACAAAGGTCCAAGAGAGAGGATTACGAAGTAACTTAGAAGAGATCGACATAAAGAAGTCAGTCTCCTACAACGGAAAGTTATAAAAGTAATCCCTGAAAGAGACCCGACAAAGGTCCAAGAAAGAGGATTATGAGGTAACTTAGAAGAGATCAACATAAAGAAGTCGGTCTCCCACAAATCGGTTATAAAAGTAATCTCTAAAAGAGACCTGACCAATGTCCAAAAAGGAAGATTACTTTAAATACTTGAAAAAGATCGACATCGGTCGACTCCTTAGAAAAAGACAAAGAAGTCGGGCATAGATTGTTAAATCGGATCCACACATCGACAATAAGCCCTCAAAGAAGCCAAGACAGGCGCAAGCAAATGTGACGTAAAAGCCTCAGGGTCTGACCCAAAAGCTCAGAAGCTATTCGTTGTGTTTTTAAATAATGTTGCTAAACAAGAAACCAGAAAGAGTGTCAACAAAATAAACCAAAGAGTTTTAAAGCCCACAAGCGGGCCAACTACAAAAATATCCAACATAAATCAGCTAAAGGTTAGAAGGCTTCTTAGCAGCATCAGTCTGAGGAGAAGGAGGGCGAGCCTGGAGAGGAATAGCATCCACAGTACCATCGTTCTGGTTTAAAATCTGACAGTCAGTATCAAAAGCGGGAGGGTCGACCTTGGCAGGAGGAACAATAGGCGCTGACACCTTGGCAGAAGACACAAGGAGGGGATCGACCTCATCATCATCATCCCCATCATCAGGGACAATCTTGCCATCCCTGACAATGTTGTCCAAGCTAAAGGGAGTGAGATCGGCCTCGGGAGCAATAACCCGAACTTGCTCCTTCAAATTCTCGTAAGCAGCAGTCACGCTGCCAACGAGATGACTTTGGAGCTCAGAATAATCTTCCCGGACATTGTCGAGCTCCCCCCTTAAACGCAACATCTCCCGATAGGATGTAATGTAACTATCCTTGTGCATCATGGCTGTGTCCTCAGCCAACCTCAAAGAAGCTGCCAGTGATTGAGAACTCGCCTTCTCGTTCTCTAAGTCCTTCTCCAGCTTGGCTACCTTTACCTCAAGTTCCTCCTTCAACTCCCTCATCCGATCGAACTCTTGTTTTGCCTCCTCCATAAACGCTTTAGTGGCATGGAGAGGGAGATTCTGAGTAGTCCGATATATGGTGGCCGCCATATACGCCATCTTTACGTGATTTCGGGCCATAAATTCCAGTTGATGGAGGATGGACACATCATCCATAGAGAGGGAGCCATAGGGACCGATTTGCTGATCCACAAACTCAATGGCATTGAAATCAGGAGCATCGAGGTCAAAGGGCTCGGTTGTTTTTTGTTTTTTATTGGGAGGAGCAACAGATGGAGCGGAAGAAGTGGGGTGAGGATCCACCAAACGGACTCGGGGTGTAGGGACCACCTTCTTCACCCCAGGAGAACTCGGCACTGATGGCTTCTCGCGCATTTGGGAGGACCCCTCCCCAGCCGCCTTGGCCGCAATATTCCTAGCAGCAGTCGCCCTCTGCGCCCTCTTAAAAGCTTTCATAGCTTCATTATTCTTCATTGCCTCTGCAAATAAAATAGAAGTTAAGCTACAAATCGGATAAGTCGGAAAGACAGCTACAAGCAACATAAACAGATAAACACAAGATACCCAGTTCAGTTTGAAGAAGAGAAGGATTGGTTAGAAATTTCTTTGTGTCGAGATGGGGAGGATGACCCCAGCGATCTTCCAAAACAGTCACGAAGGCTCGTTCAGCCTCATCCAGCATTTCCCATGCATATCTAGAGACCCTCACATCTTTTTGCCATTCCAAGGGAAAAGCAAGTTCGTCATTTTCATCCAGAAAAAAGGGCCGAGCTCCTTCAACAGCTCGGACTTTGAAAAAGTAGTTTTTAAAATCACGGAACGACTCGTCAAACATGGAAAAGACCTTCTTTCCTTGGGTAGAACAGAAGGAGACCCAAGCTGACTTCTTTTTTACCACACCAGGCTTGGTCAAGACAAACAGATAGAAAAAGAGAGATTAGGAAGCAGGAATACCAAAACCATTGCACAACCATTGGAAAATTTTTATGAAACCCCAGGAATTGGGGTGAAGTTGAGAGGGCGCAACATTACAGGACCATAACAGATCAGTTTCAAATGGAGTAAAAGGAAGGGTGATACCCAGTAACATAAAAGAAGGGGCGATCATCAACAACTCGAGTAGAAAAGCAGACTCTTTCATCAGAAGAGGGAGGGACAAGCTCATAGTTCTTCTCATCACTGGAATTACTACAAACACTATGAAACTGTCTAAGCTGTGCACAAAATTCAGAATCAACCAGAGAGACACACATAAGAACCATCGAGTCCACCCAATCGGCTATACCCTCAGGAACCCGGGAAGGCATCTCTACAACGTTATTTCGGGAAGACATGAGGCCAACTAAACACTTCAAAAGAAAAGAAGAACGGATTACTCAAAAACATCTCGGCGGGCGAATACACAGAAAAAGGAAGCCCCAAGACTCAAACTAAAACTCCTGGGGCATCCTTTGGAGGTAGTAACAAAGCGAGCTATCAAGAAAAATCTACTTACGTCCCGGCATCCCGCAAACAAGAATAGAAGACCTCAAAACAGCAAGCATTTTTTATAGGAGAAAGACAACACAAACAAAACAGAAAATCATCTTCCTACAGTCTATCAGCAAGAAACAACAGCAAACATACCAGGCAAAATCACCAAAGATGCAACCTTCTTTTCAGAATCAAACAAAATTATCATTCCAAAGCTTCAAAATCAAAAGCATTTCACAACATGCAAAAACCCTAAAGGTATCAAGCAACAGGAAAAGCAAAAAAGACCATGCAAAAGACGAAGAAACTACGAAACGCACAGTGATCAGGCACAGCAGAAAGTAGAAAGATCCAAACTTTTTCCAACTAAGATAAAAACTTTCTCAAAACAGGCATAAAAATGACAGAGGAGGAAAAATCAAACCTGGAAAATAGAAGAAAACCTCGAAAGAAAGCTGAAGAGCAAGAAGCGATAGATCCACCCTTCGAACGAAAAAAATTCACCGGAAAAAGACAGAAGGAGAAACCCAGAATCACTCCTTTTCCACAGAAAGCAGTAGAAGGGCAGGCGTCGCAGGAAGAAACTGTGAAACTCTAAGGAAAAACAGAAAATGAGAGAGTAAAGGGAGAAGTTACAAAGAGGAACGAAGAAGAGAAACTGTTTCTGATGGGAAAAATTCAAAATAAAACCAAGGGAAACGGGCATTTGAAATCAATTAATGAGGGTATTAAACCCTCGCACATTTCTAAAGCGCCGATATAAAAGTGCGTGCTTTTAAAGGAAAACGTTCCACATTCAAAAAGACTCTACAAAGAAAGGAATCGACAAAATGCTTGAGTTCGGCTTCGCCAGAGAAGGACCGAAGTCAAAGACTCGACCTCAGCAAAAAGACCGAGCTCAAGCAGGGGCACGGTTCATACCCTAGGTTGAGCTACCCGACCTTGGATGACTGGCGACAAAGCGACTGACCTCTTCAGGTCAGGCTACCCGACCTCTTCTCAAGGAGGTCGGCCAAATCAACAGGAGACCCCAATAAAGGGCCCAAATAGAGGAACACGACCCAAATCCAAAGACAATCCAAGCCTATAGAGATAAAGGCGGTTCCTTTAAAGATAAGCTGACTTCACCCAAAATAAAGATAAAGATAAGATAAGATAACTAACTTATCTTATCAGAAAGGTCAGCCCCATCTACTATAAATACACTGGAGCACCCAGGTATAACTCATACTCTGATTCTACATAAAAACCTGCTTAATACCCATGCAAACTTAAGCATCAGAGTCTCTTGCAGGTACCCCCCACCCTTCAGTGGCTAAGGATCAGCAGTGCGGCAAGTCCAACAAGTCGGATACAACAGCTCCGGCAGTCATCGGCCAGCCGAACACGTTATCTCCGACCAGTACGGAAGATCTCGTCCGGGATCAACCTCCAGTTTTCGGTAACCCTCGGAACAAAGTGGAATATTGATTTTTAGTTTCTTGAAAACTTCTAGAAACTTGAGAAATTGTTGATTCTTAATCTCCTTCTGAAATCTTTGAGGATATAGCAGAGGAGGTGTGTAAGGCTTCATCATTTTCCTCTGTTCTTGTGATTGCTCCTCCATGACTTGCTTTCCCTTCTCTTAAGCTTGTGGCTGTTCCTCTTTCTCCTTAAGCTTCTCTTGGTCTAGCTTGTCTTTTTCTCCTACTTGCTTCTTGCTGCCGATGTCATTCTCCACAAGCATCTTGTTAGCTTCTTTGCCAATATCCAAGGTTCTTCCACTTCTTAATTGGATTGCTTTGCATTCTTCTTTAGGATTGGGAATGGTGTCACTTGGTAATGCATTGGGTGCTCTTTCAGCTACTGTTTGCTTGGACAATTGTCCAATTTGCCTCTCTAGATTCCGCAGTGAAGCTTCATGGTTCTTGTTGGCCAATTCTTGATGCTTGATCATCTTTTTCATTATTATCTCCAAGCTAGAGATCCTTTGAGATTCTTGGGGTAGTTGTGCTTGATTATGGGATGTTGAGGGTGGATGATAGTTATTTTGGTTAGTGGATAGGTTGTTGGGTGGATAGTAGTTGGGTTGGGGTTGATTATTTTGTGGTTTTCTGTATTGGTTTTGGTTAGTATTTTGATGGTTTTGATGGTTTGTGTTTCTGGAATTGTTCTAGTTTGAGTTTTTCTGCCAAGGCTACTAGTTTTGGTTGTCTCCCCACTTCAAATTGGGGTGGTTCCTCCAAGATGAGTTGTAAGTGTCCCCATGGAAATCATTTTGTCCAGAACCTTGATTGTGCATGTACTGCACTTGTTCTTGTTGCTGCTCTTCATAGTTTTCCTCATTTTGTCCCCACACCTCTGGTGGTTGATTAGTTGTACTCACTGCTGCAAGTTGTAACCCATCCATCCTCTTTGACATTGTTTCAATTTACTGTTGAAGCTACTGGTGCATGAGTTTGTTCTGAGCTAATATGGTATTAACTCCTTCAAGCTCAAACACACCTTTCTTTGGAGCTGCTTGCCTTTCAGAGGAGTAGAAGTACTCATTGTTGGCTACCATGTCTATAAGATTATATGCCTCTTGAGCAGTTTTCATCATTTGCAAGGATCCTCCTGATGAATAATCCAAAGCTTTCCTTGAAGTTAAGGACAAGCCTTCATAGAAATTCTGCAACTCCACCCATTCACTGAACATTCCTTCTGGACATCGTCTTATCAAAGCCTTATACCTCTCACAAGCTTCATACAATGATTCTCCTTCTTGCTGTCTAAAGGTTTGCACATCAATTTTTAGCTTAATGACTCTTTGGGGTGGGTAGAATTTAGCTAGAAATTTGCTAACCAAATCATCCTAACTGGTAATGCTCTCTTTCGGGAAGGTTTCTAACCAGTGTAAGGCTTTGTCTCTCAGTAAAAATGGGAAAAACAAGAGTTTGTATATGTCATGGTGGACTCCATTGGTTTTAACAGTGTCACAAATTCTCAAAAATACAGAGAGGTATTGGTTTGGATCTTCAGTAGTACTTCCTCCATACTGACAATTGTTTTGAACCAGGGTAATCAACTGAAGCTTGAGTTCAAAGTTATTGGCATGGACATTGGGGGTTAAGATGCTGCTCCCACAATTCCTTGGGTTGGGGATAGTGTAAGAGGCTAAAACTCTTCTCTGAGGCTGGCCATTGTAGTTAGCCAAATCCTCAGGTGGATCTGGGATGTTACTCTCCATCTCTTGATCCTCTTCTTCTGATTCTACTTCTCCTACAACTCCCTTTCCTCTTGCTTCTCTACTCAATCTCAGTAATGTCCTCTCTGGCTCAGAGTCAAAAGAGGTGGATGCACCTCTTCTCCCTCTTGGCATACAACACAAACAAAACCAGAAAACTAAAAGAAAGCACTCTACTGCTACAGTGTGGTTAAGGTTAGTTGAAACAAAATCTCAAACAGTTAGTGTGCTTGACAAAAATAAAGAAAAATGCTTAATCTAGATTATCACCCTACTTAATCATTGTCAATCTATATCAATCCCCGGCAACAGCACCAAAAACTTGATGAGGGAAAAACGATTCCACACAAAACTCACCGGCAAGTGTACTGGGTCGCATCAAGTAGTAATAACTCACAAGAGTGAGGTCGATCCCACAGGGATTGATGGATTGAGCAACTTTAGTTAGGTGACGAATTTAGTTAAGCGAATAGTTGATAATTTGAGTGAAACTTGATTAACAGAAGTAAAATTGCAATAAAATAAAAGGGAGATGGTAAATTGACAAAATCTTAAAGTGCAGAAGAAGTAAATTACAGAAACTTAAAGTGCAAGAAAGTAAAAGAGCTAAAACTTAAAGTGCAAGAAAGGTAAATAACTGAAACTTAAAGTGCAAGAAATTTAAATTGCTAAATCTAAATTGATAGGAAACTTAAATTGCATCAAGAATAAAGTGATTTGGGTATTGGGATTCAAATTAAACTAGAAAATGCAAATTGAAGTGAATCAGAGAGCTATGAGATGAAGAGATTCAGATCTGGATCTCAGTAGCGAAACAGAAATGGATAATTTGTAAAGGAGTCAAAACGGAATGAGAACTTGAATCAGATTTAAAATCTTAAAGAAAAATCAACAATTGCCTTCCAATAACAAAACAGAAAGAAGCTTAAATCTCAATTACTCTTTTGACCAAAAGGCAAAGAAGAAGTTGTAGAAGAAAAGAAAATGAAAACAGAAAAAAAGATTCAGATCCAATCTCCAATTCTCAGAACTATGAAAAGGAAAAGTGAAAAATGATTCTTAGATGAAGGATCTCAGAGGAGTTCTTCAATCTGAACTCAAAAACCCAAAACAGAAAATAGAAGTTGCAGAAGAAAAAACAAATAGAAAGAAAACTTAGATCTAATCCCCAATTCCCCAAATTCAAAAGAAAATTAAAAGAGAGCCGAAAAGTAAAAGAAAAACAAAAATGTGAAGTAAAGGTCCTCCTCAATTCAAAATTGCTTCTATTTATACACTTTCTATTTTCAGTTATTGAGCAATTGGAATGGGCTTTTGATTTGGCCTTGAAGAAGTGGATCCGGATTTACTTGGTTTAATTGGATCAGGATGCATTTTGTGCTCCCAGTGGAAAGTTAAGTTCACTTTGTGTGAACTCCACGTTCACTCCTTTAGTGCACCAATTTGGTGCGCAATGTGCTCCTTCTAGCGTTCCCTTAGTGAAGGCTAAGTTCACTTCTTGAGCGCTCTCCCTTAGCTTCTTTGGTGCGCAGCACCGTTTGGTGCGCTTATTCCCCACTAGCGCTCTCTTTTTGAGCGCTGCGTTCCAAATTTAAGCGCTGCTTCATACTTGCATGACCTTCATTAGCGCTGCCTTAGTGAACTCTAAGTTCACTTATTTTGCACTGGCTCTTTTGGTTGAGCGCTCTCCCTTTCCCAGGCTTGCAAGTCACGAAAAAGGTGACTTAGTGAGCGCCACGCTCACTTCCAAAGTGAACGCTAGCCTTAATGTTGCTAAGCGTGGCGTTCTATTTGTGAACTTAATGCTTCCCTGATTGCTTCCCATTTCTCTTCATTTCTTTACCTACAAGCAACCAAACAACAAATCAAAGTCTCACCAAAATCACAAGATCTTTGCATCATTCATAAAATCAATTAATTCTAGCATAAACCTTATGATTTTGTGTAAAATAAACGATGTTTGATTGATTCAAAATGATCATGAAAATTCACTCCAATCACTTACTTATTGTGCAAGAAAGTGCATAAAACTTAATGAAACAAGTGAAAAATGCTCGTAAAACTAGCATAAGATGACTTGTCATCACTACCCTTCTCTTCTACGTTAGTGCCCATGTTAGTGGCACTAACGTGGGTCTCCTTGCCCTTTGCTGAAGTTAGTGGTGTTCACTTTTGCACTAACTTTTCCAAGCCTTCCTCTCTTCCACGTTAGTGCCCCCACTAACGTGGGTCTCTGCTTCCTGCTACCTGAAATCAACCAAGAAAGGTGCATCAAAGTCTTGCTCTAATCATGAGATGATGCATCATTCATTCTTTCATTCAATCTTGCATTATTCTCATGAAAAATGTATAGAATTCACAATGTTTGCTTGAATCAAGGTATGAATGTACATTCAACTAAATACTTGCTTATTATCTAAGAAAATACATGAAACTACCCTAAAATATACAAAAAAAATGGCTTGTGAAACTAGCCAAGATGCCCTGGCATCAATTGCCACCTTCAGCTGGTGGATCAACTGGCTGCTGAATGTTCTTTCCTCTACTTCTGTTCTCACCTATGTAAATCATTCTGCAAGATAGAAAACAGGATAGTAAGATGAGTAAATGCAAAAGCAAAGAAGCATAGATTGTTGGCATGAGGTAAGAATCACTAAAATGAAGTGAGTTAATAAGGTTGTGACATTGATGAAAACAAGTGTGTAAACTCTAAGTTTGCGTGCGGTATAGAATATACGTACTAGCATTGAAAACTATGTCACAATTACACAAAAGAAATATGCACTTCACTCATTCTAGTGTACTTGAGATATTTTAAAGAAACTTGTGGGTTAAGATAAACAAACAAGTAATAAAGAAGAAAGAAAGCATTCAAGAAATAATCAAGCAATTGTGAAATGGATAAGGAACGGACATTGGTTGATGCACAAGGAAACTTAATGAACAAAAAAAACTATAAAAATCACATATCAATCAATGACACACTTTAAATTTTGGTTCGCACCACCTAGTTGACATAAAATGGGAGACATTAGTGCTATGCAATTTAGGAAAAGAGAAATAGAAGTTAAAATCA
Organism: Arachis ipaensis; assembly: GCF_059453495.1. Lineage (NCBI taxonomy): Eukaryota > Viridiplantae > Streptophyta > Magnoliopsida > Fabales > Fabaceae > Arachis > Arachis ipaensis. Next base: position 83,975,589 of record NC_142441.1, on the reverse strand, counting down.
ATCACATAGCAAGAATGGTCCATATAGCTTGAGAATTTCCGAAACATGTCCCTAGGTGAGCTTACAATCCAATTTCACAAATGAAGCATTATGCCAAAACGACTAGTTTTAAGTATGTGTAGAGCACATAATTAAACAATTAAGGGTCAACATATCATTGAGACATAAGCACAACATATGGATGCATATGATCAAGTGACACAATGCATTGAGATAAATGCATAACATCCAACATCAAAAATTTCCTAGTCATGATTAGAGAATTTAAATCACATGGTGGCCAAATCATGCAATTCAAAACATTTAGAATGCTTAGAAGGCGATTCTTATGCACTTGGTATTCACAAATGTTAAGCATGAAAAATTCAAAACCAAGTAACAAATTGTATCCTCAATAAAGAAATCGAACAATGAATATTAAAAACAATGATGCTAAAATAGCATCCTATCAGTAATTGATGTGCATAAACTTGATATGCTACGATTTAGGAAATTGCACGATCGGCAAAATTCCTTCCGGCAAGTGCACCGGTTATCGTCAAGTAAAAACTCACAATAGAGTGAGGTCGAATCCCACAAGGATTGGTTGAGTGAGCAATTCGGATTAGAAGTATGTTCTAGTTGAGCGGAATCAAGATTTAGATGAGAATTGCGGAATGTAAAATTGCATGAATTAAAGAGCGAGAAGCTAAATTGCTGAAATTAAAAGGGATGGAGGTGATTGCATGAATTTAATTGCAGAATGTAAAGAGAAAGTGGTAAATCAGAAATGGGAATTCATTGGGTGTTAGGAGATATTGAGATCTCCGAATCAAAACAACTTTTATCCCTTCCTCAACCAATGCATTCATTAAATTTTGCTTGGCAATCTTATATGATTGGATCCCAATCCCTTGGCTCACCAATTCTCTCTAAAAACAAACAAATTCCCAATCCCTTGGTTTAAATATTCATAAGAAGAGATGATGCTCGATCACTGATTATACCACACAGTTTCATGAACCACAATTTGGTAGGATTACATGTCACAATATCCATCCAAACCCCAATGCAATTCACTGTGAGAAAGCTTCTCTAGCATGAATCCTCCATTCCTTTCCCAAGGTTCCGAAGGATTCCAATTATGGGTAATTTCTTTCCCAAGACAACTACCCAATGGAATTAGATCGAGAAGCTTTCTAACAAAATTCAAGAGAAAAGATTGAAGAAGAAGATAAAACTATTATTGATTCATTGAATTACAATAGAGCTCCCTAACCCAATGAAAGGGGTTTAGTGAGTCATAGCTCTGAATTCAATTACAAAACTAAAAGAAAATGATCCCAAGTTCTCCGTGTCCAGCCCTCTCGCTAACTTAAATTCTATCCTATTTATACACTTTCTAAATTGAGCTTCTGTTGTGTTTCTTGGGCTTTGAGGCCTTTCCCTGATTTCCTTTTGCTTTGGGTTTATGGTCCATAATCCTGATGAGGCTGTGATCCAATTCTGTAACATTCATTGAGCAAACTTAGTGATAAACAAGTAATGACACAAGACTCAACAAATTGAAGCTCCAGACTCATCAATTCTTCAGGCCCAATCCCATAAACCATGATATTCAATTGGGTTTCATACCATAATACGTTTAAGTTAATGTTTGTGCTCAAATGCTAACTTAAACTTCAATATATTTGGCCCAGAAACCCTTTCAAAAAGTGGCGTTTAAGTTGAAGTTTAAGTTTCAGTTTAAGGTTAAACTGAAACTTAAACGTGGAAATGGAAGAAAGCAACCCAGGAGTGTGAATTGTCGAACACGTTTAAGCTTCAGTTTAAGGTTAAACTGAAGCTTAAACGTGGAAATGAAGAAAGCAACCCTGGAGGAGCAATTGGGTCGAACACGTTTAAGCTTCAGTTTAAGGTTAAACTGAAGCTTAAACGTGGAAATGAGAAAGCAACCCTGGAGGAGAGAAATAGTCGAACACGTTTAAGCTCCAGTTTAAGGTTAAACTGGAGCTTAAACGTGGAAATGCTCCTGGTGCCTTTCTTACTTCTGGCGTTTAACCTCCAGTTTAAGGTTAAACTGGAGGTTAAACGTGGAAATGCTTCTTTGGTGAGAATTTGTGTCGAACACGTTTAAGCTCCAGTTTAAGGTTAAACTGGAGCTTAAACGTGGAAATGCTCCCTTGGTGAAATTCTCATTCTGGCGTTTAACTTCCAGTTTAAGGTTAAACTGGAGGTTAAACGCCAGTTCCAGCATTTCCTAGCCTTCATGATTCTGGCATTTAAGCTCCAGTTTAGGCTTAAACTGGAACTTAAACGCCATTTCCAGCATTATATGGCTTGGTAGTTTAAGTTCCAGTTTAAGCTTAAACTGGAACTTAAACTCCACATGTGATATTCAAGCTTCCTTTATTGATTTTGTTGCTTCCTTGCCTAGCCTCTTCTTCCCTGAAATCATCCAAACAATTGCATCAAAGTCTTGCAAAATTTCATGAGAAATCTTCCATTCATAGCATTCAAGTAATATAACTAAAAACTCATGGAATTTGCATCAAAATCATACTGTTTGGATGGTTCATTGCTTTGTAATTCATTTAACCATTCTTGGTTACTTTAAGCTCAAGAAAATGCATAAAGCAACTAAAACTAACAAAAAAATGCTAGTGAAACTAGCCTAAGATGCCTTGGCATCAGTAATCAACAATAATACACAAAAATCGGATTAATAATCCAACACTTATCACCAAAATATAACTTAAACAAACAACCTAATCTACTAAAATAGAAAATTACACTAACTAACTAACAAATAGAGATGGTGGTAGATGGTGCATGGTAGTGATGGATGGTGTTCGGAGGAGGGAAAGAAGAGAAAAGAAGAGAAGAGAAGAAAAAAAATAGAGAGAAGAGAAGAAAAGAAGTGTGTGAAACAGGGTAGGGGGTCACACGTACGTAGAAGGACATGTATACGTGTGAGTGGCAGGCAGGAATAGGATGCGACGCGTACGCGTTTGGCACGCGTAGGCTTGAGAAGGGGAAATAGAAGGTAACGCATACGCGTGGGTCACCACGTACGCGTGACATGGGGAAAAGGAATGGTTTCGTGTGCATACGCGAGAAGCTGGGATGCAGAGGGTGCTCTCTGCCAGGGTGGAATGCGTACATAGGAAGTGACCACGTGCGCTATCTTGGGCAAAAAGATGGATGATGCATACGCATCAATTGGCGGCGTATGCAGGATTTGTTTGGAATCGCTGGGTCATGCATACACATGACAAGGTACTCTATTTTTCAAAATTTTTCAACTTCTTGCAGCAAACCAAGCATTCTAAACATCCAAACAGTCATCTCAACACCACCAAACCTTATTTAACACCCTTGACTACCAAATAAACTCAACCAACTAAACTAAATATGAAATTAAACTTATTTACCAATATATACAAAAGAGAAAAGTGAAAAGATGTTACCATGGTGGGGTGTCTCCCATCTCGCACTTTTATTTTAAGTCCTTAAGTTGGACATTTGGGAGGCTCCATGTCATGGTGGCTTGTGCTTGTACTCATCCTTGAACTTCCAACAATGCTTGAATTTGCAAAGTGCTCCAAGATTCCAATTCAATTGCACAAAGCTTTGATAGAGTCCTTCACAAGATATGAGCTCCCAAAATTGATCCACATGATGTATACTAGGATCCTAAACCTTGTTTCTTCACCCGTCTTTAAATTGACTCATATGATTCCTTCCGGGTGGTAAGCTCACTTTAGAATTCTCATACAAGCACCCAAACATCCTCCTAGACCCATTAAATTTAGCAACCCTCCAACCATTGGATTTAAACTTTGATGATGCAACCACAATGAACCTAAAATGGTGTTTCGAACCACTAACCATGTCTATTTTTCTCTTCAACCCACAAATATTCCTAAGTTGACCATCCATCTCAAGCAAACCATATTCAAGTGGGATAATAAAGTTTAGGGACAAGAATTTTACCCACTCAAATGTAAGGGGTGACGGTAACTTAGGAGGAGATGTCTCCAAAGGTCTTCACAAAGCAATTTCTACTCCCGTCCATCGTCTTTGAAGGGCTACCACCACTTGACAAGATTCTTCAATCTCCACCTCTTGCCAAGCTTCCTCAAATTCAAATGCTTCCTCACTAATGTCTTCTAGCTCTTCCCCATCACTTAAGTCATATCTTGGAGGTTGCATAAGATCTATGTCAACATCCATTTCAAATTCAACAGGGGAAGGCTCCAAAAATCACAAATGATGAAATTCACTTCTTGATCAACTCCCCTCAATTCTCCAACCACTTCTTCAATACCAATGATCTCAACTACCTCCTCTTGTTGTAATTCTTGTCTCAACTCTTCTTCTTCACCTTGTGGTTCCAAATTCTCCTTCTCATTGTACTCCTCAATTAATCCTCTCATTCAACAATGGGGGTGTCTTGGATACTTGAGCATAATAATGCCTGATGCCAGGGCATTTTGGCCAGTTTCACTGACCTTTTCTTTACTATTTTTAGGTTAGTTTCATGCATTTCTTTAGGAAATAAGCTAGTTTTGGGTAAATATTTACTTATGCCTTGACTCAAGCATACATTGTGCATTTTACATAATTTCATGAGGATTTTGCATAAGTTTAGTGACAAATATTATGTTGCATTACTCATGATTTGGACTAGAGCTTTGATGCACTTTGTTGCTTGATTTCAGGACCAAAAGGAAGCAAGAAAAGGGGAGGTAACTTGCAAGATTAATGAGAAAAGTGATTGTCAATAACACTCTCAAAAAGCCATCAATGCCCACGTTAGAGAGTCACGCTAACCAAGTTAACGTGAACTCTAACGTGGAGAAAAGAAGTTGAGCCAACGTTAGTGACACTCAATATTGTCACTAACGTTGGCAATTACTCATAAGTGGCCACGTTAGAAGCCACGTTAACCTAGTTAACGTGGCCTCTAACGTTAAAGGGGGGGAGAGAAGCCAATGTTAGTGACACTCAACATTGTCACTAACGTTGGCCTATGGTGCAAAGTACCACGTTAACTCCCACGTTAACTTGGTTAACGTGGGAACTAACGTAGAGGATGAAGAGTTGTCGACAACATTAGTGACACTCAACTTTGTCACTAACGTTGAAGCAACCACACAACCCCCAAGAGTCACGTTAACTTCCACGTTAACTTGGTTAACGTGGAAGCTAACGATGAGAAATGAAGGATGAGCCAACGTTAGTGACACTCAACATTGTCACTAACGTTGGGATGGCTAAAAGATAGCCACATTAGAAGCCACGTTAACTGGTGCACGAATTGTGAATCACACTTTTCACAACGCGTACCACTAACCAGCAAGTGCACTGGGTCGTCCAAGTAATACCTTACGTGAGTAAGGGTCGAATCCCACGGCGATTGTTGGTTTGAAGCAATCTATGGTTATCTTGTAATTCTTAGTCAGGAAGTCGATTATATTTATTAGTTAAATTGCGAATAAGCAAGAGAGCATGGATTAAAGGTTACTTGTTGTGTAGTAATGGAGAATATGTTGGAGTTTTGGAGATGCTTTGTCTTCTGAATCTCTGCTTTCCTCTGTCTTCTTGTTCACGCACGCACGTCCTCCTATGGCAAGCTGTGTGTTGGTGGATCACCGTTGTCAATGGCTACCTTCCATCCTTCCAGTGAAAACTACGCTCACGCGCTCTGTCACAGCACGGCTAATCACCGGTTGGTTCTCGATCCGGTTGGAATAGAATCCCTTGATTCCTTTGCGTTTGTCACTAACGCCCAGCCTTCAGGAGTTTGAAGCTCGTCACAGTCATTCAATCCTTGAATCCTACTCGGAATACCACAGACAAGGTTTAGACTTTCCGGATTCTCATGAATGCCGCCATCAATTCTAGCTTATACCACGAAGATTCTGATTAAGAGATCTAAGAGATGCTCATTCAATCTGATATAGAACGGAGGTGGTTGTCAGGTACACTTTCATGGGTTGAGAATGGTGATGAGTGTCACAGATCATCACCTTCATCACAGTTAAGCGCGAATGAACATCTTAGATAGGAACAAGCGTGTTTGAATAGAAAACAGGAATACTTGCATTAATTCATCGAGACACAGCAGAGCTCCTCACCCCCAACAATGGAGTTTAGAGACTCATGCCATCCAAGAGTACAAAGTTCAGATCTAAAATATCATGAGATGCAAAATAAGTCTCTAAAAGTTGTTTAAATACTAAACTAGTAGCCTAGGTTTACTGGATGATGCAGAGATCCACTTCTGGGGCCCACTTGGTGTGTGCTGGGGCTGAGATTTAAGCAATTCACGTGCAGAGGCCATTTGTGGAGTTGAACGCCAGTTTTTGTGCCAGTTTGGGCGTTCAACTCCAGCTTTTGATCCTTTTCTGGCGCTGGACGCCAGAATTGGGTAGAGAACTGGTGTTGAACGCCAGTTTACGTCGTCTATCCTTGTGCAAAGTATGGACTATTATATATTTCTGGAAAGCCCTGGATGTCTACTTTCCAACGCAATTGGAAGCATGCCATTTCGAGTTCTGTAGCTCCAGAAAATCCACTTTGAGTGCAGGGAGGTCAGAATCCAACAGCATCAGCAGTCCTTTTTCAGCCTGAATCAGATTTTTGCCCAGCTCCTTTAATTTCAGCCAGAAAAATACCTGAAATTACAGAAAAATACACAACTCATAGTAAAGTCCAGAAATATGAATTTTTCCTAAAAACTAATGGAAATAAACTAAAAATTAACTAGAACATACTCAAAACTATATGAAATTAACCCCAAAAAGCGTATAAAATATCCGCTCATCATTAACCTAGTTAACGTGGACTCCAACGTGAGACCTAGGGGCACATTGGAACGTTAGTGACAATGTTGAATGTCACTAACGTTCTTGATGGATGGCAAAGGCCACGTTAGAAGCCACGTTAACCTAGTTAACGTGAGCTTTAATGTGAAGCAAGAAGGGGCACACTGGAACGTTAGTGACAATGTTGAGTGTCACTAACGTTCTCGAAGGTTGACAAGGCAACGTTAAAAGCCACGTTAACCTAGTTAACGTGGGTTTTAACGTGAGGCAAAGGGGTGCATTGGAACGTTAGTGACAATGTTAAGTGTCACTAACGTTCCCGAACTTAGACTTTCACTAAATGATTAACACTCCTTACGCCCTGAGCTTAAGTCTCTGCCCACTTCGCACTTTCTCTCTGCAAGTAAAGCCAAGCCCAAATAAAGAAAGGAACTACTTCAAACTCAAGATCCAAAGGCCCAAGACTTGAAGAGTAAACTAGAAGCTGAGAAGAGTAGTATATATAGGAGTAGCTTTGAATTGTAAAAAAGGGGGCTGGAAGCTGGGAAAAAGGAGAACTACTCTCTGTATTTTACATTTTTTGCAATTTCTAGTTTTATGATGTATTCTCCATCTTTGTTTTCATTTTCAAGAGCTATGAACAACTAAACCCCTTTCATTGGGTTAGGGAGCTCTGTTCATTGGGTTAGGGAACTCTGTTGTAATTTGATGGATCAATACTAATCTTCATTATTCTTCTTCTATCTTTCCTCTTGATTTTACTTGAAAGCTTTCGATCTTCATCCAATTGAGTAGTTATCTTGGAAGAGAAGCTATTCAAACTTGGATCTCTTTTGAACCTTGGAAGAGGAATGAAGAGATCAAGCTAGAAATGCTTTCTCATGCTGGACCAAATTGGGTTTGGATGGGTATGTGACTATGACCCTCTCAATACTTGGTTTGGGAAATGCATGTGGTATAATCAGTGACCATACTTCATCTCTTCTCATGAGCAATTGACGAAGGAATTGGCTATTGATCAAGATTTGAGAGATTGAATTGCAAGAAATTGTAATTCAATCACTTAAGATTGCCAAGGAGATCAATGAGTGCATTGATTGAGGAAGAGATGAAAATGAACTTGATCCGGAGAATTGCAACATCTCCTAAGCCCAATGAACTCCCCATCTCTGATCTTACCCATTCTCTTTAATTTCTGCCATTTACTTTTATGAGCAAATCCCCCATTCCCATTTACAATTCTGCAATTTATTTTCAGTCATTTACTTCCAGTCCTTTAATTTTAGCATTTACTTTTCTGTTATTTACATTCCCGCCATTTTATTTTCTGCAACTCTCAACCCAAATTCTGGATTCGCTCAACTAGAACATTCTTCTAATTAAAGTTGCTTGATCAATCAATCCCTGTGGGATTCGACCTCACTCTATTGTGAGTTTTTTACTTGACGACAACTTCGGTACACTTGCCGAAGGGAGATTTATTGAGAGACAAGTTTTTCGTGCATCAAGTTTATGGCGCCGTTGCCGGGGATTGATTGTGCATCAACAATGATTAGATTGGAAGATCACTAGATTGAGCATTTTATTTTGTGAATTTCATTTTCTGTTTGAGTGATTTACTTTTTGTTTTAGTTAAACTTCTTCCCTTCTCCCTCTACTCTTTTCTTTTTCTTTGTTATTTTCAATTCTGTTTGCTAACCCACTAACTGTTTGATATATTGCATCACCCACAACTAACAGCAATTCTGACACAAATACTGTCTGCACCTATTTTCTCTGCTTGTACTTGTTGGTTGTATGACAGGGAGAAGAAGCGGGGCTTCAACTTCCTTTGATTCTGAACCGGAGAGAACCTTCCTTAGATTAAGGAGGGAGGCAAAAGAAAAACGAGTAGTTGGTGCTGAAGAAGAGGAGGAACAGTTTGAGGAATACTTTGAACCAAACATGGAAGAAAACATGGAAAATCATCATGAAGAAGAGACTCACAACCGTGGCAGAGGAGGTGGAGCAAATCATGCTGGGGAGGATAGAAGAGTTTTGGGCTCTTACATTAATCCAAACCCAGGCAATTGTGGAAGTAGCATCCAAATGCCAACAATCCATGCTAACAACTTTGAACTTAAACCACAGCTCATCACCCTTGTTCAGAACAACTGTTCGTTTGGAGGAGGTGTTCAAGAAGATCCCAATCAACATTTGACCACCTTCCTGAGAATATGTGACACAGTGAAATCTAATGGTGTTCATCCTGACGCCTATAGACTGCTCTTATTTCCCTTCTCACTCAGAGATAAGGCAGCCAAGTGGCTGGAATCCTTCCCAAGGGAGAGCTTGACAACTTGGGAGGATGTGGTGAACAAATTCTCAGCAAGATTCTACCCTCCTCAACGAATCAATAGGCTGAGAGCTGAGGTTCAAACCTTCAGGCAACAAGATGGTGAGACTCTGTATGAAGCATGGGAGAGGTTCAAAGACTTAACAAGGAGGTGTCCACCTGACATGTTCAACGAATGGGTCCAGCTGCACATTTTCTATGAAGGGCTCTCTTATGAGTCAAAGAAGGCAGTAGACCATTCATCTGGAGGATCCTTGAACAAGAAGAAGACCATTGAGGAAGCCATAGATGTTATTGAAACAGTAGCAGAAAATGACTACTTCTATGCTTCCGAAAGAGGGAACATAAGAGGAGTGATGGAGCTAAACAATGTAGATGCTCTGTTGGCCCAAAACAAGCTCATTACCCAGCAGTTGGCTAACCTCACCAAGAAGATGGAGAGGAACCAAGTAGCAGCAATCTCCACTTCATCAACAACACAAGAAGGAGTAAACGAAGAAGTAGAGAGGAGTCAGGAGCAAGCCAACTACATTGGGAATTCACCAAGGAAAAACTATGATCCATACTCCAAGACTTACAATCCTGGATGGAGAAATCACCCGAACTTTGGGTGGGGAAGTGAGCAAGATCAAAACCAAGACCAGAGACGTTACAACTCCAACAACAATGCAGCTCACCAGCAATTCACCCAGAGGACATCTCAACACCCCCACAACAACACTTCTCCACATCCTTATCAAAACCAAAACAGCACATCTGCTCCGAACCACTCATCAATTGATGACAAGCTCTCTATGATTGAAACCTTCATTGAAGGATTATGCAGAGACATTCAAGACAGTAAAGCATTCAGAGAGGAAGTGCAGTCAAACATGCAAAATCAAAATGCTGCCATCACAAAACTGGAAACACAAATCAGCTATCTGTTTAAGCAACTTCCTAACCACAATTTTTGCTATGATGCCCATTCAAGCAAAAGGGAGGAGTGTCAAGCTATCACACTTAGGAGTGGGAAGGAACTGAAGGAACATCCCTAAAAACCACAAGAAGAAGGCTCAAATGAAAAGGGAGAAGAGCAAGATGGAATGCAACCCCCCACGCCAAGTCTGCAGAAAGAAAAGAAGATACCCCAACTAAACATCTCAAGAGCTCCATACCCCCAGCTATTGAAGAAAAAGGAAGATGACAACCAATTCTTGAGATTTTTGGAAATCTTCAAGAAACTACAAATCAACATACCATTTGCCGAAGCCATAGAACAAATGCCACTTTATGCAAAGTTTTTGAAGGAGCTAATGACTAAGAAGAGAAGCTGGAAGAACAATGAAACTGTGATACTAACTGAAGAGTGCAGTGTTATCATTCAACATAAACTACCTCAGAAACTGAAGGATCCTGGGAGTTTTCAGATCCCTTGCATTATAGGAGAAATCACAGTAGAAAAAGCTCTTTGTGTCTTAGGGGCCAGCATCAATTTGATGTCAGTAGCTATGATGAGAAAGATGAAAATTGAGGAGGCTAAACCAACAAAAATGGCTTTACAACTGGCAGACCGGTCGTTCAAATTCCCTCACGGGATAGTCGATGATTTGCTAGTAAAAGTAGGAGATTTCATATTCCCAGCAAATTTTGTGGTGCTGGACATGCAGGAAGATGCCAAGACCTCCATCATCTTGGGAAGGCCATTCTTGGCCACTGCTGGGGCTGTCATTGATGTTCAGAAGGGTGACCTCACCCTGCGATTACACAATGAAAATATGACATTCAATGTGTTCAAGGCCATGAGTTACCCACCGGAACAATTGGGGGAATGCAGTTGAGGATGGAGTGCAGGAGAATTTTGAAGAAGATGAACCTGAAGAGAACGAGAGATTGGTGGAGGAAGAAGCTGAATCAAGTGAAGAGGCAATTATAGCAGAAATACATATACCAGATGCACCAAAGGAAGGGAACGAAAAATCAGAAGCACCCAAACCTAAACTCAAAGCATTGCCACCCACTCTCAAATATGCATATCTAGGAGAAAATGAAAACTACCCAGTGATCATAAATTCATCCCTCAGTCAAGATCAAGAAGACGAGCTACTCAAGGTGTTGCGGGAGCATAAGGATGCCATTGGATGGACCCTTGCTGACTTGAAGGGAATCAGTTCAGCCGTATGCATGCATAAAATACTGTTGGAAGATGACGCCAAGCCATCCATTCAATCCCAAAGAAGGCTGAACCCGATCATGAAGGAAGTGGTACAGAAAGAGGTTATGAAGCTTTGGCAAGGAGGAGTCATATACCCAATTTCGGACAGCCCTTGGGTTAGCCCCATACATGTTGTACCAAAGAAGGGAGGGATCACTGTGGTTACCAATGAGAAGAACGAGCTCATACCTACAAGGACCATCACAGGATGGCGGATGTGCATAGACTACAGGAAACTCAATGAGGCTACACGAAAGGACCATTTTCCCCTTCCGTTCATGGATCAGATGTTGGAAAGACTTGCAGGGCACGCTTATTATTGTTTTCTCGACGGTTATTCAGGATACAACCAAATAGTGGTTGATCCAAGAGACCAAGAGAAAACCTCATTTACCTGTCCATATGGAGTGTTTGCCTATAGGCGCATGCCATTTGGGTTATGTAATGCCCCTGCAACTTTCCAACGCTGCATGCTTTCTATCTTTTCAGATATGATAGAAAAATTCATTGAAGTTTTTATGGATGATTTCTCGGTATTCAGAGATTCTTTTCCTAGTTGCCTACATCACCTCGCCTTGGTATTGAAAAGATGCCAAGAGACCAATTTGGTCTTGAACTGGGAAAAATGCCACTTCATGGTGACAGGGGGAATAGTCCTTGGTCACAAAGTCTCTCACTAAGGCGTTGAGGTTGATAGAGCTAAAGTAGAACTTATTGAAAAACTACCCCCACCCAGTGATGTAAAGGAAATTAGAAGTTTTTTAGGGCATGCTAGTTTTTACAGAAGATTTATTAAAGATTTTTCAAAGATAGCCAAGCCCTTAAGCAATCTCCTTGTATCTGATACACCATTCATCTTTGATGAAACATGCATGCTAGCATTTGTACATTTGAAAATGAGGTTATCCTCTGCTCCTATCATTTCCCCACCTGATTGGAACCTACCATTTGAATTGATGTGTGACGCATCTGATTTTGCAGTTGGGGCAGTGTTAGGACAAAGGAAAGATAACCTAGTTCGTGTGATATACTATGCTAGCAAAGTCCTTAATGAAACTCAAAGAAATTATACCACTACTGAAAAGGAGTTGCTAGCAATAGTTTTTACATTTGACAAATTTAGATCATACCTCATTGGTGCTAAAGTGATTATTTTTACAGATCACACAGCACTTAAATATTTGTTTGCCAAGCAAGAATCAAAGCCAAGACTAATAAGGTGGATCTTACTGTTGCAGGAATTCGATATTGAAATCAGAGACAAGAAGGGAGTGGAGAACAAGGTGGCAGATCACTTATCTAGAATCCCTCATGATCAAGGTGGAGAAAATGATACAAATGTGAACGAGCTCTTCCCTGATGAGCAGTTGATGACAGTTCATAAAGCACCATGGTTCGCAGATATTGCAAATTTCAAGGCAACTAGGGCATTACCCCCAGGGATCAATAAACATCAAAAGAGGAAGCTCATGAATGATGCAAAATACTTTGTCTGGGACGAGCCATATCTCTTCAAGAAATGTTCAGATGGAATTCTTAGAAGATGTGTTTCGGAAGAGGAAGGGAAAGAAGTCCTGTGGAACTGCCACGGTTCATGCTATGCCGAGCACTTTGGAGGGGACAGAACTGCAGCAAAGGTGTTACAAAGCGGATTCTTTTGACCCACTCTTTTCAAGGATGCCAAGGAACTAGTAAAAAGCTGCAATGAATATCAAAGATCTGGAAACCTGCCCAAAAGAAATGCCATGCCACAAAATTTCATCTTGGAACTTGAACTGTTTGATGTGTGGGGAATTGATTTCATGGGACCATTCCCAACCTCATATGCAAACAATTATATCCTGGTAGCAGTAGATTAGGTTTCCAAGTGGGTAGAGGCTATTGCAACCCCAACTAATGATAACAAGGTAGTCATGAACTTCCTCAGGAAGAATATCTTTAGCCGGTTTGGAGTCCCAAGAGCCCTCATCAGTGATGGAGGGAGCTACTTTTGTAACAAACCACTAGAAGCTCTCCTCTTAAGATATGGGGTAAAACACAAAGTAGCCACACCTTACCATCCTCAAACAAGTGGGCAAACTGAGATATCCAACAGAGAGCTGAAGAGGATCCTGGAAAAGACTGTGGGCGCATCTAGAAAGGATTGGTCGAAGAAGTTGGATGATGCTCTGTGGGCATACAGAACAGCATTCAAAACTCCACTTGGAATGTCTCCGTATCAATTAGTCTATGGGAAGGCTTGTCATTTACCACTGGAGCTAGAACACAAAGCTCTTTGGGCTATTAAGATACTAAATTTTGACAGCATTGCTGCTGGTGCAAAAAGAATCTTGCAGCTGCAAGAGATGGAGGAATTTAGGTCACAAGCCTATGAAAACACTAAGATGTATAAAGAGAAGGCAAAGAGAAAATATGACATGCATTTGGCACCCAGGAGTTTCAAAAAAGGGCAGCAAGTACTCCTTTACAATTCTAAATTAAGGCTGTTCCCAGGAAAACTCAAGTCAAGGTGGTCCGGACCTTTCTTGGTTACAAAAGTATCACCCTATGGCCACATCGAAATCATGGATGAAGGTTCAGAGAGGACTTTTACAGTGAATAGACAAAGACTCAAGCATTATCTGGGCAACATGGGGGAAGACCCCAGAGTAAAGTACCATCTCAAGTAACTTAAGGACTCGTCGAGCTAGCGACGATAAAAGAGCGATCTGTTGGGAGGCAACCCAAGCTCAGGTAGTTTCACTTTCATCTTTATTTCAATAAAATTCACAAGTTGTTTCCCCTGTATTGTAAGGAGCTAAGTTTGGTGTTCCACACCAGAACAATCCAAGAGTGATAGTGTAATTCTAAGTTTGGTGTTCCACTAAAGGACATTGGTTAGAATTACACTCCACTCCCAAAGAACATTGCTAGCTCCATCCAACCAAGAGAAACCACTTAGATGTAGTTAGACTATAGGTGATCATTGCTTTGTTGATAACAAGATATGAGGGTCTCTGCATATATGCAATGTTGTGTACTGGGCAAAGAACTAAGTTTGGTGTTCACACACCAAATTGAGTTCAAGAGGCACAAGCATACATGTAAGCTAACTATGTCTCAAGTGCTTTGGGAACAAGCAATTTCCAGTAACCTTGTAGGAATCTTATAAGGAAATGTTGCACCTTCACCCAAAGAAGCGAGGCAGCAAAAACTAAGATGATGACAAAGAAAGAGGGGGACCAGAGATCATCACCCGAAGGTTGTATTGTTACCTAATTCCATTGTACTTAGAATTGTTGAAAGTTGGAAGTCCGAATGCACTTTTGATTTGTAGTTACTCGCAGTTGAACCCTTTTTAAAATTCTGTCTTTTAAGTTTTCCTTCTGAATAGGTCCATGATTTCTGGTTTAAATGTCACTGCACCATCACTTAACCTACTTGTAAACTTGTCCCTTTTAAATCAAATAAAAAGAGAATGAATATGTTTGTAAAAGACCAGAGTGGAGTTTATATTGTAGAAGTGCATTCATGAATCTTTGGGGTAGTTATAAGTTAGCTAAGTTGGTTCAACCACAAGGCTAGGAGGACAACTATCCATCCTGAATACTCTGCTTTGGATACACTCATGAGACTAAGTTAATAACAAGATCCTAAGAAGAGAAAAGGGAAAGAACAATGGAAGTGAAAAACAAAAGAAAAAGAGTAAGCAATAAGGCTAGGCATCAATGGTTTTAAGCTTGAGGCAAGTGTCTGTGGTGCTCCTGTGTGAGGGATCTACTTGGATGAATAAGCTCTTAGGGGTGCCTTATCACTTGGTAACTTGGGTTAACTAACTCGGGATTATCAGCTGAAAGTCCACTATCAAGAGTAACCTTCACTACAGAACACTTAGTAACCCAAAGAGGTGCTGGACACCAAGGTCTCAAGAAAACAAAATAAATAAACTAAATGCCTGTAGTGTGTATGTATGGGGGATAGGCTTGAGGGAGTAAGTCCTTAGGGGTGTCTCAACACCTAGCACCTTGAACCAACTGGTTCGGGAGTGTTGGCTGAAAGCTTATCTTAAAGAGTTGCCCCCTTACAGAGCACTTAGCCTAAATAACACAAACAACCCTTGTAATAACAATAAAAGGATCAGTGAATAAAAGTCTCATGGGATATGAACAAAGTGGGTGTTTTAGGACAGAATAAAGGTCTGAAAGCCAGTAATGGAATGAACCTAAGTTGCTATGCATGAAACCACCATAAAATCAGTAATATGACTTCCACAAGGATGACTCATTCCTCTGGAAATTCCATTCATCATTCTCTTGTTCCAGTACTTGTTTAGGGACAAGCAAGCTTTAAGTTTGGTGTTGTGATGCCAGGGCATTTTGGCCAGTTTCACTGACCTTTTCTTTACTGTTTTTAGGTTAGTTTCATGCATTTCTTTAGGAAATAACCTAGTTTTGGGTAAATATTCACTTATGCCTTGACTCAAGCATACATTGTGCATTTTACATAATTTCATGAGAATTTTGCATAAGTTTAGTGACAAATATTATGTTGTATTACTCATGACTTGGATTAGAGCTTTGATGCACTTTGTTGCTTGATTTCAGGACCAAAAGGAAGCAAGAAAAGGGGAGGTAACTTGCAAGATTAATGAGAAAAGTGATTGCCAATAACACTCTCAAAAAGCCATCAATGCCCACGTTAGAGAGTCACGTTAACCAAGTTAACGTGAACTCTAACGTGGAGAAAAGAAGTTGAGCCAACGTTAGTGACACTCAACATTGTCACTAACGTTGGCAATTACTCATAAGTGGCCACGTTAGAAGCCACGTTAACCTAGTTAACGTGGCCTCTAACGTTAAAGGGGGGGAGAGAAGCCAACGTTAGTGACACTCAACATTGTCACTAACGTTGGCCTATGGTGCAAAGTACCACGTTAACCCCCACGTTAACTTGGTTAACATGGGAACTAACGTAGAGGATGAAGAGTTGTCGACAACGTTAGTGACACTCAACATTGTCACTAACGTTGAAGCAACCACACAACCCCCAAGAGTCACGTTAACTTCCACGTTAACTTGGTTAACGTGGAAGCTAACGATGAGAAATGAAGGATGAGCCAACGTTAGTGACACTCAACATTGTCACTAACGTTGGGATGGCTAAAAGATGGCCACGTTAGAAGCCACGTTAACCTAGTTAACGTGGACTCCAACGTGAGACCTAGGGGCACATTGGAACGTTAGTGACAATGTTGAATGTCACTAACGTTCTCAAAGGATGGCAAAGGCCACGTTAGAAGCCACGTTAACCTAGTTAACGTGAGCTTTAATGTGAAGCAAGAAGGGGCATACTGGAACGTTAGTGACAATGTTGAGTGTCACTAACGTTCTCGAAGGTTGACAAGGCAACGTTAAAAGCCACGTTAACCTAGTTAACGTGGGTTTTAACGTGAGGCAAAGGGGTGCATTGGAACGTTAGTGACAATGTTAAGTGTCACTAACGTTCCCGAACTTAGACTTTCACTAAATGATTAACACTCCTTACGCCCTGAGCTTAAGTCTCTGCCCACTTCGCACTTTCTCTCTGCAAGTAAAGCCAAGCCCAAATAAAGAAAGGAACTGCTTCAAACTCAAGATCCAAAGGCTCAAGACTTGAAGAGTAAACTAGAAGCTGAGAAGAGTAGTATATATAGGAGTAGCTTTGAATTGTAAAAAAGGGGGCTGGAAGCTGGGAAAAAGGAGAACTACTCTCTGTATTTTACATTTTTTGCAATTTCTAGTTTTATGATGTATTCTCCATCTTTGTTTTCATTTTCAAGAGCTATGAACAACTAAACCCCTTTCATTGGGTTAGGAAGCTCTGTTGTAATTTGATGGATCAATACTAATCTTCATTATTCTTCTTCTATCTTTCCTCTTGATTTTACTTGAAAGCTTTCGATCTTCATCCAATTGAGTAGTTATCTTGGAAGAGAAGCTATTCAAACTTGGATCTCTTTTAAACCTTGGAAGAGGAATGAAGAGATCAAGCTAGAAATGCTTTCTCATGCTGGACCAAATTGGGTTTGGATGGGTATGTGACTATAACCCTCTCAATACTTGGTTTGGGAAATGCATGTGGTATAATTAGTGACCATACTTCATCTCTTCTCATGAGCAATTGACCAAGGAATTGGCTATTGATCAAGATTTGAGAGATTGAATTGCAAGAAATTGTAATTCAATCACTTAAGATTGCCAAGGAGATCAATGAGTGCATTGATTGAGGAAGAGATGAAAATGAACTTGATCCGGAGAATTGCAACATCTCCTAAGCCCAATGAACTCCCCATCTCTGATCTTACCCATTCTCTTTAATTTCTGCCATTTACTTTTATAAGCAAATCCCCCATTCCCATTTACAATTCTGCAATTTATTTTCAGTCATTTACTTCCAGTCCTTTAATTCTAGCATTTACTTTTCTGTTATTTACATTCCTGCCATTTTATTTTCTGCAACTCTCAACCCAAATCCTGGATTCGCTCAACTAGAACATTCTTCTAATTAAAGTTGCTTGATCAATCAATTCCTGTGGGATTCGACCTCACTCTATTGTGAGTTTTTACTTGACGACAACTTCGGTACATTTGCCGAAGGGAGATTTGTTGAGAGACAAGTTTTCCGTGCATCAATGCCAAATGACTCACCACTTCGGTTAGGCTAGCCACAAATTCCCTTTTCTTTTGGAAACAAGCTAGAAGTTCTTATTGTTCTTGCATTAGGGGCTAGAGAATTTCATCCAATGAAGGAGGTGGTAGAGGGGATGGTTCATTGTTTGGGAGGAAGGTGTTATAGTTAGAAAGTGGTTCATCTTGGTGAAAGTCTTGAGGTGGTGTACATGAAATTTATGGTTCTTGGGGGTATTGGTGTTGGAATAGTGGTGGTTCTAAGTATGGTTCATAGGGTTGTTGGTATGGTAGATATGGGTTAGGATCATATAGACGTGAATAGTGGTATGGGGCTTGTGTGTAAGCTTGTTGAAGACTATGTTGACGAGGGGGTTCATTGGCATATGGTGGTTGTGGTTGACAACCATAATGAGGGTCACCACATCCATTAGGTTGGTATGCATTAGGAGTTGGATTGTACCCATAGGAAATCGGAGGAGTTTGTTGCCAAGAAGGTTGTCTATATGATTGAGGCTCCTCCCACCTTTGATTTCCAAATCCTTGATGCAAACCTCCATTGAAGTTCCCATTTCCATTTCCTACAATATAGTTTGAACCAAAGTCATATCCAAAGGGATGAGAATTTATAGTAGAAAAGGGAAAACACAAACAAAACCTAATAAGATGATAAAGAAAACAACTCCTAAACCAAAACTAGCGAACAAGCAAAAATTAAACATTCACAATATTCACGTCTGAATAATAAGCAACAACAAGCACACATTATAACTTCCCCGGCAACGGCGCCAAAAACTTGAAAGAAGGTTATCGTCGGTCTAGAATTTCTTCTCAATGAAGAACCACTTCGTTGCAAGTATAGTTACAAACCGACAAACAACCCTCAATCAAAGTTTAATTTTGGTTGTCACAAGTTCAACCCAATAAAAATAATCGAGTGTATTACTCCGAGGTCGTTCTCCCTAGGAATTGTAATCTAATGCTCAATTATTGGTTATGAGGTTCACAAAAGTGGGATGATGATAAAAAGGCAAGAATTTAAATGACAAAAAAATTAAAGTAGATAATAAAGTAAATCCACAACTAAAGATAACAATTACTAAAAAGAGGCATTCATGACAAGGATTGAGAATCAATGTTTTCTATCCTAGTCATTAATCATAACACAATAATTACCAAGAGCTAAGCCTATTATGTTATCTCTAACATTGGGAGAAAATAAAATGAGACTAGTTAATCTCAATCCATAAGTCCTAAACAACCTACTAACTGAATTAGCAAAAGATTAGAGTCAATGAAAACAATATTAATTAATAACTCTAGATCACCAACATAAGTTGGGTATTAATGACTCAAGATCACCTAATTTCTTTTTCTAAGCCTAGAATGCACAAATCCTACTCTAAACCTAAGCCAAGCATTTTATCAAACACTTGGTGTGCAATAAAAGAAAAGCATATTAAATTGCAAGAAATATAAAATCTACTACTACCAAATGTAAGAAAATAACAATAACAACTCAATTAAACAATAAGAAACATAAAAAGATATCAATTGATTAAAGGAAATGAAGATCAACAAGAGTGTTCATAAAACTAAAGTGGCATCAAAGAGAAATTAACAAGAAAAACTAAGAGAATTAAACTACTAGAGCATGGAAATATAAATGAAACTACACTAAAACAAGAATTAAAGAGTGAAATTAAAGAGAAAATTAACCTAAGAACCCTAATTCTAAAGAGAAGAGGGAGCTTCTCTCTCTAGAACTAACCTAAAGCATGATTCCTACACTACTCTAATTGCTCCCCCCCCTTCATCCTTCTTCAATTTGGCTTGAAATAGCTTCAGAAATAAGTTGGATTGGACATTGGAGGCCCAGAAATCGCCCCCAGCGTGTTTCTTTAATGAGGTCACCTGACAAGTGTCACGCGTACGCTGGCAAATTTCCTTCTTCACGCGTACGCGTAAGGCATACATACGCATGGCCATGATTTCAACCAAATCATCATTTTTTCATGAATTCTCCATCTTGCATGTTTTTTATTCCCTTCTTTGATCCAATCCTTGCCTCCTAAGCCTGAAATCACTAAACAGATACATCAAGGCATCGAGTAGAATCAAAATGAATTAAATATAGCAATTTAAAGGCCTAAAAAGCATGTTTTCACTCTTAAGCATGATTTATGAGAAATTCATAAAACCATTCTATTTCATTGAATAAATGTGGGATAAGTTGATAAAATCCACTAAACTCAACACAAGATAAATTACAAAATTGAGGTTTATCAGGTATGACTGTCGAACCATCATATGGAGGCCAAAACCCTTAAAGATTGGAGGTGTGAATCCCATCTGATAGACATGGAACACCAAGCTAAGGTGATACACATCATGTACATAGGTTGCCCATCCAGACGTGAGTATGCACAGCATGCTAAGGCATGGTAATATGGATAATGAAGTGCCTGGAAATGTCCACAATCACAGGTCTGGTCCCTTGAGGGACACTCTGTAAGAGCCAAGTGAGAAGCTCCCTATCAGAATGATCTTAGCTACAGTGAACTTAGAATTATCCCTGTCGTATAAAGTCACCGTAAAACACCTTGAGGCCTTCAAATTAGCCTGTATTACATTCATCAGATACTGGCTAAACTGCTGCCCGGTTCCTAGCTATGCCTCTGCCTCTCTTCCTTTGTGAACAAATATTTCTGCCAATCTTTCATAGGTGAAATTCACCAGTGAACAAACTGGAGGGTTCCTTACACCCTTCAGTATCGAGTTTACACACTTGTAGATGTTTGTAGTCATATGCCCGAATCTCCGGCCTTCATCTCAATGCTGAGTCTACTGTGCATACTCAATCCGATTAGCCCAGTCACATATTGCAGGGTCTTCGGATCAGAGGATGTCAACCTAGTAGTCAAACTCGACCTCGGTCTTCTCATAAGCAGCATTAAATAGAAACCTCCGTGCATCCTTGCCCTTAAAACTTAGGATGAAATTCACCGTCGTGTGTCAGATACAAAATGCCCGGTATGCATTAGGTGAAAGCCAATCCCCCATCAGGAGCCTCTAATGCAGGCTTGATCCCGTTGTGCCTATCCGATATGACTAGAATACCTGGCTGAGGCGTTATGTGCTGCCAAAGGTGAGATAGGAAGAATGACCACAAATATACATTCTCGCCCTCTATAAGTGTGAATAAGACAGGAATGATATTGGAATTGCCGTCCTAAGCAATTACAACAAGCATTGTACCCCTATATTTGCCGTACAAGTGGGTCCCGTTGACACTAACCAATGGCTTACAATGCCAGAAGTCCTCTATAAATGGTGGGAATGTCCAATGCCGGTGGAAATAAGCTAACGACTCATCGACTTGCCCACTAATTCACACAGGAGTCGTCCTCAACAATGCTACACTACCTGGCATCGTCATCTACACAACCAGTACCTATCACGGCAACTCATTATATGACTCTTTCTAATCTCCGTAAATATGAGCCATAGCTTTCTGCTTAGCCAACCAAACCCTCCTGTAAGTTGGTCTAAAGCAGAAATGTGCCTCTGTCACATTCTACAGTACCTTGATCGACACGGCAGCATCAGCTCTAATCACAGGCTGTATGAAGGCCGATATCACATGATAATCAAGCATCATGTGATCACTAGATATCAATGTGGCCAGACAAGTATGAGGTCCATTGTATCGTTTTACCGTTGAGTATAAAGTCTACTGTGCATACTCAATCCGAATCAACCATGTGCACCCGTTGCTAAACTCCTTACACTTGTGATTATCGAATTCTAACACTTTGTACTCAACCCCACGGAGGATGCTATAAGTCTTCACACTTAAGACGGCCTTCTCTTTATCCTGAAACTGCTGACCAACTTGGAACTCAGCTAGTCCTCCTGTATTCTGTGTATCTCTGACTCTATATCCAATAGATACGCCAGGTACCCCTCCTATGTCATGGCATCCAAGTCTGATGCACGGAAAACTTGTCTCTCAACACATCTCCCTTCGGCAAGTGTACCGAAGTTGTCGTCAAGTAAAAGCTCACAATAGAGTGAGGTCGAATCCCACAGGGATTGATTGATCAAGCAACTTTAATTAGAAGAATGTTCTAGTTGAGCGAATCCAGGATTTGGGTTGAGAGTTGCAGAAAATAAAATGGCGGGAATGTAAATAACAGAAAAGTAAATGCTAGAATTAAAGGACTGGAAGTAAATGACTGAAAATAAATTGCAGAATTGTAAATGGGAATGGGGGATTTGTTCATAAAAGTAAATGGCAGAAATTAAAGAGAATGGGTAAGATCAGAGATGGGGAGTTCATTGGGCTTAGGAGATGTTGCAATTCTCCGGATCAAGTTCATTTTCATCTCTTCCTCAATCAATGCACTCATTGATCTCCTTGGCAATCTTAAGTGATTGAATTACAATTTCTTGCAATTCAATCTCTCAAATCTTGATCAATAGCCAATTCCTTGGTCAATTGCTCACGAGAAGAGATGAAGTATGGTCACTGATTATACCACATGCATTTCCCAAACCAAGTATTGAGAGGGTTATAGTCACATACCCATCCAAACCCAATTTGGTCCAGCATGAGAAAGCATTTCTAGCTTGATCTCTTCATTCCTCTTCCAAGGTTCAAAAGAGATCCAAGTTTGAATAGCTTCTCTTCCAAGATAACTACTCAATTGGATGAAGATCGAAAGCCTTCAAGTAAAATCAAGAGGAAAGATAGAAGAAGAATAATGAAGATTAGTATTGATCTATCAAATTACAACAGAGCTCCCTAACCCAATGAAAGGGGTTTAGTTGTTCATAGCTCTTGAAAATGAAAACAAAGATGGAGAATACATCATAAAACTAGAAATTGCAAAGAAAGTAAAATACAGAGAGTAGTTCTCCTTTTTCCCAGCTTCCAGAACACCTTTACAATTCAAAGCTACTCCTATATATACTACTCTTCTCAGCTTCTAGTTTACTCTTCAAGTCTTGGGCCTTTGGATCTTGAGTTTGAAGCAGTTCCTTTCTTTATTTGGGCTTGGCTTTACTTGCAGAGAGAAAGTGCGAAGTGGGCAGAGACTTAAGCTCAGGGCGTAAGGAGTGTTAATCATTTAGTGAAAGTCTAAGTTCGGGAACGTTATTGACACTTAACATTGTCACTAACGTTCCAATGCACCCCTTTCCCTCACGTTAAAACCCACGTTAACTAGGTTAACGTGGCTTTTAACGTTGCCTTGTCACTCAACATTGTCACTAACGTTCCAGTGGGCCCCTTCTTGCTTCATGTTAAAGCTCACGTTAACTAGGTTAACGTGGCTTCTAACGTGGCCTTTGCCATCCTTCGAGAACGTTAGTGACATTCAACATTGTCACTAACGTTCCAATGTGCCCCTAGGTCTCACGTTGGAGTCCACGTTAACTAGGTTAAGGTGGCTTCTAACGTGGCCATCTTTTAGCCATCCCAACGTTAGTGACAATGTTGAGTGTCACTAACGTTGGCTCATCCTTCATTTCTCATCGTTAGCTTCCACGTTAACCAAGTTAACATGGAAGTTAACGTGACTCTTGGGGGTTTTGTGGTTGCTTCAACGTTAGTGACAATGTTGAGTGTCACTAACGTTGTCGACAACTCTTCATCCTCTACGTTAGTTCCCACGTTAACCAAGTTAACGTGGGAGTTAACGTGGTACTTTGCACCATAGGCCAACGTTAGTGACAATGTTGAGTGTCACTAACGTTGGCTTCTCTCCCCCCCCCCCTTTAACGTTAGAGGCCACGTTAACTAGGTTAACGTGGCTTCTAACATGGCCACTTATGAGTAATTGCCAACGTTAGTGACAATGTTGAGTGTCACTAACGTTGGCTCAACTTCTTTTCTCCACGTGAGAGTTCACGTTAACTTGGTTAACGTGACTCTCTAACGTGGGCATTGATGGCTTTTTGAGAGTGTTATTGGGAATCACTTTTCTCATTAATCTTGCAAGTTACCTCCCCTTTTCTTGCTTCCTTTTGGTCCTGAAATCAAGCAACAAAGTGCATCAAAGCTCTAGTCCAAGTCATGAGTAATGCAACATAATATTTGTCACTAAACTTATGCAAAATCCTCATGAAATTATGTAAAATGCACAATGTATGCTTAAGTCAAGGCATAGGTGAATATTTACCCAAAACTAGCTTATTTCCTAAAGAAATGAATGAAACTAACCTAAAAACAGTAAAGAAAAGGTCAGTGAAACTGACCAAAATGCCCTGGCATCACAACACCAAACTTAAAGCTTGCTTGTCCCTAAGCAAGTACTGGAACAAGAGAATGATGAATGGAATATCCAGAGGAATGAGACATCCTTGTGGAAGTCATATTACTGATTTTATGGTGGTTTCATGCATAGCAACTTAGGTTCATTCCATTACTGGCTTTCAGACCTTTATTCTGTCCTAAAACACCCACTTTGTTCATATCCCATGAGACTTTTATTCATTGATCCTTTTATTGTTATTACAAGGGTTGTTTGTGTTATTTAGGCTAAGTGCTCTGTAAGGGGGCAACTCTTTAAGATAAGCTTTCAGCCAACACTCCCGAACCAGTTGGTTCAAGGTGCTAGGTGTTGAGACACCCCTAAGGACTTACTCCCTCAAGCCTATCCCCCCTACATACACACTACAGGCATTTAGTTTATTTATTTTCTTCTCTTGAGACCTTGGTGTCCAGCACCTCTTTGGGTTACTAAGTGTTCTGTAGTGAAGGTTACTCTTGATAGTGGACTTTCAGCTGATAATCCCAAGTTAGTTAACCCAAATTACCAACTGATAAGGCATCCCTAAGAGATTATTCATCCAAGTAGATCCCTCACACAGGAGCACCACAGACACTTGCCTCAAGCTTAAAACCATTGATGCCTAGCCTTATTGCTTACTCTTTTTCTTTTGTTTTTCACTTCCATTGTTCTTTCCCTTTTCTCTTCTTAGGATCTTGTTATTAACTTAGTCTCATGAGTGTATCCAGAGCAAAGTATTCAGGATAGATAGTTGTCCTCCTAGCCTTGTGGTTGAACCAACTTAGCTAACTTATGACTACCCCAAAGATTCAAGAATGCACTTCCACAATATCAACTCCACTCTGGTCTTTTACAAATATAATCATTCTCTTTTTATTTGATTTAAAGGGACAAGCTTACAAGTAGGTTAAGTGATGGTGTAGTGACATAAAGACCAGTGCACATAGACTCTCTTCAATACCAAAAACTAAA
This sequence comes from Arachis ipaensis, assembly GCF_059453495.1. Lineage (NCBI taxonomy): Eukaryota > Viridiplantae > Streptophyta > Magnoliopsida > Fabales > Fabaceae > Arachis > Arachis ipaensis. The sequence continues at coordinate 83,950,336 of NC_142441.1, read as the reverse complement.
AAAAAAAATAACATGATTTGAAAAAGGTTCAAACATAACATGGAAGCAAGTTCTATTTCATACAAGATCTTCCTTATTTAAAACACAGAGAAAGATAGAACAAAGAAGGAACTCCACCACCTTTTACTGTTGTGGATGTCCACGCTCTTTTCCTTGCTTGTTCTCCTTGTTTCCTCTTGCATTTCCTCGCATCCGTGCCAATCTTGCTTGCTTCCAATCCTCAAGTGCCTTCCTCACTGACTCATGACTCTCTTCCACCCTTTGTCTTTCCTTTCGTGCTAATTCATCCTTTATTTCATCATACTTGGCTATTCCTGGATGCAATATCGGCAGCTGTCCCACTAAGTAGCCGAGCCTGGCTTGAGTATTTATCTGATGTCCTGTTTGACTCATGTAAACTCCTTCTGGGAATGCCCTTTGCTCGTCCAATAGTTCTGCCTGTTCTATTTGTCTTCGATGCATCTCATGTATGTGTGCCCCTTGATGTGCTTGGATGTTGATTAGCCTCTGGGTGGATTCTTGTTGCTCGTTTTGCCTTTGTTCCATCCTGTTGAATGCTTCTCCCCATTGTTGTCCTTGGCTTAGTTGTTGTTCCATCATTTGCCTTTGCCACTCATCTTGCTGCCCCATCATCTGTAGTTGAAGCTCTTTCTGTGCTCCTTGGCTTTCCAAATATTGTCTAGATAAGCCATCAATGGCTTCCTGTAATTGGTGCATGTCCAAGGTCTGTGGTGCTTGTCCCTCTAAGACTTGTCCTTCAACTACTTGAGGGGCTGTCCTCTTTCTTTGCTTCCGTTGAGGCAGGGGGAGTGCTGCAATATTCATCCTTCGGACCGTTATTGGAATGCCTTCTTTTATCCAAACGGGGTCCTCATCTTCAAAAACCACCCTAGCTTTCTTGCATATTCGGTAAATAGTGCTGGGGTAACCTAATGTTCCTCTTAAGTCGCTTTTCTCTGCCATCTTTCTAATTCCTTGAGCTATGATCTCATGAACTTTGATTTCTCCTCCCTTGAGTATACAATGCAACATTGTTGCTCTCTCGAGATTCACCTCCAAGTTGTTTGCAGCTGGGAGAATAGACCTCCTCACTAGCACGAACCACCCCTTAGCCTCAGGAGTGAGATCTGTTCTCTTAATGAACTTTGGTTTATTTCCTGCACCTCTTTCCCAGTTAGCTCCTGGTACACAAAGGTCTAGAAAAAGCTGGTCATAATTGGGGTTGTTGTCCAATCTTAAGTGGTAACTTTCTTCTTCAAATGGTATAGACCGTAGCTTCAATGCCCTCATTACACTCATGGGACCAAAATCCACCATTGTTCCTCTCACAAAGCTTGTATATGACTCATCTTTCTTATCATACCTGACTGCATTTGCATAAAATTCTCTTATGAGATTTGCATTCACCTTAGTGACCGGGTCAGTGAGGAGCTCCCATCTTCTCCTTTCTACCTTCTCTGTGATTTCGGGGCATTCAGTCTTCTTAACTTGAAATCCCAGCTCATAAATGATTTCCTTATCAACCATCCACCCGTATTGCAATGCATGATGCAAGCTTCTAAATCTCTTCTCATCATATGGGTGTTCTTCCATGGGTTCCTTCCCCTCCCTTCTCTTAGAACTTGAAGATGCCATGAATGATTTAATATGTGAAGGTGGTAAGGTTGTGGAGACTTTTGGTTGTTTAGGGTTTTATGGCAATGAGGAGAGTGAGGGGAGGAATGTTTATAATCGGATAGGGGGTGTATTGTACCGAAATGAAGAGTGGTGAAGGTGTGTGATGACAATGAAGGGTGGTATGGACAAGGGTTGTTTATATAGAGAAGTTGTGAGAGAATGGAGGGTGTAGATTGATGAAGTGGTCACTTGATGGACGGTTGGGGTTATGCATGGCTAGAAGACAAGGATCATCACTTTATAATGGGGATTGCTCGGTCTTCTAGGGGTCCCTTTTTTTCAATGTTGCATGGCAACATTTTCCAACGTATTCCCTATTTAGAACAAGTGTGTAACCCCTCTTCTTTAAGTGGTGAAATCTCCCCCATTTAATTGTCCAATCAATCCCTTTTTATGCTTCTTTTCCTTTCCTATAAAGATTTGAAATAAGGAAATTAATATAAAAAAAATTAAAACTCTACAGCTAGAATAAAATGAAAGAAAGGATTTGATTGTTTGTTTATGAATTCCAACTAAGTAACTAACTATTGGTGGTTCCTTATATGCATTTTGGTGGCACCATGGGGTGACACCAAACTTAGTTTGAAGCAATGTGATGAAAAGTTTTGTTCAAGCTCCCAAGACCAGCATGCATCTTGGTTTGTTTTGAACACCAAACTTGTTCTTCACTATATACTGCATGATAAAGAATTCACCAAGTGTTTGTCAAGTTTGGGTTGAAATCATAAAGATTGACTTATTCATTATCATCTGAAAGCATATAAAACATGGGTCGCCTCCCATGAAGCGCTTCTTTAGCGTCACTAGCTTGACGTTTTTCTTTCATCATGGTGGTTGGTAGTGCTTAAAGTCCTCCCCTCTTGCTGTGGACTTATATCCATTGGTTGCATCAATGATCTCCACATGTTCTAGGGAAAGAACTCTATTGATAGTGAAGACCTTAGGTAATTGAGATGGTACAGTAGGGAGATTAGGAGGAATATCTGGGAAGTAAGATGAGACAACTCTATCCCCTGGAGAGAAATCTTTCGTAGGGATCTTCTTGTTCCTCCATCTCCTTGGTACCTTCTTCTTTATTTCTTTTGAGGTTGCCTTCCCCTTGGTGACCTCTTTTCTCCAAGGAGTTGTGATGCTGTCTTCACCTGCCTCTAGAGGTTTGGGTTCCTCCAACTTTTCTTTGAGCTGTGGCAATTGCTGTTTTCCTTGTTTATCAATTGAGGGGGTTTCAGAATGAACTGGCTGTGCTTCAGTGCTTGTTTCCTCCTTCAGTGTCTTCTTATCGTTTGTGCTTAGTTCCTTGTCCTCTTGATCTGTTTCTTGTGAGAAGTTGAAGACATTGAAGCTGAGTCGTTCATCATGAATTCTCAATATTAGCTCCCATTTCTCTACATCGATAAGTGCTCTGGCCGTAGCTAGGAATGGTCTTCCCAATATGATTGGGTGAGTGTGACTCTCTTCCATGTCCAGAATGATAAAGTCTGTTGGGAGAAAGTACTTCCCAACCTTTAGCAACACATTTTCCACCACTCCTATTGCTTGCTTTTGAGTTTTGTCAGCCAGTCTGATAATTACATCTGTGGCATTATCTCATTAATCTGCAGCCTCTTCACCAGGGATAAAGGCAGTAAGTTGATACTAGCCCCCAAATCACATAGTGCTCTATCGAACATAGTCTCACCTATGGCACAAGGGATATGAAAACTTCCTGGGTCTCTTCTTTTTGTAGGCAACTCAGGTTGAATAAGGGCACTACATTCCTTGTTCATCACTATAGTCTGCCCTCCCTTGAGTGAGCTTTTCCTCGGAAGAAGTTTCTTCATATACTTGATGAATGCAGGCATTTGTTGAATTGCCTTGATGAATGGTATGTTCACATGCAGAGATGCAAACAAGTCTAGGAACCTTGAGTATATTCTTTTTCCCATAGCACCATTTAGCAGTTGAGGGAATGGTGCATAGAGCTTCAGCAGCTCTTGTTGTGAGATTTCTGGTTCTTTGTGCTTTCTATCCTCCTCCTTTGTTGAGTTATCTTCAGGTTGTTTGCGCATTTTGCCTTGCTTGTCTTCAATCTCTTGATCACTTGTAGTGACCATTTTGCAATCTTCCCATCTTACTTTCTTTGCTTCTCCCTTGGGGTTTTTCTCCGTGTCACTTGGGAAGCTATCAGTAGGTTTGGGAATCTTCTCAGCTAAATATCCCACCTGGAATTCTAGCTTCCTAATGGTCTCTCCCTGGTTCTTAATATTGGCTCGCACCTCCTCTTTGAACACCTTATTTTCTTGAATCTCTTGGCATATTCCTTTAAGTAAGGCTTCAATCTTAGAGAGCTTGTCATCAATTGATGAGTGATTTCGAGTAGATGTGCTGTTTTGGTTTTGATAAGTATGTGGAGAAGTGTTGTTGTGGGGGTGTTGAGATGTCCTCTGGGTGAATTGCTGGTGAGCTGCATTGTTGTTGGAGTTGCAACGTCTCTGGTCTTGGTTTTGATCTTGCTCACTTTCCCACCCAAAGTTCGGGTGATTTCTCCATCCAGGATTGTAAGTCTTGGAGTATGGATCATAGTTTTTCCTTGGTGAATTCCCAATGTAGTTGGCTTGCTCCTGACTCCCCTCTGCTTCTTCGTTTACTCCTTCTTGTGTTGTTGATGAAGTGGAGATTGCTGCTACTTGGTTCCTCTCCATCTTCTTGGTGAGGTCAGCCAGCTGCTGGGTAATGAGCTTGTTTTGGGCCAACAGAGCATCTACATTGTTTAGCTCTGTCACTCCTCTTGTGTTCCCTCTTTCGGAAGCATAGAAGTAGTCGTTTTCTGCTACTGTTTCAATAACATCTATGGCTTCCTCAATGGTCTTCTTCTTGTTCAAGGATCCTCCAGATGAATGGTCTACTGCCTTCTTTGACTCATAAGAGAGCCCTTCATAGAAAATGTGCAGCTGGACCCATTCGTTGAACATGTCAGGTGGACACCTCCTTGTTAAGTCTTTGAACCTCTCCCATGCTTTATACAGAGTCTCACCATCTTGTTGCCTGAAGGTTTGAACCTCAGCTCTCAGCCTATTGATTCATTGAGGAGGGTAGAATCTTGCTAAGAATTTATTCACCACATCCTCCTAAGTTGTCAAGCTCTCCCTTGGGAAGGATTCCAGCCACTTGGCTGCCTTGTCTCTGAGTGAAAAGGGAAATAAGAGCAGTCTATAGGCGTCAGGATGAACACCATTAGATTTCACAGTGTCACATATTCTCAGAAAGGTGGTCAAATGTTGATTGGGGTCTTCTTGAACACCTCCTCCAAACGAACAGTTGTTCTGAACAAGGGTGATGAGCTGTGGTTTAAGTTCAAAGTTGTTGGCATGGATTGTTGGCTTTTGGATGCTACTTCCACAATTGCCTGGGTTTGGATTAATGTAAGAGCCCAAAACTCTTCTATCCTCCCCAGCATGATTTGCTCTACCTCCTTTGCCATCGTTTTGAGTCTCTTCTTCATGATGATTTTCCATGTTTTCTTCCATGTTTGGTTCAAAGTATTCCTCAAACTGTTCCTCCTCTTCTTCAGCACCAACTACTCGTTTTTCTTTTGCCTCCCTCCTTAGTCTAAGGAAGGTTCTCTCCGGTTCAGAATCAAAGGAAGTTGAAGCCCCGCTTCTTCTCCCTGTCATACAACCAACAAGTACAAGCAGAGAAAATAGGTGCAGACAGTATTTGTGTCAGAATTGCTGTTAGTTGTGGGTGATGCAATATATCAAACAGTTAGTGGGTTAGCAAACAGAATTGAAAATAATAAAGAAAAACAAAAGAGTAGAGGGAGAAGGGAAGAAGTTTAACTAAAACAAAAAGTAAATCACTCAAACAGAAAATGAAATTCACAAAATAAAATGCTCAATCTAGTGATCTTCCAATCTAATCATTGTTGATGCACAATCAATCCCCGGCAACGGCGCCATAAACTTGATGCACAAAAAACTTGTCTCTCAACAAATCTCCCTTCGCCAAGTGTACCGAAGTTGTCGTCAAGTAAAAACTTACAATAGAGTGAGGTCGAATCCCACAGGGATTGATTGATCAAGCACTTTTAATTAGAAGAATGTTCTAGTTGAGCGAATCCAGGATTTGGGTTGAGAGTTGCAGAAAATAAAATGGCGGGAATGTAAATAACAGAAAAGTAAATGCTAGAATTAAAGGACTGGAAGTAAATGACTGAAAATAAATTGCAGAATTGTAAATGGGAATGGGGGATTTGCTCATAAAAGTAAATGGCAGAAATTAAAGAGAATGGGTAAGATCAGAGATAGGGAGTTCATTGGGCTTAGGAGATGTTGCAATTCTCCGGATCAAGTTCATTTTCATCTCTTCCTAAATAAATGCACTCATTGATCTCCTTGGCAATCTTAAGTGATTGAATAACAATTTCTTGAAATTCAATCTCTCAAATCTTAATCAATAGCCAATTCCTTGGTCAATTGCTCATGAGAAGAGATGAAGTATGGTCACTGATTATACCACATGCATTTTCCAAACTAAGTATTGAGAGGGTTATAGTCACATACCCATCCAAACCCAATTTGGTCCAGCATGAGAAAGCATTTCTATCTTGATCTCTTCATTCCTCTTCCAAGGTTCAAAAGAGATCCAAGTTTGAATAGCTTCTCTTCCAAGATAACTACTCAATTGGATGAAGATCGAAAGCTTTCAAGTAAAATCAAGAGGAAAGATAGAAGAAGAATAATGAAGATTAGTATTGATCCATCAAATTACAACAGAGCTCCCTAACCCAATGAAAGGGGTTTAGTTGTTCATAGCTCTTGAAAATGAAAACAAAGATGGAGAATACATCATAAAACTAGAAATTGCAAAGAAAGTAAAATACAGAAAGTAGTTCTCCTTTTTCCCAGCTTCCAGAACTCCTTTACAATTCAAAGCTACTCCTATATATACTACTCTTCTCAACTTCTAGTTTACTCTTCAAGTCTTGAGCCATTGGATCTTGAGTTTGAAGCAGTTCCTTTCTTTATTTGGGCTTGGCTTTACTTGCAGAGAGAAAGTGCGAAGTGGGCAGAGACTTAAGCTCAGGGCGTAAGGAGTGTTAATCATTTAGTGAAAGTCTAAGTTCGGGAACGTTAGTGACACTTAACATTGTCACTAACGTTCCAATGCACCCCTTTGCCTCACGTTAAAACCCACGTTAACTAGGTTAACGTGGCTTTTAACGTTGCCTTGTCAACCTTCGAGAATGTTAGTGACACTCAACATTGTCACTAACGTTCCAGTGTGCCCCATCTTGCTTCACGTTAAAGCTCACGTTAACTAGGTTAACATGGCTTCTAACGTGGCCTTTTCCATCCTTCGAGAACGTTAGTGACATTCAACATTGTGACTAACGTTCCAATGTGCCCCTAGGTCTCACGTTGGAGTCCACATTAACTAGGTTAACGTGGCTTCTAACGTGGCCATCTTTTAGCCATCCCAACGTTAGTGACAATGTTGAGTGTCACTAATGTTGGCTCATCCTTCATTTCTCATCGTTAGCTTCCACGTTAACCAAGTTAACGTGGACGTTAACGTGACTCTTGGGGGTTGTGTGGTTGCTTCAACGTTAGTGACAATGTTGAGTGTCACTAACGTTGTCGACAACTTTTTATCCTCTACGTTAGTTCCCACGGTAACCAAGTTAACGTGGGAGTTAACGTGGTACTTTGCACCATAGGCCAATGTTAGTGACAATGTTGAGTGTCACTAACGTTGGCTTCTCTCCCCCCTTTAACGTTAGAGGCCACGTTAACCTAGTTAACGTGGCTTCTAACGTGGCCACTTATGAGTAATTGCCAACGTTAGTGACAATGTTGAGTGTCACTAACGTTGGCTCAACTTCTTTTCTCCACGTGAGAGTTCACGTTAACTTGGTTAACGTGACTCTCTAACGTGGGCATTGATGGCTTTTTGAGAGTGTTATTGGCAATCACTTTTCTCATTAATCTTGCAAGTTACCTCCCCTTTTCTTGCTTCCTTTTGGTCCTGAAATCAAGCAACAAAGTGCATCAAAGCTCTAGTCCAAGTCATGAGTAATGCAACATAATATTTGTCACTAAACTTATGCAAAATCCTCATGAAATTATGTAAAATGCACAATGTATGCTTGAGTCAAGGCATAAGTGAATATTTACCCAAAACTAGCTTATTTCCTAAAGAAATGCATGAAACTAACCTAAAAACAGTAAAGAAAAGGTCAGTGAAACTGGCTAAAATGCCCTGGCATCAAAGTCTAAAGTTGAAAAGTGTTGGGGGTACTGTTGAGTTCCTGGACTAGCTGCTCCACCACGCCCAGCTGGATTACTCCTTGCTATGTCATCATCACTATCATCAGTAATCGTGCGGGATCTGATAAACCCCATTTGTAGGGTTTATCTTATGCCTCATTTAAGGGATTTTATCACCTTTTACCCACATTTATTCAATGAAATAGCATAGTTTTGTAAATTCCCATTTAATTGTGCTTAAGAGTGAACAAATGCTTTTTAGGACTTAGAATAGCTAAATTTAATTCACCTTAATTCCATTAGATACCCTGATATGTTTGTTAAGTGACTTCAGGTTTAGGAGGCAAAGATTGGATCAAGGGAATGAAGGAAAAGCATGTAAAAATGGAGAACTCATGAAGAAATGAAGGAATCGCAAAAGCTGTCAAGCCGACCTCTTTGCACTCAATCGACCATAACATGAGCTACAAAGGTCCAAATGATGCGGTTTTAGTTGCATTGGAAAGCTAACATCCGGGGCTTTGAAATTATATAAGATTTGCCATAGTTGCATCATGTTTAGGGGGACGTGCATGCGCCAATTTTCACGTGATTCATTAAAAGCAAATTAGTGGCTAGCGAATTCTAATGCCTTGTGGGCCCAATCCAACTCATTTCTAATGCTATTTAACCCAAGGATTGAAGGGGGATGAGACATCTAGCCATTAGTTTAGTTTTATTTCAGTTTTATGAGGCTTTAGTTAGTTTCAAGAGAGAGAAGCTCTCTCTTCTCTCTAGAATTAGGAGTAGGTTAGATCTAGATTAGGAACTCTTAGATCTAGTTTAATTTCATGCTTTGATTTACTTTTCTCTTGGCAATTCTTCTTCTTCTACCTTTCCTCTTTCTAGTTTTGCATTTAATTCATGTAATTCTCTACTTTTATGTTGATGCACTTTTGTTTCTTCTATTTTCCTTTAATACAATTTATGATTCATGTTCCTTTATTGTTCATTTGATTTGTTGTTGTTTAATTCCTTGCAATTGAGTAGTGTAGATTTACTTTCCTTGCACTTTTTACTATGCTTTCCTTTCATGCCTTCCAAGTGTTTGATAAAATGCTTGGTTGGATTTTAGAGTAGAATTTTAGTGCTCTTGGCTTGGGAAGGTAACTTAGGAACTCTTGAGTTGCTAATGTCCAAGTGATTGATGATTGGGAGCCATTAACTCTAGATCTCACTAATTGATTTGGTGGAGAACTAGGACTTATGGACTTGGATTGATATAGCTCACTTGACTTTTCTCTACTATTAGTTAGGGGTTAACTTAGTGGGATTGATCCTTGCCAATTCTCATGTTGTGGATAGTGATTAGGATAGAGATCCTTGACCACCAAACCTTGCCAAGACCTTTTTAGCTATTAGTTTACTTCCTTGTCATTTACCTTTCATGTCTCTTATCAAAAACCCCAAAACATACCTCATAACCAATAACAAGAACACTTTATTGCAATTCCTAGGGAGAACGACCCGAGGTTCAATACTTCGGTTTATAAATTTAGGGGTTTGTTACTTGTGACAACCAAATTTTTGTATGAAAGGACTATTGTTGGTTTAGAAACTATACTTGCAACGAGATTTCATTTGTGAAATTCTAAACCGTCAAAAGTCCAATCATCAAAATGGCGCCGTTGCCGGAGAAATTGCAATGGTGTTGTGTTATTGGTTATTGTATATATGTGAATATTGTGAATAGCTTGATTTTTTTGGATTGCTTGTTAGTTTTTGCTAGTTTTAAGACCTTATTTCATTCTTTCTTATTAGCTTTTGTCTCTTATTTTCTCTTTTCACTATGAATTCTCTCTTTGGCTATGAGTTTGGTTCTAACTATGTTGTAGAAAATGAGGACTATAATGAGAATGTGTATCAAGGATGGGACAATCAAAGGTGGGAGGAGCCATATACATATGATCAATCCTCTTGGCAACAACCTCCACCAATGCACTATGAAAAAGAGCCATTCTATGATGCATATCAATCCAATGGCTATGGTGAAACCCCTTGTGACTTTCAAGAACCACCACCATATGCCTATGAGTCATATCCTCAACATGAACCTCAACCACACTCACAAGCCTATTTTCACCAAACACTTCTATATGACCCTAATCCTCATCTACCAAACCAACCACCTTTTGAACCATATGAGCCATACATGGAACCGCCATGCCAAGATTACTATCCCCAAGAACCACCTCAATACACACTACCACATCCTTACCAAGAAGAACCACCTTCTTATCATGAATCCTTTCTCCAAGACAATAAATCCCCCTATCCACCCCAATCCTCCAAGGATGAAACCCTTAGCCTTATACTTCAAGGGCAAGGAGAAATGCAAAGGGAGACAATAGAATTTGTGGCTACCTTGACCAAGGTAGTAAGCATTTTAGTCTCCCAATATTTGAGCACTCAAATCACTCCCATGGTCACATGTAGAGAATCAATTGAAAAGCATAGCATATAAGAGAGATTGGAAACTCCGGTGGAGAATGAGGGATGTTATTTTGTATTAAAGCAATTGGAGGAGCCTATGATCATTGAAGAAGAGGAAGAAGTGGTTGAAGACTTAGTAGATGCGGAACCTCCTTGGAAACCTAGAGTTGAAGAGAACCTCTCTAAGAAGAGTGAATTTGATGTTGAGGAGGAATGTGTACAATCTCCGAGGCATATTCCATATGAAGACTTGGAAGGAGTGGAGCAAGAATTGAGTTCCCTTGGTGATGAAGACCATGCATCCAAACTTCTTGGTGGTGAATCCTTTGAACTTGAAGAACCTTCTCCCAATGAGATAGAAAGCAATTCGGAGGTAGATTTTTCTCTTCCTCCCATTTATGATTTGAGTGATGGAGAAGAGTGGGATAAAAATGATGAACAAAGGATTGAAAGTGAAGAAATTTGTGAAGCGGTGGACGCAATCAAGGAAAAATATAAGGGAGTAGAGCTTGCAAGGACATTGAAGATACCTCTCCCCAAGCCACCACCATCCATTCTTTCATTCAAGTGGGTAAATTCCTTATACTTAAGATTTATTATTCCCCTTGAATATGGTTTGCTTGAGACGGATGGTCAACTTAGACATATTTGTGGCTTTAATAGCAAAAGGGAGATGGTTAGTGGTTGGAAATATCATTCTATGCTCATGATGGTTGCATGTTCAAAGTTGAATAGTAATAGTTGGTGTAGAACCCATTTGCAAGGGTCTAGGAAGTTGTTTGGGGGCTTCTTTGAGAATTCTAAGGTCATGCCATCCAATTGGAATCATGATGATCAATTTGAAGATGGGTGTCAAAACAAAGTGTGGGATACCGGATCGCACAAGGAAAATCAAATTTGGGAGCTCATGGTTTGTAAAGATGATGCACAGAAACTTGTCCCTCAATAATTTTCCTTCGGCAAGTATACCGAATTGTCGTCAAGTAAAAACTCATAATAGAGTAAGGTCGAATCCCACAGGGATTGATTGGTCAAGCAATTTTAATTAGAGGAATGTTCTAGTTGAGTGAAGCAGAATTTGGTTTGAGAGTTGCAGGAAATTAAATGGCGGGAAAGTAAATAGCAGAAAATGTAAATGCTGAAAGTAAAGAGCTGAAAATAAATGACGGAAAGTAAATTGCAGAATCTTAAATGGGAATGGGGAAGATCAGAAATGGAGAATTCATTGGGTTTAGGAGATGTTGCATTCTCCGAATCAAGTTCATTTTCATCTCTTCCTCAATCAATGCGTTCATTGATCTCCTTGGCAATCTTAAGTGATCGAATTATAATTCCTTGTAATTCAGTCTCTCAAATCTTGATCAATAGCCAATTCCTTGGTCAATTGCTCATGAGAAGAGATGAAGTATGGTCACTGATTATACCACATACATTCCCAAATCAAGTGTTGGTAGAATTATAGTCACCATATCCTTTCAACCCCAATTTGGTCCAACATGAGAAAGCATTTCTAGCATGATCTCTTCATTCCTCTTCCAAGGTTCAGAAGAGATCCAAGTATGAATAGCTTCTTTTCCAAGATAACTACCCAATTGGATGAAGATTGAAAGCTTTCTAGTAAATTCAAGAGAAAAGATAGAAGAAGAATAATGAAAACTACTATTGATCCATCAAATTACAACGGAGCTCCCTAACCCAATGAAGGGGGTTTAGTTGTTCATAGCTCTGGAAATGGAAAATAAAGATGGAAGATACATTATGAAAATTAAACTAGAAGTGCAGAGTAAATTATACAGAGAGTAGTTCTTCAATTTCCAACTTCCCAAAAGTTCCATTTCTTTAATTCAAAACTACCCCTATATATACTACTCTTCTGATCTTCTAGTTGGTTCTTCAAGTATTGGATATGGGCCTTTAGATCTTGAGTTTGAAGCAGTTATCCTCTTCAATGGGCTTAGCTTTACTTGCAGAGAGAAAGTGTGAAGTAGGCAGGGTATTTAGCTCAGGACGTTAGTGGCGTTAACGTTAAGTGAGAGTGTGGGTTCGAAAACGTTAGTGACAATCACCTTTTTCACTAACGTTCCTAACCCAAGGATGATCCATGTTAACTTCAACGTTAGTGGCACCAACGTGACCACTAACGTTGCCTCTAGGTCCTTCGCACACGTTATTGGGACTCACCTTTTCCAATAACGTTGAGAGTCTTTCCTTCCCCCTACGTTAGAGTCCATGTTAACTTAGTTAACGTGGCTCTTAACGTAGGCTTGCCAATCCTTCAAGAATGTTAGTGACACTTACCTTTGTCACTAACGTTCCAAGATGCCCCTACTTCCCACATTAGAATCCACGTTAACTAAGTTAACATGGTTTCTAACGTGGTGATGATAGCCATCTCCAACGTTAGTGACAAATGTGAGTGTCACTAACGTTGGCTCATCATCCTTTCCTTCACGTTAGCTTCCACGTTAACTAAGTTAACGTAGGAGTTAACGTGGCTCAGAGTGGCTCATTGTGGCTCATTCCAACGTTAGTGACAAAGGTGAGTGTCACTAACATTGGCGATTATTTGCTTTCTCCACGTTAGCTTCCACGTTAACTAAGTTAACGTGGGAGTTAACGTGGCTCAAAGTGGCTTAGTCCAACGTTAGTGACAAAGGTGAGTGTCACTAACGTTGGCCATTCTTTTGCTTCCCAACATTAGAGTCCACGTTAACTAAGTTAACGTGGCCCTTAACGTGGCCAATATGAGCTTGGTCCAACGTTAGTGACAAAGGTGAGTGTCACTAACGTTGGCTCAACTTTCTTCTTCCATGTTAGAGTTCACGTTAACTTAGTTAACGTGACTCTTAACGTGGGCTATGATGGCTTTGAGGACGTTATTGGTGATTACTTTTCTCATTAACGTTGCAAACTAGCTCCCATTCCACGTTAGTGCTCACGTTAGTGAGACTAACGTGGCTGCTAACATGGTTCTTTCTTGCTTCCTTTGTCCTGAAATCGAGCAATAAAGTGTATCAAAGTTCTAATCCACATCATGAGTCATGCATCATCCAATTTGTCACTAAATTCATGCATAATTCTCATGAAATCATGTAAAGTGCACCATGTTTGCTTGAATCAAGATGTAAGTGAAATTCTACCTCAAAACTTGCTTATTTCCTAAGAAAATGCATGAAACTACCCTAAAACAGTAAAGAAAAGGTCAGTGAAACTGGCCAAAATGCCCTGGCATCACAACACCAAACTTAAAGCTTGCTTGTCCCTAAGCAAGTACTGGAACAAGAGAATGATGAATGAAATGCCAAGAGAAATGAGTCATTATTGTGGAAGTTATGTCCTTGGTTTTATGGTGGTTTCATGCATAGCAACTTAGGTTCATTCCTTCACTGGCTTTCAAACCTTTATCCTGTCCTGGAATACCCACTTGACTGCACCTTATGAAACTTTTATTCATTGATCATTTTTGTCATTTCAGGGCTTATTTGTGTTCTTAGACTAGGTGCTCTGTGAGGGGGCGACTCTTTAAGATAAGCTTTCAGCCAGCACTCCCGAACCGGTTGGTTCAAGGTGCTAGGTGTTAAGACAACCCTAAGGACTTACTCCCTCAAGTCTCTTTCCCCCATACATACACACCACAGCCACATGGTTTGTTATTTTCTTTTCTTGAGACCTTGGTGTCCAGCACCTCTTTGGGTTACTAAGTGTTCTGTAGTAAGGGTTACTCTTGATAGTGGACTTTCAACTGATAATCCCGGGTTAGTTAACCCAAGTTACCAGGTGATAAGGCACCCCTAAGAGCTTATTCATCCAAGTAAATCCCTCACACAGGAACACCATTGACACTTGCCTCAAGATCCAAACCCTTGGTGCCTAGCCTTATTTCTTACTCTTTTTCTTTTATTCTTTAACTTTCATTTTTTTTCTTTCCCTTTTTCTTATTTGGATCTTATTATTTAGCTAGTCTCATGGGGTGTGTTTCAAGCATATAATTCAGGACAGATAGTTGCCTTCCCACCTTATTGGTGAACCAATTTAGCTAATCTATTACCACACCACAAGATTAGGAACTTACTCCACAATATAGATTTCACTCTGGTCTTTGATAACACACATTCTCTTTTTATTTGATTAAAAAGGAGACAAGCATATAAGTAAGCAAGGTGAAGATGCAGCAGGTATCGTGGACAGCACACATATGACAAAAGCAATAAAAATAAACATTAAATTCTAATTATTTAAACTAATGAATAACTATTAATCAAAGGCACCTTGGGACTTCCAATTTTTTTTAGCATTTCAAGTATATGGAATTAAGTAACAATACAACCTTTCGGGTGATGGTTTCTAGCTGTCCCCTTGTTGTCATCATCCATAGTTTTTGCTCCTTCACTTCCTTGGATGATGGTGCACCATTTCCTCAGAAGGCTCCTGCAAAGTTATTGGAAGTTGCTTGTTCCCAAAGCACTTGAGAAATAGTTAGCTTGCATGTATGCTTGTGAATTTCTGAACTTAATCTGGTGTGTGAACACCAAACTTAGTTCCTTGCCTAGTACAATAGGTTGCATACTTGCAGAGAGCCTCATACGTTGTTATTAACTAAGCAACTATTAACTAAAGACTAAACTACTGCTAAGTGGTTCCCCTGATTAGTTGGAGCTAGCATTTTGCCATTGGTGTGTAGTGTGATTCTAACTAATATCTTCGGTGGAACACCAAACTTAGAATTACACTTTCACTCTTGGATTGTTTTGGTGTGAAACACCAAACTTAGCTCCTTGTAATATAGGGAAAACAACTTGTGGTCTTTATTCAAATGACGATAAAAAAGAAACTACCTTAGGTTGGGTTGCCTCCCAACAAAGCGCTCTTTTAGCGTCGCTAGCTCGACGATCCCTCCATTACTTGAGATGATACTTCACTTTGGGGTTTTCCCCCATGTTGCCCATATAGTGTTTGAGCCTTTGTCCAGTCACAGTGAAAGTCCTCTCAGAACTTTCATCCATGATTTCTATGTGTCCATATGGGGAGACTTTTGTGACAAGAAAGGGTCCTGACCACCTTGATTTGAGTTTTCCTGGGAACAGTCTCAATTTGGAGTTGTAGAGGAGTACTTGCTGCCCTTTTGAGAAACTCCTGGGTGCCAGATGGAGGTCATGCCTTCTTTTTGCCTTTTCTTTATAAATCTTGGCATTTTCATAGACTTCAGATCTAAATTCCTCCAACTCTTGCAGCTGCAAAATCCTCTTTGCACCAGCAGCAATGCTGTCAAAATTTAGTATCTTGAGAGCCTAGAGAGATTTGTGTTCTAGCTCCAGTGGTAGGTGACAAGCTTTCCCATACACCAGTTGATATAGGGACATCCCAAGTGGTGTTTTGAATGCTGTTCTGTATGCCCAAAGAGCATCATCCAGCTTCTTCGACCAATCCTTTCTTGATGCTCCCACAGTCTTTTCCAAAATTCTTTTTAGCTCTCTGTTAGATATCTTAGTTTACCCACTTGTTTGGGGATGGTAAGGCATTGCAACCTTGTGTTTCACCCCGTATTGTAGGAGAAGAGCTTCTAGTGGTCTGTTACAAAAGTGGCTCCCTCCATCACTGATGAGTGCTCGTGGGACTCTAAACCGGCTAAAGATATTCTTCCTGAGGAAGTTCATGACCACCTTGTTATCATTTGTTGGGGTTGCAATAGCCTCCACCCACTTGGAAACGTAGTCCACTGCCGCCAAAATGTACTTGTTTGAATATGAGGTTAGGAATGGTCCCATGAAATCGATTCCCCATACATCAAACAGTTTCAGTTCTAAGATGAAATTTTGTGGCATCTCATTTCTTCTGGGCAAGTTTCCAGCTCTTTGGCATTCATTGCAGTTCTTTACTAGTTCTTTGGCATCCTTAAAAAGGGTGGGCCAAAAGAATTCGCTTTGTAACACCTTGGCTGCAGTTCTGTCCCCTCTAAAATGGCCTCCATAGCATGAGCCGTGGCAATTCCACAGGTCCTCTCGTCCTTCTTCTTCTGAAACACATCTTCTCAGGATTCCATCTGAACACTTCTTGAAGAGATATGGCTCATCCCAGATAAAATATTTTGCATCATTTATGAGCTTTCTTTTTTTATGTTTGTTGATCTCTGGAGGTAAAGCCCCGGTTGCCTTGAAGTTGGCAATGTCTGCAAACCATGGTGCTTTGTGAACTGTCATCAACTGCTCATCAGGAAAGAGCTCATTTACACTTGTATCATGTGCTCCACCTTTATCATGAGGGATTCTGGATAGGTGATCTGCTACCTTGTTCTCCACTCCTTTCTTGTCTCTAATTTCAATGTTGAATTCCTGCAATAATAGGATCCATCTTATTAGTCTTGGTTTTGATTCTTGCTTGGCAAACAAATATTTAAGTGCTGTGTGATCTGTGAAAACAATCACCTTAGCACCAATGAGGTATGATCTAAACTTGTCAAATGCAAAAACTATTGCTAGCAACTCCTTTTCAGTAGTGGTATAATTTCTTTGAGTGTCATTGAGGACTTTGCTAGCATAGTAGATCACATGGACTAAGTTATCTTTCCTCTGCCCTAAC
Organism: Arachis ipaensis; assembly: GCF_059453495.1. Lineage (NCBI taxonomy): Eukaryota > Viridiplantae > Streptophyta > Magnoliopsida > Fabales > Fabaceae > Arachis > Arachis ipaensis. The sequence goes on along the minus strand of NC_142441.1, from coordinate 83,933,363 downwards.
ACGGCCCCAACTGCAAAATCAGATGCATCACACATCAATTCAAAAGGTAGGTTCCAATCAGGAGGGGAAATGATAGGGGCAGAGGACAACCTCTGTTTCAAATTTTCGAATGCTAGCATGCATTTTTCATCGAAGACAAACGGTGTATCAGATACAAGGAGATTGCTTAAGGGCTTGGCTATCTTTGAAAAATCTTTAATAAACCTCTTGTAAAAGCCAGCATGCCCTAAAAAACTCCTAATTTCCTTGACATCACTGGGTGGGGGAAGTTTTTCAATAAGTTCCACCTTAGCTCTGTCAACCTAATGCCTTGGTTAGAAACCTTATGGCCAAGAATTATTCCTTCAGTTACCATAAAGTGACATTTCTCCCAGTTCAGGACCAGATTTGTCTCTTGGCACCTTTTCAATACCAAGGCTAGGTGATTTAAGCAACTAGGAAAGGAATCTCCGAATACCGAAAAATCATCCATAAAGACTTCAATGAATTTCTCTATCATATCCGAGAAGATAGATAGCATGTAGCGTTGGAAAGTTGCAGGCGCATTACATAGCCCAAATGGCATGCGCCTGTAAGCAAACACTCCATATAGGCAAGTAAATGAGGTTTTCTCTTGGTCTCTGGGATCAACCACTATTTGGTTATATCCTGAATAACCGTCGAGAAAACAATAGTATGAGTGTCCTGCGAGTCTTTCCAACATCTGATCCATGAATGGAAGGGGGAAATGATCTTTTCGTGTATCTTCATTTAGTTTTCTGTAGTCTATGCACATCCGCCATCCTGTGGCGGTCCTGGTGAGGATTAGTTCGTTTCTCTCATTGGGAACTACAGTGATTCCTCCCTTTTTTGGAACAACATGCACGGGGCTGACCCAGGGGCTGTTTGAGATCGGGTAGATTACCCCTCCCTGCCACAACTTCATAACTTCCTTCTGTACCACTTCCTTCATGATTGGGTTCAGCCTCCTTTGGGATTGAATGGATGGTTTGGCATCATCTTCCAACAGTATTTTATGCATGCATATGGCCAAACTGATCCCTTTCAGGTCAGCGAGGGTCCATCTAATGGCATCTTTATGCTTTCACAACACTTGGAGCAGTTCATTCTCTTGATCCTGGCTGAGGGATGAGTTTATGATCACTGGGTAGCTTTCATTCTCGCCTAAGTATGCATATTTGAGAGTGGGTGGCAGCGCCTTGAGTTCAAGTTTTGGTGATTCTAACTTTTCATTCTCTTCCTTTGGTGCACCTTGTATATGAATTTCTGCTATTGCGGCCTCTTTACTAGACGTTGATTCCTCCTCTGTCAACCTTTCAGGTTCTTCTTCTTCAAAGCTCTCCTGCTCTGCATCTTCCAGTGAGTCCAACCTCATACATTCTCCCAATTGTTCTGATGGGTAACTCATGGCCTTGAACACATTGAATGTCATCTTTTCATTGTGTAATCTCAGGGTGAGGTCACCTTTTTGGACATCAATGACACCTTTTTGAATAGGTAGCCAATTTGTGTCTCAAGTTTCTTGATGGCAGCATCTTGATTTTGCATATTGGACCGCACTTCTTCTCGGAATGCCTTACTGTCTTGAATCTCTTTGCATATGCCTTCAAGAAGTTTCTCAATCTTTGAGAGTCTGTCATCAGATGATGGTGGGTTGGGATTGGAGTGATGAGAAGGGTTGTTTTGGTTTTGGTATGGATGTGGAGAGGTGTTGTTAGGGCGGTGTTGATATGATCTCTGTGTGGACTGTTGGTGAGTTGCATGGTTGTTGGGGTTGTGACGTCTTTGATCTTGGCTTTGATCTTGTTGATTTCCCCACCCAAAGTTTGGGTGATTCCTCCAACCAGGGTTGTAGGTCTTGGAGTATGGATCATGGGTCTGCCTGGGTGAGTTTCCAATGTAGTTGGCTTGTTCTTGCTCATCCTCTGCCTCTGCATTCACTCCCTCTTGGGTTGCTGATGAGGTGGTGATTGCTACTACTTAGTTCCTCTCCATCTTCTTGGTGAGGTCAACCAGCTGCTTGATAATAAGCTTGTTTTGGGCCAGTAGTGCATCTACATTGTTTAGCTCCATCACTCCTCTAGTGTTGCCTCTTTCGGAAGCATAGAAGTAGTCATTCTCTGCTACAATCTCAATAACATCTATGGCCTCCTCAATGGTCTTCTTCTTGTTCAGAGATCCCCCGAATGAGTGGTCTACTGCCTTCTTTGATTCATAGGAAAGGCCTTCGTAGAAAATGTGCAGCTGCACCCATTCATTGAACATATCTGGTGGACACCTTCTTGTCAGGTCCTTAAACCTCTCCCATGCTTCATATAGAGTCTCACCATCTTGCTGCCTGAAGGTTTGCACCTCAGCTCTCAGCCTGTTGATCCGTTGAGGAGGATAGAATCTTGCCAAGTATTTATTCACCACATCTTCCCAGGTTGCTAAACTCTCCTTTGGGAAGGATTCCAGCCATTTAGATGCCTTGTCCTTGAGTGAGAAAGGGAACAGAAGTAGTCTATAGGTGTCAAGATGAACACCATTAGACTTCACAGTATCACATATCCTCAGGAAAGTGGTCAGATGTTGATTGGGGTCTTCTTGGACACTCCCTCCAAATGAACAATTGTTCTGAACAAGGGTGATGAGCTGTGGCTTTAGTTCAAAGTTATTGGCATGTATGGTTGGCCTTTGGATGCAGCTTCCACAGTTTCCTGGGTTTGGGTTGATGTAAGAACCCAGAACCCTTCTCTCTTGCCCAGCCTGATGTGTTGGACCTTCTCGACCATGGTTGTGAGCCTCTTCTTCATGATGGTTCTCCATATTTTTATCCATGTTTGGTTCAAAATACTCCTCTTCTTCCTCCGCACTAACTACTCGTTTTCCTCTTGCTTCCCTCCTTAATCTAAAGAAGGTCCTCTCAGGTTCAGAATCAAAGGAAGTTGAAGCCCCACTTCTTCTCCCTGTCATAAAACCAACAAGGCACAAGCAAGGAAATAGATGCAGAAAGTATTTCTATTAGAATTGTTGTTAGTGTGAGTGATGCAATATATCAAACAGTTAGTGGGTTAGTCGATTGAATTGTAAACAACTAAGAAAATGGGTAGGGAAAAGGGAAGAAAATAACTGAACAGAAAGTAAATTACTCAAATAAACTTAAATCAAACAAAAGAAAAATGCTCAATCTAGTTATCCTCCAATTTAATCATTGTCGATACAAAATCAATCCCCGGCAACGGCGCTATAAACTTGATGCACGGAAACTTGTCTCTCAACAATTTTCCTTCGAGAAGTATACCGAATTATCGTCAAGTAAAAACTCACAACAGAGTGAGGTCGAATCCCACAGGGATTAATTGGTCAAGCAATTTTAATTAGAGAAATGTTCTAGTTGAGCGAAGCAGAATTTGGTTTGAGAGTTGCAGGAAATTAAATGGCGGGAAAGTAAATAGCAGAAAATGTAAATGCTGAAAGAAAAGAGCTGAAAATAAATGACGGAAAGTAAATTGCAGAATCTTAAATGGGAATGGGGAAGATCAGAAATGGGGAATTCATTGGGTTTAGGAGATGTTGCATTCTCCGGATCAAGTTCATTTTCATCTCTTGCTCAATCAATGCGTTCATTGATCTCCTTGGCAATCTTAAATGATCGAATTACAATTCCTTGTAATTTAATCTCTCAAATCTTGATCAATAGCCAATTTCTTGGTCAATTACTCATGAGAAGAGATGAAGTATGGTCACTGATTATACCACATGCATTCCCAAATCAAGTGTTGGTAGAATTATAGTCACCATATCCTTCCAACCCCAATTTGGTCCAACATGAGAAAGTATTTCTAGCATGATCTCTTCATTCCTCTTCCAAGGTTCAGAAGAGATCCAAGTATGAATAGCTTCTTTTCCAAGATAACTACCCAATTGGATGAAGATTGAAAGCTTTCCAGTAAATTCAAGAGAAAAGATAGAAGAAGAATAATGAAAACTACTATTGATCCATCAAATTACAACAGAGCTCCCTAACCCAATGAAAGAGGTTTAGTTGTTCATAGGTCTGGAAATGGAAAACAAAGATGGAAGATACATTATGAAAATTAAACTAGAAGTGCAGAGTAAATTATACAGAGAGTAGTTCTCCAATTTCCAACTTCCCAAAAGTTCCATTTCTTTAATTCAAAACTACCCCTATATATACTACTCTTCTGATCTTCTAGTTGGTTCTTCAAGTCTTGGATATGGGCCTTTGGATCTTAAGTTTGAAGCAGTTATCCTGTTCAGTGGGCTTAGCTTTACTTGCAGAGAGAAAGTGTGAAGTAGGCAGGGTATTTAGCTCAGGACGTTAGTGGCGTTAACGTTAAGTGAGAGTGTGGGTTCGAGAACATTAGTGACAATCACCTTTTTCACTAATGTTCCTAACCCAGGGATGATCCACGTTAACTTCAACGTTAGTGGCACCAACGTGACCACTAACGTTGCCTCTAGGTCCTTCGCACATGTTATTGGGACTCACCTTTTCCAATAACGTTGAGAGTCTTCCCTTCCCCCTACGTTAGAGTCCATGTTAACTTAGTTAACGTGGCTCTTAACGTAGGCTTGCCAATCCTTCGAGAACATTAGTGACACTTACCTTTGTCACTACTGTTCCAAGATGCCCCTACTTCCCCCGTTAGAATCCACGTTAACTAAGTTAACGTGGCTTCTAACGTGGTGATGATAGCCATCTCCAACGTTGGTGACAAAGGTGAGTGTCACTAACGTTGGCTCATCATCCTTTCCTTCACGTTAGCTTCCACGTTAACTAAGTTAACATGGGAGTTAACGTGGCTCATAGTGGCTCATTGTGGCTCATTCCAACGTTAGTGACAAAGGTGAGTGTCACTAACGTTGGCGATTATTTGCTTTCTCCACGTTAGCTTCCACGTTAACTAAGTTAACGTGGGAGTTAACGTGGCTCAAAGTGGCTTAGTCCAACGTTAGTGACAAAGGTGAGTGTCACTAACATTGGCCATTCTTTTGCTTCCCAACGTTAGAGTCCACGTTAACTAAGTTAGTATGTTAAATAAAGTTTTATGGTGTTTTGGTAGCTGTTTGGAGGTTTGGCATGTTTGGATTGGTGCAAAAACATAGAAAAAAATTAAAAAAAAAAAAAATAGAGCACCATCTACGCGTACGCGCACTGCACGCGTATGCGTGCATCAAGCATTTTCACCTATCCACGTGCACGCGCCATGTACGCGTATGCGTGGATACCAAATTTTCAATCCTCCATACATTGACCCGAGAGTTGTGCGAACATTGCGCGTGCATTATGCCTTTCGCACAAACCAACTCACGCGTACGCGCACATGACGCGTACGCACCACTCTCGAAATAAGCCATCGACGCGTACGTGCCATGTACGCGTACGCGTCGCGTCCATTGCACCACCACCCGTGCACGCGCGTCATGCGCGCGTACGCGCGGATGCCCTTCCTTCAACACATATCTTTTCTTCTCCTCTTTCCATTTCTTTCCTTCTCCTTTCTTCTTCCCTTATCCTACCCCTCATCCAACACTTCCAAACACCATTGATAACCATCTATTCTAGTTAGTTAATTAGTTAGTTAGTTATTTGATTAGTTAAGTTTAGTTAGTTTTTATTTCATTTTCTCTTTTTCATTGTAAGTGTTAGATTGTTATTCTTGTTTACCATTAATTGTTGCTGAGTACTAAACGGGATGTTATCTCAACATTATTATGTTTATAATCTTTGTTGGATTCTATTGTTGAGGTTATATTTTACTACTTGGTTTGGAGTTTTTTATGCCTACCTTTTAAGAATACCAAGTGATGAGAATTGCCTTCGAGCTTGTAACTCTTCTTGAATTTCATGATTTGGCCACCATGTGATTTGACCCCTATTCTTTGATTAGGCAATCTCTTGATATTGGATGTTGAGCATTTACTTCAATGCATTGTGTTTCATGATCATATGTATCCATATGTTTATAGCTTGAATGCTCTCATGCTTCTTTAATGATTGTTTTACCTTACAAGTTTACTTAAAGCATCTCAAGCACACTAGGATAAGTGAAGTGCATGCTTCTTTTGTGACATCGCTTTTTATGATAATGTGTGTTCTTAAAGGTGCCTAATTTAGGACTCACATTCCTTTTTGTCATTAATGTCACACTAATTCACTCACTCAATTCAAGTGATTAGTACCTCATTCCAACAATGTATGCTTCCTTGTTTTTGTGTTCTCTCATCTTATGGTGTTATATTTTTGTTTTTCATGAATGATGCATCGTAAGCAAAAATGGAAGCGGAGGAAAGAACGCGCAGCAACCGGTTGATCTACCAGCTGAAGGTAGCAATCCGGAAAGTCGCCATATCCCCTTGCTCATCTCTGAATGCACCGAGGACGGTGCAAACTTTTAAGTGTGGGGAGGGCGTCCGACCGTTCGGCGATTTTGGGTAACAAATTTCTTACTCCAACACTTTTGCATTTCATTTTAGGTTTTTAGGATTTTTACTTGCATTTTCTTAATTTTTGCATATATATACAGAATAAGCTTAGTCAAAATAATGAGATTTTTCAAGAAATTTATCTATAGGGCATCTCAATTGATTTGAGTGAAAACTTTTCATAGAACTTGCTTGAATTATATACATTGTGGATCATGTTTTTGAGCTAAGAACACAAGCAAGTGAGATTTGAGCCTAATTGTGTGGTTACATCTTATAAGCACTTATTTTTTTCCTTCTTGTGTGCATTATTCTCTTTCTATGATTGTAATCCTTGATTTGTTTAATTCTTTATGTCTATTATTTTTTTATATTCATGCATTTATATGATTGAGGCCATCATTTCATTTAGCTCACTTACCCAAATAGCCTTACCTTTTATCATCTATTGTTAGCCAACTTTGAGCCTACGTTTGACCCACTTGTTCTTAATTTAGTACATTACAAGTTTAAAGAGAAAAACAATAAATATCCTTATTTGGATCTTTGATTAGCTTAGGCTAGAGTGTGTGTATCATTGAAGTGTGGGAACCTTGGGACATTGGTTGAGAAAAAGGGTAGTTTTGTATTTTGTTGTAAATATTGGGAATTGGGTACATACTCATATATTGATTAAATATATAGACCTTATGCATTGATGTTCTTGTTTATAGAAAAAAAATGAGAAAAAACAAAAGAAAAAGATAAGAAAAAGAAAAATAGCATGGAAAAGAAAAGAAAAGAAAAAAAGTATATAGAAAAAAAAAGAAAGAAAAAGAAAAAGAAAAGGAATAAAAAGGGGACAAAATGCCCCAAAGTGAAGCTCAATAAAATCAATGCATAAGTGTTGTGAAATGAAAAAGAAAATGCATGAGTATATAAAAAGTGAAAAAATGGGTAGTTAGGTTAGTTTTGAAGTGTATAGGATGTCATGGGTTAGGTGGGAAGTCTAAGCTTATCAAAGATTCAAACTTCAAGCTCACTTAACCAAATATGCATCCTACCTTGACCCTAGCCCCATTACAACCTAAGAAAAAGACCTCATGATAATTGTATGCGTACATGAAATAAATGTTGATTGTTAGATGAAAAACAAATCTTGGAAAGCATGAAATAGAGGAGAATTGAGTGAATTAACCCTAAACACTTGAGCGAATAGAGTGCAAACACATCCGGTGAGGGTTTGATTCTCAATTACATGTTTTCACCTATGATTATCATTTTTCATGCAAGTTTGTAAAAATATTTATTAGCTCACTTCAATTGTGGTTTGGCATGGTTGCTAATACCTTTATCCCTTGTGCATATATGCTTCTTGGACATTGATTTATTTTGACCAAGAAATTCATTCACGTAGATAATTCCATATAGTTTAGGTTGCATTTAGTTAGATTTCATTGAATAAATGTTGATACCCCTATGCTTTCTCTTGGTTTAAGCATGAGGACATGCTTGGTTTAAGTGTGGGGAGGTTGATAAACCCCATTTGTAGGGTTTATCTTATGCCTCATTTAAGGGATTTTATCACCTTTTACCCATATTTATTCAATGAAATAGCATGGTTTTGTAAATTCCCCTTTAATTGTGCTTAAAAGTGAACACATGCTTTTTAGGACTTAGAATAGCTAAATTTAATTCACCTTGATTCTATTAGATGCCTTGATATGTTTGTTAAGTGATTTCAGGTTTAGGAGGCAAAGATTGGATCAAGGGAATGAAGGAAAAGCATGTAAAAATGGAGAACTCATGAAGAAATGAAGGAATCGCAAAAGCTGTCAAGCCGACCTCTTCGCACTCAATCGACCATAACTTGAGCTACAGAGGTCCAAATGATGTGGTTCCAATTGTGTTGGAAAGCTAATATCCAGGGCTTCGAAATGATATAAGATTTGCCATAGTTTCATCACGTTTAGGGGGGCTTACGTACCGATTTTCACGTGATTCATTAAAAGCAAATTAGTGGCCAGCGAATTCTAAAGCCTTGTGGGCCCAATCCAACTCATTTCTAATGCTATTTAACCCAAGGATTGAAGGGGGATGAGACATCTAGCCATTAGTTTAGTTTTATTTCAGTTTTATGAGGCTTTAGTTAGTTTCTAGAGAGAGAAGCTCTCTCTTCTCTCTTGAATTAAGAGTAGGATAGATCTAGATTAGGAACTCTTAGATCTAGTTTAATTTCATGCTTTGATTTACTTTTCTCTTGCAATTCTTCTTCTTCTACCTTTCCTCTTTCTAGTTTTGCATTTAATTCATGTAATTCTCTACTTTTATGTTGATGCACTTTTGTTTCTTCTATTTTTCTTTAATACAATTTATGATTCATGTTCCTTTATTGTTCATTTGATTTGTTGTTGTTTAATTCCTTGCAATTGAGAAGTGTAGATTTACTTTCCTTGCACTTTTTACTATGCTTTCCTTTCATGCCTTCCAAGTATTTGATAAAATGCTTGGTTGGATTTTAGAGTAGAATTTTAGTGCTCTTGGCTTGGGAAGGTAACTTAGGAACTCTTGAGTTGCTAATGTCCAAGTGATTGACGATTGGGAGCCATTAGCTCTAGATCTCACTAATTGATTTGGTGGAGAACTAGGACTTATGGACTTGGATTGATATAGCTCACTTGACTTTCCTCTACTATTAGTTAGAGGTTAACTTAGTGGGATTGATCCTTGCCAATTCTCATGTTGTGGTTAGTGATTAGGATAGAGATCCTTGACCACCAAACCTTGCCAAGACCTTTTTAGCAATTAGTTTACTTTCTTGTCATTTACCTTTCATGTCTCTTATCAAAAACCCCAAAACATACCTCATAACCGATAACAAGAACACTTTATTGCAATTCCTAGGGAGAACGACCCGAGGTTCAATACTTCGGTTTATAAATTTAGGGGTTTGTTACTTGTGATAACCAAATTTTTGTATGAAAGGACTATTGTTGGTTTAGAAACTATACTTGCAACGAGATTTCATTTGTGAAATTCTAAACCGTCAAAAGTCCAATCATCAGGATCCACGTCATCATCATCATCATCATCATCATAATCATCATCATCCCACAGTACATCCTTCACACCATCCGAGGCTCCACCCTCTCCGGAAACTAGGACTATAACAGGAGTACCAGCCATAGCAATTGCAAGCTCACCGAATGGTCAAGTATTACATATTTCTCCGTCACGATTGTGATTTCAATCAACTGCGAAGGACAGAGACGCAATCAAAACTGTCTCAAGTGCACCACAGGCATAGATGATGAGACACCAAGAAGCATTGAACTAGAGCAGCCTGGCATTGTTGAAGGTTGATGATTTTGGTTCGAACCTCCTAAACTATAGGCCATGTCTAAAAGCTGGGCCAATAGCTCAAGGGTCCTCACCTCAGGAAACTAACAATGACAATGGAATAGAACTTGAAAATCTTTGTCACTGCCTATGACAAATGAATCGTACTTTACATCATCCCACAATACAGAAATCAGAATTCTATAGAATAACTTCTTCACCTGTTTCACACCATGCATCCCTAGTTTTTGGATTATAGTATTCTGAAACTCGATAAAACTTGTTGAATGTTTGAGAAAAATACTAAGCGGATCCTTATTAGTAAATTTAATTCCATATCGCATTTTTTCTTAATAAACGCTCTATAGTGCTCTGAACTAAAAAATACCATCACTGGCCATTTTGAGTCCCACTATGATGAGCAATTCACGTTCAGCTCCTACATGAATACGTTGGTATCATACTAAATTGAATTCTTTAAATTCAATTTATATATAGCTCAATGCATACTAATTCGAACATAATGGATTCTATTTACCCTTGGCCACCATTGAGCATAAATCAAATTACATGTAATTCGAATCATAATGATTCGATTTAGTGCTATGAGGGCTAATTTGAATTTGATGAATTCGATTTATACTTAAATCCGGATTTTCATGTATTTTGAACACACTTGTTTCGATATAGTACTATAATGTGTAATTTGAATTCTATTAATTCGATTTATATAAAGATATAATTGAAGACATCTAGTAATGTTATTTGTTTTGGGAGATTCGTATAATATTGGCATTGCTCGGGTTTATATACATGTTTTACCCTAAAAGAACCATTGAATAATTGTGGGCTCAAAAGAAAATAATCATAATAAAAAAATAATTAACCTATGTGACTTAAATATATTTACCTAAAATTAATATATACATATACATAAATAAAAAAATATTTAGAATTATTTAAACAAAATAAGTATATCCTCGTAACAAAGAAACCATTAATTAAATAATTAATATATACATATATATAAATAATAAAACTATCAATTGAAAAGAAATCATATATTTTTAGTTTCAGGAATCAAATGCACATAATTATAATAATTTGTTCTAAAATAGATAATCAAATTAATTAAATAGTTCTATTTCTAATTTAGAGTAGATTAATCTTACTCTATGTATTTATCCCCTTAATGTATTATGTTATTATAAACTTTTATATCATGAGGGAGTTTTTGAGAATTGCATGATTAATGTTGTGTATAGAGAATTCTTTGATAAATTGAGATGATCAGATACTATTTAATCTGTAAACCCCGCTAAAATCGGTAAATTATTAGTTAGTAAATTAAATTTTAATTAGGAAAGTTAAAAATACAAAACTAATATCAAAATAGGATAGAGCTCATCGAAACGAGAATTTTGATACCAATTTCGATAATTTGGCCCAAAATCGGACCGGAAGGGCCGAACCGGTTGAACCGGGGCCCAAACCGGATCCATGGGTTCAACCGGGCCCCTAACATAAATGAAGCAGCAGCTTCATCTTCTCCATTTCACCACAGCAACGAAAAACACAGCAAGGGGGAGAAGAGAAGAAACCTAACCCTCACCATTCCTTCCAACTACCATAACTTCCTCATCCGGGCTCCGATTGCCGCACCATTCGCGGCCACGCGCTCAGCGCGTCGAGCTCTACCTTTCTATCCAAACAATTTCTCTGGTAAGCCTTCTATTGAGTTCAGAATCTCTATCCCTCTTTCTTTGGTAAACTTGAAAACCTATAGTGAATCTTGTCCAATTTTTGTGTTCTAGGTTCAAGTTAGATTCCGGAACTTGTGGGCTCAAGCTATTGAGCATATGGGTATGGTATGAACACCCTAACCCTAGCTCAATCTTGTTTTTGGTAATAGAGAACTGAATTGGAACATATATATGTGTATTAGGTGTAGTTTAAGAGGGTGTTTATGCATTGAACTTGAATTTGGATTACTTGGAGCTTTGTTGGTGACAAGGCTTGCTTTGGGGCTGTTTGATTGAGCTTGGAGGGGCTGTGATTTTATGTTGAGAAGCTGCCTTGGGTGAATTAAGTGATCGGCCAAGGTATGGTTTAAGTTTCGCACGTTTAATATTTACGGTGTTGTGAAAACTTAGGTTAGAGGAACCATAGAATAAGTTGGATTGTTTGTTGTAATTAATGATTAGCCTTGTAATGTTGTTAGAATAGATTTGTTAGTGAATTTATATATTAGAATTATGAGGTGTGAAAGCTATTAATGGTGTGCTCTTATATTTATTTATGATGGATTAGAATTGGTGTTTGTTAATAAGGATGTAGAGTTGTGTTGTGGTGGTATTGTATATGCTGTAACTAATTATGTAATGATCGGAATTGTATGAGACCAAGTTTGGGCTAAACTTGGGAATATAAGGAACTAAACTGGAAATTTTGGGACCTTTTTGTTAAATATACAATTTATGACAAATTTTTAAAGTTAGGTTGTTAAATCTGTCCAGCAGCAGAAAAGATCAAACAGGCAGCAACTTGTTTGTCTTGCTGCGACTTTTACGAGTTGAGTTTTGGAGCGAAACCAATTTTGTTATAAAATTTGATTAACTTGCTTTATTTCTCTAAAATTTCAAAATTTTAAGAGTTGAGGATTGGGAGCTGTGAATTTTTGAATATTGGTGGTCAAAACTAAAAAGAAACAGATTTCAGCAAGCTATGCATCAACTTCCAATGCTTGTAACTCTTAGAATTAAATAGAAATTGGGTTGCAACCAAGACACACTTGGTTTTGGATGAGCTAGGGGTTCTCAAATCAAAATTTAGCTTATTTGGAGTTTTGTAATAAAAGTTATTCCAATTGAAAGGTACTAAACTTGTTGGTTTTTAAAACAGATTTTGTCTCATTTTTACTTAACTTCCAGGTAATGTAACTTTTTCATTAAAAATGGTATTGACTCAGAACCAATTGAGAAAGAAACCTGGATGAGTAAATTTTAACTACATTAATTTTCAAAGTCATTGGATTTAACTTGTATTTTATATTGAATTTTGAATATCACATGCTGCTGCTGTTTTTCTGGTTTTATGCACTGCAGAGCAGTCACGGTTTTTCCTTTATTTCTGAGGCTAGAAAAATCAGAAAATTATGATATTTAGTTTGTTAGAAATTTTATTTCAATATGAACGCCTGGACATAAAGTTTGTGCAATTCCGAGTTCATTTGCTATATTAGAAACAGAAAAGAAAATAGAGTGTCGAGGATGTCTTAGTGATAGTCATGAGTTCGAGAAGTTAAAGTTCAATCCTCGTGTGATGTGATTGATTTAATGTTAGAGTTGGGTTGATTTTAAGATTATTAGATATTAAGAAGGATGAGAAGAGTTTGATAAAAAGTTTGGTCAGGACCCGGAAAGGGTAATCAAGTTGAATTATAAGGGAATGACGATGAAAAATGTGAAAGGGAGGTTGTTAATAAAAGGAGTTAATATGCCATGACTTGATGAATGATTAAATAATGATTATGACTATGAAATGGCTTTTGAATAATGCTATCTGAGATACGAGTTCCCTAGGTAAGAGCCGTGGCTCGCCATCACGTGTTCCAGGTTGAATCTCGATACTCTGTTGACCCTACGTCGTAAGGGTGACCGGGCACGTATAAATTCCCGGGTATGGATAGCCCCCATTGAGTGATTTTATGAAATATGAATGTGAACTCTATGCATAGACTCTTGGGGATGCGCGACGGGGGACAGTCTAAGGTTTTCGGACTTGTCGGGTTGGCTGGATAACCGACAGATGGGCCCCATCAGCCATAGGACAGGCATGCATCATATGCATTTGTTTGTATTGATTGCTATGCATTTTTTTGGGTATGCCTAATTGATATATATTACCTGCTATTTGTTATACTTGCTATTTGTACTATTTGATCATTACTTGTGCGTGAACTTGTTTGGTTGCTTGTTTCTGTTACATTCTGAATGATGAAAGGATGGAGGAAACGGAGGAAATGGTTTGGTGTTAGGTTAAGCTTGAACTTGAGTAAGTTAGGCAGATTTAGAATACCTACCCCTATTTATGGTTTCTGTTTAGTACTTAAGTTGGATAATTGAATAACGGAGTTCTATGATTGCCTATGGCATTCTCAGGACCGTATTTCTTATGCGCGTGGCACTTTTACCATGCTGAGAACCTCCGGTTCTCATTCCATATTGTATTGTTGTTTTTCAGATGCAGGTCGAAAGGCTCCTCGCTAGACGTCTGGATCTTGGGAAGCGAAGTAGTCCTTGGGTGTATTTTGGTTTTTGGTTGTATATATGTATATATTTGTTTAGCTTACTCTCCAAGTAACTTGTGTATGCTGCTCCTCTTAGAGGATTAGGGAGAGATAGGAGTTTACTTTGATGTTTTGGTGTATTTTGGGGATACTTAAGTATGTTTATATGTATATATATATATCCTCCGGCCAGCCTTAGCTTCGCAGGCTGAGTCAGGGGCTAGTTATGCTGTTACCTTGGCTTTCCTTTATCCTTCTGCTTATCTTTATCATGTTCCTATTAGGTCTCTTAGCATGCAAGTAATCCTATTCCTTGAGCGTTGCACTTTTTATTTTGGAATTTTGTTTACCCGTTTTGTTTCAAGGCTCCTAGTATATTATTTCTTTCAGTATTATATGTATATCTTTACTATTTAGAGGTCTATTATACCACACTACCTCTGTTCTACGACTTAAGTGTAAAACACTGTGTAGTAGGATGTTACATAATCAATTTGTATTTCTTTGTTGTTAATTATGTTTTTCATATTTTTTTGTAGTTGGATAGAAATTTTTATATAAATAATATTTAAATTTTATTTGATACAAAAATAAAGATACAACCTATAGATGTACAACAATCAATTTTAGAGACAAAAAATTGTATACACACATTTTCTCATAAAAATTAAGACATTGATTGATGGTATATTATGTCTTTTTCTTTAATTAATCAAATTATTTTGTGAAATTTCTTTATTATGTAGTATTATTTAGTATTCACATGAATAAAAAGAAATAAAGATTTAATTTAAAATTAAATATGTTAAAAATATATTTTTGTTAACAATATCTCAGATATAAATAAAATATTAAATATTTTTCGTACATCGTACACGTATATACACTAATTTATTAATTAAGACGTTGTTAGTCCTTATTGTTGAACTTTCGAATGAAGAGGTGGGGTCACATACATTGGTTGATCAATTAATAAAAAAGTTAGTTAAAGGTCAAATTAGTTCCTAAAAAATAGGTCATTTTTTAAATTCTTATTAATTAAATTAGTCCTTCAAATATTACAGATTAATTATTTTTTTCTTCTATCACTCAATTAATAATTTCCGTCAACGATTAATGATAAAAAACGTTTACTGATCAATAACATATATGACACATATCATATCTAATTGAACATTGAACAAATATGTTTATGAAAATCTATCAATTTAGTCCATTTTTTCAATTATATAAGCCATAATCCTAATATAACCTAACGACACTAAATTGATAAATTTTCATAAATATATTTGTTTAGTGTCTAACTAAATATTCTAGATATCATATATGATATAAGTTAACGTTCTATGTCATCTTCAATTGTTGACAAAAACTATTAATTTATAATTTTTGAAAAATTAATTTAATTAATAAAATTTTTAAAAAACAAATCTAAAGAATATAATGAACCATTTTTTAAAGACTAATTTAACTATTAATCTTATAAAAAAAATAGTTTGTTCGATTTAAGTCTGAGAAGTAGTTTCACTTTTTAATTGTATATAGTAGTAAGCAATGGATAACATATATATGTGTCATAATAGTACTTGTATTTTTAAAAATCTACAAAATTTCAATTCTAGACTTTTAAATTTTAAAAATTTTAATATTATGTTATAATATCACTTAAATCTTGAAAATTTAAATCGATAAAAAAAAAAAACATTAAAACTTAAGCTCTTGATACTTCTATAATATGCATTGGATAATTGTCAATGGTTTAGTGTTTCAGTGTTGTCTCTAGATAAAAAAACCTCAAATAATAAACGTATAAATTTATTTAATAATTAAGATAATAAATATTTTTATGTTTTTTCAAAAAGTAAAAACAATAGAAATAAGACATTGAAAAAAAATATTTCCATACTTTTTCTTATTATTTTTTAATTGTCTTTATATATCTTTCTTGTTTCGCTGTCTTTATAATAGATTTGTGTTCAAAAAACAGGTTTTCCAAACAGTGGATATCATTAACTCAGCATCACCAATTGGCTCATCATTATTGTAGCATTGTCTGGCAGTTGGCAATGGGTATAGTAATAACAACGGTCACAAGAATAATATGAAGGCAGCTACTCCTATAAAGATGCTAAAAATATCTTTTCATGATGATTCTTGTTTAAAAGTGTAACTTATTTATTTTGCAACACTTTAAATAAAAGTAACACTTTTACTTCAAATAAAATCAAACCCTACAATTTATTATCCAATGATCAAAATGATATATTTTCACATGATGACAATTATTAAATCTTCATTAGAGTAGCCACCTAATAAGAAATATGGAAACTAAAATATGAACCTTAAAAAAGTGAAAAAATAAAGACAAGAATCCAAAGAATTGATCCTAGCTTAGCTGTTTGAAACACCTTTCACTGTTTCCCATGCTAACTTGTACTCTCTAAGACTCTCTAACCACATGCGTCGCGTGTTACCTCTCTTTATCAATTTTTAATATTTTTTACTTGACTGAATTCTAGTGTATACTCTAAAAATTACGGCGACTTAAAATCACATTTTTTTAATATTTTGATGGTAACTTTTTAAATAATATTTTTTAAAAAAATATTATATAATAATAAAAATATTATTTTAATTTTAATAATATATTTTAAAATATTATAATTACCGTAATTACTATAATATAATCAGGATTTTTTTATATAAATTAAATAAATATATTATTTACGGATATAAACAATTTGCAGTATTTTTATGAAATTGCATCGTATTATTTATTTTATTTATATTATAGACGAAATACGTTACGACAAATTATTAGCAGTTATAAAAGAATATGCAACCCCTTGTATTTTTCACAACAAGTTCACTAATTCTTCTAAACCTTTTTCTTTCGCAAATTAGCCATAATGTCTAGTAGTAGTGGATATTTGGTTGTACGTGTGTATCTCAATTGCCTTATGAAAAATGGTGATAATGGAGTTGTTTTTGAGTGTGAGAATCCCGTATTGTTGCGTAAACGACGAGTTGCCTCATCGGAGCTGAAGAGTCTGATAAGGAACGTCGCTGGTAGTGGGAGAAAAGAGGTCGGACGGGTAGGGTATAGGCTGCTAGCACCGATGAAAAATGGAGTTTCTCGGTTTCGTCTATTTTGGATGCATGGTGATGAGCATGTGTGGCTGATGTTTGACATCCATGGGTGAATCATGGCCGAACAAGTGATGGAACTTTCTGCGAAGATTTGTGATATTGGTAGTGATGGATCTGGACAGTCGGACTTTGTGCAGGATGATCCACCTCTCACAACACCAACGTACCGATCCACGTTGCTAGTCCGTTCGATGACATGGACATTGATGGTGAGGAATCTTACGACGACTATGTTGCGGATAGCAACGACAGCGATTTGTCAGAAGATGATGACAAAGAGGAGTTCGTGTTGGAGACTTCGGTTGAGCCATCATGTCGGTATCTTCTGCTGGCTCCGCACCCAATTCTGGCATTGTCGTCAATGCCTAGTCACTATCATACATTGGACATGGATGCGATGCAAGAGAAAAATCAATATTCCAACAGAGGTGAAGACAATTACAATTTAGACGGTGGTCTGGAGTTCAGGGTGGGCTACAGATTCAAAAGCAGATATGCAGTACTGCATGGGTAAAGAATTATAGTATCCATTAAAGTGCAGAGTACTGAGTTCTGGAGTCGGATTGATTAAAGTACCATGTGCATTGCCGACAACACGAAGCAAGCTGCCCTTAGAGTCTTCGAGTCGCTCTCCGACAAAATCTCGGGTATTGGTAAGTTTAATTATCATCTATATTCTAAGTTATTACTTTTATTGTTGGTGTACATGTGAAACAACTTAGTTTTACTTCTTTAGGGAGGTTCGTAGGGTAGGAGGCGCGCACACGTGTCGAGCACCCACCATGTCTCAATACCACCAACAGTTGGACAACAGCCTCATCTGCCGTGTCATTCTCTCGTTGATACAATCCAACCCGTCTGTGAGGAGAACTACCCTACAGGGTCACTACAAGAAAAAACAATATTTGTAACAAAAAAATTGTTACAAAAATCAAAATTTTGAAACGAAATGATTTTGTAACAAAAAAAGGGGCCATTGCAGTATGTCCCGTTACAAAAAGTTTTTGTAACAAAAAATAGAACTGTTACAATTCAAAGTAATATTTTGTAATAAATTTTTCTGATACAAAAAACCAAAAGTCGTTACAAAAGTGATAACAAATTTTGATCTTCAAAATATTTTTGGTGACAATATATTTTTTCCTATCATAAAATTTTGTTACAAAATGTAACTTAATTTTGTAATATTTTTTTCTTTAGTTACAAAACATTATTTATTTTATAATAATTTTTTTAATACAAATTACACGCATAATTTGCCAAATTATATTATTTTTTAATTAATTAATATATTAACTAATTTACTCAGCAAGTTAATATTTATATAATATATAATAACATAGATAGTTCAAATATCGTTTATTTAACTAAGATTGTTTTATAAATCTTCAACATATAAACTTTAAAGTACAAACTAACAAGATATATTGAAAAACCCTAATGAACTAGATAGATACATAGGACAAGAAAAACAAGAAATTATAGATCTCCAAAATATAAATTACAAATTATAAACTCCATCATGTTCATGCATCTCCTTTCAAAAACAGTGAAGTATTATGTATCAAGTTGTATAACCTTAGTGATTGTAGAACAAGGCTCTCAATATCTCTAATGTATAAAATGATGGGAGTAGTTTCTGAGATAGAAATCAAGACCTGCACAAAGAAAATGTTCTTAGAACTTCTTTTTCCGAAATCTATGTAACAGAGTAGGTTGTTATCAAATATGAAATAATAGAAGTTTAAGGAAATTAATTCACTTATAAAGTGACAGAGCAAATAGCTTTTAATTGAAACACAAGCTACTCATGCGTTTTAAAGGAGCTACAAACAAAATCTGAAATAGTAAGCATAATATTGTAGCACAATAAGAAGCAACACTACTTATATTAGATGCAGCAGAGCCATTCCTCCTAAGTTTTAAAACAGTTTTCAAACCTTCAGCACCAACACTTTGTTGATGTAAAATACTTATAAGATCAAAAGATAGTTATAAAATGAAATTAGTAATTAATATCTAGGACAAGGTCAATAACAATATGATGTCAATTAATGCAATTCTAAAAAATTGTCTAAAAAATTTGAGCTTTATTTTCTCTAGTGCCTATAGTTTCAAATTGTTTAGTTAGCATAAACATGTGAGAAAATTACACAGCCAACATAACCAAAAGGTTTAACTAAATCATTATATTTTTATAAAAATTTGGATATAACTTCTACTAAAAATGGATTTAAACCACCCTTATGGGTTTCCTCAACCTCAACAACTCATCAACCATTTCTCTACAATTATTAAAATAATACACTCTCAAAAATATCTGATAATAGCATAAAAATCTATTCTTAAGCCCTATAGGCCATAGCCAAGGTTATTGCCAAAAATAACTACGGCAATCTAATTTCAATTCTGTTTTTAAAATACCAAATGAATTCGGAATTGCACAAACATTATATCCATGTGACTGTCTCGAATTAGGCTTTCCATTAAACTAAAAATCACAATTTTTCACTTACTCTAACTTCAGGAATATAAGCAAAACCATGACTGCTCTACAGTGTCTTAAAAATCAAAAAATAGCAGCAGCGTACAACATTCAAAATTCCATATAAAATCCAAATTAAATCCAACCACCTTCAGAATTAATATGGTTAAACTTAACTTATCCAAATTTCTTTATCAATTAGTTCCAGGTTAATATAATTTTTAATAAAGAAGTTACATAATTTGAAAGTTAGGTAAAAATAAGTCAAAATCTGTTTTAGAAACCAACAAGCTTAGTATCTTTCAACTTGTATAACTTTTACTACAAAACTTCAAATAGGTTAAAGTTTCGTTTATAGACTTCTAACATATCTAGCAACAAGTTTGTCTTGGTTACAACCCAATTGCATTTCAATTCTAAGAGTCACAAGCATTGGAAATTGATGCATAACTTGCTGAAAACTGATTCTCTCCAGCTTTAATCAATAACTTTCAAAAATTTACAACTCCCAATACTTAACTCCTAAAATTCTGAAGTTTTAGACCAATGAATCAAGTAAATCAGATTTTAAAACAAAATTGATTTCGCCCCAAAACTCAGCTTGTAGGCATCGCAGCAAGACAAACAAGTTGCTGCCATGTTTGAACTTTTTTGCTGCAGGATAGATTTATCGACCTAACTTTAAAAATTCACCATAAATTGTGTATTTAACGAAAAATACCTCAAATTTTCTAGTCCAGCTCTATACATTCCTAAGTTTAATCCAGACTTAGTACCACACAATTCTGATTATCACAGAATTAGTTATAGCTTTTCAAAGTTTTTAGCTTTATTTAAAAGTAATGCAGAAAATCAGATTTCACAATTCAACTTTAAAAAATCATAACAAATTCTCCAGTTAATACGAAACCTGTAAAATTTAAATCTTAGCAACTATACTCATTCTAATTCACTTTAACTTTTAATCTCATTATTTCAATCATTATTAAAATACTGCTTTGCTTTTCAAAATTGCCGTTTATCTCAAAAAATCAGGCTTCCTACAAAAATTTAATATTTCAAAATTCAACCTTCAATTTCTCTCAAAATCAATTTCAAACCAACACCAACTAAGCCCACCACCATTATAATATAGGAAACATTTCAACCGGTGCACCAATTTTTTTAACTGTTGATTTCAATTAATATATATTATATATATTTTTTATAATTCAGATCAACGGTTAAAACAACTGGAGCACCGGTACTCCCGGTGCACTTGAAATGTTTCCTATAATATATCTAAAAACCAACTCAACAGCAATCAACCAATAACATCAAGATTCAGCACTCTCAGCAATCATTTATCAACAATTTATAATTCACACATAACCAATCAATCTCATAAAATCAACAAGCTCAATCATATTCAATATCCATATAGCCAATCAATTATTCACAACAATTAAACCTATTTGCAATTACTCAATAAACTTTGTGGGCATTCTTAAATTAAAACCGTTTAAATTAAACCCCCTACCTCGATTAGCCGAAATTCGATAATTAAACGGAGTAAACCCTTCTTTTGTTTTAATTCACTAGCAGCAGCAGCAACAACTCTAATAGTTCTTTATTATTATCAATAATATCACCTATGATAATTTCATCAGCTCACAGGGAGGCATAGTAGTAGTATTAAACAGGGACATAGGTTTTCCTTACTAAGAACAGAAAAAGACTAAGGAACAAGATGGAAGCATAGCAAGGATTAAAGCTTACAGATTCGTGAATGGAGGAATTGGAATCGAAGCAGCGATTCCCACGGCGACTCTATTGATGGGAACAGGACGCGACCGCAACGGTTTTGACCCTAATCAACGGCAGCGGTGACGGCGGAGCAGGACGGCGCGAGAACGGATCTCATCCTTCCCCTCCTTGTCACGTTTCTGCTTCTCTGCCTCCGATGCTTCTCGTGCGTCTAATCGCTTCCTTCCTCTCGCGTGGGATAGCAGCAGCAACGGCCAGAGCACAGCGGTGGCAACTCCCTCAATGGCGACAGAATAGAACACGACGTTCTCTCTTAGCCCTAGCAACAGCGGCAATAGATTGACAGTGGTGGAAACAGAGCGATGCGGACAGTATCTCCACCCTCTCTCGCGTGACAGCTTCGGCCCCCTCTCTCCCCTTTCATGCGACAGCAACGGCGACGGCAGCAGTTCCCTCTTCTGTTAGCGACATCCCTTCTCCTCTCTTCCTTCTTCTTCTCCCTCGAGCCCCCTCTGTTCTCTGTTTCCCCTTCAAACCCCCCTCCCTTCTTTCTGAACGTATGTGTGTGCGCATTGTGTTTTTGATTGAAATCAAATTGAGAATTAAGGTTTTATTTGGGGATTTAGTGTTAAGGTAAAATATATATGAGTAATATAACAATTTTATAAAGTATTTGAGATAGAATAATAGTTTAGGATTAAATATAATACTATAAAAATTAATTTCAGAACACATAATTTTATCTATTAATTTATCAATGAGCTCAAAATAATTATTTTCTAATTTAAATTATAAATTGAATGTATTAATTACATTTTATAAAATATAGTTTAAACCCGAAAATACCAATTATTCATATTATATGATATGATATAATTTTTCATTATTTTTCTGTTACCAAAACTTAAATTTCAATTTTTATAAAATAGCTAATTATAATAAAAATTATACATAACTATTAATTGTCTTAAACTTTAAGAGCTCAAATTAATAAAATAAACCATAATTTATTCATAATAAAAAAATGTTAAATTCAATTATATAATACTCCTATTACTGAATTCTAATTTAGAATTATATAAAATAACCAATTATAAAATTTACACAAGAACATTAACTAACTTATCTCCAAATATTCATAAAACTAATTTAATTACTCTTAATAGATTAGTTTATAAAATAAAGAATTCAAATTAATAATAACTCATAACTTTTCATAATAAAAGCTACTTAAATTAAATTGTACAATACTTTTTTATTTTTCAATTACTAAAATTATACAAAATATTTTAATTATAATAAAATTACTTAAAAATCTTGTATTTTGTGACAAACAAATAACTTGTTACAAACAATATTGAATTTTGTGACAAATTAATTTTTTGTTACAAAATAATTGGAGTTTTTGAAACAAATGGATATTTTGTTACAAAATATTTTAAACTTTTGTAATAACTTCATCTTTCGTTACAAAATATTTTAAAATTTTGCAACAAAAAACTAGTTCGTTACAAAAGCCAATATAATTTGTAACAAAAAAAATCAAGTCGTTACAAAATATCAAAAAGTTTTGTAACAAATTGTATTGTTGTTACAAAACATTATTATTATGTAACAATTACTAATTTTTGTTAAAAAAAAATAATGTTTTGTAACAATTTTAAATTTGTTACAAAATTTTGGTTACAAATGTTCTATTTTTTCATAGTGGGTGTAGTTAGACAAAGCTATCACTTTAAACCTTTGTATAGAAAGGTGTGGATGGCGAAGTAGAAGACAATTTCTCAGATATACAGTGATTGAGAGGAGTCATACAACAAAGTGCCACTACAAGAAAAAAGATTTTTAGCGACAAACTTTTAGCGACAATAGTATTATTGCTGTAAATTCTCTTCTCAAAACCATTTTTTAGTGGCAATTATATATTTGCTATTAATACTATAGGTTATAATGGCCATTTCAACTATTGCCTCTAAAAAAGCTAAAATTAAAAAAAAAAAACTAAACTGTAAAACGCGAAATCATCCCTCTCCGTGCCTCGCGCCCTCGCCACTCTTCCTCACACTAACAACTCTCTAAGTGCCTTATTCTCTCTGAGAAGTGATAACACACGCCAATCTTCTTCTTCTCGATCTCTCTCTCGCTCTCACATCTCCATCATTTGATGTTCTTCATCGCTCAAATATCTTCTCAGATTTCATCTCAATCTTAATCGCCCTCTAAATCCTTTTCTCGGACAAGCTTGTGTTGATTTCGATT
Organism: Arachis ipaensis; assembly: GCF_059453495.1. Lineage (NCBI taxonomy): Eukaryota > Viridiplantae > Streptophyta > Magnoliopsida > Fabales > Fabaceae > Arachis > Arachis ipaensis. The sequence continues at coordinate 83,909,685 of NC_142441.1, read as the reverse complement.
GAAATCTCAATGGCGCTCTAGTAATCAGGTATAAGTTCCTTAATTCTCTCTCAATTCTGATTCTTGTGCTCCCAATTTGTGTTCTATTGCATCCTTTTTCCATATCTCTTATCAATTTTTAGTTTTATTTGAGTTAACTTTTCTCCCACATTGGATTCTACTATTCTTAGTTTTGATCCCTATCGCATGCACTTATTGCAGATCGAACTCATCACTCAGTGATTTAGAATCAAAATTTTGAGGGTTTTATTTGCTCAATGATTCAGCAATGCGTTATCGGTTTTAGATTTTGATAATTTGATTTATTTTTTTGGCTTTATCATTTTTTCCTTCGATTTTCTAAACTTCTTTGGAATTCACCGCAGTCGTAAAATCCGCCATTAGAGTTGAGCACATTGAGCTCATAAAGACCTGGCACATCTTGTAATGTACATCACTGTAATAGTTTATTTTCTCATGGCAATAACATAAGATAATTGATATTTTATTTGTGGTTGTTAATAGTTTGGACTATATGCTTGGAAAATATATAAGGAAGTGTATGATGAAGTTCTGCATATTGGTTCTGCTTTAAAAAAGCCTCTGATGTGAAACTTGTAAGTAAATGCTTTTAAAAGATTTCCATTGTTAATTAGAAAATTATTTTGTAGATAATTATGAAAATATTCATGTCAATAACCATGGAGATAGAAACAGAAGGAAGCGGTGATGAGATGAAGAATTCACCATGTTCCACACTTGATTTATATAGGTTATTGAAGAGATTCATCTAAGAGGTATGAATATGGTAGCTTGTAGATTGGAGTCTTGGCTACCATACCATCATCCTATAAAATTTTTATCACAATAGGTATGTGTGTGCTTTTTATTTGGTCTTATATGAGCTTAGTTATGGATAAAGCAAGTGTTTTAACTTTTATGTGACTGTGACAAATTTTGGTAACTCGCATAATTTGAAATGGGATATCTTGCATGGTATGAGGTGCTGGTTTGTAAACACTGAAAATCTTGCAAGTGTGCTGGTTTTTGCCTAACTCTAGTTGATCTTCTCAAGTATGTGTTAAATGTATGGTGGGGTGTTGATTTTCTAATGATGCATGTGGGTATGCAATAAGTCATAAAGCGATTCTTGGACCAACTGTCAGTGTGAAATTATGATTCTAATGAGAATGTTGAGAGTGGTAGTAAGGCTATGGTGGTGGAGGAGAGTGAAAATCATAGCGGTGGAGGGAATGGGAATTTGAGCTTGAGTGGGGTGTGAATAGTGGAGATCAGAAAGGGAAGAAGAAAAGGATGTGATGACAAGTCATCTTATGCTAGTTTCACAAGCATTTTTCATTTATTTCATTAGGTTTTATACACTTTTTTGCACAATAAGTAAACCATTGGAGTGGAATTTTATATTTATCTTGATTCAATCAAACATCACTAACTGTATACAAAATCATGAGATTTATGTAAGAATTAGGTGATTATTATGAATGATGCAAAAACTTTATGATTTTGGTGAGACTTTGATTGCTTGTTTGGTTGATTTTAGGTGAAAAATGAAGAGAAAGAAGGGCACTGCAGAATAACGTTGCATTCAAATAAAGAACGCCACGCTCACTTGCAATGTACACGCGTATAAGACGCTTACGCATCGTGCAACAAAGTTTGAAGATCCACGCGTATGCGTGCATGACGCGTACGCATGGAAGTGATTGGCGCTCATTTCAAAAGGAGTGCTACGTTCATTAACTCAGCATTTTCGGGCAAATTCAAAATTTGAATTTGAGTTTTGTAATAGACGCGCACGCGTCCATGACGCGCACGCGTCGATGGAGAAGCTGGAAGGAAGCACGCGAACGCGTAGGTAGCGCTAAAGCATGGAATTGATATTTTGCTACCCACGCGCACGCACAGAGGATGCGCACGCGTGGTGATGAGCGGATAATTTATATGTTTTTTGGCATTGTTTTTATATAGTTTTTAGTATGATTTAGTTAGTTTTTAGTATATTTTTATTAGTTTTTAAATAAAAATCATATTTCTGGACTTTACTATGAGTTTGTGTATTTTTCTATGATTTCAGGTAATTTCTAACTGAAATTGAGGGACCTGAGCAAAAATCTGATTCAGGCTGAAGAAGGACTGCAGATGTTGTTGGATTCTGACCTCCTTACACTCGAAATGGGTTTCCTGGAGCTATAGAAGTCCAACTGGCACGTTCTCATTTGCGTTGGAAAGTAGACATCCAGAGCTTTCCAGCAATATATAATAGTCCATACTTTGCTCAAAGATAAACAACGTAAACTGGTGTTCAACGCCAGAAACAGGTTACAAGTTGGAGTTAAACACCCAAAATAGGCTACAACCTGGTGTTTAACTCCAGAAATAGCCTAGGCACGTATAAAGCTCAAGTCTCAGCCCCAGCACACACCAAGTGGGTCCCGGAAGTGGATTTCTGCACTATCTATCGTAGTTTACTCACTTTCTATAAACCTAGATTACTAGTTTAGTATTTAAACAACTTTTAGAGATTTATTTTGTATCTCATGATATTTTTAGATCTGAACTTTGTATCATAGATGGTATGAGTCTCTAAACTCCATTGTTGGGGTGAGGAGCTCTGCTGTGTCTCGATGAATTAATGCAACTATTTCTGTTTTTTATTCAAACACGCTTGTTTCTATCTAAGATATTCATTCGCACTTCAATATGATGAATGTGATGATTCGTGACACTCATCACCATTCTCAACCTATGAATGCGTGCCTGACAACTACCTCCGTTCTACCTTAGATTGAATGAATATCTCTTGGGTTCCTGGCTCATGAGTCTGATCGCCTCTCCTGATAATAGAACTTTCAGATCCGTGAGACCAGAGTCTTCGTGGTATAAGCTAGAATCCATTGGCAGCATTCTTGAGATCCAGAAAGTCTAAACCTTGTCTGTGGTATTCCGAGTAGGATTCGGGAAGGAATGACTGCAACGAGCTTCAATCTCGCGAGTGCTAGGCGTAGTGATAGACACAAAAGGATCAATGGATCCTATTCCATCACAAGTGAGAACCGACAGATGATTAGCCATGTACATGGACCTTTTTCACTGAGAGGACGGATGGTAGCCATTGACAATGGTGATCCACCAACATACAGCTTGCCATGGAAGGAGCCTTGCGTGCGTGAAGAAGATGGCAGTAGGAAAGCAGAGATTCAGAAGACAAAGCATCTCCAAAACTCCAACATATTCTCCATTACTGCATAACAAGTATTTATTTCATGCTTTTTTATTCTTCGCAATTCAAACTGATAATCATAATTGATATCCTGACTAAGAGTTACAAGATAACCATAGCTTGCTTTAAGCCGACAATCTCCGTAGGATTCGACCCTTACTCACGTAAGGTATTACTTGGACGACCCAGTGCACTTGCTGGTTAGTGGTACGAGTTGTAAAAATTGTAATTTACAATTTAAAAATTGCTGTTACTATTTCTGTTTGCTGTAAAAGATCAAGCTAATAGGTGGTTAAATAACCAACCCACAGCAAGCATAAGAACATGGGCACAGTTATCAGACAAATTCCTGAATCAATATTTTCCTCCAAAAAGGATGACACAGCTAAGGCTGGACATCCAAGACTTTAAACAAGAGGATGATGAATCCCTTTATAACGCCTGGGAGAGGTACAGAGGGATGCTAAGGAGATGCCCCTCTGAAATATTTTCAGAGTGGGTGCAATTAGACATCTTCTATTACGGGCTTACAGAGAAAGCTCAGGTATCTCTAGACCACTCAGCTGGTGGATCTATACACATGAGAAAAACTATTGAAGAGGCTCAAGAGCTTATTGATATAGTTGCTAGAAATCAACATCTGTACATAGTGGGTCCTCCATAAAAGAAGAAGTCGAAGCAGTATATACTGAACTTGGTCCTCCAGAACAAGTTGCTGAACTCAATCAACAATTGTGTTTTCTAACAAAACAGCTAGCAGAATTCAAGGAGATGCTACAACACACTAAAAATGATAATAAAAATATGAAAGCACAATTGAATCAGACAAAACAACAATTATCAAAGCAGATAACAGAAGAGTGCCAAGCAGTTCAATTAAGAAGTGGGAAAACATTAAATACCTCACTTCAGAGCAGCAGAAAGCCAAGAAAAGAACATTTGACAGAGGATGAGCAAAATATTATCCAAAATCCCTCTGAGGATAGTAAGAGCCCAGAGAGGAATAACTCTGGCGTTCAAATGCCAGAAACAGGCAAGGAGCTGGCATCAAACGCCCAATGCAAGCTCAGTTCTAGCGTTCAAACGCCAGAAACAGGTAAGAAGTTGGCGTCCAACGCCAATCCAGCTTCCAACCCTGGCATTCAAACGCTAGTGAGGGATCAAACACACACAAGTGTTTATAGCAACCGCTCTAAAAAGGCTTCTCCAACCACCTCTGTAGGAAATAAACCTGCAGCAACTAAGGTTGAGAAATACAAAGCCAAGATGCCTTATCCTCAAAAACTCCGCCAAGAGGAGCAGGATAAGCAATTTGCCCACTTTACAGACTATCTCAAGACTCTTGAAATAAAGATTCCATTTGCAGAGGTACTTGAGCAAATACCCTCTTATGCCAAGTTCATGAAAGAGATCTTGAGTCATAAGAAGGATTGGAGAGAAACTGAAAGAGTTCTCCTCACTGAAGAATGCAGTGCAGTCATTCTGAAAAGCTTCTCAGAAAAGCTTAAAGATTCCAGGAGCTTTATGATACCATGCATATTAGAGGGTAATTGCACCAAGACAGCTTTATGTGATTTTGGGGCAAGTATCAACCTAATACCTGCATCCACTATTAGAAAGCTTGGTTTAATTGAAGAAGTCAAACTAACCCAGATATGTCTCCAACTTGCTGATGGCTCCATTAAATACCCATCAGGCGTGATTGAAGACATGATTGTCAGTGTTGGGCCATTCACCTTTCCCACTAACTTTGTAGTACTGGAAATAGAGGAGCACAAGAGTGCTACTCTCATTCTAGGAAGACGTTTCTTAGCAACTGGACAAACTTTCATTGAAGTCCAAAAGGGGGAAGTAACCCTGAGAGTCAATGAGGATGAGTTTAAGTTAAATGCTGTCAAAGCCATGCAGTATCCAGACACACCAAAAGACTGCATGAAAGTTGATCTTATTGACTCTTTAGTAGAGGAGATCAACATGGCTGAGAATCTCGAATCAGAGCTAGAAAACATCTTTAAAGAAGTCCAGCCTGATCTGGAGGATTCAGAGGAAATAAAAGAGCCTCTGAAAATTCCTCAGGAAGAGGAAAAACCTCCTAAACCCGAGGTCAAACCACTACCACCATCCCTGAAATATGCATTTTTGGGAGAAGGTGACACTTTTCCGGTGATCATAAGCTCTGCTTTAAATCCACAGGAAAAGGAAGCACTACTTCAAGTGCTAAGGACACACAAGACAGCTCTTGGGTGGTCCATAAGTGATCTTAAGGGCATCGGCCCAGCAAGATGAATGCACAAGATCCTATTGGAGGACAATGCTAAGCCAGTGGTTCAACCACAGAGGCGGCTAAATCCAGCCATGAAGGAAGTGGTGCAGAAAGAGGTCACCAAATTACTAGAGGCTGGGATTATTTATCCTATTTTTGATAGCCCCTGGGTGAGCCCTGTCCAAGTTGTTCCCAAGAAGGGAGGCATGACAGTGGTTCATAATGAAAAAAATGAACTGGTTCCTACAAGAACAGTTACAGGGTGGCGTATGTGTATTGACTACAGAAGGCTCAACACAGCCACCAAGAAGGATCACTTTCCTTTACCATTCATAGACCAGATGCTAGAGAGACTAGCAGGTCATGAATATTACTACTTTTTGGATGGTTATTCAGGCTACAACCAAATTGCAGTAGATCCTCAGGACCAAGAGAAAACAGCATTCACATGTCCTTCTGAAGTGTTTGCCTACAGAAGGATGCCTTTTGGTCTGTGCAATGCACCTGCAACCTTTCAGAGGTGCATGCTCTCTATCTTCTCTGATATGGTAGAGAAATTTTTGGAAGTCTTCATGGATGACTTTTCAGTATTTGGAGACTCATTCAGCTCCTGCCTTGATCATTTAGCACTTGTTCTGAAAAGATGCCAAGAGACCAACCTGGTTTTAAACTGGGAAAAATGTCACTTTATGGTGACTGAAGGAATTGTCCTTGGGCATAAAATTTCAAACAAGGGAATAGAAGTGGATCAAGCTAAAGTGGAAGTAATTGAAAAACTACCACCACCTGCCAATGTTAAGGCAATTAGAAGCTTTCTGGGGCATGCAGGATTCTATAGGAGGTTTATAAAGGATTTTTCAAAAATTGCAAAACCTCTGAGCAACCTGCTAGCTGCTGACACACCATTTGTGTTTGACACAGAGTGTCTGCAGGCGTTTGAAACTCTGAAAGCTAAGCTGGTCACAGCGCTAGTTATTTCTGCACCAGACTGGACATTACCATTCGAACTAATGTGTGATGCCAGTGACCATGCCATTGGTGCAGTATTGGGACAGAGGCATAACAAGCTTCTGCATGTCATTTATTATGCTAACCGTGTTTTAAATGATTCCCAGAAAAATTACACAACCACAGAAAAAGAATTGCTTGCAGTGGTTTATGCCATTGATAAGTTTAGATCATACTTAGTAGGATCAAAAGTGATTGTGTACACTGACCATGCTGCTCTTAAATATCTACTTACAAAGCAGGATTCAAAACCCAGGCTCATAAGATGGGTGTTACTTCTGCAAGAGTTTGATATAGAAATAAGAGACAGAAAAGGGACAGAAAACCAAGCGGTTGATCATCTGTCCTGGATAGAACCAGTAGAAGGGGCATCCTTCCCCTCTATTGAGATCTTTGAAACCTTTCTAGATGAGCAATTGTTTGCCATCCAGGAAACACCATGGTTTGCAGACATTGCAAACTATAAGGCTGCAAGATTCATACCCAATGAGTACAGTAAGCAACAAAAGAAAAAATTAATTACTTATGCAAAGTACTACCTATGGGATGAACCATATCTCTTTAAGAGATGTGCAGACGGAATATTCCGTAGGTGTGTGCCTAGAGAAGAAGCACAGAAGATCCTATGGCATTGTCATGGATCACAATATGGAGGACATTTCGGAGGTGAGCGAACAGCCACAAAAGTTCTCAAATGTGGCTTCTACTGGCCCACTCTCTATAGAGACTCCCTAGAGTTTGTGCGTAACTGTGATAACTGCCAGAGAGCTGGTAATCTGCCTCACAGTTACGCCATGCCTCAGCAAGGGATCTTAGAGATTGAGTTGTTTGACGTATGGGGTATTGACTTCATGGGGCCTTTCCCACCATCATACTCAAACACTTATATTCTGGTGGCAGTCGACTATGTATCCAAATGGGTAGAGGCCATCGTAACACCCACCAATGATACTAAGACAGTGCTGAAGTTCCTCCAGAAGCATATCTTCAGCAGGTTTGGTGTCCCTAGAGCACTAATCAGTGATGGGGGCACTCACTTCTGCAACAAACAGCTTTACTCTGCTATGGTTCGATATGGAATTAGCCACAAGGTGGTAACTCCATATCATCCACAAATAAATGGACAAGCTGAAGTCTCTAATAGAGAAATAAAAAGAATCTTGGAACGAACTGTAAGTACCCGTAGAAAGGATTGGGCAAGAAGCATGGATGACGCTCTGTGGGCATACAGAACAGCATTCAAGACTCCTATAGGGACCTCTCCATACCAACTTGTGTATTGTAAGGCATGTCATCTGCCCATGGAACTGGAGCACAAGGCCTACTGGGGAGCCAGATTCCTAAACTTTGATGCTAAATTAGCTGGAGAAAAAAGATTGCTCCAGCTGAATGAGCTAGAGGAATTCAGACTCACTGCTTTCGAAAATGCCAAGCTTTACAAAGAGAAAGCAAAAAGGTGGCATGACAGAAAGCTGTCATCTAGAGTCTTTGAACTAGGACAGAAGGTTCTGCTGTTTAACTCTAGGCTCAGGCTATTCCCCGGGAAACTGAAATCCCAGTGGAGGGGACCATATGTGATTACAAGTGTGACACCATATGGCTATGCGGAGCTTCAAGACATTGATTCTAATAAGAAGTTCATTGTTAATGGACAGAGAATCAAGCATTATCTTGAAGACAATGTTGAGCAAGAATGCTCAAAGCTGAGGCTAGATTAAAAGCTCGGCAAGGTCCAGCTAAAGACAATAAAGAAGCGCTTGCTGCGAGGCAACCCAGCCATTAGCAAAGCCTATTTTTATTTAAATAATAATTATAAAAGTTTAATATAAATAATCTTCAAGGTAAAGAATCAATTGCATAAGTTCATAGGGTTATAGAAGGATTCAGAGTACAAAACAGGAAGAAGGAGCTCATTGGAAAGAAAACGCCAGTAAGAGGTATATTTGGGCGTTAAACGCCCAAAAGAAGCATCTACTGGGCTTTTAATGCCAGTAATGATACCTTTCTGGGCGTAAAATGCCAGAATGGGTGCCATTCTGGGCGTTTAATGCCACACTTATAGCATCCTGGGCGTTCAGAAAAATGCCCAGTGACAAAGGATTCTGGCGTTTAACGCCAGCCAGAAGCAACAGCTGGGTGTTAAACGCCCAAAAGAGGCTACAGATGGGCGTTAAACGCCCAAAACAAGCAGCGGGTTTAACGCCAGGATTATGGAGGGGAGGAAGTTTTTGTTCCCAACTTGATTTTTTTCAAATTTTCATATTTCCATCCATACTTTCTTGCATAAACATGTTCCCATACTTTCATTTTTTAAACTCTTTTTCAAAAATATTAAAAATATCTTAATCCTAAAATTAAATCTTTCTCAATTCTTCTTCAACTTCTTTTTCAAATCTTTTCAATATCTTTTTCAAATCTTTTCAATATCTTTATCAAATCTTCACAATATCTTTTTTTTTTTAAAAAAAACAAATCTATCTTTTTCAAATATCTTTTATATCTTTTCAATTTTAAATTACATCTTTTTTCTATCATACTTATCTTTTACAAATCACATTTTCTATCATATCTTTTTCAAAAATTTTCGAAAAAAAACCACCCCCCTTCCCTTTAAATCCTCGTTCGGCCTCTCTCCTCTCCTTCACAATTCGAACTTGGCTCTCCCTATATCCCTCTCCTTTCCTTTCTTTTGCTTGAGGACAAGCAAATCTCTAAGTTTGGTGTGTTTATCTGTGATCACTAAGCCAATACTCACCAAGATCATGGCTTCTAAGGGAAAATAAACCACCTCAAGAGGCAAGAAAGAGAATATTCTAGAACCACTTTGGAATCAAGGAAAGTTCTTAACCAAAGAACATTCAGACCATTACTACAAAATAATGGGTCTAAGGTCAGTGATCCCGGAAGTTAAATTCGATCTGAAAGAAGACGAATATCCGGAGATCCAAAAGCAAATTTGTAACAGGAGCTGGGAAATCCTAGCTAATCCTGAGGCAAAGGTGGGAAGAAACATGGTTCAGGAATTCTACTCTAATCTGTGGCAGACAGACAGGAAGAGAATAGCTGGAACCGCATTCTATGACTATCGAACTCTGGTCAGAGGGAAGATTGTTCACCTCCACCCTGACAAAATAAGAGAGATCTTCAAGCTGCCTCAACTGCAAGATGACCCGGACTCTTTTAATAGGAGAATGATGAGACCAAATAAGATCTTGGACAAAATTCTAGAGGACATATGCCTCCCTGGAGCCAAATGGACAACCAACACAAAGGGCGTCCCAAACCAACACAAGAGAGGAGATCTCAAACCAGTTGCCAGAGGCTGGCTGGACTTCATTGGGCATTCTATACTGCGTACTAGCAACTGCTCTGAAGTCACCATCAAAAGAGCAGTGATGATTCATTGCATTATGTTGGGAAAAGAAGTGGAAGTTCATCAGCTGATTTCTTGTGAGCTTTACACAATTGCAAACAAGAACTCCAAAGATGCCAAATTGGCTTATCCAAGCTTAATCTCTCAGCTATGCAAAGATGCTGGGGTAAAGATGGGAGTAGATGAGTATATCTCAGTTGAGCAACCAATCACCAAAAAATCAATGGAAGGACAACAAGTGCAGGACGACCCCATCAAGAGGAGAGCACCGAAGTTCCTCCCGGAAATCCCTCAAATTGAATACTGGGGGCGCCTAGAAGCATCTATCACCAAGTTGCAAGAAGCTATGGATCAACTGAAGGAAGAACAGCAAAATCAAAACAGCATGCTCTGCAAACTGCTTAGGGAACAAGAAGAGCAAGGGCGTGAACTGAAGGAACTGAAGCGCCAAAAGCTATCTCTTGAAGGGCCAAGCATCCCACAGACTAAAGAGGCATCTACCTCCCAAAATAAAGGTTGTTAAGTCCTAACTCTGTCATAACCTTTTATCCATTTTAAGAGTACATGAGTATTTGAATTAGAGTCATTTGTCTTTATGTCTTTAATTTCCTCTCTTTTATTACTAATTGTCTGCTTTTATGCCTATTTTATATTATTTCTATTAAATAATGAATAAAGATTAGGGTCCATGCCTTAAAGTTATGAATGCCCTATGAATCCATCACCTCTCTTAAATGAAAAATGCTTTTAATCACAAAAGAATAAGAAGTATATGATTTCGAATTCATCCTTGAAACCAGTTTAATTATTTTGATGTGGTGACAATATTTTTTGTTTTCTGAATGAATGCTTAAACAGTGCATATGTCTTTTGAATTTGTTGTTAATGAATGTTAAAATTGTTGGCTCTTGAAAGAATGATGAAAAAGGAGAAATGTTATTTGATGATCTGAAAAATCATAAAAATGATTCTTGAAGCAAGAAAAAGCAGTGAATAGAGAAAAGGAAGGCGAAAAAAAAGAGAAGCAGGAAGAAAAAGCCAATAGCCCTTAAAACCAAAAGGAAAGGGTAAAAGGGATCCAAGGCTTTGAGCATCAGTGGATAGGAGGGCCCAAAGGAATCAAATCCTGGCCTAAGCGGCTAAACCAAGCTGTCCCTAACCATGTGCTTATGGCGTGAAGGTGTCAAGTGAAAAGCTTGAGACTGAGCGGTTAAAGTCGAGGTCCAAAGAAAAAAGAGTATGCATAAGAACTCTGGACACCTCTAATTGGAGACTTTAGCAAAGCTGAGTCACAATCTGAAAAGGTTCACCCAATTATGTGTCTGTGGCATTTATGTATCCGGTGGTAATACTGGAAAACAAAGTGCTTAGGGCCACGGCCAAGACTCATAAAATAGTTGTGTTCAAGAATCAACATACTGAACTAGGAGCATCAATAACACTATCTAACTTCTGAGTTCCTATAGATGCCAATCATTCTAAACTTCAAGGGATAAAGTGAAATGCCAAAACTGTTCAAAGGCAAAAAGCTACTAGTCCTGCTAATTTAATTGGAGCTAAGTTTCATTGATATTTTGAAATTTATAGTATATTCTCTTCTTTTTATCCTATTTGATTTTCAGTTGCTTGGGGATAAGCCACAATTTAAGTTTGGTGTTGTGATGAGCGGATAATTTATACGCTTTTTGGCATTGTTTTTACATAGTTTTTAGTATGATTTAGTTAGTTTTTAGTATATTTTTATTAGTTTTTAAACAAAAATCACATTTCTGGACTTTACTATGAGTTTGTGTGTTTTTCTATAATTTCAGATAATTTCTGGCTGAAATTGAGGGACCTGAGCAAAAATCTTATTCAGGCTGAAGAAGGACTGCAGATGCTGTTGGATTCTGACCTCCTTACACTCGAAATGGATTTTCTGGAGCTACAAAAGTTCAACTAGCGTGCTCTTAATTGCGTTAGAAAGTTGACATCTAGGGCTTTCCAGCAATATATAATAGTCTATACTTTCCTCAAAGATAAATGACGTAAACTGGTGTTCAACGCCAGTTCCATTTTCCATTCTGGCGTTAAACACCAGAAACAGGTTACAAGTTGGAGTTAAACGCCCAAAACAGGCTACAACCTGGCGTTTAACTCCAGAAACAGCCTAGGCACGTATAAAACTCAAGTCTCAGCCCCAGCACACACCAAGTGGGCCCCAGAAGTGGATTTCTGCACTATCTATCGTAGTTTACTCACTTTTTGTAAACCTAGGTTACTAGTTTAGTATTTAAACAACTTTTAGAGATTTATTTTGCATCTCATGACATTTTTAGATCTGAACTTTGTATCTTAGATGGTATGAGTCTCTAAACTCCATTGTTGGGGGTGAGGAGCTCTGCTGTGTCTCGATAAATTAATGCAACTATGTCTATTTTCTATTCAAACACGCTTGTTTCTATTTAAGATATTCATTCGCACTTCAATATGATGAATGTGATGATCCGTGACCCTCATCACCATTCTCAACCTATGAACGCGTGCCTAACAACCACCTCCGTTCTACCTTAGATTGAATGAATATCTCTTGGGTTCCTGGCTCATGAGTCTGATCGCCTCTCCTGACAACAGAACTTTTAGATTCGTGAGACCAGAGTCTTCGTGGTATAAGCTAGAATCCATTGATAGTATTCTTGAGATCCAGAAAGTCTAAACCTTATCTGTGGTATTCCGAGTAGGATCCGGGAAGGGATGATTGCAACGAGCTTCAAACTCGCAAGTGTTGGGCGTAGTGACAGATGCAAAAGGATCAATGGATCCTATTCCATCACAAGTGAGAACCGACAGATGATTAGCCATGTACATGGACCTTTTTCACTGAGAGGACGGATGGTAGCCATTGACAACGGTGATCCACCAACATATAGCTTGCCATGGAAGGAGCCTTGCGTGCGTGAAGAAGATGACAGTAGGAAAGCAGAGATTCAGAAGACAAAGCATCTCCGAAACTCTAATGTATTCTCCATTACTGCATAACAAGTATTTATTTCATGCTCTTTTATTCTTCGCAATTCAAACTGATAATCATAATTGATATCCTGACCAAGAGTTACAAGATAACCATAGCTTACTTCAAGCCGACAATCTCTGTGGGATTCGACCCTTACTCACGTAAGGTATTACTTGGACGACCCAGTGCACTTGCTGGTTAGTGGTACGAGTTGTAAAAAGTGTGATTTACAATTTCATGCACCACGTGGGCAGCGTTGTTGGCGCAAACGTAGCGCTCGATAAGAGAACGTTATTGAAGCACGCGTACGCGTAAATGGGACACGCAAGCATGGCTGAGGCTGAAGTTGGCAGCGACGCGCACACATATATGACGCGTATGCGTCGATGGACCAGAACACAAGGGACACCTGAGCGTGGAGCACGCGTACGCGTGATGGGTATTCAGCAAGGCAATAACGCGCACGCGTTAGAGACGCGTACGCGTCGATGAATGAATGCTGCGCTCAATTTGAGAACGCAATGTTCCCCTGGAAGCTGAAATCAAGTGCCATTTTGACCCACTGCAACAATGGCCAAAAAGCCCACTCCAAGCACTGGATGACAGAATTGGAAAGTGTATAAATAGAGAAGAATTTGATTTCAGAAAAAAAAAAGGTTGGGATATTTCTTTTAATTTTTCCTTTTTAGAATTTAAGATTTGGACTTTAAATTTAAGTTTCTTAGCAATTCAGATTCTTTAAGAATTTTTCCTATTATTCATGCAATTTAAGTTTCTTAGCAATTCAGATTCTGCACTTTAAATTTCTTGCACTTTAAGTTTCAGTCATTTACCTTTCTTGCAATTTAAGTTTCAACTATTTCAATTTCTTGCATCTAAGTTTCTGCAATTTACTTCTTCTACACTTTAAGATTCTGCAATTTTTCATTCTGCACTTTAGTTTATTTGCAATTTATCTTCTGTTGACCAAACTTCACCTAATTCATCAAATATTCGGTTAACTAAATTCATCACCATACTAAAGTTGCTCAATCCATCAATCCTGTGGGATCGACCTCACTTTTGTGCGTTTTACTACTTGATGCGACCCGGTACACTTGCCGGTGAGTTTGTGTGGAATCGTTTTTCCCTCATCAAGTTTTTGGCGCCGTTGCCAGGGATTGATTTAGATTGACAATGATTACGTAGATGATAATCTAGATTAAGCATTTTTTTTCTATTTTTTTTGTTAAGCATACTAACTATTTGAGATTTTGCTTAAGCTAACCTTAACCTCACTCTAGCAGTAGAGTGCCTTATCTTTGGTTTCTAGTTTCGCTTGTGTTGTATGCCAGGAGGAAGAAGAGGCAAATCCACCTCCTTTGATTTTGAGCCAAAAAGAACATTTTTGAGATTGAGAAGAGAAGCAAGAGGGAAGGGTGTTATCGGAGAAGAAGAATCAGAAGAGGAAGACCAAGAGATGGAGGGAAATCTCCCTAATCCACCAGAGGAAGTGGCCAACAACAATGGCCCACCTCAAAGGAGAGTTCTAGCTTCTTACACCTTCCCCAATCCAAGAAAATGTGGGAGCAGTATACTCACTCCCAATGTTCATGCAAATAACTTTGAGTTGAAGCCTCAACTTATTACTCTGGAGCAGAACAATTGTTCATATGGAGGAGGTCCACTTGAAGATCCAAACCAACACCTATCTATCTTTCTGAGGATTTGTGAAACTGTCAAAACAAATGGAGTGCATCCAGACATCTATAAGTTGCTGTTGTTTCCATTCTGCTTAAGGGATAAAGCTTCTCAATGGCTAGAGACATTCCCCAAGAAAAACATCAACAATTGGGAAGATTTAGTGAGCAAATTCCTAGCCAAATTCTATCCACCTCAGAGGATCATTAGGTTGAAGACAGAAGTGCAAACATTCACTCAAATGGATGGAGAATCACTGTATGATGCCTGGGAAAGATACAAGGCCTTGATCAGGAAGTGTCCACTAGAAATGTTCAGTGAATGGGATAGACTCTAAAATTTCTATGAAGGATTGACCCTGAAAGCTCAAGAGGCCCTTGATTATTCAGCAGGAGGTTCAGTACAACTCATGAAGACAGCTGAGGAAGCCCAAAATCTCATAGACACTGTGACCAACAACCAATACTTCTATGGTCATCAAAGGCAACACCAACCAACTCAAAGAAAGGGTGTGTTGGAGCTGGAAGGTGTGGATACTATCTTGGCATAGAACAAAGTGATGCACCAACAAATCCAGCAGCAAATGGAGATGATGGCTAAGAGGATTGATGGTCTTCAAGTAGCAGCAGTGAACACTACAAATCAACCACCAGCTGGATGGGGGCAGAATGAAGAAATCTATGAAGAGCAGCAGCCAGAACAAGTTAACTATATGCACAACCAAGGTGCTGGACAAAATGAATTTCATGGAGAAATTTACAACTCCTCTTGGAGAAACCATCCCAATCTAAGGTGGGGAGACAACCAGAACCAAAATTCATGGCAAAGGAACTCCAACCAAAATAACTCCCGCAACACAAACCACCAGAACCATCAGCAAACTAACCAAAATCCATACATAAAACCACAAAATAACTACCCCAATTCTAACTTCTATCCACCCCATAACTCATCAACTAACCAAAATAACTTCCACCAACCATCTTCACCCCACACTCAGCCACAACCACCCCAAGAATCCTAAAAAATCTCCAATTTGGAGATGATGATGGAGAAGATAATGAAGCATCAAGAGTTGGCTAACAAGAATCATGAAGTTTGATTGAGAAACCTAGAAAGACAAATAGGCCAATTGTCCAAACAGCCTGAAAGACCAACCAACACTTTCCCAAGTGATACCATTCCAAATCCTAAAGAAGAATACAAAGCAATTCAACTCAGGAGTGGAAGAACTTTGGAGAATGATAAGGTTGGTAGTAAGAAGGAAGTGGCAAGTGAAGAAAAGAACCAAGGAGAACTCAAGGAGAAGGATGAAGAGCCACAAGCCTCAAATAAGGGAAAGCAAGTTATGGAGGAACATTCACAAGAACAAAGGAAGGATGCGAAGCCTTACACTCCTCCTCTGCCATACCCTCAAAGATTGCAAAAAGAGCTCAAGGATCAACAATTTCCCAAGTTCCTCGAGGTTTTCAAGAAGCTGGAAATTAACATACCACTTGCTGAAGTATTGGAGCAAATGCCCCTGTATGCTAAATTCCTCAAGGAGCTCATCAATAAGAAGAAAAGTTGGAACAAAAAGGAGACTGTGTTCTTAACCCAAGAATGCAGTGCAATCATCCAAAAAGGGCTCCTACCTAAATTCAAAGATCCTGGGAGTTTCTTTCTGCCTAGTACCATTGGCAATATATCCATTGATAAGGCATTGTGTGATTTAGGATCAAGTATCAATCTGATGCCCTTATCTATGATGAGAAAGTTGGCCATAGAAGAAGTGAAACTTATAAGGATGACCTTGCAACTTGCTGATAGATCAATGGTAGTCCCTAATGAAGTGGTTGAGAATCTCTTAGTCAAGGTGGGTAAGTTCATATTTCCAGCAGATTTTATGATCTTGGATCTAGATGAAGAGGGAGGTGATTCTATCATATTAGGAAGGCCTTTCCTAGCCACAGCAAGGGCCATCATTGATGTGGAAAAAGGAGAAATGACTTTAAGGGCACATGATTAGCAGATTACTCTAAATGTCTTTAAGGAGATGCAGCATCCTGATGGAGAGAACGGCTGCATGCAAGTTGAAGAGGAAGACTTGAATTGGAAGGAAAAGCCCAAGGAGGCACTCATCAACTCACCTTTGAAGCAAAAGACAGACAGAGGAGAAGAACAAACGGGTAATGAAGATGTGAAGGCTGAGAAGGGACTGTAGGAAGAGGTTAAGAATTTGATCACTAGGAAGAAAGCCCCTGAGATAAAGCCTGCTGCCAAGAAAGAAAGGTCACCGAAGAAAAGAAAGAAGAGAAAGAAAAAGGTTCCAAAAGGGTGGAGAAACAAAAAAAAATCCCAATTGAAGGGTTCTCAAAAGGAGAGAAAGTGAAACTGATCTACCAACAGTTAGAGACATGCCCACAAACTAATGATTATTACACTGTCAACAAAATACTCTCACTGGAACACATAGAGATTGTTCACCAAAGCACAGGAAAAAAGGATCACAGTGAGAGGGGACAAGCTGAGACACCATAATCATCAGCCACCCTAACAAGGAACTAATGTCAAGCTAGTGACAGTAAAAGAGCACTCCATGGGAAGCAGCCCATGATCTAATGTTCTTGCTTTTGTTTTAATTTTAATAATTGATGGTTCTTCTAGCATAAATTTGAGCTCTCATGAGTAAATTTGATAAATGCACATATCGTTTTGAAGCATATGTCTGGTTCCTAAGTTTGGTGTGCCTAAAGGCACCTAAAATGGCTTTTCAAGCATGTTGATCATATAACCATCTTAGGATATATACTCATTCATTCTATTGAAGTATATAGCCAAACATTAAGTTTGGTGTTCTACATATGCTATGAATTTCAAGAAAATCACTTTTGCTCAAAGACTCAAATTCATGAAAGAGATAAACCATATCTTGCATCATTTTATGAATTTATTTTATTAAGGGAGAAAATAAAATGTTCCTTGTAATAAATATACTAACTATGACAGACATTCATTGGGTTTCATATGAATCACTTGGCAGAAAACAAGTTTGGTGTTCACCGATATTTTGTTCAATTTCAAAGGGGCATAGTTGGTTATTCATAAATAAGGAACATATAGCAAATTTTATTTTTGCTTTTCTATATTTTTCAGTTGCTGACCACCACTATGCTAAACTCAAATTTTGTTGCTTATTGTTTTATTGACTTAAATGGATAGGTATGAAGAAAACTGAAGAAAAGACAACACCATGCCATGTACGGTTGTCTGGTGCACGAAATTGTGATCACACTTTTTACAACTCTGCACAACTAACCAGCAAGTGTACTGGGTCGTCCAAGTAATACCTTACGTGAGTAAAGGTTGATCCCACGAAGATTGTCGGCTTGAAGCAAGCTATGGTCATCTTGTAAATCTTAGTCAGGCGGATTCAAATGGTTATGAAGTTTTGATAATTAAAAGATAAATAAAACATAAAATAAAATAAAGATACTTATGTGATTCATTGGTGGGAATTTCAGATAAGCGTTTGGAATTGCTTTGTTGCTTCTGAACTTCTGCTTTCCTTTTGTCTTCCTCCAATCATGCGTGCTCCCTTCCATGGCAAGCTGTATGATCCTCTCGGATAACAAATACCAGGTACGATCTCTGCACGGCTAATCAACTGTCGGATTTCTCGTCTCTGATGAAAAATACCAGGTACAGCTACCGCACGGCTAATCATTTGTCGGTTCTCACTAGCGTCAGAATAGGATCTCTCTATCTTTTTGCACACTGTTACTGCGCCCAACATTCGCAAGTTTGAAGCTCTTCACAGTCATCCCTTCCCAGATCCTACTCGGAATACCACAGACAAGGTTTAGAATTTTTGGATCTCAGGAATGCTGCCAATGGTTCTAGCCTATACCACGAAGGTTCTAATCTCAGATTCGGATGCTCTATTGTCAGGAGTGACGATGCGAATCGCGGATTAGAGACCCAAGGGAATATACTCCGGCTGTCGTCCAATGACTACGTGGAACATCATGTAGACCGCTTGTGGTTGTCAGGCACGCGGATCTTGGCTAAGCGAGTAACGAAGATAGTGGGTGATTGTCACGGGTCACCCCTTCATTCTGACTTAACTGAATTAAGTACGAGAGTATATCTTGGAGAAGAAGTAGGCGTGAATTGAAAGAAAAACAATAGTACTTGCCTTAATTCATGAAGAACAGCAGAGCTCCACACCTTAATCTATGAGGTGTAGAAACTCTACCGTAGAAAATACATAAGAGAAATAGGTCTAGGCATGGCCGAATGGCCAGCCTCTCAAATGTGAAATATGGCATAAGCCCCCTTAATACAATAGTAAAAAGTGGTATTTATACTAAACTAGTCACTATGGTTTGCAGAAAATAAGTAACTAAGTGCAGATAGTGCAGAAATCCACTTCCGGGGCCCACTTGGTGTGTGCTTGGGCTGAGCATTGAAACTTTCACGTGCATAGGCCATTCTTGGAGTTAAACGCCAGCTTGCGTGCCAGTTTGGGCGTTTAACTCCAGTTCTGGTGCCAGTTCTGGCGTTTTACTCTAGAAAAGGGTCTCTGGCTGGCGTTTAACGCCAGTTTGGGCTATCAAATCTCAGACAAAGTATGGACTATTATATATTGCTGGAAAGCCCAAGATGTCTACTTTTCAACGCAATTGAGAGCGCGCCAGTTGGGCTTCTGCAGCTCCAGAAAATTTACTTCGAGTGCAGGAGGGTCAGAATCCAACAGCATTTGCAGTCCTTTTTCAGCCTCTGAATCAGATTTTTGCTCAGGTCCCTCAATTTCAGCCAGAAAATACCTGAAATCATATAAAAACACACAAACTCATAGTAAAGTCCAGAAATGTGATTTTTGCATAAAAAGTAATAAAAATATAATAAAAGTAACTAAAATATGCTAAAAACTATGTAAAAACAATGCCAAAAAGGGTATAAATTATCCGCTCATCACAACACCAAACTTAAATTATTGCTTGTCCCCAAGCAACTAAAAACAAAATAGGATAAAAAGAATAGAAAATACAATAAATTCCAAAATTATCAATGAAGATTAGTTTCAATTAGATGAGCGGGACTAGTTGCTTTTTGCTTCTGAACAGTTTTGGCATCTCACTTTATCCTTTGAAGTTCAGAATGATTGGCTTCCATAGGAACTCAGAATTCAAATAGTGTTATTGATTCTCCTAGTTCAGTATGTTGATTCTTGAACACAGCTACTTTATGAGTCTTGGCCGTGACCCTAAGCATTTTGTTTTCCAGTATTACCACCGGATACATAAATGCCACAAACACATAACTGGGTGAACCTTTTTAGATTGTGACTCAGCTTTGCTAGAGTCCCCAGTTAGAGGTGCCCAGAGCTCTTAAGCACACTCTTTTTACTTTGAACCATGACTTTAACCGCTCAGTCTCAAGTCTTTCACTTGACACCTTCACGCCACAAGCACATGGTTAGGGACAGCTTGATTTAGCCGCTTAGGCCAGGATTTTATTCCTTTGGGCCCTCCTATCCATTAATGCTCAAAGCCTTGGATCCTTTTTACCCTTGCCTTTTAGTTTAAAGGGTTATTGGCTTTTTTTGCTTGCTTTTTCTTACTCTTTCTTTTTCTTTATTTTTTTTTCTTTTTTTTCCCCTTTTTTTTTCGCAAGCTTTTGTTTTTCACTGCTTTTTCTTGCTTCAAGAATCAATTTTATGATTTTTCAGATTATCAATAACATTTCTCCTTTTTCATTATTCTTTCAAGAGCCAACAATTTTAACATTCATAAACTTCACTATCAAAAATATGCACTGTTCAAGTATTCATTCAGAAAACAAAAAGTATTGCCACCACATCAAGATAACTAAACTAATTTCAAGATAGAATTCAAAATTCATGTACTTCTTTTCTTTTTCAGAAAATATTTTTCATTTAAGAAAGGTGAAAGATTCATGGAGTCATTCATAGCTTTAAGACATAGACATAAACACTAATGATCATGTAATAAAGACAAAAACATAGACAAAACATAAAGCATAAAAATCGAAAAACAGAAAAATAAGAATAAGGAAATTAAAGAACGGGTCCACCTTAGTGACGGCGGCTAGTTCTTCCTCTTGAAGATCCTATGGAGTGCTTGAGCTCCTCTATGTCTCTTCCTTGCCTTTGTTCCTACTCTCTCATGGCCTTTTGGTCCTTTCTAATTTCATGGAGGATAATGGAGTGCTCTTGGTGCCCCATCTTATCCCTTGAGGCATCTCAGGGATTTCTTGATGAGGAATTTCCTCATGCTCTTGTTGAGGTCCATGAGTGGGCTCTCTTGTTTGCTCCATCCTCTTTCTAGTGATGGGCTTTTGAGATGAATCTCTCCATCTCCCATGACTCGGAGTTGGAGGCAATTGCCTTCCCTTTCCTCTTTCTAGAGGTTTTTCCGGCCTTAGGTACCATTAATGGTTATGGAAAAATAAAAAGCAGAGATTTTCCACACCAAACTTAAAAGTTTTGCTCGTCCTTGAGCAAAATAAGATAGAAGGGAGTAGAAGAAGAATGATGCAATTAATTTTAAAAACTTATTACTTTATGCAAGAAAAAATTAAAAAGAGTTGAAAAGAATTTGAAAAGATATGTAAGGTTTGAAAACATTTTGGAAGGAATTGAAAAGAATTGAAAAAGAATTAAAAAGAATTGGAAAGATTATTAAATTTTTTTGGAAATAGAAATTGAAAGATGAATGTTTAAAATGTGTTTGATGCAAAAAATTATGAATTTTACATGAAAAATTGAAAAAAATCGAATTGGAAACAAAATTACCTCCCTTGTGTCATCCTGGCGTTAAACGCCCAGAATGCTATCCATTCTGGTGTTTAACGCCCACTTGACTGCCTATTTGGGCGTTTAACGCCCAAGCAGATACCTTGGCTGGCGTTAAACGCCAGGAATCCTTCTTTACTGGGCGTTTTTCTGAACGCACAGAATGCTGCCATTTCTAGCATTAAATGCCCAGAATGCTGCCTGCATGGGCGTTAAATGCCCATTCTGCTATCCTTACTGGCGTTTAAACGCCAGTAAGCCTGTCCTCCAGGGTGTGCTATTTTTTATGCTATTTTTTATTTTGCTTTAATTCTGCAGCTGTTTTTATGATTCCACATGATCATCAACCTAAAGAAAACATAAAATAACAATGGAAAACAAATATTTAAAATAAATATAATTAAATAACATTGGGTTGCCTCCCAATAAGCGCTTCTTTAATGTCAATAGCTTGACAGTGAGCTCTTAGAGAGCTTCACAGAGACTCAGAGCTTAATGGTGGCCTCCCAACACCAAACTTAGAAGTTGAGTGTGGGGGCTCTGTTTGACTCTGTATTGAGAGAAGCTTTTCATGCTTCCTCTCCATGGTTACAGAAGAAGATCCTTGAGCCTTAAACATAAGGTAGTCCTCATTCAATTAAAGGACTAACTCTCCTTTGTCCACATCAATCACATCCCTTGCTGTGGCTAGGAAGGGTCTTCCAAGGATAATAGATTCATCCTCATCCTTCCCAGTGTCTAGGATTATGAAGTCAGCAGGGATGTACAGGCCTTCAACCTTCACTAAGACATCCTCTACAAGTCCATAAGCATGTTTCATTGATTTATCTGCCATCTCTAGTGAGATTCTTGCAGCTTGTACCACAAAGATCCCTAGTTTCTCCATTACAAAGAGTGGCATGAGGTTTATACCTGACCCCAGGTCACACAGAGCCTTCTCAAAGGTCATGGTGCCTATGGTACAGGGTATTAAGAACTTTCCGGGATCCGGTTTCTTCTAAGGTAATTTCAGTTGAACCAAGGCATTCAGTTCATTGATGAGCAATGGAGGTTCATCCTCCCAAGTCTCATTACCAAATAACTTGGCATTCAGCTTCATGATTTCTCCTAGATACTGAGCAACTTTCCCTTCAAATATATCTTCATCCTCTTCAGAGGAAGAATACTCATCAGAGATTATGAATGGTAACAGTAAGTTCAGTAGAATCTCTATGGTCTTTGTATGAGCCTCAGATTCCTTTGGTTCCTCATTAGGGAACTCCTTATTGGTCAGTAGACGTCCAGCAAGGTTTTTCTCACTGGAAATCACTGCCTCTTCCTCCTATATAGGTTCGGCCACTTTGGGTATATTGATGGCCTTGCACTCTCTCTTTGGATTCTCTTCTATATTGCTTGGGAGAGTACTAGGAGGGATTTCAGTAACTCTTTTACTCAGCTGACCCACTTGTGCCTCCAAATTTCTTATGGAGGACCTTTTTTCAGTCATGAAACTGAGAGTGGTCTTAGATAGATCAGAGACTATGGTTGCTAAGTCAGAGAGACTCTGCTTAGAATTCTCTATCTGTTGCTGAGAAGATGATGGAAAAGGCTTGCTATTGCTAAAATTATTTCTCCCACCATTATTATTATTGAAGTATGGATTAGGCTTCTGCTGATCCTTCCATGAGAAATTAGGATGATTCCTCCATGAAGGATTGTAAGTGTTTCCATAGGATTCTCCCATGTAATTCACCTATTCCATTGCAGGATTCTCAAGGTCATAAGCTTCTCCTTTAGAGGAAGCTTCTTTAGTACTGCCGGATGCAGCTTGCATTCCAGTTAGATTCTGAGAAATCATATTGACTTGCTGAGTCAATATTTTGTTCTGAGCCAATATGGCATTCAGAGTATCAATCTCAAGAACTCCTTTCTTCTGAGTCATCCCATTATTCACAGGATTTCTTTCAGAAGTATACATGAACTGGTTATTTGCAACCATTTCAATGAGTTCCTGGGCTTCTGCAGGCGTCTTCTTCAGATGAAGAGATCCACCAGCAGAGTGGTCCAATGACATCTTGGACAATTCAGACAGACCATCATAGAATATACATAAGATGCTCCATTCTGAAAGCATGTCAAAGGGACACCTTCTGATCAATTGCTTGTATCTTTCCCAAGCTTCATAGAGGGATTCACCTTCCTTCTGTCTGAAGGTTTGGACTTCCATTCTAAGCTTGCTCAACTTTTGAGGTGGAAAGAATTTGGCCAAGAAGGTATTGACCAACTTTTTCCAAGAGTTCAGGCTTTCTTTAGGTTGTGAATCCAACCATATCCTAGCTCTGTCTCTTACAGCAAAGGGGAAAAGCATAAGTTTGTAGACCTCAGGATTAACCCTATTGGTCTTAACAGTGTCATAAATTTGCAAGAATTCAGCTAAGAACTGATGAGGATCTTCCAATGGAAGTCCATGAAACTTGCAATTCTACTGCATTAGAGAAACTAATTAAGGCTTAAGCTCAAAGTTGTTTGCTCTAATTGTAGGAATTGAGATGCTTCTTCCATAGAAGTCAGAAGTTGGTGCAGTAAAGTTACCAAGCATCTTCCTTGCATCTCCACCATTGTTGTTGTTTTCGGCTGCCATGTCTTCTTATTTTTCAAAAATTTTTGTAAGGTCCTCTCCAGAGTGTTGTGCTTTAGCTTCTCTTAGCTTCATCTTCAGAGTCCTTTCGGGTTCAGGATCAGCTTCAACAAGAATGTCTTTATCCCTGTTTCAGCTCATATAAAAAGTAAGAGAACAGAAAAGAAGAGGAATCCTCTATGTCACAGTATAGAGATTCCTTTATGTGAGTATAAGAATAGAAGAATAGAAGAACGAGGTAGAGAGAGAGAGAATAAGAGGAATTCGAACACAGAGAGAGGGAGAGGGTTCGAATTATAAGTAGAAGAGAAGTGTTAGTAAATAAATAAAATAAATAGAAAGAAATGAGGGAGAGTATTCGAATTTTGAAAAGAGGGAGAAGAAAAATATTTTTATTTTTATTTAATTAATTAAGTTAGAATTCGAAATTAAAAAAAAAACAAAATTAGAATTTAAAACAATTAGTTAATTAGAAAGAATTTTGAAAAAGTGGTTAGTGGTTTTCGAAAATTAGAGAGAGAAAAGTAGTTACGTGATTTTGAAAAAGATAAGAAATAGTAAACTTTTAAAATCAAACAAAAAGTCAATTAGTTAATTGAAAAAGATTTGAAAATAAATTTTGAAAAGGTAAGAAGTTAGAAAAAGATTTTGAAATTAAGTTTTGAAAAAGATATGATTGAAATTTATTTTGAAAAGGAAATTAAAAAGATTTGATTTTGAGAATTAAAATTGATGACTTGACTAACAAGAAACTAAAAGATATGTTTCTAGAATTTAAAGATTGAACCTTTCTTAATAGGAAAGTAACAAACTTGAAATTTTTGAATCAAAACATTAAATGTTAGCAATAATTTTGAAAATTATGAAATAAAATAAGAAAAAGATTTTGAAAATTTATTTTGAAGAATTTTTGAAAAACATGAAAGAAAAATGAAAAAGATTTAATTTTGAAAAAGATTTGAAAAGATAGAATTTTTAAATTGAAATTTTGGCTTGACTAACAAGAAACAACTAAATTTTAAAAATTTTTGACTAAGTCAACCCAAAATTTCGAAATTTATGAGTGAAATAAGGGAAAGATATTTTTTTTTTTTTTTGAATTAATGAAGAAAGAGAAAAACAACAAAATGACACATGGCATAAAAGTTTAAGATCAAAACAAATAATGCATGCAAGAACACTTTGAATGTCAAGATGAACACCAAGAACACTTTGAAGATCATGATGAACATCAAGAACATATTTTTGAAAATTGTTAAGAAAAGAAAGACATGCAAGACATCAAACTTGGAAATTTTTAATGTTTAGACACTATGAATTCGAAAATGCATATGAAAAACAACAAAAAACACAAAACAAGAAAAATTAAAGATCAAACAAGAAAAATAATCAAGAACAACTTGAAGATCAAATAAGAACACAATGCATGAATTTTCAAAAATTTTAAGAAAAATTAAAAAGATGCAATTGACACCAACTTAAAATTTGACACAAGACTCAAACAAGAAACACAAAATTTTTTATTTTTTTGGTTTTTATGGTTTTATTAAAAGTTTTTTGTATTTTTCGGAAAAAAAATAAAAAGCGTAAACATAAAATAAAATTACCTAATCTAAGCAACAAGATGAACCATCAGTTGTCCAAACTCGAACAATCCCCGGCAACGGCGCCAAAAACTTGGTGCACGAAATTGTGATCACACTTTTCACAACTCCACACAACTAACGAGCAAGTGCACTGGGTCGTCCAAGTAATACCTTACGTGAGTAAGGGTCGATCCCACGGAGATTGTCGGCTTGAAGCAAGCTATGGTCATCTTGTAAATCTTACTCAGGCGGATTCAAATGGTTATGAGGTTTTGATAATTAAAAGATAAATAAAACATAAAATAAAATAAAGATACTTATGTGATTCATTGGTGGGAATTTCAGATAAGTGTTTGGAGATGCTTTGTTGCTTCTGAACTTCTGCTTTCCTTTTGTCTTCCTCCAATCATGCGTGCTCCCTTCCATGGCAAGCTGTATGATCCTCTCAGATGAAAAATAACAGGTACGATCTCTGCACGGCTAATCAACTGTCAGATTTCTCATTTCGGATGAAAAATACCAGGTACAGCTACCGCACGGCTAATCATCTGTCGATTCTCACTAGCATCGGAATAGGATCTCTCTATCCTTTTGCACACTGTCACTACGCCCAACATTCACAAGTTTGAAGATCTTCACAGTCATCCCTTCCCAGATCCTACTCAGAATACCACAGACAAGGTTTAGACTTTTCGGATCTCAGAAATGCTACCAATGATTCTAGCCTATACCACGAAGGTTCTAATCTCAGATTCGGATGCTCTATTGTCAGAAGAGACGATGCGAATCACAGATCAGAGACCCAAGAGAATATACTCCGGCTGTCGTCTAATGACTATGTTAAACATCATGTAGACCGCTTGTGGTTGTCAAGCACGTGGATCTTGGCTAAGCGAGTAACGAAGATAGTGGGTGATTGTCACGGGTCACCCCTTCATTCTGACTTAACTGAATTAAGTACAAGAGTATATCTTGGAAAAGAAGTAGGCATGAATTGAAAGAAAAACAATAGTACTTGCATTAATTCATGAAGAACAGCATAGCTCCACACCTTAATCTATGAGGTGTAGAAACTCCACCATAGAAAATACATAAGAGAAACAGGTCTAGGCATGGCCGAATGGCCAGCCTCCCAAATGTGAATATGGCATAAGCCTCCTTAATACAATAGTAAAAAGTGCTATTTATACTAAACTAGTTACTAGGGTTTACAGAAAAAAAGTAACTAAGTGCAGATAGTGCAGAAATCCACTTCCGGAGCCCACTTGGTGTGTGCTTGGGCTGAGCATTGAAGCTTTCACGTGCATAGGCCATTCTTGGAGTTAAACGCCACCTTGGGTGCCAGTTTGGGCGTTTAACTCTAGTTCTGGCGTTTTACTCTAGAAAAGGTTCTCTGGCTGGCGTTTAACGCCAGTTTGGGCCATCAAATCTTGAGCAAAGTATGGACTATTATATATTGCTGGAAAGCTCAATATGTCTACTTTCCAACGCAATTAAGAGCACGCCTATTGGGATTCCACAGCTCCAGAAAATTCACTTCGAGTGCAGGAGGGTCAGAATCCAACAGCATTTGCAGTCCTTTTTCAGCCTCTGAATCAGATTTTTGCTCAGGTCCCTCAATTTCAGCCAGAAAATACCTGAAATCACTGAAAAATACACAAACTGATAGTAAAGTCCAAAAATATTATTTTTGCATAAAAACTAATAAAAATATAATAAAAAGTAACTAAAACATGCTAAAAACTATGTAAAAACAATGCCAAATAGGGTATAAATTATCCGCTCATCGTTGTCCCAAGGAGAAAAAGTAGGTCACATGTGCATGGTTGGGAAGCACAAATCTACAAGAATCAATACCTTGGAGACCGAGCCTTATGCTCAATGAAGAGGTGATCTTTGTCCTCATCCATCTCTACATGCACACCGTTCATTCCCACTCTCTCAACAACACCTTCATCAATTTTTCATCAATCCTCACCCTTCATTTGAAAATGACCGAACCACCATTGCCTTTATCTTGCTTCAATAAGTTATATCCTTGCTGTAAATTGGCTAGTAACACTTCCTGAGCTTACACATCTTTGCCTTATTAATATAATCTTTTCATGCAATATCTTCCAACCAAGAATATCACACTGTGCCCACTTCCCTTCGTCTTTTTTTTTTCTTCCATCATAAGCCGTGCTATATCCAAAGTCTTCTTTTCATACTCCATTGCACCCCCATTCAAATGGCCTCATCAAGCTCCAGAAAAAAAAAAAAGGAAAGCAGCCAGTCGAAGCTGAACCATCCACCTATGATGATAAGAGATTTAAGTCTCAATTTCATGAGTCACGATATCATAGGTTGACGGAAGCAAAAGAAGTCATTCTAGAGATTGGTTTCATATTGAAAGAAGGAGAGTACCCCATCATGAGAAGGATAATCGAGCAGAGAAAATGGGAACTCCTGTGTAAACCTCTTATAGACATAAGTGCAACCATGATACGAAAGTTCTATGCAAATGCTGTAAGGCCAAGCAAAACCAGCCCTCCCTACAAGAGCTATGTTAGGGGGGGTCGATGTGGATTTTAGCCCATCATCTATCATGAGGGTTTTTCAAATAAGAGTGATACCCTTTGGAGAACCCAGCTTTGATGAAAGAATGAAGGGTGAGAATGATCCTGATAAGCTATTAAATGGTTAAGAGATTTAAATGGAGATCCAAGCTACTTGAAGAGGATTGATCTCATACCTAAGGCCAAAGGTTGGTATAAGATAGTAAAAAGATCCATACCCCCTACTGGAAATACTTCAGAGGTCACAATAAAGAGAGCAATTCTGACATACTGCATACTCAAAGGAGGAGAAATCAATGTCCCACAGCTCATAGTAGATAGCATCCAAGAGATGGCTGAGGATAGCGACAAATCAAGCAGACTTGGTCACCGAAGTACCATATTGAGGCTGTGCAACAGAGCAGGAGTACTCTTTCAGGATGCAGATACAGATTGGGTAAAGGGAGGCAGAGGAATCACCAAGCAAAGGATGGAAGGTACCACGGACACTGACACTCAACAAGAAAGAAGACCCCAAGGAAGAAGAAAGAGACCACAAATGGAAGAAGGACAAGCCTCTAACACCATGGATTTAAGCCAAATGAAAGTTGGCATAGAAGAATTATCTCATCAATTCATGAGAGCTCAGGAGCAACAAGCAAATTGGCAGTTACAAATGATGGAGCAACAAGAGACCTTCCAAGTAAGATGATGGATCAACAAAGGGAATTTCAAGCAAGATCCCTGGATAGGCAGAGGGAACAAGAGGCACAAAATCAAGAATCATTCAACAAATTATTTCAACAACAAGCCAGGCAAGAAAGGTACATCCAAGATCTTCATCAATGGAAGAATATATATCACACAGCTGGAGAGGCTAGGCAGGTAGACAGGATGGAGTACGACATAGATACTCAAGCAAAGATAAACTACATAGTCTATGGCATGCCAGTGATAAACCAAGAGATCAAGCCATATCAACAGTGGCCCGAGCTAGGAGACACACAAAGAGTGAGGGCCAAAAGAAATATAGAGAGAATGGACAAGGCATTTAAGGATGCTGGTCTCTGAGATCAAATAGATCATTCCAAGGCTCCGATGGAGATGTTTGAAGAACAAGTAGAACTCAGAAAGAAGAAGAAGCATGCGCCAAAGAAGAGAGGAGAATCCAGCAAAGGAAAAAAGCATAAAAAGTAGAGGTGGTGGAGTTCTTTCATAATCTTAGACAATAAGGAATATGCACCTCTGAAAAATGATATGCCTTCCAAGTTTTTCATCTTATGCATTTTTATGATTAAGATTATATATCTGCACTTTTAAACTTTTGAATAAGTTTTCTTGTTTTACATTATGATGATAGTTTACTTGTGCATCACTCATCCTACTTGAATGTATGTCTTGTTTTCCTCTGCATGAATAAAATAAAAAATGTTGAAACAGAAAATGATTGTCCAATGTGGTAGGAATAATAATAAAGTTCAGTGGTATATATGTTTGATTGCTAAAGTAAGCTCACTAGTAAAAGATAAAGGTTAGGATTTTCCTTTATAGTATGAACTAGACTGCTGTTTGTGAACTCTTAATGAATAAATATCCTTGGGAAAAGAAAGAACAAGAAAGGAAAGGAAGAAAAGCCAAGAATTGGCAACAAAAATGAAAGAAACAAATAATAAGGCTAGACACCAATAGCTTAGACCTGAGGACATATGCCTGTGGTGCTTCTTGTACTAGGATCTACTTGGACAATTAGGTTCTAAGGAGTATTTTAAAACTTGGTAACTTGGGTTGATTAATCCAGGATTATCAACTGAAAGTCCATTATCAAGAGCAACCTAGTTACAAGGCATTTAGTAACCCAAAGAGGTGCTGGATATCAATGTCTTAGGATGAAGTGTGAGCCAAGTGTCTGTAGTGAAGATGTGTTGACTGAAAAACAAAGCTAAAAAGCTGCTGCAACACATAACACTTAGCTGTGAATAAAAATGTAAGCTTCCTACCAGAAAAACAAAAGAAAATCAAAACACAAAGGATGGATAAATAATAAAGTTCACAGCAGCAACTTTGGTTATCACTTAAAGGGACATTTCAATCCTGAAAACTAATAAAAGTAGAACTTCAATTACATCTGCATAAAACCCCATGAACCAAATTCAATTACCTGCTAAATAAGGACATATATGATTTTCTGTTTCCTCTCATGTCTTCTCATGTTTTAGTGCTTGCTTGGGGACAAGCAAGATTTAAGTTTGGTGTTGTGATGACAAGTCATCTTATGCTAGTTTTACAAGCATTTTTCATTTGTTTCATTAGGTTTTATGCACTTTCTTACACAATAAGTAAGTGATTGGAGTGGAATTTTATGTTTATCTTGATTCAATCAAACATCACTAACTGTATACAAAATCATGAGATTTATGCAAGAATTAGGTGATTATTATGAATGATGCGAAAAATTTGTGATTTTGGTGAGACTTTGATTGCTTGTTTGGTTTATTTTAGGTGAAAAATGAAGGGAAAGAAGGGCACTGCAGAATAACATTGCGTTCAAATAAAGAACGCCACGCTCACTTGCGACGCGCACACGTACAGGACGCTGACGCGTCGTGCAACAAAGTTTGAAGATCCACGCGTACGCGTGCATGACGCGTACGTGTGAAAGTGATTGGCGCTCGTTTCAAAAGGAGCGCTACGTTTATTAACTCAACATTTTCAGGCAAATTCAAAATTGGAATTTGAGTTTTGCAATTGACGCGCACGCATCGATGGAGAATTTGGAAGGAAGCACGCAAACGCATAAGTGGCGCTAAAGCATTGAATTGATATTTTGCTACCCACGCGCACGTGCAGAGGACGCAAACGCGTGGGTAGCGTTGTTGGCGCGAACGTAGCGCTCGATAAGAGAACGCTATTGAAGCACGCGTACGCGTGAATGGGAAGCGCAAGCATGGCTGAGGCTGAAGTTGGCAGCGACGCACACGCATATGTGACGCGTATGCATCGATGGATAAGAACACAAGGGATGCCCGAGAACGAATGAACGCTGCACTCACTTTGAGAATGCAACGTTCCCCTGGAAGCTGAAATCAAGTGTCATTTTGACCCACTGCAACAATGGCCAAAAAGCCCACTCCAAGCACTAGATGACAGAATTGGAAAGTGTATAAATAGAGAAGAATTTGATTTCAAAAAAAAGGATGGGATATTTCTTTTAATTTTTCCTTTTTAGAATTTAAGATTTGGAGATCAGATCTGAGTTTTCTTTCTACTCTTATTCCTCTGCAACTTTTCTTTTCTGTTTTTGGCGTTTTGGAACTCTGATTAATCAATTCTTTTGAATTGCTTCACCTTGGAATTTCCTTTTATTTTTCCTATTCATAATTTTCTTTAGAATTTTAGATCTGATCTTGGTTTACTTCCCATTTTTCTTTCTTCTGCAATTGTTCCTTTTCTGTTTGGTACAAGTTTAAATTTCTGCACTTGAGAGTCTTTTAAATTACTGCAGTTTAAATTTTTCAGTTTTGTGTTAAGTCCCAGCACCCAATTCCCTCTATTATTCATGCAATTTAAGTTTCTTAGCAATTCAGATTCTGCACTTTAAATTTCTTGCACTTTAAGTTTCAGTCATTTACCTTTCTTGCAATTTAAGTTTCAGCTATTTCAATTTCTTACATTCTAAGTTTCTGCAATTTACTTCTTCTGCACTTTAAGATTCTGCAATTTTTCATTCTGCACTTTAGTTTATTTGCAATTTATTTTCTATTGACCAAATTTCACCTAATTCATCAAATATTCGCTTAATTAAATTCATCACTATACTAAAGTTGCTCAATCCATCAATCCATGTGGGATCGACCTCACTTTTGTGAGTTTTACTACTTAATGCGACCCGATACACTTGCCGGTGAGTTTGTGTGGAATCGTTTTCCCTCATCAGGATGCCGATGAAGAATCTCATGGCCGAGAGGTGGCGCAGGAAGATGCTTAATGATAGGTTGTACATGCTTAGGTCTATTGTGCCAAAGATTAGCAAGGTTTGTGATTTGTGAAGCCTTTTGATATTTGGACTATTGAGTGAGAACAGTAGTTATAATTGTTGATTTGTTTAAGTGTTATATCAATTGGCTGATGTTGATGCCTTGGTGTCTTGTTGAATTACTGGTCACATAGATGTTCATGACAAGTTCTACCTCAGATTATGTTGTTAATTAGTTAATGCATTCTTTTGATGTGTTAAGGATTTAGGGATTATACATTCTAATGTATTTCATTTTCATAGATGGATAGGACTTCGATACTTGGGGATGCAATCGACTACTTGAGGGAGTTACTGCAGTGGATTAATGATCTTCACAATGAATTGGAGTCAACTCTACCTGGTTCTTTGCTGCAATCTTCCACCACCAGCCTTCAACCTTTGACACCCACGCTGCAAACCCTTCCGTGCCAGGTGAAAGAGGAACTGTATCTTGGTGTCTTGCCAAGCCCCAAAAACCAACTTGCAAAGGTAAATCTTTCTCTATGAAGCCTTGTGAGGCAAGTAATGGTGTTCATAGGTAATTGTATATGATAAATTAACTTGATATACTTAAATATGTCCTCTGTTTTTTATTTTTTTTGCCTTCCAATTTAACATGAAAGTTTGATTTTTTTTTTTTTTTTAAGGTATGGTGCTAGACAGTCTGGAGAGCTAAGCTCATCAAATGAAGAAGCACTTGATGGAATACTTGGATTTGGAAAAGCTAATTCTTCATTGATTTCACAACTTGCTTCTTCTGGAAAAGTGAAAAACATGTTTGCTCATTGTTTAAATGGAGTAAATGGAGGTGGTGTTTTTGCAATATGTTTTTATCACTTTACTTTTCTGAAATCATTTAGTATGTATCAACGGGGTGCTTCAGTAACTAGTCACGTCCCTTAGTGTACCAAATGACTTCTAGTATCTCTCCATTTAGTTTTGTAACTGCTATTTGTTTCGATGTTGCAGTGTTAATGATGGATTTCCGCTTGTCACTTTCTATTTTGAAAATGGACTCTCCTTGAAGGTTTATCCACATGATTATCTATTTGCTTCTATAAGTACACAACAAACCCATTATATCTTTGTTGTTATGGCTATCAAAGGGTTGTTGACCCTTGTTTTGGGACCTATTGTTGGCTTATTCTGTCATTTGAGCCACTCAAGCTTTATCTTTGTCATTTACTTCTCAAGTGTGTTATAAGCTTTCTGTTTGAGACTGCAGTTCCAGTACAACATTAATTTGAAAAATTTACTAGCATAGATGATGAGCGAAAGAAATTAGATATGCTTATGAAATAAAAATAACTTATTAAAATGTAATGTAGTAAGAGATATCTTAGTATTCTTTTAAAATGAGCAACTATATCAATAACAACATGGACACTTGCAAAAAGTGCAGCTTGCATCAATCTTCTTTCCTCATCTTTCCAATTTCATTCCATTTGAAAGAGTGCAAAGCACCACATGTAGTGCCTCTTAATCATTATGTATAATACTTATATAAGTTAAATACTAATATGGCCTGTCTGTAGGGTAACTTCTGGTGCATTGGTTGGTAAAACAGTGGGACTCAATCCAGAGATAACAAGAATATGACTTTACTGGGTGGTATTTTTCTTAAAAACCTTTGCCCATGCCAACTTTATGATTTATTGCTATTATGCTTAGTAATGTCTGAATTTCAACAATACTTTTCATTTATCTATTGTAGATTTGGTGTTTTCAAATAAATTTGTCTTTTACAACTTTAAAAGTCAAGTTAATGGGTGGACCGAGTACAACTGTGAGTATCATTTTTTGGTTTTTTGAAAAGAAAGTCAAGTCGCATTATCTGTTTGCAAGTCATTTAAGTTTGGGTTAGAATTAGTAATAAAATTACAGGATTTTAATTTTAATTCAAAATTGACTTTTTACATGTAATAATATCATTTTTGTTGCATGACAGGTTCTTCAAGCATTAAAGTGAGGGATAAGCGAACTGGCACAGTTCATTTAGTTGGCCTTGTATCTATACAAAAACATTAAAGTGATGGATGGTCTACTTTTAATACTGATATATAGGATTCTATCTATACAAAAGTGAATTGCAAGTCATTATTTTTGGCCTTGTATCTTTTTTAAGAGAAATTTATGTATAAATATTTTAAATTTAATGAAATATTTTATTTTGTAGTAATTAATTTTAGTATATTTATATTATATACAATAATAATAATTGTTGGTAAAAATAATTTGAAATTTAAAAAAAAGATAGGTTGTTATTTTTGAAAGAGTATAATTAAAAAAGTCTTAAGATTTTAGCGGCAATAGTAATGGCAACTAAAAGTGAATAATATTACTATTTTAGAATTATTTTTAGTGGCCATATAAATTGCCGGTAAAATAGGTTTTAGCGGCAATAGTAATGGCCACTAAAAGTGAATAACATTGCAATCTTAGAATTACTTTTAGTAGCCATATAAATTGCCAAGAAAATGGTCACTAAAAGTTATATACTTTTTGTAGCCATTAAAATGGTTTTTCGGTAAATGTTATAATTGCCTCTAAAACCTTTTAACGACAGAGCATAAGACGGCTAATGTCTAATTGCCGGTAAATGTATTAGGGGCTATTTTTATTGCCACTAAAACTAAAATAAATAGCCGCTAAAAATGATTTTTCTTGTAGTGTGCCAAGGTTATTACAAGCACCGCAGAGTTGTTGTCCCAGAACAGTATATGATATCAGTATTGTACCGTACTATGATAGTCACCTTTTGGTGTGTGAATGCAGTATGTTCGACAATATATTCTAGGCCTTCCCTATCTGTGTGCAAACAAAATACATTTAAAATTATTTCGTTTATACCGTAAACGAAATCAATAATAATAGGATGCAATTTCAGAAAAACGGTACAAATTATTTATTTTCAAAATAATATATTTATTTAATTTATTTAAAAAAAATCCATATAACCATATTAAAATAATTCTTTAAATAATTATATTTGTAGAACTTTTTAATATACTGTAATATAATGTATATAATTTTTTTCCTTCTTTTACTATTAAAGATTAAATTTTTACATTCTACCGCTTCCTAATATTATTGTGATACAAAATAATTATGTACAAGGCTAAGGAGCAAATTAATACTTTTCTTGTTCTACCAAAGTTTAGCGTGTAACAGAAGAGTGTCGTTGCTATGTCAACCGGGAGATTAATCAAAATAATACTGATTTAAACATTGCAACAATTGATTATCGGTTGTATAGAGTATAGACCACAAATTAAAACAATGTATTTGAAGTTAATAATGCATTATTGCGTGGATAGATGGATATTATATTGCCCTTAATTTCTGAGACTCTGTTCAGTACATTTTGGTGCACATATAGTATTGGTTTGGTTCATTCAACGTGTGTATATGGATAAGATTTTTCTAGCAAAAAGGGAAAATTCTGAACGGGTACTATCTTATTAATCGTTTTTCTTTTTTCAAAAAAAAGAAAGAAACTAATCCACCAAAGCAATTTTGAAGGGAGGAGGGGGTTTAGTAAATTTGTCCGATTCTCTAAAATTTGTTCGGTTTCAAATCTTAAAAAAAATATATTACAATATTAATAAAATTTATTATTTTTTGCAAACATTTAGTCGATAAAAATATTTTTATATTAAATTTTAGACTCTAAACTCTAAACTTAAATTGGAATAATATAAAATAAAGTATTGGAGCAAAATATTAGCAAATATTAATAAGTGTTGGTTCCTAACATTTTTTTTAAAATTATCTTAGCAATTGATGAAGATAATAACAAAAAAAAAATAATTACTAAACAATCAATAAATTAACTAATAAGTGTTCTGACTTGATTGATCTTCATGTGGTATAGCTTGTTCAACCAGGGTTTTAAGCTCATCAATATTTTTGAGGTGAATGGAATATAAATCGGACTACCAAGAATATAGAATATCTTTACCTATAAAAGACACTCAACACTCAAATCAATATATGTGTGTTACTTGTGATGTTTTTCTTTTTACAAAGACGTACCTCTTTCCCTCTTCTGAAAATTTCTTTATAGATGGATGAATAGGAATTTATCTTTATTCGTATGATCAGTTATCATTGGATTATTAATTACAATAATAAGATTGATTATAGTCTATTGTAACCAACGTATAATGTTACACATAATATAATTAACTCAAAATTTGACTTTATCATTGATTATGGCGGAGTTGTAACGTACAAATCAATAAGAATTTTTATATTCTAATTATTATATCATATATATAGCGATGAATGGTATAGTCAATGGTGTGAGGACGAAGACGTGTGGACAACCTTAGGATTGAAGTCGAAGAAGGAAATGTAAGGGAAGATTGAAGAATGAAGAAGGTGCAATGTCTAGTCCAAGAAAGGCACGCGGAGTCTATTCACATGCACATTAGAAGGAATGTGAAACTTGCTTCTGCCACTACGCCCCCACTCCTTTAATTTCAGTCCATACCCAACTCAACTCAAATATTGCATATTGCATTAAGACCTCTATAAATTAATAACATTATGCTTCATTTTGAAGACAAAACGAAGGAAGCATCAATCACCCCCACGTATGTTCTCTATTTATGGTGTATCCTTATGGACCCAAGCATTTTTTGGTATTATTATTAGTATGTGTCCCCCCTGACAGCTTGGCTCCATTCTTCAGATAATTTCACTGCATTTTTATAAGGTTGTATGTTTTTTTTTTTTTTTTTTTTGTTATTGGATGAAAGAGAGAAATTACAGAGAGAAGCATATGTTCTTTTTCATTTTTAAAAAATTAAAGAAAACAAAGGTAAAATAATAATAAACAATAATACGGATTCTTAGTTTATTTTTTATTATTAATTAATGGTGTCATGTAAATAGAATAATAAGCAAAGTAACAATAATATAATGCATTAATAAAGAAATGGGGAATCCTCTTAGTGCCTTAGAAAAATAAAACTAAGGTTAATTAATTAAAGAAACCATGTTAGCTTCATCAACCAATTAAGCAGTTGTTGAGTCCACTTTGTTTAGCCTTTTTTAATAGATAGACGAGAATACGTATGAATGTGTTTTGTATTGTGCCCAATAACAATAATTGCCGACGCTTTTGTTTAGCTGTTAAAGATTGAGACAAGAAACTAGAATCAGGATTATTACATCAACGACACATGTATACTCGCGGATTTATTCCTTAATTACTTCCAAATCCGGAGATGAAATGTAATTTAATCAATTACAATAGTTAGTAGGTAGGTGGAGATTATGAAATTGTGAATATTTATGTGGATCAATACATAAGGTATGTAGGAGATTGGAAGCGAACACATGTTATATATTGAAAAATGAAAAGCATACAAATCCAATATATATATATATATATATATATATATATATATATAATGTTGATCAAGATGATGATGAAACTATAGATTAACCATTGATAGAGATGTATGAGACAAAGGCTTCACGTATAAAATTAAATAAAGCACTAAAGCCTTTGAATGAAGAAAATTCTAATAAAGTAATTCAATATCACTATTATTGACTGGGTTTTGGTAATAATCCTAATGATTGATGTTATTTGCTAGCTATATTATGTATTCTAGATAATGCGTATGTTCCGTCAATTTGTATGAGAAAGACTTAAAACTACTATGGAAAATGCTATATGAGTATATAGACTTGGATGAATTGAATAGTAGTTGATGATGTTTGTGTGGGTTATTCGTATTGTGGAATTTAAGTAATTAATTAGAACAAATTGTAATTAGTGTTACCATTACGCATCGGTTAGAAAGTCAAAAAGTAATTTTTTTGAATTTTTGATTTATGAAAAATAGTAATATTAATGTCAGATGTAATTTTTAAAATCAAATTGCAGTGTTTTAAGAAGCTATTTAGGAGTTTATAAAAAGTTAAAAAAAATAACTTCTTTCATAATACTACTACTTTTTATTACATTTCTATAAAATAAGCACTTTTAGAACTAAAAATCTAAACACAAAATAATTTATATATAAATTACTTTTAATATAATCATTTATTGTTTAATCTATTTTTTCAAAAACAATTTAATTAAACTGTTTATCCAAACCGAATCTTAGAGAGATTTGTGACAATAGAGAATTATTGATTACGAAAGAATGCACAAATTATTTTTGTAATTAAATTTATAATTTAATTATTTTTTTACTTTTTATGTGTTTTTTTAATTGATTTTTATTGTACCAATAAAGTATTATTAGACTAATTTGATTGAATTTATTAATTAGTCACTAAAACAATTTAATTATGTAGCATTATCTATTAATTATACCTTACTCCGTTTCATCTATATCTCTCTCTTAATTAAGACAACTCAATTCCTTACAAAAGGTCCATCCTACAACTGAAGATTAGCTCTTCAAAGTTCAACCTTTTACTTATTACCAAAATCTATAATTATATAACATGGAAAATCAACAGTAAAGACTAAAGAGTATAGTAGCAGTAGTTAGTATTATTAGTGGTTGTGCAAGGTACCATTAATTTTATATATAAAAAAAAAATTTTAATAAATTTTTTTTTATTTTTTTGTATTTAATAAATTTTTAGTAATAAAAAATAAAAGTACTAAAAAATTAAAAAATATTTTTTTCGAGAAGTTATAATTTATATTTTTTAAAAGAAATCTTTTTCTTAAAAAAAATTCATATAATAAATAAACAAAAACTATTTTTATATTATTGTACTTAAATATAATTGATAAATAAAAACATCCTTTTGTATAAAATATCCAAACACAACATTATTTTTACTATTTTAAAAATTTTTTAAATAAAAAAGATAACTCGAATTTCCTTATAAACTTACTCAAACAATTAATATATGTTGACAATTTGACATAAATATTTACATCATTATTATAGTATAAAATTAAAATGCACCCAGTTAAATTTTACTGCTAAGTACTCCTACCACCCAACAAAAAATAAAGTGGTAATAAATGAGGAAACAATTTATTATCTGTGAATTAAGTTCTTCTAAAATAAAGAGGTGATGAGATAAAAAAAAATAAAAAAATTTAATTATCATTAAATCAAGTTAGTAAAATTAATATATAATTTAATCCTTTTTTTACTTTAGATGATTATTTCCATTAAAAATGTGATTGATATTCAATCTTGATCTATGAGAATAATTAAGAATGTGAAGAAATTTAATTTACTCATTTCTACTGGCAATACATAACTTGAGGGTTTTTTTTTTTCAGGAATAACCTGAGTTTAAAAGAAAGAAGAGTTATAATTTTATTTTTTTTAATTGGTTCAAAATTCTCGATCCAAAAGGGAGAGAACAACATAATAAAATTATCACATATCAGCCAATAGACTATAATTCAAATGGTATATATTTCTCACCTAAAATAAGAGATTTACGTTAAGGTTCTAAAAATCGAACCAATCATCAAATCATTTTAATTATTAATTTATTAATTTATTGGTCTAATTAACCAGTTCAACTGTAGTTCAACTGGAATAATCATTTTATAGTAAAATAATAAATAAAATATAAATAAACACACTAAAATATGATTATAAATTAATATAAACTTTAAAATATTATCCAAATTTAAAATATTACATCAACCAAAATCTTATGATATTATCAAAATACAAACTCCAATGTTAAATAACAAAATAAACAAAAATTTATTCAGTCATCTACTGAATTATTAACAATTTCAATTTCACACTTACTAGTCATTATATTACTATTGAACTTATCAAAATAGTCTAAAGAAACAAAAAAAATTCTTTCAACCATCTACTCTAGGGATGGCAACGGGTCTTCATGGGGCGGGGGCCCCGTCACCACAATCCACCCCCCGTCCCTGTCCCGTCCCCGCCATGAATAACGGAAATCCCGTATCCGCCGAAGACCTGGATATCCACAAATTTTACAAACTAACAATCTCAAACACATAACAATAAACAATTTCAAACACAAAACATTAACAATTGAACAAATCCTAAATTTTCAAATCAAAATTCAACAACAATTGCCCAAACAGAAATAAAACTCAGAAGATTAACAATTTCAAATACAGAAAATTAGCAATTGAACAAATCCTGAATTGCCAAATAAAATTTAATAATAATTGCAGAAATAAAGATACAATCACAGAAGATAAACAATTTGAAACATTGAACAAACCCTAAACCCCAAATGTTGAAAAAAAAACCTTAAAAGAAACTAATAAGAGAGAAAGGGTCTTATTGATGCGGCGACGACGAGGCTTCGGCTGGCAGCGACGGTGAGCGGTGAAGAAGCTGTTGGAGGCGACGACAATTGTGCTGGTGGCGGTGACGATTCTGCTTGAGGAGGCAGCGACAAGGAAGACCGATTAGGAGGCTGCAATGATGATGAATGAGCAAGGAGCAGGAGGCGGCATGATGAGGCAGCGACGGTGAGTGAGAGGGCGGTGATTTGCGATGTGAATGAGGGAAGGAGGCGGTGACCAACGATGAGGCTTGTAAGCAGCGGAGAACCTTGGCGTGGCTGGCGAGGTGACGAGGTAGGAGGAAGACAGCGGCGATGCTGTTGTTGGAGAAGAGAAGCAGCAGCTGGAGGCAGAGGAAGAAGGAGGTGGCTACTGGGTTGAAGGAGAGAGTTTGAAAGTGAATCTAAAGTGAGAAGGGCAGCTGCTAAGGTAACATTTGGGGCTGGACTTTTAATTTTATATGGGCATTTATGTAATTTTATATTTGTGAGTATTATACAGGTACCCACGGGACAGGTACCTCTTTCCCTGCCCCCGCCCCATTTAATAGACAGGTACCCATCTCCGCCACCTGGGTAAATCCCCGCGGATACCCACCCCGCCGGAGAAAATTGCCATCCCTAATCTACTCATACTCATCTAGTTAATTGATTTAAGTCAATTCATCTATTTTTTCATTGAATTAAAAACAAAGCTAACCAATTTATTCCTTCCCTAACAAAAAATTAATCATAATGAACAAAGTTGTAAGTTTTAACAAACTTGACCTATCCAGCAGACAGCAATAACATGACAAATGTTTAAGTTGTAACAAAGTTCATAATTTGAACAAATATTAACAAGATTTTCAACAGACAACAGGCACATCACAATGTTAATAATTTTAGCACAACAACAACAACAAAACCTTGTCCTATTAGGTGGGGTCGGCTAAATAAATCAAACGACATCATTGTGCTCTGTCATGTATCATGTTAATAATTTCAGCACAAATTTAACAAAAATTCAACGAACTTTTCTAAAAATTAACAAAGATTATCAAAGTCTTAGCACAACACAAAAAAAAAAAAAACAAAACAGAGCAACATCAAGCTAATTATTCAACAATTCAATCTGAGTGGCACTAGCAGAATCCTAAACCGAAGAACAAAGAATGAAGAATGAAAAATTAAGAAAACAAGGAAATAGAAAAATCCTAAACCTTTGTTCTGACGACTTTTGAGTAGAGGGGTAGAAGTGCGACAGAGACAAAGGCTAGACGATGAGCACAACGACGGACGGCAACAGTCCTGCGGCTGAGCAACCAAAGAGCAGACTCGAAGATGTTGAGCTCGAGGAAGAAGCTCCGATTGGTGGGTTGGGGAGGACTTCGAGCACCACGATCAGACGAAGACGATGGTGCCTAAGCACGACAGATGGCGACAAGAGGGTAACGGACGACGGCAGGAGCACGACGGAGCAGATGAATTCCAGGGACTGACGCCAAACTCGAGGAAGAAGTTGCGACAGACGAAACGGTGGCAATCCTTACAGCAGTCCATGCGACGGTGATGCAGCAACCTTTGCGGCGGTGGGAAGAAGATAGGGTTTCTCACCTACAGGCTTTAGCTTTCTTTTTGTTTTAGAGAGAAGTGGATAGGAGAATGCATTTTCAGTT
This sequence comes from Arachis ipaensis, assembly GCF_059453495.1. Classification (NCBI taxonomy): domain Eukaryota; kingdom Viridiplantae; phylum Streptophyta; class Magnoliopsida; order Fabales; family Fabaceae; genus Arachis; species Arachis ipaensis. The sequence goes on along the minus strand of NC_142441.1, from coordinate 83,867,654 downwards.
TCAGCTCACCGTTTTTCTTTTCCTTTTTAATTTAAAAAATGGAGTCACTATATATAAATCAGTCGGGTTTGGTTCTGTCCAGCCGACTAATTTTTGGCAGATTCAGCAGTTCAATAATGATTTTTATAATTTCGATTTTTCTGTTACAATCGAACTACAAAGCTATCCAATTTTCGGTCGGACCGTTTCAATTGGCCAATTTAATCCAATTTCAGAACTATAATTTAGAGCTCAAACCTTTCTTAATATAACTTGAAAAAAAAAAAGACTATCACATATCACACCTCTTTTCTGAGGGTGTATCAGCCTAAAGACTCTCAAAGTCGCTTATGTTTATTCATGCTGATAACTACTAACAAAAATTTTAGTTGGTTTCTATAAAAAAAAAAAAAATAATAATAATAATAAATTTATCTTAGTTAGTTCAAACATGGATAATTACTAATTAACTTGTTAAATGTTTATAGAGAATTTTTCATGTACAAAAAAGGAAGAAAATATTCAAAATAAAATACAGGGCTGGCCATAGCAATGTTATTTTTCTCTAATTAGTTTCTAAGAACAAAATTATTCCCTCTTATTATTATATTGATAAAATTTAATAATTTATTTTACACATGTTTATAAATTAAGTTCTTTCGTATAAGAAATAGCTCTTTTTCTCACGAGATAGCAATTTAAAGGTTTGTTGTTAATTGAATATTGATTATGAGGAATGTTAGAGGGCCAGCAACTTTTGTGATTTGTAGCCATCAAATAGTCATCAATAATAATTTTAATGATGTGAAATTGGTGTGAGATTTCATTCAATAACTCACTTTTCTTTGTTGGTTAGATGCTGGCTAGAATTTAACAAAGTTGTTAGCCCTAGACTTTTCTATTGATTATTGAATACAAGGAAGCTAAGGAGTCAAGGCTAAGGAGTCAAGGAAGTGCAGAGTGGCTGACTCTAAAAGGAGATTCGTTGAGTCTGTTTGGTGGACAAATAAGGGTCCAAAAGAGATACCACTAATATATAGTACCTTGTTGGTGCCATTAGCTCAACGCAATAAAAAAGTTTCTGATGATTCTTGAAGATTTTAAATTTCTCTCACTTTTTGATTTTTACAAAGAAAATTAATAAATCGGTTTCCACCAACTGGTTGCATTGAGATTTATTAGGTCATTATGTCGGTTAGAATTAAATAATAATAATAATAATAATATGCCTAATATGCTGCTTTCCCGTCCACAAATTGTTAAATAGTCAACAACAATGTTAATTAAGTCTAAATTTTCCCTTCATATAAGGTTAAAAAGAGAACATGTACTGAGCTTTGTTACAGTAGATGTTGAATTTCTATTCAATAGTTTAATTAAATTTTAGAATGATAATCTATAATATAATATCATAGTTTTATTGACAAAAATAAAATGAATATTTTAATCTTATTTTTTTTTTAAATATTTTTCCAAATAAAAGTAGAATTTTAACTTAAATCAAAATAGATAATTTCTTTTTATTATTAAATATATCAAGATATAACTTGTGTCGAAGAAACCAACCTTTTTTCTATCCTATAAAACACAAATGTAAATTTTATAGGTATTGAGAAAAGGAAGAGTTTAAATCAAGAAACTATTTTAATTTTAGAACGAGTTATTAAGTAAATAGGAGATTTTCAGTTTCGTCTCTTATAATTATAAAAGCTTAAAGATAAATGAGGAGAGAAAGTGACACCAACATGTATTCTATTTTAAATTTGAAGTGCAATGAGAACCATGTCTAATCTCTACCATAATTTTAGTGAAATTTCATTATAACGATAAACAAGATTACAAATACCAATTCAAAGACAAAAACAAGGACAAATAAATTCAAACTGGTTCTACCCCAGATAAATGAAGCTACAATTTCGAGTTTCATAAACCAAAAAAAACCTAAGATGCGAAGACCAAACAAAACTAATAATAAAGATTCAAAATTTTATAGAAATTATTTTTGCCCTTTTTTCTATATCAGATCTTTTTTTTCGTCGATTTTTTCTTCAAAATCTCTCATATTAAAATATGTCTTTTTCTTTTCAAATAGAAAGACTCCAAAATTTAAAACTAAATATATGAATTGACTCAATAAAAGTACGATTGAAAATTTTCATTTTAAAAACCGAGGGTTGTTCAACATAAACTTTTTTATTTATAATTCCACTTAAAAATGCATATTTTATATCTATTTAAAATAGTTTGAATCTTTTGTGTGTAGTATAGGTGAGTAGTAATCTAATTACTTCCATTCTAGCCACAAGAGCAAAAGACTCGTTAAAATAAATTTCTTCTTCTTAGTCAAACCTTTGAACTACCAGCAGTCTTATTTGTTCCTAGCTATTGTGTCATTTTCTCTTATCTTGTTTCTGTAAATTCATCTAGTGTCGATCACTTTCTTTTTGATTAGTCTAGACGTATACTAGTATTCATGCTTGATTTTTTTCAAATTGTTGTAACTTCTCTTTCATTGCTTTTATCCAAAATAAATCATCTAGAACTTTTTCAATATTATAAGAACCGCCTTAACCGCATTAATAAAATAATAATTTAATTGTCCGAAATAGGTTCGAAAATATAGAAATGATATTTTGAGAATAAAATGATGAAATTTGATTTCAATGAATTTTTTCGCGTTGGAAAATATTTCTTTTTCGAAAAGATTTTGTAAAAATGTGTACTAGCGCTTAAGTTGGCAGTACCGGCTCTAGTCTGTCGAGTACCACGTATTTTGGAAAATAAGATTTCGAAAATTGATTTATTATTTTGAAAGGACAAAAATAATTGAGAATTAAAAATCGGGCATTAATCTTAAAGGTTTTTACCCAAAGTGGGCCAAACGAACCAAAAACACTTAGCGGGTTGGACCGGGCTCAAGTGGGCCCAAGTCCAACATATAAATGCTCTAAACAAAGAGGCATTCAGCCTCATTTTCAGAAAATAGAGAGAGAGAGAGAGACGGTGAGAAGAGAGAAGAGAAGGGGTTTGGAATTTTACTATTCACCCAAACCTTGTTTTGATCATAACTTGAGTTACGGAGTTTCGATTGACGAGCCATTTGTGGCCACGCAAAACTCTCGCCGAGCCCGTCATTTCTAGCTAAGTTTTGTAGTTAAGATATCAAAACTAGCACTCCATTTTCTACCCTAATAGAATCTACAATTTTATGTTTGATTTTTTAGTAGATTTTGTGATTTTGTTTGTTTAGAGTGATCTAGCATTGGAAGATTGTTGGTTTTTGCCCCTAATACTGATGGATAAGGTAAGGTTTCACTAAACCTTATGTTTAGTTATTTTGTGAACCTTAGGTTTGATGTTAGTGTGTTTTATGATGTTAGATTGAGTTTCGGTGTTTGTTGGAGTTGGTTTGTGGCTTTGGATCGAGCTTGGTGGCTTCATTTTGAGGTTTGGTGCATTTTGGGAATCGGCCAAGGTATGGTCTCGGTTTTCTTTATGTAATATGTAATATTTCTTGACACTTAGGCTAGTGGACCATAAGATAGGATTGAATGATGTTGGTGTATGCTTAATTATATATGAAATTATGTTGTATGATGAAGAGAAGTATAGAGAATGTTGGAATGTGAAATATATGATTATGATGATGATAAGTGTTGATGATTATTATGAGTATAATGATGTTATGTAGTGAAGATAGTGTTTGTGATGTTAGAAATGGATTGGTGAGAGTTGTGAATAATGATTATGAGTATTGATTAATGATTGAATTGGAAATTATGGATTTGTAGTGATTTATGGTATAATGGTTGAGTGAATTAGGTGTGGAATTGATGGAAATGATATGAAATGGTAAGTTGTTGGGTGTAGTGGTGTTTTATGATGATTGAGTTGGCTTTGATTTGGTTTTAAATTAAAAGTTTTGGTGAAATTGAGTTTTTAGTGTTTTTTGGTAAAAACGGGTTTTAGGCCAACTTTGGCGGATCATATCTTGAGCTACAGTTTTTTAGATTTATTAAATTTTTATCAAATTAAATATAATTTAAAGAGCTTTAAAACGATATAGATTTTGTAGAAATAGAAATTTTGTAGAAAAATATATGATCGTTGGAAGTTGGTGTCAAAAATCTGAAATTCTGTAATGTTGCAGAATTTATGATTTCTGGTATGTGTGCCCACACACACTGTTGTGCGTGTGCTCTGAACAGAGGCCACATTTTTACTTGTCTGTACGCACACCCTTGTTCGCACGCACACACAGGGATATGCCTACTGTTGAGAGCGTTCGCACACTTTGGTGCGCACACACATTTTGTGAAATTTTCAAGTTGTGTGTACGCACAACATCATGCGTACGAACAAGCTTGAAGAACTCTTCTGTGTGTGCGTACGCACACTGCCCTGTTTTTCAAAGGGATATTTTTAACTACTTTATCTTTTTGACAAGATTGCAAACTTCTGTAACACTTTTTTAAAACCTTTTTACCAGTTTTAGGGTCTTGAATCAAGGGAGAAAATAATAAATGTACAAAAAGGGATATTTTAGTTATAAGTTAGAAGACGGTGATTTAGGATTGGAATGTTTTGTAGATGGAATAATTGGAGTGTTTGGGCAGTGTTGAGGTAATCCTGGCTTGAAAAACACGAATGATTATGGTTAATGGAATGAGTATGAACGGAAGTGTGCTATGAGCAGTGGCCTCTGAAAAGGTTTATGTGATTGTGATATGCTTTGTTCTTCGTCGTAGGGGCTGTGGCAGTCTCCTGCCTACGTTCGGATGTGAGGGTTGAAACTAGGCTTCTCACTCATATTTCTCGCATCCAAAGGAAGGTGATAGGGCACTCTCCCTCGGAACATTTTCCTCTGAAAGGAGAAGGTCGTAGGGCACTCATCCCTTGGAATTTTTCCGCCTGAGTATGCGTTTTCTCTCTGGTTGCAAGGTGGTAGGGCACTAACCCATGGAATCATGCGGCATCCAGAGGAATGTGGTTGGGCACTCTCCCTCGGAATATTTTTCTCTGAAATGAGAAGGTGGTACGACACTCATCCCTCGAAATTATTCCTCCTTAGTATGCGCAATAGAGAGACTAATCCGGGAGTTGTTGACCGGATTATGTGTCGGGTTTGGCATTATAACCAACATGTGATATCACAGCCAATAGGACAGGCATTCATCATATGTATCTCTTATATGCTTGGTTGCTTTGATTACTTGCGGTTTGCCTAAATGTATAACATGCCTACTTGCTTCTTGAATTACTTGCTTGCATTATCTGTGATTTGTCTAGTGCTGAGGAGGTTAGGTAGGCAGTGGCAATGGGATTATATGGAGGGTAGATTGGTGAAGGCTGTGGAACAGCGGTGACTAGTTTTAGTTAGAAATCCCCTAAGTTTAGATACCCTTGTTTATTGTTTACGGTTTAAGTTATTTATTTTGTTAAGCTTGAATATCGGCATCGATGTGAAGTTCTCGGATTGCCTTTGGCATCCTAGAACCTTACATCTTATATATTGGACACTATTACTATACTGAGAACCTCCGGTTCTCATACCATATGTTGTTGTTGATTTGCAGATGTAGGTCATAATTCACCTTGGTGAAATTGCGGACATGGTGACAGAGCAGAGAATGTTTTCTTCCTTGTTTATTTTTGTTTTATTTTTTGTAGTACCTTCTCTCATATATTATTTTAGACTTTATGGCCTTAGAGGCTTGATTTGAGAGATAAGATGTACAAGCTATTTTAAACTTCCAAAAACTCTTTTGTATTTCAGTTTGACTAGCTGGCCTAAACTCCGCAGGTTGTGACTAGTTCTCTTCTTTGTATTTCATACTTATAAATATATATATATATATATATATATATATATATATATATATATATATATATATATATATATATATAATTTAATTATTACCTTGTGTATCTTGGAGCTATCTACAAGGTTTTATATATATTATGTCTCGTTCTATCTGTGCCTACGCGTTTAGTCATTGTGTGTGAACGCTTCGCATTTGTAATTCTCCTTTGTGCGACTTTAAACTTTATTCCTTCATTGGGCTTCTAGTTATATAAATTCTTGGACATATATTATATATTATAAGCTTTAGAACTGTTGTGACACTTTGTTATCCTTTGCTTTACAGCTAGAGGTAACGCTTAGGATAACAACATGTTACATTTATGATATTAGATCGAGGTTCATCCTCGTGAGCCTGAGGGATGGACCGATTGTGCTTCGTTACACACTCTGGGTCGTGTTTCTTTCATGCTATTTAGGATATCTGTTTGATATGCACAGCATGCTTGTTTGTGAGTGCCTTTGGGGATAATTGAAGCATTGAGCCTGAGATATTGAGATTGATCACCTTGATATCGATTGTTTGGTGTGGAAAGAAAACCCGAATGGAAACTGACGGATGAGGTCGATCATGTTAACGGAGATGTAGTGAGGATGATTAACCTAGCCTATGCATTATGAGCTCAGCATGTTCTGAAAAATCTGTTTGTGGAGTTTGTGGCATGTTGGTTGATGGGTGCGGTTCAGCACTAATGGCAACGGAAGTAACGGCTGATACTTTTGCGGTTTTTAATTATGATTTTTAATTTCTAATTAGTATGGTCTTGAATTATGTTGAAAAATTTTTAAGGTTTAGAATGATTTTCAAATTTGGTTGGGAACTTTGGTTTAAATGATATCGTTTAAAAGAAAAGTGATTTCTATGATTTTGTTAATTTGTGAATCTGGTTTGAAATTTAAGCTATGATTTAAGGATTTTAGTGAAATTAGGAAAATCATGATTTAAAGTGATTGATTCACAAATAAATGATTTATGACTCTGTTGAAAAAGTTTTAACAATGAACCCGTTTAGATTGGACTTGTTTTAAAGATTTTGAAAAATATTATAAAATCGGTATTTGGTTTGAGAAAAATTTCGAATTTTTAATGATAATAATTAGAGTGACGCAGCGGAAGGCGAGAGGGAACATCGACACGGTAGGATGACGGAGGATGAGATGCTTTGACGACTTGTTCGGGTTGACAATGTTGGTAGTAGGACACTTCGAGGAGGATATATCACGTGATTCAAATTTTCGAAGGCGAAAATTTTATTAGGAGAGGAGAATGTAACAACCGGCTTAACCAATTTAATAAAATAATAATTTAATTGCCCGAAATAGGTTCGAAAATATAGAAATAATATTTTGAGAATAAAAAGGTGAAATTTGATTTCAATGAATTTTTCTGAATTGAAAAATGTATCTTTTTCAAAAAGCTTTTGTAAAAATGTGTACGGGCACTTAAGCCGGCAGTACCAGCTCTAGTCTGTCCAGTACCGCGTATTTTGGAAAATAAGATTTTAAAAATTGATTTATTATTTTGAAAGGACAAAAATAATTTAGAATTGAAAATTGGGCACTAATCTTAAAGGTTTTGCCCCAAAGTGGGCCAAACGGACCAAAAATACTAAGCGGGTTGGACCGGGCCCAAGTAGATCCAAGTCCAACATATAAATTTCCTAAACACAGAGGCATTCAGCCTCATTTTCAGAAAATAGAGAGAGATGGACGGTGAGAAGAGAGAAGAGAAGGGGTTTGGGATTTTACTATTCACCCAAACTTTGTTTTGATCATAACTTGAGCTACGGAGCTCCGATTGATGAGCCGTTTACGGCCACGCGAAGCTCTCGCTGAGTTTGTCATTTCTAGCTAAGTTTTGTAGGTAAGAAATCAAAACTCATACTCCAGTTTCTGCCCTAATGGAATTTGCAATTTTATGTTTGGTTTTTTAGTAGATTTTTTTATTTTGTTTGTTTAGGGGTGATATAGAATTGGAATATTGTTGGATTTTGCCCTTAATATCGATGGGTAAGGTAAGGTTTCACTAAACTCTTGTGTTTAGTTATTTTGTGAACGTTAGGTTTGATGTTGGTATGTTTTATGATGTTAGATTGAGTTTTGGTGTTTGTTGGAGTTAGTTTGTGGCTTTGGATCGAGCTTGGTGGCTTCATGTTGAGGTTTGGTGCATTTTGGGAATCAGCCAAGGTATGGTCTCAGTTTTCTTTCTGTAATATGTAATGTTTCTGGACACTTAGGCTAGTGGACCATAAGATAGGATTGAATGATGTTGGTGTATGCTTAATTATATATGAAATTATATTGTATGATGAAGAGAAGTATAGAGAATGTTGGAATGTGCAATATATGATTATGATGATTATTATGAGTATAATGATGTAATGTAGTGAAGATAGTGTTTGTGATGTTAGAAATAGATTGGTGAGAGTTATGAATAATGATTATGAGTGTTGATTAATGATTGAATTGGAAATTATGGATTTGTAATGATTTATGGTATAATGGTTGAGTGAATTAGGTGTGAAATTGATGGAAGTGATATGAAATGGTATGTTGTTGTATGTAGTGGTATTTTATGATGATTGAGTTGGCTTTGATTTGGTTTTAAATTAAAAGTTTTGGTGAAATTGAGTTTTTAGTGTTTTTTGGTAAAAATGGGTTTTAGACCAACTTTGGCGGATCATATCTTGAGCTACAGTTTTTTAGATTTATTAAATTTTGTACCAAATTAAAGATAATTTAAAGAGCTTTAAAACAATATAGATTTTGTAGAAAAAGATATAATCGTTGAAAGTTGGTGTCAAAAATCTGAAATTCTGTGATGTTGCAGAAGTTATGATTTCTGTGTGTGTCCACGCACACTGTTATGCGTGTGCTCTGAACAGAGGCCACATTTTCACTTGTGCGTACACACACCCTTGTGAGCATGCACACCCTATGATTTTTAGAAAACGTGCGTACGCACACTCGGGTGCGCACGCACACACAGGGATATGCCTACTGTTGAGAGCGTACGCACAACCCTTTCTGTACGCACACTGCCCTATTTTTTAAAGAAAACTTTATTTTTAACTGTTTTATCTTCTCGGCAAGCTTACAAATTTTCGTAACACTTATTTAAAACCTTTTTACCAGTTTTAGGATCTTGAATCAAGGAATAAAATAATAAGTGTACAAAAGGGGTATTTTAGTTACAAGTTAGAAGACGGTGATTTAGGATTGGAAAGTTTTGTGGATGGAATAGTTGGAGTGTTTGGGCAGAGTGTTGAGGTCATCCTGGCTTCAAAAACATGAATGATTATGGTTAATGGAATGAGTATGAACGAAAGTGTGCTATGAGCAGTGGCCTTTGAAAAGGATTATGTGATTGTGATATGCTTTGTTCTTTGTCGTAGGGGCTGTGACAGTCTCCCGCCTACGTTCGGATGTGAGGGTTGAAGCTGGGCTTCTCACTCATATTTCTCGCATCCAGAGGAAGGTGGTAGGACACTCTCTCTCGAAACGTTTCCTTCTGAAAGGAGAAGGTGGTAGGGCACTAACCCACGGAATCATGCGGCATCCAGAGGAAGGTGGTAGGGCACTCTCCCTTGGAATGTTTCCCTCTGAAAGAAGAAGGTGGTAGGGCACTCATCCCTCAGAATTATTCCTCCTGAGTATGCGCAACAGAGAGACTAATCTGGGAGTTGCCGGCCGGATTATGTGTCGGGTTTGGCACTACAACCGACATGTGATATCACAGCCAATAGGACAGGCATTCATCATATGCATATCTTATGTGCTTGGTTGCCTTGATTACTTGTGGTTTTCCTAAATGTATAACATGCCTACTTGCTTCTTGAATTACTTGCTATATTTGAATATTAACTGTGTATTACTTTCTTGCATTATCTGTGATTTGTCTAGTGCTGAGGAGGTTAGGTAGGCGGTGGCGATGGGATCACACGGAGGGTAGGTTGGTGAAGGCTGTGGAACAGCGGTGACTAGTTTTAGCTAGAAATCTCCTAAGTTTAGATACCCTTGTTTATTGTTTACGGTTTAAGTTATTTATTTTGTTAAGCTTGAATATCGGCATCGATGTGAAGTTCTAGGATTGCCTTTGGCGTCCCGGAACTTTACATCTTATATATTGGGCACTATTACTATACTGAGAACCTCCGGTTCTCATATTATATATTGTTGTTGATTTTCAGATGCAGGTCGTAATTCACATCGGTGAAATTGCGGACATGGTGACAGAGCGGAGTATGGTTTCTTCCTTGATTATTTTTGTTTTATTTTATTGTAGTACCTTCTCTCATATATTATTTTAGACTTTATGGCCTTAGAGGCTTGATTTTAGAGATAAGATGTACAAGCTATTTTAAACTTCCAAAAATTCTTTTGTATTTCAGTTTGACTAGCCGGCGTAAACTCCGCAGGCTGTGACTAGTTCTCTTCTTGGTATTTCATACTTATATATATGTCTTGTTAATTTAATTATTACCTTATATATTCTGGAGCTATCTACAAGGTTTTATATATATTATGTCTTGTTCTGTCTGTGCCTACATATTTAGTCATCGTGTGTGAACGCTTCGCGTTTTGTAATTTCGCTTTGTGCGATTTTGAGCTTTATTCCTTCATCGGGCTTCTAGTTATATAAATTCTTGGACATATATTATATATTATAAGTTTTAGAACTGTCGTGGTACTTTGTTATCCTTTGCTTTACGGTTAGAGATAAGGCTTAGGGTAATGGGGTGTTACAAATATCATTAAACTCAATAGGTGAAATGAAAGTGATGTTGGTAGATTCCAATTTTTTTAAAGTTGATCTAGTAAATCTTTTTATTGATGGATCTTTAATAATAAATTTATGAGGATAATTCTAGTAGAATTTTTATTTTTTGAATTTGTTTGGATACCATCTGAACCAGTAGGCTTTGTTTAGATATTGGGAAGAAAATAGAAGGAAAGAAAATAAGAGGAAAGAAAATGAGAAGAGAGAAAATAGAAGAAAAAGTAGAGTTATTTATGCATTGTTTTGATGAAGAGAAAATGGATGAAAAAAATATAAATTTTTTTTTTGTTTAGATAGAAAAAAAGTGAGAGAAAAAAAATTATAATAGTATAAAATTACATTAATACCCTTATAATAAAATAAAATATAAATATTTTTATTTATTTATATTTTATTATATTTTAAAAATATTATAATTTTATATATTTAATTTAAATTATTTATCTAATACATATATAATGTTTAAATATAAATTTTTATTATAATAATATATTAAAACTATTAAAATCAAAAGGGTAAATATAGAATTTTAATCATATTTATCCTTCTCCACGAATTTTTTTGGCAATGTTGAGGAAAATTTTTTTATATGGATCCCATATATCCTTTTTGATTTTTCACTCAATTTCTTTTGTGATCCAAACAATAAAAAACTGAGTTTTCCATCTAATTTCTTTTTTTACATTTTCTTTCCTTTTAAATTCCTTTCATCCAAACACAATGTAAAATTTTAGTATTATCTTTAGTTGTTGTGACTTTAATTTAGCAAAAGTAGAAAATAAAATAGAATTATTTTTTTATAGAAGATTTTAAAAATTTGTGAAACTTTTACACTGTTATTTTTAAAAATATTAGTATTAAAAAAAGAGACCTGCATAAATTTTTCAATAGTTTTGATGAATTTGATAAAATTCTAGATCTTATTAGAAGTGAAATACCTAATAAAAATTTCTTCACGTATTTTGGACTCAAATTTTGCTAGAATTGGGTTATCAAGTTGATATGTATATGCTCACGGATTTTTTATTTTTATAAATAAAATAAATATAATAATTACTAAAATAAATAATTTAAAAATTATTTATCATTTTAAATTTTAGGATCATATCTCATTTATAGTGTAAATGAGATGGCTTTGCGTGTATTTCGTTTACACTGTAAACGAGATATGACACGTCAGCTGTCACGTGTGTATCTCGTTTACATTGTAAACGAGATAGGGTCTGTCCGAGCCTATAAATATAAGTCGTTTACAACATTGTTCCGGACTCCATTTTGACTTAGTCAACCTCTTTCTCCCATCTTTTAACCCTTTCTTACCCTATTTTAGACTGATCCAGTGATGGCGCGCCAGGCGGGGAACGACGGAGACATCAACAGGCTGAACGAGACGTCACATTACGCCGGGGCGGCCGACTTCGAGATTAGTTGCGTTCTGTTTGTTTGATCTTAGGATGGTGCCATTGTTAGGGTAGTCCTATAGTGACAAGTACATAGTTAAATGGTTTAGGAATAGGTCTCTAGGAAGAATTTAGAACTCTATTTGCTTGTGCAAAGATGTTATGATTTAATTATTGGTTTGGAACTCTATTTTTTTTGTGGTAGGTTGTTATTAGTTATAACGTTCTAATTAGGATTTGCTTACCGACATATGTAATTTAGAGACATGTGTAGGATAGAAACATAGATGTATGTTGTTAAGTAGAAGTAGCTGTAGTTTAGATAGAAATATTTGCTTAACGTCTAATGTGGTGTGTATCATGTTAAGCTGATTTAATTACTAAAAAAAAAAAAAAAAAAGAAAGAATTCAGTAAAACAAAAATTTATAATCATCCCTTATATTATAAGGCTGATTTTTATTTTATAATTCTTCAGAGGCCTCGCCTTCTACTGCCTCGACAAGTGAGTCATATCCTTCCTCCACTCGACGCCATCGTCCTATATCTGGTTGAGGCCGAATTCGGCGATACGGTGCCCCTCAGAGACTTCACTTTTGACAATTTCCTGATTTCGGCACTTGTGGAGCAATGGCGTCCTGAGACGCACACGTATTGCTCCACCAACTGTGCACTCTACCAACCCTCCGAACCTCCTGAACACAACAAGACAGTATTACTTCAGCCATATCTCAAACCTACTTAATATATCATACAGAAGTTTCGAAAAAAAATAATTAAGGTTGAACTTACCAGTATCCGAGGTTCTGCCGAAGGGCCACACGGAGGCTCCATTGACACCCACTCTCAGCTTGACGGCATTGCACATGGTACTTCAACCGGTCCGATTCGATCATCCGGTACTCCACACTCCTGCAAATACTGTAGTTCTTCACACACTGAAGCACTGCCTCTTAGCTTTTGAACCTGTGGCCGACCCGAAACTTTACACCACCGTCTAGGATGTAATTCTCTTCACCCGTGTCAGAAAACGGAGTCCTCTCATGCATGGCGTCCACATCCAGACTGTGATAGTGACTTGGCACTGCCGATAGCGCCGGAATTGGGTGAGGTGGCGGCAGGACATGGAGCGCCATGGTCACGGCAGGTGTCTCCGGTACAAACTCATCCTCATCCCCACCATCGAATGAATCACTGTCTGCACTGTCTGGCCATTAATGCCTTGTTTTCGTGAGAAAAACCAGATAGAAAAAGGATAGAAAATGTTGGTGGAGAATATTAAGAGTTACACATCCTTTTATAGCTGCTGCAGCTTTGTCTTCTATCTATCTTGTTTACACTGTAAACGAGATGAGCATTTCATGTATCTCGTTTACAGTGTAAACGAGATAGACACATGACAGCTGACGTGTCCTATCTCTGTAAACGAGATACACGAAATGCCATCTCGTTTACACTGTAAACGAGATAAGACCATGAAATTTTAAATGGTAAATAATTTTTAAATTATTTATTTTAGTAATTATTACATTTATTTTATTTATAAAAGTAAAATATCCATATGCTAACAAGTCTCAAAGAATAAAATGCATATCAATACACAAAGTCAAAATGCATAGACACGAGTTAAATTCCACTTTGGTCTTTGAGATTGGCGAGTTGCATTGATTTGGTCTCTGACTTCTCAATTGCTACAATTTGGTCCTCCAGATTTAAAAAAAAAATGCACTAATATATTTTCTCCTCAACACCGTTAGTGAGATAGCTCAGGTCTTGCCATGATGGACATATTAAAACGATGTTTTACATGTTTTGATGCTAAAATAGCACTAAATGATGTCATTTTAGTATTTGAACAATATTAAAATAGAGGGGGTATAATGTTTTAGTATTATTCTAACCCTTAAACGACGTCATTTACTGTCTTTTTTAGCGCCAAAATGCATACAACGTCGTTTTAATATGTCTAGCGTGACAAGATTTGAGCTACACAACTAACAGCGTTGAGTTTCAGCGACGGAAAATATACAAAAGACTACATTAGTATACTTTTTTAAATCTAGATGACTAAATTATAACAATTAAAAAGTCAAAAAATAAATCAGTGTAACTCACTAATTTTAAAGACTAAAATAGAGTTTAACTTTTCACAAAAAGATTTTCAAATAAGATTGTATTAAAGCGCAAATAACAATGTCGTTAACAATATGAGGATTGGGGGGTGTGGTTTGCGGCCCATGACAACATATTATTGCAAATCTATTATTATGGTACAATAATAAAAATTATATATTAGGTCTTAAAACATGGCAAATTAGATTGAGTACGAAACCAATAAAATAATGACACATGAAAAAGCTAATATCTATTTTGAAGAAATATAACTACCAATTGTAGGTTGAAAATGTCAAAATAATACTATGAAATAAAGGAATAGAAAGTAAACGAAAATGTTTCTAACGCTCGCGGCTCGGGGATAGTTGAAACTTGAAAGAATGCTAACTATCAAATCATTCATATATATATATATATATATATAATCAAATATATAATCAAATCAAGATTTTACTATATAATTATAAAAAATATTATTATTTATATATTAAAATTAATAATCAATTACGTATAAATATATATAATTTAATTTATTTTTAATATATATTTTATATTTTTATATATATTTTATACTAATAATTAATTAGTATAATTTATTTTTATATATATTTAATTTATTTATTTATGCCAACAAATTATAACTCAAATAGTATAATCTTCTTATATTCAGTTAGAAGTTGCGAGTTTGAATTTTTATATCTTTGGTAAAAAAATATTTAATTTACTTTTAATATATATTTTGATAAATATTTTTTCTTAATTTTTTTCCCTCGATCCGTAATTCCATATTAACATTATCAAAATATTCAATATTCAATAAACCATAGAAAGTAGAAACATAGTACTAAATATTTCAACAAATGAAAAGGTATATCATATTTATATATTATAAAAAGGTGGGTAAATTGAAGGCAATTATTGATGATTTCATTTGTAATTGGTTAGGCTCAGGGTACCTTCTTTTTCCCCTACATTCATAAATTTTGATATTCCCACCCCACCTTACATTACATTGTTGTTGCCCATTTTATATAAGCCGCACAATCTTCTTGTTATAGCAACAACCTACAACAATTAGGGAGAGAAGGGTCCTAATAAGACCAGTGCCTTGGGAGTAAAAAAAAAAAATCCCAAAACCCCTCATTATATAAAGAGGGAGAGAGAGAGGAAGAGAGAAAGAAAGAAGTTAAGGAGAGAGTGCAAAGCAGCGCGCACACACAGAGACCCCCTAAAAAAAGAAAAGAGAAAAACATTCTCTTCATCTCATCTCTTTCTATATACGTTTCTTATTCTCTTGTCTTTTTGTTACCTTTTTTTATTACTCTTTGCTTCTGTCTCTGCTTTTTGTCAAATGCGGTGTTGTTCTGTTCTCTTTTAATTTGGTTTGATCAGAGAGAGAGAGAGAGAGAGAGATTTGACTTCTCTTACAATCAATTGTTTGGTCTCTACTTATCCTCGTGAAAAGAACCAACTAAAAAAAAGTGTTTCTATATTGAGATCTCATCTAGCTAGCTACCTACACATAGTACATAGTGTCACTGACATTATTCCAGCTCCGTCAATTCATCCATTGTTTTGCGTGACCCAGAAGAAAATTACAAATAAATAAATAAATATTCCTGCTTCTTTAACAAAGATTGTTATTAGCTTGTTCTTATTATAAACCTCTCTTCCACTACTTTCTCTTGTGTGTGTGTGTGTGTTTTGTCTCTTGAATATGGATGGGGTTTCGTTTGAAGGCGCAAAGGATGACATAACAATGCAGTTTGCAATGGTGTGGAGCCAGATCAAAGCGCCATTGATAGTTCCAATGCTGAGGATCGCGGTGTTTTTATGCTTGATCATGTCGGTGATGATGTTCATAGAGAGAGTGTATATGGGCATTGTGATTAGTCTCGTGAAATTGTTTGGAAGAAGGCCTGAGAAGCGTTACAAGTGGGAGCCAATGAAGGACGATGTTGAGTTAGGAAACTCTTCTTACCCCATGGTTCTTGTTCAGATTCCTATGTACAATGAAAGAGAGGTAAGTTAATTAGTTTGTTTGAGTATTCATTATACTCTTCATAATACACAAAGATGGCTTCTTATTATATTGCTTGTAAAAATAAATTAGCCAAAATCAATCAAAATTTATTTTATTAAACATTCATTAACTGTTATAATAATTAATAAATATTAAATAAAATAAATTTTAATATTTTTTTTATTTTCTTAGTATATTACCGTTGTTTCTACCATAAAATGCAGGTTTATCAGCTTTCAATTGGAGCTGCATGTGGACTCTCTTGGCCTTCTGATAGGATCATTGTACAAGTTCTTGATGACTCCACTGATCAAGCAATCAAGGTAATTAATTACCGTTTCGCTAGAAAACTAATTAAGAATAAAGTCAACTCTAACTAATTAAATAAAAAACAGGCTTGTTACAAAATAAAAAGGAAATAATCATTTACTATCCTAATATTTTAAATTTTTAAAATAAAAAATAAACTTAATTGACTTATACTTTAATTGGCTTCCTAAACTTTTTTAATTAATTAATATCAGTAATGTCCTTTCCATTTATGGCAAGAAAAAACCGCCTCTCCGCTGTCCAAAAAATTTATTTTAATTAGATTTCAATCATTTAAATAATTAATTTAAATGAATTTATAACACATCTTCAGATCATTGTTTACAAAAATTATTTATAATTACATAAATAATTAGAGACTAATTAAAAATTTTTAAATTATAAAAGATACTTTATGTTTTAATCAAATAAATAAAAATCAAACAAATATTTACTCAATTAATTAGACTAAATTTAGTTCGTTAAACATTTTCACAACTCCACAAAGAAAAAAGACAAAACATATTTGAGTAATTATTTAATTTTTGTTCTTTTGTTGATTATGTATTACAAAATTATTCTTAGATATAACTAATGAATTTTGTACTATATGATAGTTATTATTAGTAGAAGAATGGATGGAGTAACATTGATTGACGTTGTGATGTGTGAAAAAATTGCAGGAATTGGTGCAGATAGAATGCCAAAGGTGGGCAAGCAAAGGTGTGAACATAAAGTATGAAGTGAGGGACAACAGGAACGGATACAAAGCAGGGGCTCTCAAAGAAGGCATGAAACGA
Organism: Arachis ipaensis; assembly: GCF_059453495.1. Taxonomy (NCBI): domain Eukaryota; kingdom Viridiplantae; phylum Streptophyta; class Magnoliopsida; order Fabales; family Fabaceae; genus Arachis; species Arachis ipaensis. Next base: position 83,850,387 of record NC_142441.1, on the reverse strand, counting down.
AGCTATGTTAAGCAATGCGATTACGTTGCCATTTTCGACGCTGATTTTCAGCCTGAGCCTGATTTCTTGTGGCGAACCATCCCATTCTTAGTGCACAATCCTGAGCTTGCTCTCGTTCAGGCTCGTTGGAAATTTGGTAATTAAAACTTTTCTCTAACTCCCTTAACATCCACGTTTTAACGACAATCTCTTTTCTTAGTCCTAATTTAGATTATTTAAAAACTGTCGGTGACATGAGTCTTTTTGTGTGTGTTGAGTTTGGTTGGTGCTGGGTTGGGTCCCACTTTGTGGTTCAACGACCGTGCAAATGTCACACTCTAGCTAACTAGCAGCACCTTCATCTTTCAACTTTCGTTTCATGTTTGCCTTAGATTTAAGCCACGTAACCCCCTTTTTGTTGATGTCAAAGTTTGACGCTAAATTTAACTATTAATTCTAATATTATATGATTTATAAACTCAATTTCTATAAAAAAAAATTGATACTTGAGTTTTAGTGTCTATTTATTATACTTTGTTACCAAAATTATATATGTATCTATCATTGTCGTTTATGATATGGTGTTCTTTTACTACTTTGTGTCTATGGTCCACCCGCTTTTATAATCTCCTCCAAACTTTATATAATAGAATCTTGCGGGGAGAAATTTTTTTTAAAAAAAGAAGTAAAGTTTATTATTTTTGGTCATTATTTTTAATTATTAATTTAATTTTTTTAATTTAATAATTTAATAATATATTTTTAGTTTTTTAGTTTTAAATATTATTGATTAATTATTAATTAAAAAAAATAAATTTTAATAATTTTTTAATATTTAAAAAAAACTTTTTAAAATATAAAAAGTAATTTTACTAAATTTATTGAAAATAAAAATTTTATATTTTAATTTATTAAATATTTTTAAAACTTGTATTATTATCTTTTTAGAAAACATCTTTATTCTTTAGACATTTTTTTAATTAAATTCTATATACTATATAATATATTATTTGTACACAAAAATTACTGTACATATAAACATCTAATTTAATATTATTAAATCAAATTGTGATTATTTATTTATTTATTTTCTTTACTTTTAAATTTTAAAATTGTCTAAGCGGCCACTAATTTCATACACAAATAGTATTTTCAAAATCATATTACCAAAAAAATATTATTTTATTCTATTTGGGGTATAATTTTTTAATTGTCATGGTATTCTCAAATTCGATAGATTAAAAATCAATTTATCACAAATTTAAAATCTATTTAATATTTAGAATTTAGGGTTTATTGATGGCCAATAAATTATTGTATGCATAAGACATAATTCAAATATCTTAATAACTGCTTAAGTGGACAAGTGAGCTGATCACTCGACAAATCATGATGATTAGTTTTGGCGATTATTATTTGGTTTCTTTTGTTCCTATGCTAAGTGGAAGCTGCTGATTGGTTACTCTCTTCATTATTTTTTGATGTCCAGTCTGTCATTAAAAGGCGTTAATGAATTGATAGATGATTATTAACCATGATATAATAATTATGGCTTTTTACATATTATTTCCCTTGATTATAATTCATTTATAGTAGGAATTGGATCTGGTTGAGTCAATGTGAGGCCGAAAAGTCGGGTAAAACCTGGACCATACTGCTTAATGCGGAAAAAGTATAACTAAATTCGCAAGTAAAGGCCTCATCAGAATCCAATTAATTGATCATTAATGCCTCAGAATCCAATTAATTGATCATTATTAATTACTTTGAAAAGTAGGTGTAGATTAGCAATAAATAATATAAGTACTCCTTAATTTCAACGTGGTCAAAATAGTTGTTTCAACAAAGACTATGCTGGTAGTCATTTTAAGTATGATAATGAGTTTCAAGAGTTAGTAATTTACGATGACTATATAGATTGTTTACTTATAGGTTTATTAGCTTTATAATTAGAACAAGAGTCAAGATTTTTAAAGGGAAAATTTTAAAATAAAGGGATGCAAGGTTTTTTAGAGAAGTTATAATTTTACATATCAAATTTATTTTTGTAACCTCTCATCCAATTTTAACTCCTACCCGCATATATATTAGAAAAAAACATTTAAAATTTTTAATGTATTTAACATATTACAATTTTAATTAGTGTCCTTATGATAATTAATGGTTAGGATAACAAGCTACATGTAAATTTTCATGAAACAATAATTATAACAACCTGATTGAAAGTTGAAATACAAGTTGCAAAACAACATGCATACAACTAACAAACTAAGAAAAGTAAAATATATACTACTATATAGTACTATTTGTTAATAAAAAGCTGCTATCTTTTCCTAAGGAATCGTATTCCCAATATTGGGAACATATGATAATGCTTTAGAAACATGTGCTCTCTTGGGTGGCTCTCAAGATGTGATATGAAAGATTAAAAGGGCCACACACCTCACTAATACAAATAAGTATTGTTTCCAACATGTGCACCAACCAGAAAATTTTCCCCATAGCTAACGCCCTTCCCCTGTTCTAGCTAAGAAAAATTTGATATTTTGAGCTGGTCCTAAAATAATTGTTCTTAAAGAGAGCAACACACGAAATCTGCTTCTATCTACATGTGTATTTCAAAGGGTATTTCTGTCTAATGCATGTTCCGAAAACATATTTAAGCATGCACAGTTTTTTTAAAATAACCTTTCCCTGGTACGTAACATTATAAATAAAACAAAATTTAGTTAACAAAGGGTCCAGCATCTCCAATACTTTTGGAATATAATTTTTATACTTACAAGAAATAAATTAATTTCAAAAGTATGACTTTTTATTAAAATCATAGACAAAGTGAAATCGGTCTCACTTTAGAGAAATAGTAATCATAGTATGAATCATCTTGATGAAAAATTAATTAAATTTTGTCAGTTGTATAACTATTTTGATAGAACAATTAAAAATAATATAAAGTTTAAGTTGAACCGAAACAAAAAATTAAAGCCACAAATTTCTCATTTAATTTTAAATTATTATTTATGACATATAATTTCATAAATACTAATTAGACATTTATAAAACTCAAAATAAAATTAGGATTTAACTAACATGTGCTCTAAGGCATATATAAACTTACCATTAATAGAAGGTTTTAATTTTTTTTATTTAATAAATATAAAATAAATACATTAAAAATTAATTTTTTTGTATTTTCAATAAAAAAATTTTCAATTTGTAATCTTAACATATGTTTTTAAGGTAAAAATAAATAAACCCATAATATTAAAATGAAAATATGCATAGGCGTTGCTCTCTAACTACATTAACAATTACCAAAGTATAGAAGATTTCAATTCTTCCAATATATTTAAAATACTGAAATTTAAAAAATAAATAAGTATAGATATTCTTAAAACAAATATTAAATGTAACATATAGCAGAGCACAAACATCATTTTCATAACGATAATATTAAAAAAATAAAAAAAAAATCAGAATTTATTTTATTTAATATTTATTAATTATTATAATAATTAATAAATATTAAATAAAAGAAGTTCTTACTGTTTTTTTGTTACCAAATATTTCGGTTTTCATCGAGAGAAGAAACGTGTTTGTGGCGTTATTATGGTTGTTGATGTAATCATTATTCTTATTGTGGATCTCCATCTTCCCTTTTACCCATCTTTAATTCACTCAATGACTCCTACTGCTGTGTTGCTCCGGCAGCAGCATGTGCAAGTTTTTAATGGTGGACCTCATTATTTTCCAGTCACTGTCTATATCTACTAACCGACAGCTGAATTTATTTCGAACTCTCTCCTTTCTGCCAAATCAATACCATGTCATTGTAAATTTCATGCCAGCTATGTTTTTGACATGCCACTAATATAACATAATATTAATTAATTTTTCTTGTTTTTAATTTTCAGTGAATTCCGATGAATGTTTGATGACCAGGATGCAAGAGATGTCACTGGATTACCATTTCACAGTGGAACAAGAAGTGGGCTCTTCCAGTTATGCCTTCTTTGGTTTCAACGGTACAATCATCTTAATATATATAATAATTTAATTACATATTGCAAATATATATGTATTCTTCAACAACAATCATGCTACTATTGTATAAGGATACATCTATAGTGTTAAAAAAAAGTTTGATTATGCTGCTATAAATAAATTTGATAATCATTTTGTGAAAAGTTTAATTATTTGTTGAAAATATACGTTAAACAACATTTATAAATATACACAAATATGTTGTAACTAATTTAGCTACTCTTTTAATTTTATTTGTGATATGATGGATGATTATAGGGACTGCTGGAGTATGGAGAATTGCGGCGCTAAATGAGGCTGGTGGGTGGAAAGATAGGACCACAGTGGAGGATATGGACCTTGCTGTCCGAGCTAGTCTCAAGGGATGGAAATTCTGTTACCTCTCCGATTTGAAGGTAATAAATAACGAACAATGTTATATGACTAACACAATTTATTATTTTTAGTCAATATTTAGTTAATATTCTAAATTTTAAACACTAAATTCTAAACTCTAATAGTATAAAAATAAGGTGGTGCTTATATATACCATCTTTCAGTCATTGTAATAATGATAATAATCTCAGTTGGAAAGTTGTGTGTATATTTATATAACATTGATGTATGGTTTTGTTGACATGGATCTATTTTTTGTGAGTAAAGGTTAAAAATGAGTTGCCAAGTACTTTGAAGGCCTACCGCTACCAACAGCACCGTTGGTCTTGTGGGCCCGCCAATCTTTTCAGGAAGATGGTTTTGGAAATTATCAGAAACAAGGTAAGCTTTAGACCTCATACTCAAATTTATATTTGTCGGTATATGGATACTTACATTTCAAATTCCATGTATGTTTTGTCCAATGCAGAAAGTGTCAACTTGGAAGAAGGTACATGTGATTTACAGCTTCTTCTTCGTTAGGAAAGTTATAGCACACATCAACACGTTTGTGTTCTACTGCATCGTGTTACCTGCGACCGTTGTGGTTCCTGAGGTTGTGGTTCCAAAATGGGGTGCTGTCTATATCCCTTCTGTCATCACCCTTCTAAATGCAGTTGGAACTCCAAGGTCTTTCTTGATTCCTCTATTGGTTTTCTTCTGTTTCAATTCTTCTCTACAGTTGAATTGGAAAGAAAGAAACTTGTGTTACAAGTAAACAAACACTTTTGTTGACCGACTTTATTCTCTGTTTCCTATGCTTTTGTTTCAGGTCGCTCCATTTACTTGTGTTCTGGATTCTCTTTGAGAATGTCATGTCTCTTCATAGAACAAAGGCGACAATTATCGGTTTACTCGAGGCTAGCCGAGTCAACGAATGGGTTGTCACTGAAAAGCTTGGAGATGCTCTCAAGAGTAAAGCCGGAGGTAAAGTAGCATCGAAGAAGCCTCGATTCAAGATTGGAGACAGGTACAAAAGGGTTTTTCATGATTTAGTTGTTCGCTTCTTCAATTTGATTAAATATTACATTGAAAAATCAATGTATCTGATATCTTTGTCTTCATCAGGATTCACTTGTTGGAACTTGGTGTGGGATTTTACCTCTTCTTCTGTGGCTGTTACGATGTTATGTTCGGGAAGAACCACTACTTCATCTTCCTTTTCATCCAAGCAATTGCGTTCTTCATCATGGCATTTGGATATGTTGGCACCTTTGTTCCCACCTCGTAAAACTATTTGGCTATGTTCTTCATTCAGCGAAATTTTCAGTTTGTGCCTTCACTTGTCAAATGCGTTGTAGTATATAGGGTCTGGCAAATTACACAGCATATTAGTATAAAAAGAAAAGGGGTGATCATTTTTTTTAAGGTTTTGCATAAACAGAGTCTCTGACTCTTTAAAAGAGTAAATTTCCTTGTGAATAGCAAAAGGCATATAACGGAAGTTAACGGAGGTTCTTCACCTGGGAAACAAGTATACACAAAAGACGAACACAGCGTCGACAGCATCTATGGTGGATTGTTGATAAGATTTTGTAGCTTTTTTTTTTCTTTTTCCTTTTTATTTGTAAACACTTTTAATTTAATTTCTTTACATTGTATTTGTTTGATGAAATAAGCAGCTCTAAGAAATGGCTTAAAATACACAGAAGGTTCTATATATTGCATCTCTTTACTCTGTGTAGCCTCTATGTTAATTAGTTAAATCTTACTGAAATAACGAAATTCCTTTGGCATTCCCTATCTAACAAAAACAGCTAATCAGTTTATGTTAAGATTAACAAAAGTGAATAATCTGATGGGAAACTCAGTGGTTCTGGACAGGATTACAATATACAAGCATTTACTTTAGCACAATGATACATCTGTAAATCTAAGAAATCTTTCCTTAGAATAATCATGTGTGCAGTTAATTGTGATAGCCTAGTGACTAACTGTCATTGCACTAAATGTGTGAAACTCCAATTGGTTTTGTTCTCAATTCAGTCGACTGAGGCGCAATGTCAGCTAGTCATTATACTGTCAAATTGACAATTAATTGTATATATAAGTATTCCTTTAACTAAATGACTAATTTAATTTGTAATTATAAAACTAAAAAAAAAAATTCTTAGAAGTCAATATTACACGATTAATATTATGGTCAATATTTAACATAAAAAAATATTCGTAATTTTTAAAAATAAAAATATTTGAAATTTAAATACAACCATTCAAAATCTCCAAAAATATATATTTATCAGACGAATGTTAGTGCACTCCAGAAAAAGTAAGGAGTGTGTTAAGTCTAAGTAGGTTTACAAATGATGACAAACATTTCTTTGGGTTGAAAGCCCAATGCTGTTTAATGGGTGTTTTAATTGTTGCCGGCCCCAATTATTCAAGTTCATGCTGCACCAGCCCAAACCAGCATAAGCTTCAGCAAATCAACATGCTAAAGCTACAACACTTAGTGCTCATGTGCTCTTTAGTGCTCCAAGAGTAAAAAACAAGCCCAATGCTTCTCAAAGCACCGTTCAGCAAATTAAATGGCTATGTATTTGCTAAATGTCATAAGAGGACAGCTGGATCATGCAAGGATAGGTGTAGTTTTGTGAAAGCAAAAAAGATACAAGGACATCTCCACTCTCTTAGCAGAGCAATATTCGGTTAGTGGGTGAGCAAAACACAAAAGCAGTAGCAGCAGGAAAATGAAGCAAAATGAAAAAGCAGAGCATGCTAAGGAAGAAAGAAAAATAAAGGACAGCAGAGGTAGTGGTCGAGCTCCTCTGATAGCAGAGGTAGTGGAGCATGATGAAGAAAGGACTGCATGCCAGCAGTGATAGCTCCAACGAGCAGCTGGTACAAGGAAATGGAAGAGGCAAAAATGAAGGCAAGCTGAAGACATATAAGAAGGCTCACTCCATCATTTCAAAGTAAGAAAAAGAGATTACACACTCAGAGCACCATCTCAAATATTGAGCTGGAATCTTTTTCTTCTTCTCAAGCTTAATTTCTGATCTTTTTGTTATAGCTATCTTGTATCATTTTCTGTATTGAGAAAAGGCTAATCTTGTGAGGTTGAAAAACCAAGAGAGAAAAGGCAAGAGTGATGCAAAAGAGCCACTTAATTCTGATGTAATTTGGTTTTTGAACTAGGATTAGTTCCCCTTGCCTAGTTGGGTTAGCACTGGGTGAAGTCTGAATCTGTTAAATTTTCCTTCCTAGTTGGGATAGCACTATGGGAAGCTAAGCTTTGGTGAAGAAAGCTTAGGGTAGATACTAGTTGAATTAGAGAGTAATTCAATAGTATTGGTGAATGTAATCTGTGAATTATAGTGAAAATTCCACCATGGTTTGTGGTGGAGACTGGACGTAGGATTCATAGCACAAAGAATCCGATACAAGATACATGCTGGCCTATTTCTCTTCTTCCCTACTCTTTACTTATTCTGCACATGAGATAAAATGAAATAATCTCCTGCAACTTGAGCTTCTGCTGAAACAGAGTTTGAAACTATAAGTTTTAAGCCAACTTGATTCAACTCCCCCTTCTCAAGTTCAACTAGAACCTTCAATTGGTATCAGGAGCAAGGTCTCAAGGAGTCAAGCTTCACAGCTTGGAGTAAAGATCCATGGCCAACAACATGAATCCCAACATTGTGGCTTTCACTCTCACTGAAGGGCAGTCTAATAATAGACCTCCCTATTTCAATGGCAGCAACTATTCCTACTGGAAAGAAAGAATGAGGATCTTTGTGCAGTCAATCGACTACAACATCTGGAAGATCATTCTCAATGGACCTGACGTTCCCACTAAACAAAATACTGATGGAGAAGTTGTGGCAAAAGAAGACAGCGAGTGGACAGATGAAGAAAAGAAGAAGGTTGAACTCAACGTCAAGGCAATCAACCTGATGCATTGTGCAATCAGTTTTGAAGAATTTAGAAAAGTGTCAAGGTGCAAAATGGCTAAAGAAATATGGGACAAGCTCAGACTCACCCCTGAAGGCACTAAGCAAGTGAGGGAGACCAGAATTGACATGCTAATGAAGGAGTATGAAATGTTCAGCATGAAGGAGGATGAGAGCATCGATCAAATGTTCAAAAGGTTTTCAATAATCATCAACAATCTGGATGCCATGGGAAGAAACTATTCTGAAGAAACTTTAGTGAGGAAGATCCTGAGAAGTCTTACTAAGAAATGGGAAGTAAAAAGCACAGCCATCTCTGAAAGGAATGATTTGATCAAAATCACCTATGATGAGCTAAGAGGCAAGCTATTGGCCTATGAAACCACTCATATGCCTCAAGACAAAGATGACAAAAAGAAAAGTATAGCACTAAAATCAAGAATGACAGCCAAAGAGGAAGAATCTGATGACAGTTTCTCAAATGAAGAAATTGTGCTCTTTGCAAGAAAAATGAGAAGACTACTGAGATACAAAAGCAAAGACAAAGGAAGCACTTCATCCAAAGACTTCAAGAAAGATCAAGTCAAGTTCACATGCCACCACTGCAAGGAATCCGGTCACTTCAAGTCAGATTGCCCTCAACTTAAGAAAGGCGAAAAGTCCAAGAAAGACAAAAAGGTGATGATGGAAACATGGGAGGACTTGGAGAACGACGCCAGCTCAGAGAGCTCAGATTAAGAAGCTCAATTATGTCTGATGGCAGATCATGATGATGAAGATGAGGTAGATTTCTCTGACTTATCTATTGATGAACTGCACTACATTATCAAAAATATTTCTGTAAACTCTAAGAAACTCTTGGATAAGTATGCAAAATGTAAGAAAGAAAATGAGGCATTGAGGACAGAAAATGATCTTCTTTTGAAAAAGGTTAAGGCTACCGAAACTGGTAATGAATTTTTTTTAAAAAAAGAAAGTAGTGCTTTGCAAGCTGAATTAGAGAAATTCAAACTCAAGCATAAAGTTACTGCTTCCACTGATTTGATTTTTGAAAACAAAAAGCTGAATGAACAAATTAAAAATTTGAATGAAGACTTAGCAAAGTTTGTTCAAGGTTTTCAAAATCTGAACAAACTTGCTTGTTAAAGATTTGGGTCTGAAAAATCTGGACTTGGATTCAAAGAGGAAAATAAGGCTGTTTTCATACAAAACATTCAAAAATCTGAAGCCTCCTCTTCCAAGCTTTTCAAACCAAAAGGATTCAGCAAACCTCAGAAATCAGTAGGCAAGAATCATTGCTACAAGTGCAATAGAAATGGTCATGATCCTCCTCAATGTTTCATCTTTCTTAAGTCTTTTGGTAATGATAGTAAATTATATAAAGTTGTTCATGATTTTAATGCTCCTGGGCAACCAAGAAGATTTCACATCAAAGGATCTAAATGGATTTGGATACCTAAGGTTAGTTGAAGAACATGCAGGTTTGCCTTACATCCAAGAAAAAAATGGACATGTGGTATCTTGATAGTGGATGTTCAAGGCATATGACCGGAAGGGATACTTTCTTCATTAAACTCAACAAGTATGATGGAGGATTTGTCACTTTCGGAGATAATGGTAAAGGTAAAATAATTGCCATTGGTAAGGTTGGCAAAGATTTTTCTACTTGCATAGATAGTGTCTTTTTAGTTGATGGGTTGAAGCATAATCTATTGAGCATAAGTCAATTGTGTGACCTTGGATATGCTGTAACCTTTAGGAAATCTGATTGTAGAGTCATTAATGAGAAAATAGGGGCTGTTTTGTTAAGAAGTGACAATGTTTATGGTCTCACACTAGATGATCTTAAAGTTCAAAATGTAACTTGTTTCTCTTCAATAGAATCTGAAAAATGGATGTGGCATAAGAGATTAGGACATGCTTGCATGCTCCAAATCTCTAAGCTTGTAAAGAAAGGCTTAATAAGAGGTCTTCCTAATATAAAATTTGATAAGGACATCATTTATGATGCTTGTCAAATGGGTAAACAAATAAAAACCTCCTTCAAACCCAAGGAAGACGTCTCAACTAAAAAATCATTGGAGTTGTTGCATCTTGATTTGTTTGGACCAACTAGGACTCAAAGTCTTGGAGGAAAAAGCTATGGCATGGTAATTGTGGATGACTATACTAGGTTTGGTTGGGTGTTCTTTCTAGCTCATAAACATGAAGCATTTTCTGTTTTTGAAAAATTCATCAAAAAGGTTCAAAATGAAAAAGGTTTAAGAATTGTTTCAATTAGAAGTGACCATGGCAAAGAATTTAAAAATCAATATTTTGAATCTTTTTGTGATGAATTGGGCATATCACATAACTTCTCTTGTCCTAAAACACCTCAACAAAATGGTGTTATAGAAAGAAGAAATAGAAGTTTACAAGAAATGGCTAGAGCTATGTTATGTGAATATGAAATTCCCAAGTTCTTATGGGTTGAAGCTGTGAATACAACTTGCTATGTTTTAAATAGAACCATCATTAGGAAGTTTTTGAAGAAAATCCCATATGAACTTTGGAAAGGGCATCTTCCCAATCTTAGTTACTTTCATGTATTTAGCTGCAAGTGTTTCATACTGAATATCAAAGAAAATTTAGAAAAATTTGATCCTAAAATACATGAAGGCATTTTTCTAGGTTATTCCACTCATAGCAAGGCATATAGAGTTTATAACAAGAACTCCAAAACTGTTGAGGAGACCATGCATATCACATTCTATGAGTATAACAATGTTCCTAGTGTTTGCTTGATGATAGTCCATGTTTTGAAGCTGAATTACCCAAGAATACTGAACCATTTCCTCAAAATCCAAGTTCTCATGAAGTTGCACCTGTTAGCAGCAAAAATTTCAATTCTGCAGGAGACAATTTGGAATTATCTCCTGTCGCAGCTGATAATATTGATGCAGAGGCCATTGCTGATCAAGAGGAACCTGAATCCTCATCTCAAACCAGAAGGCCTAGGGAATGGAAGTTTCTGAAAAACTATCTAGAGAAATTCATAATTAGTGATCCCTCCAAAGGAATATCAACTAGATCATCTTTGAAAAGAGCTGAATCCAATAATCTAGCTCTGATATCAAAGATTGAGCCTCAAAACATTCAAGAAGAACTTGCTGATCCATCTTGGGTGTTAGCTATGGAGGAGGAATTGCAGCAGTTTGAGAAAAATCAGGTCTGGACATTAGTGCCTCACTCAAAAGGAAAGAAAGTCACTGGCACTAAATGGATTTTCAAAAACAAATTGGGTGAAGATGGAACCATTGTCTACAACAAAGCTAGATTAGTTGCTCAAGGATATGATCAAGAGGAATGGATTGATTTCGATGAATCCTTTGCACTTGTAGCTCGAATGGAAGCAATCAGATTGCTCCTTGCTTATGCAGCTCACTGTGACTTCAAGCTATTCCAAATGGATGTAAAGTGTGGTTTCCTCAATAGCATAATAGATAGAGAGGTTTATATGGCTCAACCACCTGGGTTTGAAAACAAAACTTTTCCTAACCATGTTTTCAAACTAGCTAAAGCCTTATATGGTTTAAGACAAGCTCCTAAAGCTTGGTATGATAGGCTTAGCTCATTTTTATTGAAAAACAAATTTCAAAGAGGAGCTACTGACACCACTTTATTTATTAAGAACTATAATGATCATTTTATTCTTGTGCAAGTTTATGTTGATGATATTATCTTTGGTTCGGCTAATGAGGATTTGTGTGCAGATTTTGCTAAGCTTATGACAAATGAATTTGATATGAGCATGATGGGAGAGCTCAATTTCTTTCTAGGCTTGCAAATAAAGCAAACTGTAGAAGGCATATTCATTCATAAAGAAAAATATGCAAAGGAACTTGTCAAGAAGTTTAGGCTGGAATGTGCCAAGCCAATGGGAACCCCCATTCATCCAAATATCAAGCTTGACAAAGATGAACATGCCAGAGATGTTGATGAGACACGCTATAGAGGGATGATTGGTTCCTTGATGTATCTAACCTCCTCAAGCCTGATATCATCCAAAGTGTTGGAGTGTGCTCAAGGTTTCAATCAAAGCCTAAGGAATCCCATCTCTCAGCTGTCAAGAGGATCATCCGATATGTGCTTGGTACCACTGATTATGGTTTATGGTTTCCTAAGACTGATTCATTTCAAGTAGTGAGTTTCTGTGATGTAGATTTTACTGGGGACAGAATTGATAGAAGAAGAACTAGTGGCATGTGTTGCTTTCTTGGGAAATCACTCATTGTATGGTCAAGCAAGAAGCAGGCTACATTGGCACTTTCAACAGTCGAAGCTGAGTATATTGCAGCCTCCTCTTGTTGTTCTCAATTATTATGGCTGAAAACTCAATTAGCTGACTATAAGCTGAATGTTTCTAATATTTCATTGTTTTGTGACAACATGAGTGCTATAAATATTTCCAAAAACCCTGTTTTGCACTCAAGAACAAAACACATTGAAGTTCGATTTTATTCTATAAGAGAACATGTGCAAAATGGAAACTTAGATATTCAGTTTGTTAATTCTAAAAGTCAGTTGGCTGATAGTTTCACCAAACCCTTGATAGAAGAGAGGTTCTGCAAACTAAGGACTGAACTGGGCATTCTTGCTTCATCTTTGTTCTCTTAACGATTCTGATGTTGAGATTTTTGTGTTTTGTCTCATAAATCGCGATGAAATTTTTTTGCAGATGATGAGTAAACTTTATTAATTCACTATGAAGCTGACTGGATTCATACCTAACCACAATGAATGATGGACCTCACGTGCTGGAGCAGTTGATGAAATATGGGCTTTCTTTACTGAAACCATTGGGCCCATTTCATTATTGCTTTCTCGATATTTTGACAACTGCATTTCACTTTAATTGGGCTCCTTCAATTTTTCATGGGTTTTAAAATTTTTTTCTTTCGCTTGCTTTTTCTATTTTCTTTAGGCATCATTTAATTTTTTTTTGGTTTTTTCTCTCTCCTTCTTTTAACGTACGAAGGTTACAGCTGTAACTTTCAATGATTTTATAAAACATGTTAAAGTTTTCATTTTTATCTGTTTTCAAGATGCAACCTTTACACTCCTCCAAGCATATAATAACTTCCCACTACATGCATCTTTTCACACTACTCTCTCAACTTCTTAATTTTCTGCAAACCAGTGTTCTATAAATGGCTCGCAAGAAAAGAGCTATCCGCAGAGGCTCTTACAGTGGCACCCATACTAACCATGCTGATCATACGCACTCCTCACCTTCCCAATATCCTACTCACTCTTCTCCTCCATCTCCACCAAACCCTTCTCCTGACATAGCTCGCACTAAGATCACTGCTCGCTGCCTTGGTACTGCTCCTCGCCCTAACCCTACTGCTCCAAATGTCTCTCAACCAAGCTCAGGTAAACCTAGCTCTTCTAAAGGAAAACAACCTCTTCATGATGAAGATGAAGAGATTCCTGCTTCTCAGACTCGACATACCCGCAGTACAGTCATTAATTTTCCTCTTCGTTCAGTCTCTGAACCTAAACTATCCAATCCCATTGGTTACCAGTCCTTCTATGCTGAGTTTCCCCGAGTCTTTTGATCGTCGTCGTTTTCAATCTCTCATGAACTACCTATTTTTCTGCAAAGACATCTATAAGCGCACTCTCTGTCCCCCAAAGCTTGTCAATCTAGACAAACTCTGTAGGAAATGTTTGAACTTTACACCTCTATTTCCATGTCAAGGATGGATTCCCATTCTGTCCATTAAGGAGAAAATTTATCCTAATCTGGTGAAACAGTTCTATAGCAATCTGTCCTACAAAGAAGGGAGAATCGCTTCTTTTGTCAAAGGTAAGGTGATCATCCTCGACAAATACTACATAAGCAAAGCCCTAGATTATTAGGACGGGGGGTGGGGGGGTGATGTCTATACATCGGGTAAGTGGGACGATACCATGAATGTGTCTTATTTTGAAGCTCTGAGTACTGTGTGCATCAATATCCATCTCTTAGAAGGTACTGCTCCTACTCACAAGGCTCTTGGTCCAATCCGTGCCTAGTTGCACAGGATTGTTAATCACATCATTTTGCCTCAGTGCGGCTCTCTTTAACGTGTTTCATTTTGTGACACACTGGTTCTATTTGCTCTTCTCTCTAAAACTCCTATTTCTTTTGCTTACTTGATTGTAAGACATATGCATGCTTGTGTCAGTACCAATAATGATTTACCTTATGCCATGCTTCTTACAAAAATTTTTTAATATTACAATGTTGATTTTGGGGGCCGAAATTTCAAAAGATTGTAACTCATACATAAAAGGGAGTGGTGCAGTAAAGAAAACAGCACCCAGACGTTGCCAGACTGATTACAACACTGATGTTTCCTCTGTTGATGAGGATCCTCTGATTTTCCCTTCAACCTACACCACAATCAAGGTTATGATATGCATTCTGAAGAATGTGCTTGAGGAGTTCATCAATATGACAGACCTTCTTCTCACTCATGGTGCCGAGCGCAAAAGGAACTAAGTTATGGAGGAAAATGCTCTCAGGAAGACCAAAGGGAGAATTAGGATTCTGCGGGACTTTGTGGAGGATATAGAGGTTGGACTCATAACTACTGACAATGAGGGGGATCACGATGAAACCGCTGATGAATCCAACTCTGATGCCTAGGCCTTTTTTAACTCATCTGTGCTTATGACTCAATTTCTTTTTGAATTTGTTTATTTTTTTTGGATGAATATAAAGACTTTAACTACTATGCCACTAACAAATTTTGTGCAGGTGTTTCTTTCCCTCCTTGATGACAAAAGGGGGAGAAAAGAAAATGAATGATAGGATTGGCGTAGACATAACTAATTAAGAATGATGATGACTATGTGACTATTGTGACACTTGTTTAGTGATGTTTTTTTAAGCTGAAATACTGGTAGTCACTCTCTCCATGTTATAGTGTATTTGTGTTTTGGGCGCCTTTGTGTAATTTCTATTCACAGAGTAAGCCATGATTAAGGGGGAGTAATGCTAGCATTGAGGGGGAGCAACTCACAATCCAAATGTCATCAAAGGGAAGTGTTCTCAACTCATTTAACCTAATTTTTAATTTCAATCACCCTATTTTATCATGTTTATCATCAAGGGGGAGATTGTTAAGCCTAAGTTGATTTTGGGTTTACAAATGATGACAAACATTTCTTTGGGTTGAAAGCCCAATGCTGTTTAATGGGTGTTTTAATTGTTGCAGGCCTAATTATTCATGTTCATGCTGCACCAGCCAAGAGAGAAAAGGCAAGAATGATGCAAAAGAGCTACTTAATTCTGATGTAATTTGGTTTTTGAACTAGGATTAGTTCCCCTTGCCTAGTTGGGTTAGCACTGGGTGAAGTCTGAATCTGTTAGATTCCCCTTCCTAGTTGGGATATCACTATGGGAAGCTAAGCTTTGGTGAAGAAAGCTTAGGGTAGATACTAGTTGAATTAGAGAGTAATTCAATAGTATTGGTGAATGTAATCTGTGAATTATAGTGAAAATTCCACCATGGTTTGTTGTGGAGACTGGACGTAGGATTCATAGCACAGAGAATCCGAACCAGGATACATGCTGGCCTATTTCTCTTCTTCCCTACTATTTACTTGTTCTGCACATGATCTAAATGACAATAAAATAAAGAAAATAACTAAAGATAACAAATACTAAAGAGACATTCATGGCAAGGATTAAGAATCAAGGTGTTCTATCCTAGTCATTATTCATAACAAAATAATTACCAAGAGTTAAGCCTATTATGTTATCCCCATATTGAGAGAAAGTCAAATAGGCCTAGTTAATCCCAATCCATAAGTAGCATTAATGGAAACAAGATTAACTAACAACTCTAGATCACCAACATAAGTTGGATATTAATGACTCAAGATTACCAAGCTTCTCTTTCCAAGCCAAGAATGCTCAAAATGTACTCTAAAACTAATTCAAGCATTTTATCAAACACTTGGTGTGCATAAAAAGGAAAGCATATTAAATTGCAATAATAATAAAATCTAAAGCTACCAAATGCAAGAAAATAATAAGAACTCAATTAAGCAACAATAAATATAGAAACATCAAATTACATCAAAGGAATCAAAATTAACAAGAGTGTTCATAAACTAAAAAATGGTATAAAAGAGAAATTAACAAGAAGAACTAAAAAAATTAAGGCAGTTAAATAAGAAAAAGTAAATGAAATTAGATCAAAGCAAGAATTAAAACCAAAATCTAAGAGAATTAGAACAAAATCTACCCTAATTTTAGAGAGAAGAGGGAGCTTTTTGACGTTAGGATTTTTGCCAGTAAAGAATTTTATAAAAATAGTCGCGTTGTAGATATAGTCTCTAAACCAACAGAAATCCCTTCGTACAAATATTTTAGTTGTCACAAGTAACAAACCCCTTTGAAATTGATAACCGAGTATTTAAACCTCGGGTCGTCTTCTCAAGGAATTGCAGGGAGGTGTTCTTATTATTGGTTATGAAAAAGTGTGTTTTGGGGTTTTAGATTAAAGTAAAAAGTTAGTTGAATGACAAGAAAGATAAAATAATAATAAAAATAAACTCTTGGCAAGGTATGAAGAACTGGAAGTCCTATCCTAGTTATCCTTATCAATTGTGATGAGAATTGGATTTTTCTCCCACTTTGTTAACCTCTAAGTATGAAAGTAAGTTAAGTGGATGAATTAATTTCGATTCCTCGAGTCTTAGTCTTTCCTTGGGAAAGGCTAGAGTTATTGGAACTCGAATTAATTCTTGAAGAATTCCAATTTTCAATCAACAATGAGTTTGATAACTCAAGAGTCACCAATTAATCAACCAAAGCCAAAAGGGAAAAATCTAAATTATTTATATAAATAAAAGAAATCAATCATAAACAGAGCAAAGCAATCTTAAATCTGAAATACCTCAAATAACATTAATTAAGAAAATTATATGTAACATGGAAGAGTTCATAAATTAAATTGGGAAAATAAATAAAAATAAAGAACCTGGGATTGAGAGCCACTCCTAAAACTAAGAGAAATCCTAAATCCTAATCCTAAGAGAGAGGAGAGAACCTCTCTCTCTAAAAACTACATCTACTTCTAAAATTGTGAATATGAGAGCTTCCTCATGAATGGATGCATTCTCCCACTTTATAGCCTCTAATCTGTATTTTTTGGGCCGCAAACTGGGTCAAAAACAGCCCAGAATTTGCTGGTTGCGAATTCAAACACGCTGATTTTTGTCACTACGATGCGGCCGCATGGAGCACGCGGTCGCGTCACCTAGCGTCAGAGAAACTTTAGCATATTATATATCAAATCGAAGCTCCGGACATTAGCTTTCCAACGCAACTGGAACCGCGTCGTTTGAACTTCTGTAGCTAAAGTTATAGTCGTTTGAGTGCGAATAGGTCAGGTTGGACAACTTAGCAATTTCTCCAGCTTCTTGTATTCCTTCCACTTTTGCATGCTTCCTTTCCATCCTCTGAGTCATTCCTGCCCTGTAATCTCTGAAATCACTTAACACACATATCAAGGCATCTAATGGTGATAAGAGAGGATTAATATTAGAAATTATAAGTCCAAAGAAGCATGTTTTCAATCAAAGCACATAATTAGGAAGGCAAATGTAAAACCATGCAAATAGTATGAATAAGTGGGTAAAGAGTTGATAAAAACTACTCAAATGAGCACAAGATAAACCATGAAATAGAGGTTTATCACTTTTCTCTCTAGAAAATGACCTAAAGCATGGTTCCTGATGCCAAGGCATCTTAGGCTAGTTTCACTAGCATTTTTCTGTTATTTTTAGTTGTTTTATGCATTTTCTTGAGCCTTAAGTAATCATTTGGGCCAAATAGTCATGCTTGTCTTAAATCATTCAAACATGAAGATTTTGATGCAAATTCCATGAGTTTTTAGTTATATTCCTTGAATGCTATGAATGAAAGATTTCTCATGAAATTTTGCAAGACTTTGATGCAGTTGTTTGGATGATTTCAGGGAAGAAGAGGCTAGGCAAGGAAGCAACAAAATCAATAAAGGAAGCTTGAATATCACATGTGGAGTTTAAGTTCCAGTTTAAGCTTAAACTGGAGCTTAAACGCCAAAACCATGAGAGCTAAGGAAATGCTGAAAGTGGCATTTAACCTCCAGTTTAACCTTAAACTGGAAGTTAAACGCCAGAATTAGAAATGCACCAGGGAGCATTTCCACGTTTAAGCTCCAGTTTAACCTTAAACTGGAGCTTAAACGTGTTCGACTATTTTTTCTCCTCCAGGGTTGCTTTCTCATTTCCACGTTTAAGCTTCAGTTTGACCTTAAACTGAAGCTTAAACGTGCTCGAGCTTGTGCCTCCAGGGAGTGCCAGCGTTTAAGCTCCAGTTTAAGCTTAAACTGGAGCTTAAACGTGTTATATGGAACAGCTTGACCATGCCTTCTTCAAACATAAATAACTTGAGCTACAAAACTCCAAATGAGGTGATTCAAAATGCATTGGAAAGAAGACATCTAGAGCTTTCCAAGCATATATGGCATGCATGGTGGATACTAAAAATTGAGGGAGAAAACAGCCCCGTAATGTGCATAGAAGAGCATAGTACCAACATGCAATCAGGCCAGCTGACCTCTTCACCTTCCATGGAGTATAACTCGAGTTGTAGAACTCCAAATGATGCGCTTCCAGTTGCATTGGAAAGTAGACATCTAGAGCTTTCCAACGATGTATAGAAGTATGGGGTGGACAATGCAACTGAGCTCCCAAAATTGGCATTTTCGAGCACGTTTAAGTGACTTAAACGTTGGCTTAAACGCTGTCAAACCAACCAGCAACCTTGTCACCTTCAATCAAGCATAACTTGAGCTATAGAGATCCAATTGAGGTGCTTCCAGTTGCGTTAGAAAGCTGACATCCATAGCTTTCCAACGAGATATAATAGTCTATATTTGGCATCAAATTGGCAAGGTTGACAAGAGAACAAAGTGACGACTCAAGAAAGGGGGGTGCAACGTTTGAGTGTAGTTTAATGGATCATTATCCTTTTTGGATCAATTATGTCACTCTACCCTTCAAGCAAGCAAGGCCCATCAACAACACCAAATCAAGGCCACAAGAATCATCTAGAATAGTTTATTTTCATTTGATTGTAATTTGCTTTGAATTTCATTTTCATTTTGTAATTTAGGGAGCCTATTTAAAGGCCTTAGTTTCTGCATTTGAGAGACGGGGGATTGAGGGGGAATCCAGCCCCTGAGGGGGAAGTTTAGACACACGGAGAACTTTGGATCATTTTCTTTTAGTTTTGTAATTGAATTCAGAGCTATGACTCACTAAACCCCTTTCATTGGGTTAGGGAGCTCTATTGTAATTCAATGAATCAATAATAGTTTTATCTTCTTCTTCAATCTTTTCTCTTGAATTTTGTTAGAAAGCTTCTCGATCTAATTCCATTGGGTAGTTGTCTTGGGAAAGAAACTACCCATAATTGGAATCCTTCGGAACCTTGGGAAAGGAATGGAGGATTCATGCTAGAGAAGCTTTCTCACAGTGAATTGGATTGGGGTTTGGATGGATATTGTGACATGTAATCCTACCAAATTGTGGTTCATGAAACTGTGTGGTATAATCAGTGATCGAGCATCATCTCTTCTTATGAACATTTAAACCAAGGGATTGGGAATTTGTTTGTTTTTAGGGAGAATTGGTGAGCCAAGGGATTGGGATCCAATCATATAAGATTGCCAAGCAAAATTCAATGAATGCATTGGTTGAGGAAGGGATAAAAGTTGTTTTGATTCGGAGATCTCAATATCTCCTAACACCCAATGAACTCCCCATTTCTGATTTACCACTTTCTCTTTACATTCTGCAATTAAATTCATGCAATCACCCCCATCCCTTTTAATTTCAGCAATTTAGCTTCTCGCTCTTTAATTCATGCAATTTTACATTCCGCAATTCTCATCTAAATCTTGATTCCGCTCAACTAGAACATACTTCTAATCCGAATTGCTCACTCAACCAATCCTTGTGGGATTCGACCTCACTCTATTGTGAGTTTTTACTTGACGATAACCGGTGCACTTGCCGGAAGGAATTTTGCCAATCGTGCAATTTCCTAAATCGTAGCATAACAAGTTTATGCGCATCAAGTTTATGGCGCCGTTGCCGGGGATTGGTTTTCGATTGACAATTCTCTAATTGGAAGTTAACTAGATTGAGCAATTTTTCTTTTCTTTTGTTAATAGTTTTTGTTTCAGTTTATTACTGCTAATTTCTGCAAATTTTAATTTGTTTTCTTTGCTTATTCACTTGTTAGCATACTAACCACTAGCTGTTTGTGATATTGCCTCACTATGGAATTTCCACTATCTTTGGATGAGTATTGTTTGAGACTGAGCACATTGCAAAAAAGAAAGGAGTATCCATCATCTTTTGGTCAATCAAAATTCATGAGAAACTCTCCACCACCACAGAATGATTCATGTTATTATGCTCATGGTGGGTGGGAGTATCAGGAACAGGAAACGGGGTACTTCCCAGAGCCACAAAATGGTCCATGTTTTGGTGAATTTGATCACTACTCAAGTTGTGGCTGGGAAGATCAAAACCAAAGAGATTTCACTTATTCACACCCCATTCATCAAGAGCCATCACCTCTGAATTATCCAACCTCACCTCCTAGTTTTACATATCCAAATTCTTCATCACTTGAGCATTTCTCAGCACAAAATTCCTTCTCAAATTCATACAATTCATTTCACTATCCACAAGACTCATTCCACTACACACAAGAGTCATACCACTATCAACACTCCAACCAAAGACTCTATCAGCCCACACAAAACACATACTCCCAGCCACCATATCACAGCCAAGATAATCAACCTCATCAACCCAATCCGAACCAATCACTTCATGATCAGTTAACCAGGATAGAAGGAATGCTTGCAACTATGGGCAGAGATGTGGCTGATTTGAAAAGCTTTAAGGAAGAAGTGATATCCAACTTACAAAATCAAGGTGCTGCCATTCAAAAGCTAGAAGCACAAATTGGATATCTATCAAAGCAAATCCCTACCCACAATTCTTCTAGTGATACCATGGCAAACCCAAGGGAGGAATCAGAAGAACAAGAAAGGGAGAAAGTCAATCAAGGGAGATCACACTCCAATGAAACAGAGAGTTGCAAAGAGGAAGGGTTCATTGAACCACAAATTCAGGAAGCTTTTGATGAACAGGATACTCCAACTGTCCAACAACAACCAAGTTCTGAGATCAAGGATGTGAAGGCAGTAGAGACAAGCACCAAAATGAGGATTGTGACTGAGAAACAAAGGACCATATCCATGAAGAAGAGAAGGTCGAAGAACAATCCAACTCCTGAGCCAACAAGCAAGTTCACTCAAGCCAATCACAAGGGAAAGCTTGCTGGAAAGAGGCATTCACAACAAGGGGCACTAACTAGCTCCTTTATCCACTTGAAGTCATTCCTCTTAACAAACTGGAGGAAGAGGAAGAAAGTCAGGAACAGCATGTCAAGCTAATGACAGTAAACGAGCGTTTGTTGGGAGGCAACCCAACCAAAGGTAGTTTTTCTTTTGTAGTTATTTCAATAAAAGAGTTAAGTAGATTTATCTGTATTGCAAGGAGCTAAGTTTGGTGTTGCACACCAAAACAATTCAAGGGTGAATGTGAGATTCTAAGTTTGGTGTTCTACCAAAAACTTCATTAAAAGCACATTTCTACCTCAGCATGACTAGTCACTAGCTCCAACCAATCAGGGAAACTACTTAAACAATAGTTTAATTTCTAGTTCATAGTTATTTTCTTAATAAAAGCACATGAGGTTTTCTGCATATGATCCAAATTGCTGCATATGGCAAGGAACTAAGTTTGGTGTTCACACACCAATCTAAGTTCAGAGGCCTACAAACATACATGCATGCTAACCAATTCTCAAAGTGCTTGGGGAACAAGCAACTTCTAATAGCTTTGCAGGAAGACAATCAATCTCATGGAAGGAATATACATCATCATCAAAGAGAACACCGAGGCTAGGAAGGATGATGAACAACAAAGAAGATGCTAAAAGGTTGTATTGTCACTTAATTGCTTGTACTTTGAATTGCTGATATTGGAAGTTTGCATGCACCCCTGCTTTAAGTTTGAGTCATTGCAGTTTTTGTTTGTCTGTTTGTTTAATTTCCAAATAAGTGATAGTCTAAGTGTCTGGATAAACTTCACTTGCTTAAATGTATGCTTGCCATGCTTGTTCTGTTTCCAAAAATAAAAGAAAAGTTTGAACAAAAGTAACTTGGCTCAATTAGTGACAAATCAAGTAGAATTAAGTGGTGGTATGCATGCTTGATTGTTTAGTCAGATCACTAGAAATTGAGTGTAGAATTATCATTTTTTGTGTAGAATTTGAAAACTGTCTATGGATCTTGATGAATAAATGTCTTTGGCCATGAAAAAGAAAGAAAAAGAAGAAGAAAAAGCCACTGAAAAAGGGCAACCAAAAAAAAAAAAGCAAAAAAAAAATTGAGAAAATAAGCTAGGCACCAATGGTTTGAACTTCTGAGACAAATGCCTGTAGTGTTTATGTATTAAGGATATGCTTGGATGAATAGGTTCTGAGGAGTGTTTCAACACTTGGTAACTTGGGTTAACTAACCCGGGATTATCAACCAAAAGTCCATTATCAAGAGCAACCTAAATACAAAACATTTAGTCACACAAAGAGGTGCTGGGCACCAATGTCTCAAGAAGAAATGTGAACTAAAATGCCTGTAGTGGATATGTGTAGTGCACTGATAAGAAAAAGAAAATGCCAAAGGCTTGTGCAACACATGACACTGAGCAAACAAGGAGCAAAGGAGCTCTAAGGAAAAGAAAAACAAAGAAGAGAAAAGTGCCAAGGACATAAGAATAACAAGGGGCCATAGCAGTGTTTGATGGATGCAATGAAAAAGTGATAATCTTACTTGATAAGAATGAAAAAGTGATGCTGCAACTTTCTGCATAAAACCCTTCTAATGAACTTCAAGTGCTTACTAATATAGCCAATGTAATTGCTTTCTGTTTCATACTTTCTTCTCAAGTAACTCAGGACTTGCTTAGGGACAAGCAAGTATTAAGTTTGGTGTTGTGATGCCAAGGCATCTTAGGCTAGTTTCACTAGCATTTTTCTGTTATTTTTAGTTGTTTTATGCATTTTCTTGAGCCTTAAGTAATCATTTGGGCCAAATAGTCATGCTTGTCTTAAATCATTCAAACATGAAGATTTTGATGCAAATTCCATGAGTTTTTAGTTATATTCCTTGAATGCTATGAATGAAAGATTTCTCATGAAATTTTGCAAGACTTTGATGCAGTTGTTTGGATGATTTCAGGGAAGAAGAGGCTAGGCAAGGAAGCAACAAAATCAATAAAGGAAGCTTGAATATCACATGTGGAGTTTAAGTTCCAGTTTAAGCTTAAACTGGAGCTTAAACGCCAAAACCATGAGAGCTAAGGAAATGCTGAAAGTGGCGTTTAACCTCCAGTTTAACCTTAAACTGGAAGTTAAACGCCAGAATTAGAAATGCACCAGGGAGCATTTCCACGTTTAAGCTCCAGTTTAACCTTAAACTGGAGCTTAAACGTGTTCGACTATTTTTTCTCCTCCAGGGTTGCTTTCTCATTTCCACGTTTAAGCTTCAGTTTGACCTTAAACTGAAGCTTAAACGTGCTCGAGCTTGTGCCTCCAGGGAGTGCCAGCGTTTAAGCTCCAGTTTAAGCTTAAACTGGAGCTTAAACGTGTTATATGGAACAGCTTGACCATGCCTTCTTCAAACATAAATAACTTGAGCTACAAAACTCCAAATGAGGTGATTCAAAATGCATTGGAAAGAAGACATCTAGAGCTTTCCAAGCATATATGGCATGCATGGTGGATACTAAAAATTGAGGGAGAAAACAGCCCCGTAATGTGCATAGAAGAGCATAGTACCAACATGCAATCAGGCCAGCTGACCTCTTCACCTTCCATGGAGTATAACTCGAGTTGTAGAACTCCAAATGATGCGCTTCCAGTTGCATTGGAAAGTAGACATCCAGAGCTTTCCAACGATGTATAGAAGTATGGGGTGGACAATGCAACTGAGCTCCCAAAATTGGCATTTTCGAGCACGTTTAAGTGACTTAAACGTTGGCTTAAACGCTGTCAAACCAACCAGCAACCTTGTCACCTTCAATCAAGCATAACTTGAGCTATAGAGATCCAATTGAGGTGCTTCCAGTTGCGTTAGAAAGCTGACATCCATAGCTTTCCAACGAGGTATAATAGTCTATATTTGGCATCAAATTGGCAAGGTTGACAAGAGAACAAAGTGACGACTCAAGAAAGGGGGGTGCAACGTTTGAGTGTAGTTTAATGGATCATTATCCTTTTTGGATCAATTATGTCACTCTACCCTTCAAGCAAGCAAGGCCCATCAACAACACCAAATCAAGGCCACAAGAATCATCTAGAATAGTTTATTTTCATTTGATTGTAATTTGCTTTGAATTTCATTTTCATTTTGTAATTTAGGGAGCCTATTTAAAGGCCTTAGTTTCTGCATTTGAGAGACGGGGGATTGAGGGGGAATCCAGCCCCTGAGGGGGAAGTTTAGACACACGGAGAACTTTGAATCATTTTCTTTTAGTTTTGTAATTGAATTCAGAGCTATGACTCACTAAACCCCTTTCATTGGGTTAGGGAGCTCTATTGTAATTCAATGAATCAATAATAGTTTTATCTTCTTCTTCAATCTTTTCTCTTGAATTTTGTTAGAAAGCTTCTCGATCTAATTCCATTGGGTAGTTGTCTTGGGAAAGAAACTACCCATAATTGGAATCCTTCGAAACCTTGGGAAAGGAATGGAGGATTCATGCTAGAGAAGCTTTCTCACAGTGAATTGGATTGGGGTTTGGATGGATATTGTGACATGTAATCCTACCAAATTGTGGTTCATGAAACTGTGTGGTATAATCAGTGATCGAGCATCATCTCTTCTTATGAACATTTAAACCAAGGGATTGGGAATTTGTTTGTTTTTAGGGAGAATTGGTGAGCCAAGGGATTGGGATCCAATCATATAAGATTGCCAAGCAAAATTCAATGAATGCATTGGTTGAGGAAGGGATAAAAGTTGTTTTGATTCGGAGATCTCAATATCTCCTAACACCCAATGAACTCCCCATTTCTGATTTACCACTTTCTCTTTACATTCTGCAATTAAATTCATGCAATCACCCCCATCCCTTTTAATTTCAGCAATTTAGCTTCTCGCTCTTTAATTCATGCAATTTTACATTCCGCAATTCTCATCTAAATCTTGATTCCGCTCAACTAGAACATACTTCTAATCCGAATTGCTCACTCAACCAATCCTTGTGGGATTCGACCTCACTCTATTGTGAGTTTTTACTTGACGATAACCGGTGCACTTGCCGGAAGGAATTTTGCCGATCGTGCAATTTCCTAAATCGTAGCATAACAAGTTTATGCGCATCAGTTCCTAAGCTATATTAATTGCTCCCTCTTTTATTCGTTTTTGAATTTGGCCTAAAATACTTCAGAAATGAGTTGGATTTGGGCTTGAAGAGGTCCAGAAATTGCCAGCTACGTTTTCTTTAAGTGAGTCGCATGCTTCGTGTCATGCGTACGTGCAAGGTTATGCGTCTGCGCCACTTGGTGAAATTTCAGGTCACGCGTACGCGCAATTGGTGGATTTCCAAAACTTCATTTCTTCATGAATTCTCCACTTTATATACTTTTCCTTCACTTCTCTGGTCCAATTCATACCTCCTAAACCTGAAATCAATAAACAAACCCATCAAGGCATCGAGTGGAATTAAAGTGAATTAAATTTAGCAAATTAAGGGCCTAAAAAGCATGTTTTGAATCTTAAGTGCAAATTAGGAGAAATTCACAAAACCATGCTGTTTAATTGAATAAATGTGAAATAAGTTAATAGAATCTACTCATTTTAACACAAGATAAACCTTAAAATTGGGGTTTATCAACCTCCCCATACTTAAACAATAGCATGTCGTCATGCTAAACTCAAGAAAGACAAGAAAGGGGTTTATCAACCTCCCCATATTTATTCAAAGTAAACTACCTATATGCAATCTATCTAAATGCATGTAACTATTCTAGCTATCTATCTACTTGTCTATACGTATCTACCTAGTAAAAAACAAATCAATTTCTAAGAATACATATATAACGATCAAGGGCTCAAGTAATCATAACCAAATCAAATTCACAATTGAATTGAGCTCTACAAAAGGATTTGCAAACTTGCAAGATAAGCAATGATCATAGGTGAAAATATGGAATTGAGCAATTGAACCCCTCACCAGATATGTATACTGGTGTACAAAATTAGAACTCGCACAACTTCACTAGCAAGTGCATCGGATCTTCCAAGTGCATCGGATTATCCTGTAGACTTAGTTAGGCAAATAGTAAAAAGTGGTTGTTGTTGATGTAAACGCATAAATCAGTGAAGCAAGAAAAGGTTGATGTAAGATCAATATAAAGGAAAATAGTTAAAGGTCTCGGAGATGTTTATCTTTCGGATTAATATTTCTTACTAACTACTTTAATAATGAATGATTCATTCTATGACAAACTGTAAGTGATTAAACCCTATTTCCCTAGCAATTTAATCTCCTCCAATCCTACTAAAAACTTCACAGAGAAAATCAGATCTTTTGGATCAGAGGGTGAAGTTCAGAAAACTAGTTTAGCGCCACAGAAACCTCAATTTAGCCAAAGCTAATCGGATTATATGTTACATATCTAATTAGCCCAGATAGATTACAGTTCAGGAGGAGTGTTTTCAAGCTGTAGCTCAAGTGACTTTGGTCAGAGGATCACAGGAACTCATGTAGAAAAGGGACATACCCAGTTCCATTTAGATGAAGAACGAAAACACACCTTAGAACTAAATTAAACCTATATTAAAATAGAAAAGTAATGATGTTAATCCATAGAAATAAATAGAGCTCCTAACCTTAACCAGGAGGTTTAGTTGCTCATGACTTACAGAAAAAATAGGAAAGTAGATCCAAAGTAATGTGTTTGTAAACCTAAATGATCTCCTCTTTAAATAGTAAATACTAATCCTAAAAGTTGTTAATTTTAATTTAAAAGTTACAAGGATAAGATAAAATAAGCTAAGGAGTGCTAAAATCCACTTTGGGGCCCACTTGGTTATGTGCTTCGGTTGATGCCTGGCGTTCAACTTAGGTTTTGGGCGTTGAACACCCATAGGGGGTAATGCTTGCTGTCCTTGCTCCCTGGCTGGAATTGAACGCCAATTTTGGACGTTCAACGCTGGGCTTGCTCCTCTTTGGGCATTAAACGCCATGTGTGGACATTAAACACCAGGTGTGGACGTTTAACGCCAGTTTTGGCAGTGATTCTGGAAGAGAAGTATAGACTATCAAGATATGCTCGTTGGAATGTACGGAGGTCAGGATTGATAGCATCTGCTATCCTTTCTTCGTCTCTGAACAAGATTCTGCCAAATTCGTCAAAAATTCACCTAAAATCATAAAAAGAATACAGAAACTAAAAGTAGCATCCAAAGATGAATTTGGCACTAAAACAAATCAAAACTTAATGAAATCTTACTAAAAAATACTAGAAAATGCTATGAAAAAGGGTATAAGATGCTCATACATCACAACACCAAACTTAAATTGTTGCTTGTTGGTGCACAAAATTGTGATCATCAATGGCGCCATCAACATGGTACGCTCAATTGTAATCTCAACTTTTTATCACAACTTCGCACAGCTAACCAGCAAGTGCACTGGGTCGTCCAAGTAATAAACCTTACGCGAGTAAGGGTCGATCCCACGGAGATTGTTGGTATGAAGCAAGCTATGGTCACCTTGTAAATCTCAGTCAGGCGGATATAGAATGGTTATAGAGTTTTCGAATATTAATAATAAAATAGGGATAGAAATACTTATGTAAATCCTTGGTGAGAATTTTAGATAAATTCATGGAGATGCTTTTGTCCCTCTAAACCTCTGCTTTCCTGCTGTCTTCATCCAATCAGTCTTACTCCTTTCTATGGCTGGCTTTATGTAAGGACATCACCGTTGTCAATGGCTACTTTTGATCCTCTCTGGAAAATGGTCCGGTGCGCTGTCACTGCATGGCTAATCGTCTGGAGGCGTCACCCTTGCTAATGACTGCATCCTATCCTCTTGTGAAAATGGTCCAAATGCTCTGTCACAGCACGGCTAATCATCTGATGTTCTCGATCATACTGGAATAGGATTCACTCGCGAGTTTGAAGTTCGTCACAGTCATTCAATCCCAGAGTCCTACTCGGAATACCACAGACAAGGTTTAGACTTTCTGGACTCTCATTAATGCCGCCATCAATCTAGCTTATACCACGAAGATTCTGATTAAGAGATCCAAGAGATACTCATTCAATCTAAGGTTGAACGGAAGTGGTTGTCAGGCACGCGTTCGTGGGGGAATGATGATGATTGTCATGTTCATCACATTCAGGTTGAAGTGCGAATGAATATCTTAGAAGCAGAATAAGTTGAATTGAATAGAAAAACAGTAGTACTTTGCATTAATCTTTGAGGAACAGCAGAGCTCCACACCTTAATCTATGGAGTGTAGAAACTCTACCGTTGAAAATACATAAGTGAAAGGTCCAGGCATGGCCGAATGGCCAGCCCCCAAAACGAGATCACAGGATCAAAATACAATCCAGGATGATCCAAAGATGTCTAATACAATAGTAAAAAGTCCTATTTATAATAAACTAGCTACTAGGGTTTACAGAAGTAAGTAAATGATGCATAAATCCACTTCCGGGGCCCACTTGGTGTGTGCTTGGGCTGAGCTTGAGTGTTACACGTGCAGAGGCTCTTTCTGGAGTTGAACGCCAGGTTGTAACGTATTTCTGGCGTTCAACTCTGGTTTGTGACTTGTTTCTGGCGTTTAACTCCAGACAGCAGCGTAGAACTGGCGTTCAACGCCCTTTTACGTCGTCTAAACTCGTTCAAACTATGGACTATTATACATTGCTGGAAAGCCCTGGATGTCTAATTTCCAACGCAATTGGAAGCGCGCCATTTTGAGTTCTGTAGCGCCAGAAAATCCACTTTGAGTGCAGGGAGGTCAGAATCCAACAGCATCAGCAGTCCTTCTTCAACCTCTGAATCTGATTTTTGCTCAAGTCTCTCAATTTCAGCCAGAAAATACCTGAAATCACAGAAAAATACACAAACTCATAGTAAAGTCCAGAAATGTGAATTTAACATAAAAACTAATGAAAACATCCCTAAAAGTAACTAGATTCTACTAAAAACAAACTAAAAACAATGCCAAAAAGCGTATAAATTATCCGCTCATCACAACACCAAACTTAAATTGTTGCTTGTCCCCAAGCAACTGAAAATCAAATAGGATAAAAATAAAAGAATATACTATAAATTCCAAACTATCAATGAAACATAGCTCTAATCAGATGAGCGGGACTTGTAGCTTTTTGCCTCTTGAATAGTTTTGGCATCTCACTTTATCCATTGAAGTTCAGAATGATTGGCTTCTATAGGAACTCAGAGTTCAGATAGTGTTATTGATTCTCCTAGTTCAGTATGATGATTCTTGAACACAGCTATTTTATGAGTCTTGGCCGTGGCCCTAAGCACTTTGTTTTCCAGTATTACCACCGGATACATAAATGCCACAGACACATGATTGGGTGAACCTTTTCAGATTATGACTCAGCTTTGTTAAAGTCCCCAATTAGAGGTGTCCAGGGTTCTTAAGCACACTCTTTTTTTGCTTTGGACCTTGACTTTAACCGCTCAGTCTCAAGTTTTCACTTGACACCTTTACGCCACAAGCACATGGTTAGGGACAACTTGGTTTAGCCGCTTAGACCAGGATTTTATTCCTTTAGGCCCTCCTATCCACTGATGCTCAAAGCCTTGGGATCCTTTTTATTTGTCCTTGCCTTTTGGTTTTAAGGGTTATTGGCTTTTTGCTCTTGCCTCTTGGTTTTAAGAGCTTTTGGCTTTTTCTGCTTGCTTTTTCTTTTTCTTTCTATTTTTTTTTCTTTCGCCTATTTTTTTTTCTGCAAGCTTTGTTCTTTGCTACTTTTTCTTGCTTCAAGAATCATTTGCATGATTTTTCAGATTATCAAATAACATGTCTCCTTGTCATCATTCTTTCAAGAGCCAACATATTTAACATTCTTAAACAATAACTTCAAAAGACATATGCACTGTTCAAGCATACATTCAGAAAACAAGAAGCATTGTCACCACATCAATATAATTAAACTAAGTTCAAGGATAAGTTCGAAACTTATGTACTTCTTGTTCTTTTGAATTAAAACAGTTTTCATTTAAGAGAGGTGATGGATTCATAGGACATTCATAACTTTAAGACATAGTTACTAACTACTAATGATCATGTAATAAGACACAAACATAGATAAGTACTTAACATAGAAAACAAAAAACAGAGAGTGTAAGAACAAGGAATGAGTCCACCTTAGTGATGGTGGCGTTTCCTTCTTGAGGAACCAATGATGTCCTTGAGCTCTTCTATGTCTCTTCCTTGTCTTTGTTGCTCCTCCCTCATTGCTTTTTGATCTTCTCTAATTTCATGAAGGATGATGGAGTGCTCTTGATGTTCCACCCTTAGTTGTCCCATGTTGGAACTTAATTCTCCTAGGGAGGTGTTGATTTGCTCCCAATAGTTTTGTGGAGGGAAATGCATTGGAGGCATCTCCGGGATCTCATGGTGATGAGCTTCATGCGCCTCTTGAGCTCCATGAATGGGCTCTCTTGCTTGCTCCATCCTTTTCTTAGTGATGGGCTTCTCTTCCTCAATGGGAATGTCTCCTTCTATGAAAGCCCCAGATGAGTAACAGAGATGGCAAATAAGATGAAGAAAAGCTAGCCTTGCCATGGGGGAGGACTTTTCGGCTATTTTGTAGAGTTCAAGGGAGATGACTTCATGAACTTCTACTTCCTCTCCAATCATGATGCTATGAAGCCCGATCCACAGTAACTTCGGATCGGTTGCTAGTGGGGATGATGGAGCATTGTATGAACTCTAACCATCCTCTAGCTACAGGCTTGAGGTCCAGTCTTCTTAGTTGAACCGGCTTGCCTTTGGAGTCAATCTTCCATTGAGCTCCTTCCACACATATGTCCATGAGGACTTGGTCCAACTTTTGATTAAAGTTGACCCTTCTAGTGTAGGGGCGTGCATCTCCTTGCATCATAGGCAAGTTAAACGCCAACCTCACATTTTTCGGACTAAAATCTAAGTATTTCCCCCGAACCACGGTGAGATAATTCTTTGGGTTCGGGTTCTTACTTTGATCATGGTTCCTAGTGATCCATGCATTGGCATAGAACTCTTGAACCATTAGGATGCCGACTTGTTGGATGGGTTTTGTTAGAACTTCCCAACCTCTTTTTTGGATTTCATGTCGGATCTCCGGATACTCATTCTTCTTGAGCTTGAAAGGGACCTCAGGGATCACCTTCTTCTTGGCCACAACATCATAGAAGTGGTCTTGATGAGCTTTGGAGATGAATTTTTCCATCTCCCATGACTCGGAGGTGGAAGCTTTTGTCTTCCCTTTCCCTTTTCTAGAGGATTCTCCGGTCTTAGGTGCCATCAATGGTAATGGAAAAACAAAAAGCTTATGCTTTTACCACACCAAACTTAGAATGTTGCTCGCCCTCGAGCAAGAGAAGAAAGAATAGATGAAGAAGAAGAAGAAAATATGGAGGAGAGGAGGGGGGTGGTGTATTCGGCCAAGAAGAGAAGAGAGGGTTGTGTTGTGTGAAAATGAGGAAGAATGGAGGACGATATATAGGGAAGGGAGGGGGGGTAAGGTTCGGCCATAAGGGTGGGTTTTGGGTGGGAAATTGATTTTGAATTTGAAGGTAGGTGGAGTTTATGAGGTAGGTTTATGGGGAAGAGTGGATGGATGTGAGTGGTGAAGTGGTGATAGGGAAGAGAGATTGAGGTGATTGGTAAAGAGTTTTAGGGAAGAGTGTTTATAGGATTGTGTGAAAGAGGGGTGAGAAGAAGTGAGTGGAGGTAGGTAGGGATCCTGTGGGGTCCACAGATCCTGAGGTGTTCAAGGATTTACAACCTTGCACCAAATTGGGCATGAAAAATGCCCTTGCACACAACTCTGGGCATTCAGCGCCAGATTGGTGCTTGTTCTGGGTGTTGAACGCCCATTTTTGCCCATTTCTGGCGTTGAACGCCAGAACCATGCTTGTTCTGGGCGTTCAGCGCCAGCTCTTCTCCAGGGT
The DNA here is from genome assembly GCF_059453495.1 of Arachis ipaensis. NCBI lineage: Eukaryota > Viridiplantae > Streptophyta > Magnoliopsida > Fabales > Fabaceae > Arachis > Arachis ipaensis. Next base: position 83,817,673 of record NC_142441.1, on the reverse strand, counting down.
GCAATTCTGGCGTTCAAACACCCAGATGCTGCCCATTTTGGGCGTTCAGCGCCAGAACCATGCTCTGTTCTAGCGTTGAACGCCAGCCAGCTGCTTCTTACTGGCGTTTGAACGCCAGTGAGATCCTCCTCCAGGGTGTGATTTTTCTTCTGCTGTTTTTGATTCCGTTTTCAATTTTTATATTTATTTTGTGACTCCACATGATCATGAACCTAATAAAACATGAAAGAACAAGAAAAATAGAAATTAGATAAATAAAAATTGGGTTGCCTCCCAACAAGCGCTTCTTTAATTGTCAATAGCTTGACAGTGGGCTCTCATGGAGCCTCACAGATGTTCAGAGCATTGTTGAGACTTCCCAACACCAAACTTAGAGTTTGTATATGGGAGTTCAACACCAAACTTAGAGTTTGGTTGTGGCCTCCCAACACCAAACTTAAAGTTTGACTGTGGGGGCTCTGGTTGACTCTGCAATGAGAGAAGCTTACTGTGCTTCCTCTCCATGGGTACAGAGAGAGATCCTTGAGTTTTAAACACAAGGTTGTCCTCATTTAATTGAAGGATCAATTCTCCTCTGTCCACATCAATCACAGCTCTTGCTGTGGCTACGAAGGGTCTTCCAAGGATGATGAATTCATCCTCATCCTTCCCAGTATCTAGGACTATGAAATCAGCAGGGATGTAAAGGCCTTCAACCTTTACTAACACGTCCTCTACTTGTCCATAAGCCTGTTTTCTTGAATTGTCTACCATCTCTAATGAGATTTTAGTGGTTTGCACCCCATAGATTCCCAGTTTCTCTATTACAGAGAGGGGCATGAGGTTTATTCCTGAACCAAGGTCACACAGAGCCTTCTCAAAGGTCATGGTGCCTATGGTACAAGGTATTAAGAACTTTCCAGGGTCCTGTTTCTTCTGAGGTAATCTCAGTTGATCCAGATCACTTAGTTCATTGGTGAACAAGGGAGGTTCATCTTCCCAAGTTTCAATACCAAATAATTTCGCATTCAGCTTCATGATTGCACCAAGAAACTTGGCAGCTTACTCTTCAGTAATATCCTCATTCTCTTCAGAAGAGGAATACTCATCAGAGCTCATGAATGGCATAAGGAGGTTTAATGGAATCTCTATGGTCTCTAGATGAGTCTCAGATTCCTTTGGTTCCTCAAAGGGAAGCTCCTTATTGATCACTGGACGTCCCAGGAGGTCTTCCTCCTTGGGATTCACGTCCTCTCCTTCCTTCACAGGTTCGGCCATGGTGATTAATTCAATGGCCTTGCACTCTCCTTTTGGATTTTCTTCTGTATTGCTTGGGAGAGTACTAGGAGGGATTTCAGTGATCCTTTTACTCAGCTGGCCCACTTGTGCCTCCAAATTTCTAATGGATGACCTTGTTTTATTCATGAAACTCACAGTGGCCTTAGATAGATCAGAGACTAAGTTTGCTAAAAATTAGAGGTATTTTGTTCAGAGTTCTCTGTCTGTTGCTGAGTGGATGATGGTAAAGGTTTACTATTGTTAAACCTATTTCTTCCACCATTATTAAAGCCTTGTTGAGGCTTTTGATCCTTCCATGAGAAATTTGGATGATTTCTCCATGATGGGTTATAGGTGTTTCCATAAGGTTCACCCATATAATTTACCTCTGCTATTGCAGGGTTTTCAGGATCATAAGCTTCTTCTTCAGAAGATGCCTCTTGAGTACTGTTGGATGCAGCTTGCATTCCATTCAGACTCTGAGAAATCATATTGACTTGCTGAGTCAATATTTTGTTCTGAGCCAATATGGCATTCAGAGTATCAATTTCAAGAACTCCCTTCTTCATAAGCGTCCCATTACTCACAGGATTCCTCTCAGAAGTGTACATGAACTGGTTATTAGCAACCATGTCAATGAGTTCTTGAGCTTCTGCAGGCATTTTCTTTAGGTGAATGGATCCACCTGCAGAAGTATCCAATGGCATCTTAGCTAGTTCAGACAGACCATCATAGAATATATCCAGGATGGTCCATTCTGAAAGCATGTCAGAAGGACACTTTTTGGTCAGTCCTTTGTATCTCTCCCAAGCTTCATAGAGGGATTCACCTTCTTTCTGTCTAAAGGTCTGAACATCCACTCTAAGCTTACTCAGCTTTTGAGGAGGAAGGAACTTGGCTAAGAAAGCCTTGACCAGCTTATCCCAAGAGTTCAGGCTATCCTTAGGTTGAGAGTCCAACCATACTCTAGCTCTGTCTCTTACAGCAAAAGGGAAAAGCATGAGCCTGTAGACTTCATGATCTACTCCATTAGTCTTAACAGTATCACATATCTACAAGAATTCAGTTAAGAACTGAAAAAGATCTTCAGATGGAAGTCCATGAAACTTGCAGTTCTGCTACATCAGAGAAACTAATTGAGGTTTCAGCTCAAAATTGTTTGCTCCAATGGCAGGAATGGAGATGCTTCTTTCATGTAAATTGGAATTAGGTGCAGTAAAGTCACCAAGCATTCTCCTTGCATTATTATTATTTTCGGCTGCCATCTCCTCTTCCTGTTCAAAAATTTCTGTAAGGTTATCTCTGGATTGTTGTAATTTAGCTTCTCTTAGTTTTCTTTTAGAGTCCTTTCAGGTTCTGGATCTGCTTCAATAAGAATGTTCTTGTCCTTGCTCCTACTCATATGAAAAAGAGGGCCAGAAAAATAATAATAATAATAGGGATCCTTTTTACCACAGTATAGAGGTCCCTGTGTGAATAGAAGAAAAGAAGAAGAGAAAATCTGAACTCAGAGAGAGAGAGAGGGGGTTCAGATTTTTGGTGAGTGAGGAAGAGATGTTAGTAAATAAATAAACAAATAGAAGAAGATGAGAGGGGGAAGTGAATTTTCGAAAATAATTTTTGAAAAAGAGTTAGTGGTTTTCGAAAATAGTTTTTGAAAAAGGTTAGTAATTTTTGAAATTTTAAAATCAAAAGTTAAAATAATTAGTTAATTAAAAAGAAATTTTGGAAAAGAGGGAGGATATTTTCGTAAATTAGAGAGAGAGAGTTAGTTAGGTAGTTTTGAAAAAGATAAGAAACAAACAAAAAGTTAGTTAGTTAGTTGAAACAAATTTTGAAAATCAATTTTTGAAAAGATAAGAAGATAAGAAGTTAGAAAAGATATTTTAAAATCAAATTTTTGAAAAAGGATAAGATAAGGAGATATTTTTGAAAAGATATGATTGAAATCAGTTTTGAAAAAGATTTGATTTTTAAAATCACAATTAATGACTTGATTCACAAGAAATCACAAGATATGATTCTAGAACTCAAAGTTTGAATCTTTCTTAACAGGCAAGTAACAAACTTGAAATTTTTGAATCAAAACATTAATTGATGGTGTTATTTTCGAAAATTAGGAGATAAAGATAAGAAAAAGATTTTTGAAAAATATTTTTAAAATTTTTGAAAATAACTAAGAAAAAAATGAAAAAGATTTGATTTTTGAAAAAGATTTTGAAAAAGATAAGATTTTTAAATTGAAAATTTGATTTGACTCATAAGAAAAAACTAGATTTTAAAAAGTTTTGAAAAAGTCAACTCAAATTTTTGAAATTTATGAGTGAAAAAGGGAAAGATATTTTTTTGATTTTTGAATTTTTAATGATGAGAGGGAAAAATTTAAAACATCATTTTCATGTTTTTCTCTTTTCTTTTTGGATCAAAACAAGGAATGCATGCAAGAACACTATGAATGTCAAGATGAACACCAAGAACACTATGAAGATCATGATGAACATCAAGAACATATTTTTGAAAAATTTTTAATGCAAAGAAAACATGCAAGACACCAAACTTAGAAATCTTTAATGCTTAGACACTAAGATTTCAAGAATGCATATGAAAAATAAGAAAAGACACAAAATAAGAAAACATCAAGATCAAACAAGAAGACTTACCAAGAACAACTTGAAGATCATGAAGAACACCATGAATGTATGATTTTTTCGAAAAATGCAAAGAATTTTTAGAAAAAATGCAATTGACACCAAACTTGAAATTTGACTCAAGACTTAAATAAGAAACACAAAATATTTTTGATTTTTTTGATTTTATGATTTTTTTTTGTATTTTCTTTTAATTTTTTCGAAAATCATTTTGAAAAAGAAAAATAAGGATTCCAAAATTTTTAATATGAATTCCACGAATTTTATGCTCTTTAGTCTAAAGCTCCAATCAAAGGGTCAGACATGGCTTAATAGCCAGCCAAGCTTTAGTATGTAACTCAGACATGACACGCCTGACATTCCCTATCGAGAAGAATTAGACATGGCTTTACAGCCAGCCAGGCTTCAACATGCTTCATGAAACACTAGAATTCATTCTTAAAAATTCTGAAGAAAAATATATTTTTGAAAACATTTTTATTTTAAAATTTTTTCGAAAACAAAGGAGAAATTTTTGAAAGATTTTTGAAATTTTTTTTCTTTTTTTGAAAACTTTTTGAAAATAAGAAGAAAATTATCCAATCCAAGCAACAAGATGAACCGTCAGTTATCCAAACTCGAACAATCCCCGATAACGGCGCCAAAAACTTGGTGCACGAAATTGTGATCATCAATGGCGCCATCAACATGGTACGCTCAATTGTAATCTCAACTTTTTATCACAACTTCGCACATCTAACCAGCAAGTGCACTAGGTCGTCCAAGTAATAAATTTTACACGAGTAAGGGTCGATCCCACGGAGATTGTTGGTATGAAGCAAGCTATGGTCACCTTGTAAATCTCAGTCAGGCGGATATAGAATGGTTATGGAGTTTTCGAATATTAATAATAAAATAGGGATAGAAATACTTATGTAAATCCTTGGTGAGAATTTCAGATAAATGCATGGAGATGCTTTCGTCCCTCTAAACCTCTGCTTTCCTGATGTCTTCATCCAATCAGTCTTACTCCTTTCTATGGCTGGCTTTATGTAAGGACATCACCATTGTCAATGGCTACTTTTGATCCTCTCTGGAAAATGGTCCGATGTGCTGTCACTGCATGGCTAATCGTCTGGAGGCGTCACCCTTGCCAATGGCTGCATCCTATCCTCTTGTGAAAATGGTCCAAATGCTCTGTCACAGCACGGCTAATCATCTGAGGTTCTCGATCATACTGGAATAGGATTCACCCTCCTTTTGCGTCTGTCACTACGCCCAGCACTCGCGAGTTTGAAGTTCGTCACAGTCATTCAATCCCAGAGTCCTACTCGGAATACCACAGACAAGGTTTAGACTTTTTGGACTCTCATGAATGCCGCCATCAATCTAGCTTATACCACGAAGATTCTGATTATGAGATCCAAGAGATACTCATTCAATCTAAGGTTGAACGGAAGTGGTTGTTAGGCACGCTTTCGTGGGGGAATGATGATGATTGTCACATTCATCACATTCAGGTTGAAGTGCGAATGAATATCTTAGAAGCGGAATAAGTTGAATTGAATAGAAAAATAGTAGTACTTTGCATTAATCTTTGAGGAACAGCAGAGCTCCACACCTTAATCTATGGAGTGTAGAAACTCTACCGTTGAAAATACATAAGTGAAAGGTCCAGGCATGGCCGAATGGCCAGCCCCCAAAACGAGATCACAGGATCAAAATACAATCCAGGATGATCCAAAGATGTCTAATACAATAGTAAAAAGTCCTATTTATAATAAACTAGCTACTAGGGTTTACAGAAGTAAGTAAATGATGCATAAATCCACTTCCGGGGCCCACTTGGTGTGTGCTTGGGCTGAGCTTGAGTGTTACACGTGCAGAGGCTCTTTCTGGAGTTGAACGCCAGGTTGTAACGTATTTCTGGCGTTCAACTCTGGTTTGTGACTTGTTTCTGGCGTTTAACTCCAGACAGCAGCGTAGAACTGGCGTTCAACGCCCTTTTACGTCATCTAAACTCGTTCAAACTATGGACTATTATACATTGCTGGAAATCCCTGGATGTCTACTTTCCAACGCAATTAGAAGCACGCCATTTTGAGTTCTGTAGCTCCAGAAAATCCACTTTGAGTGCAGGGAGGTTAGAATCCAACAGCATCAGCAGTCCTTCTTCAACCTCTGAATCTGATTTTTGCTCAAGTCCCTCAATTTCAGCCAGAAAATACCTGAAATCACAGAAAAATACACAAACTCATAGTAAAGTCCAGAAATGTGAATTTAACATAAAAACTAATGAAAATATCCCTAAAAGTAACTAGATTCTACTAAAAACATACTAAAAACAATGCCAAAAAGCGTATAAATTATCTGCTCATCACTTGTCCTCAAGCAACAAAAACCAAGATAGGACTAAATGGAAGAGAAAAATATATCAGGTTTTAGAGTTGTCAATGAAGCTCAAGTCTAATTACTGAATGGGGCTACTAACACTTTATTTCTGAATAGCTTTGGCATCTCACTTTCCTTTGAAGCTCAGAAATATTGGCATCCCTTAGAACTAGAATCCGGATGATATTATTGATTCCCCTCTTTTAAGTTTTTCTTGATTCTTGAACACAAATTTTGTTTTCTTTTGGTATTTTTCACCTTTGAGCCTAGCCGTGACTCTAAGTTTGTTATGTTTTCAAGTATTACCACCTGATACATAAATACCACAAGCACTTAACTGGGGAAACCCTTTGGATTCGAATTTAGTTTTGCTTAAATTTCCAGATAGTGGTGCTCAGAGCCTTAAGTGTACTCTTTATAGCATTGGATCACAACTTTAAATGTTCAATCTCAAGATTTTCTTGACACCTTCACACCACAAGCATATAGTTAGAGATAGCAACTCTTTTGAGCTTTTTAGGCCAAATTTTGATCCTTCTAACCGTTGATGCTCAAAGCCTTAGACCCTTTTCGTGAACTTCCACTTTATTGATGAACTTCCCCTTTATTGCCAAGCATAATGCAGTGGATCATCACAGCTCACCTCACAGTGACCTCAGAGCGGTTGCTAGTGGGGATGATAGAACGTCCAATGAAATCTAGCCACCCTCTAGCAATTGGCTTGAGATCCATCCTTCTTAGTTGGAGTGGTTGACCTTTTTAAAGGAGTTAGGATCATCCTTTAATGGGGGTAACTTGAAGATTTCCCTGACTTTTTCCATTTTAAACTATAGGGTCTTTCCTCAGAGCATAGTGTGCCATAAATTGAAGTCAGGTTGCTCTTTCTTTTGTTTGTCCATCATCCATAAATTTGCCTAAAATTCTCAGACTTTTAGAGCTCCACCTCTGTTACAGGGTTGGTTAGAATTTCCCAACCCCTCATTTGAATTTGTTCTTGAATTTCTGGGTATTCATCAGCCTTCAGTTCGACCTTGACTTTTAGGATTATTGTCTTCTTGCTTACTAGATTGTAGTAATGTTCCTCATGAAGCTTGGAATAAAATCGGTGGAGCTCATAAGGTACTACTGCGGGAGCTCTTTCTTTCCTCTTTCTTGAGATAGATCCCCCATCCTTTGGTGCCATGAAAAAAAAATGAAAGAGCAGAGAATCCTCAACACCAAACTTAAAAATTTTTCTCGTCCCCAAGCAAAGAGAGAAGAAAACAGAGGGAGAGGAAGCAGCGTGCGGGGATGATAGAGGAGTGGGGAAGGGCGTGAGAAAGGAGGTAGGGGTGATAGTGGATTTATAGTTGTGGGTGGGTGGGAACTCGGTTACGAGGTGGAAAGATATTGTTTAAA